>NC_064920.1:294970589-295595589 GCF_023897955.1 Schistocerca gregaria
TGGATTGGCCGTTATCGTTATTGATAACGTTTCCAGAGGACGCCGGCATGTTAAAGTCTGACAATGTTGCTATAGAATGCTCTCGTCACAGGCTGCTTCTCCAGAAGCTCTATAATGAACTAAGAGACTATCAGTTTGTCAAGATTATCGAGTCCCTGTAACAAATTAGACTATTTCATGTTGTCCTCAACGGGAAAAAGAGTAGGTGGAGAAACCAGAAAAATGATTTGGCCCAAGGAAGCGTTTGGGCGCCCTGCCTATTTAATCTGTGCACCAACGACCAACCGATGCCTAAGCATACAAAATATTTTCTGTATGCGGAAGACCTGGCAATTACAGCACAGGGGAGGACCTTTGAGAATGTAGAACAGAAGCTGGAGAATGCTCTAAGAGAAATATGAGAGTATTATAAAAATACTTTTCTTAAGCCAAACCCGTACAAAATAGAAGTCAGCGCCTTCTACATTCAAACCTGGCAAGCTAACCGTAAAATTAACGTCTCTCGGAATAATACGACACAGGAGCACGCCGAAAAACCTACTTACCTGGGCGTGGTGGTCGAGAGATCTCTGACATACAGGTACCATTGTGAAAAGACGCGACAAAAGGTAACAGCCAGAAACAGAATTCTGCTGAAACTAGCTAACAGCAAATGACGTGCTAAACCTTCCATTTTAAGAACCACCGCACAAGCCTTATGCTTCTCTACAGCCGAATATGCCTGCCCAGTACAGGTCACATCAAACCATGCCAAGAAGGTGGGTATAAGTCTTAATGAAACATGTCGATTAACAAAGGAAACCTACTTCTCTACCAAAACAATATAGAGCTGAAGGGCTTGCGGATCCCAACTCTGGAGAACATCACGTGAATTCACAGATGGGATCAGACAAACTATTGACGATCGGCATCCCCTTTTCGGCAGTGAGTTGTGACGTGCCTTGCCTCCTTCTTTACTCGCCGGAGGAAGACGCGACTCGTAACGATATTCGTTTCCGTCGGTGTGCCGTGCAACAGCACCAGTAACTCTCGTAAGAATACAACTCCTCGCGTGGTTTGGAAATATTCTGTTACCTGTCCGCAACAATCTTCTCAGCTTGTCCGAGCTGGTAAACTGCAATCGTTTATTTTTATTTTATGTCCGGTTAGTTCCGTGCTGAAAGAAAATCTTGATCCTTGATTTTGCCATTACGGTCGTCTTTCACATACATACATACATACATAGCGAGGATGAAACATTACTGTCTACTATTCCGTTGCTATGCCGTTGCTATGTCAAGTTATTAACAACGGTCCGACGTAACTCCAGAGATAACTTATGTTGGAGTAAATGATTTTTTAATACGCCATAATACTGGTTTAAAATAATCACTTTTCACTCTCCATTATTCATGTACTCACTTAGTCACTTAAAATGTTTAAAGAGTCAATCAACTTGCATTAATACACATTGTATTGTCGGTTTAATGAGTTAAGCGACACGTAAGATTTATCTTTTGACTCAGATTTAATTGTTCTTTCTGTAATTAATTGTTTGTCCCTACAACACACGCACGTCGATTAGTCAATCAAGATAAATTTCTGTTCAGTTGAGTAATCGTGACGCTGACGACAACTTTTGACTAGTCGTCTTTCTTCGTGTCTTCGTTTCATTGTGTCCTACTGAAGACTACGAATTGTTTTTCTGTCGTTGATCTATTGCTCTCAAGGTTTGTAACTGTTCATCAGTACGAAGGCTAAGTCCGATAAACCAGTATCACGGAATTGTAGTCTAACACTCGTCTTACTGTACCGTCGCGTTGAGAACGGTAAAGATTAACTTTCTTCAGTCGAATGACTGAGCAATACTTCAATCTCTGTCACACGAATTATCAAACTTCTAAAACTGAAAAAACCTAATAGCGTATGCATCGAGACAACTATCGCAAAAGTACTCTAGGGCGACTCAAGATCAACTAACTAAATGAACGTTTCCGTATCCCAGTTGCACTGTAGGCGCATTGAATTTCCTTTCCGGTGCGGCTACAACTCTCTTCATGGTAAATTTTATCTTTGACTTCTTGATTTCTTGCATTTAGCCTTCGTTCATATGATTCTGAATTTATTCTACAGATGTTCGATACAGAATCTATGATATTCATTTCCTTTTATCTCCCTTTTTGGATGATGTTCTTAGTATTTGAATGATATAGGCGTTAATCAAAATATTATCATCAATAGTTGCCGTCACTCTCTCACTTCCCTGCTTCAAGTTTTCACAAAGTCTGTTAACTGGGGTTTTCTGTCCTTGTGGCGTTACAGAGTGTAAACCCGTGTGATAGAAATCCCGTAAAAGGTTGTAAGGCACGATAATAGAAGAACCACCAGCTGATTAACCACCTGCACATGAGGTGCCCAGCGGATTCAGCAGAAACTGGAAGACTTGGAGGACACTGAACCGAATAAGGACAGGGGTAGCGCCAGTGAAGACAAATATGATTAGGTGGGGTCTTGGAACCGTGAATGATAAGTGTGACTGTGGCGCTGTGCAGGATATAGAGCATCTGCTCGCATGTCAAAACTGCCCTAATAGGTGCAACCCTTTCGATTTATGGCTGAGCAAGAAAGACGCCTTGGACGTGGCCCTATACTGGGCTGAAAGAATGTGATGTAGTTTCCGGACGCGAAAAAGTAAAGTAAAGTTTGGAGCACAGCGACCGATGTTTAAATATTATTAGCGACTAAGAAGAAAAAAAGTTACCGTATCAAAATATACGATAAAATAAGTTTTCTTTTATTTACCTTGAATTGAAATGCCTGGACAAAAAAAGTTTTTTACTTTTCGAATAACCCTCATACAAAAATACACAGAAGCACCAGAGAGACTGGTATAAGCATGCGTATTCAAATACAGAGGAATCTAAACAGGCAGAATACGGCGCTGGCGCTGCAGCGCCTATACAAGACAAGTGTCTAGCGCAGTTGTTAGATCAGTTACTGCTGCTACAATGGCAGGGTGTCAACATTTAAGTGAGTTTGAACGTGGTGCTACAGTCGACGCAAGAGCGATGAGACACAACATCTCCGAGCTAGTGATGAAGAGGAGATTTTCCAGTACCACCATTTCACGAGTGTGCCGCGAATATCAGGGATCCCGTAAAACATCAAATCTCTGACATCGCTGAAGCCGGAAAAAGATCCTGCAAGAACGGGACCAGCGACGACTGAGGAGAATCGTTCAACGTGACGGAAGTGCAATATTTCCGCAATTTTTTGCAAATTTTAATGCTGAGCCATCAACAAGCGTCAGCGTGCGAAATGTAAGTAGGCTGTTTAGGTTTTTACGTTGGTAACGCCATGTAGCGCTCTATATGAAAATCACTGACTGTGCTGTGTGCAGTCTGTGGCTGGTTTGCATTGTTGGAATTTGCTATTATAGTGTTGGGCAGTTGGCTGTTAACAGCGCGTAGCGTTGCGCAGTTGGAGGTGAGCCGCCAGCAGTGGTGGACGTGGGGAGAGAGATGGTGGAATTTTGAGCGCGGATGATCTGGTCGTGTGTCCATTAGAGACAGTAAATTTGTATTTTCTCAGTATGCCTATCAGTAGTTAGTGTTTTCAGTAGTTATAATCTTTTATTTAGCTGGCAGTATTGGCGCACGCTGTATTGCATTAGTTTGAGTAACGAAGATTTTTGTGAGGTAAGTGATTCATGAAAGGTATAGGTTATTGTTAGTCAGGGCCATTCTTTTGTAGGGATTTTTGAAAGTCAGATTGCGTTGCACTAAAAATATTGTGTGTCAGTTTAGTAATGATCAGAATAAGTAAAGAGAGAAATGTCTGAGTACTTTAAGTTCTGGTCAGCTGTTTGAAAATAAAATAACGTAAGGGGTTTATCAGCACAGTCATTCATAAAATTTTCTAATCGGACGTTTCAGTACCATTCGACGAAACATCATCGAATGGGCTTTCGGAGCCAAAGACCCACTCGTGTAACCTTGATGACTACACGACACAAAGCTTTATGCCTCGTCTAGGCCTGTCAATACCGACATTGGACTGTTGATCGCTGGAAAAATGTTGCCTGGTTGGAAGAGTTTCGTTTCAAATTGCATCTAGCGGATGGACGTGTACGGATATGGAGAGAATGTCATGAATCCGTGGACACTGCATGTCAGCAGGGGACTGCTGAAACTGGTGGAGTCTCTGTAATGGTGTGGGGCGTGTGCAGTTGGAGTGATATGGAACCCCTGATACGTTAGATACGACTCTAACAGGTGACACGTACGTAAGAGTCCTGTCTGATAACTGCATCAGGTTCGTGTCCATTGTGCTTTCCGATGGTCTTGGGCAATTCTAGCAGGACGGGCAATTCTAGCAGGACAGCGCGACGGCCCACATGACCAGAGTTGCTACAGAGTGGCTCCAGGAACACCCTCCTGAATTTAAACACTTCCGCTGGCCACCAAACTTCCCAGACATTAACATTATTGAGCATATCAGATATGCCTTGCAATGTGCTGTGCTCCACCCCCACATACTCTTAAGGATTTATGGACAGCCACGCCGGATTCATGGTGTCAGGTCCCTCAAGCACAACTTCAGATTGTAGCCGAGTCCATACGACGCCGCGTTGGCGCACTCCTGGGTACTCATGAGAGCCTTATACGATATTTGGCTGGTGTACAGACAACCCACAATTGGGGAGTTCATGTAAAATTATAATTATTTATGCAATAATTGTAAGGCGGATTTATAAATAAAATCTTAAAACGTTTTGCCCAGGATTTGGGCGAATATGTGAAATACAAATAATGGGCTGAGGAAGAGATGGATGGGGCTTAACTACTGAGGTCATCAGTCCCCTAGAACCTAGAACTACTTAAACCTAACTAACCTAAGGGCATCACACACATCCATGCCCGAGGCAGGTTTCGAACCTGCGACTGTAGCAGCAGCGCGGTTCCAGACTGTAGCGCCTAGAACCGATCGGCCACCCCGGCCGGGTGAGAGATGGATTCGAAGATTCACGAGGGTGACAAATTTTTGACGGCTGTGAGACGCGTTTATAATCGCAAATCTACACATCTCGTCGACGTCTCCCGTGCACACACTGAACAAATTGCGTAAGCGGCTGTTAATAAAAAAAAGAATTTATGCCTTTCTCACTTGTTTGACCTTTTCTGCCCACGTCCACTTCCTAACTCACGTCTTTCTTTCATTCACAGCGCAAGATTGGTACCTGTTGACCAAAGATGGAATTAATTTTTTTCGGGCGTACTTCGATTCCGCATTAACGCATTAGAACATCTAGCTAGTTTCGCTGCTACACTGCAATTTCAGCCTGCACTGGACGTCTGTGAGCAGCTGCAGTTTAATTGTAGCCATCCGGTATCAGAACTGCAGTAAAGACGAAAAAGTTTAGGGGATACTAGAAATAGTGTGTGGTGTAGGAAGTGGGAATGGTAAGATGAAACATTGTGAGCCAAACAGAAACTTTTTGAGTCCCGCGGTAAGCCAGTCGAATAATAGACCACTACAATAATCACAGTGATAATAACAGTAATAATAATGGACGTACGTGATGAATGAGCGCATTAAGAGGTATAGACTGTATCGTCAAGTACGACCACATGTCCAACATAAAACAGGAAAGGAACGGTAAAACAATATTTCAATATACTATTTGTTAACACATTTGTGATGAGTTACGTTACTCACACAGAAATTATTACTAAACATAGCCATAAGCCGTATACATGTCGTTATCTGTATGACTGTATGAAACGGCATTTACTGCAAAATTGGTGTGTTCCCAGGGCAATGAAATAAAAACAGAAGAGGAAACAGCATGCCGGGAAGGTTAACCAAACGTTATGTTTCCGAACTTTGAAATGTCAAATGTAAAGAGTCATCGCCACGAACGATGGTCAGATACGACGGCAGGTTAAGGATTATCACTTCATTTCTAGAGGTTAGGAAACGTGGTCGTTTTCAGTCAAGAACAGTTTTTCAAAGTTTGTAATGACTGTTATTTTGCTTTGGTTGGCATAAATTTGTAATTTTTCATATTTAATTTGGTGGAATAAACATCTATATTAAAGAAAATATCATTTGAACCTTGAATCCTAACACAATCAGTGAGTTATTACATTTATTCTTGCATAGTTAGGCAGCTGTTCAGAGAAGCTAGCTCATTTGTCGTAAAGGTTTCTCATTGCGCGCGAGGCAGATAGGGATAGGGAGAGGGACCCCACTTCTTAGGTGTTGCTTCCCGAGCAACACATTCCTCCCCGTCCAACAACAATATTCCTACCCCCAGACCACACAGAAGCATCCCCCTTGTCACCCAATATTATCCTGGCCTCGAATACATCAATATATTACTCCGCCAGGGATATGACTTTCTCAAGTCAACCCCTGAAATGAGATCATTCCTTGACAAATTCTCCCCACACCACCCAGAGTTGCCTTTCGTCGTCCCCCTAACCTCCGTAACATCCTTGTTAAACCCTACAATATTCCCAGACTACCTTCTCTACCCAGCGGTTCCTACCCCTGTAACCGACCCCGCTGCAAAACCTGCCCCATGCATCACCCCACAACCACCTACTCCAGCCCCGCTACTGGTAAAACATACACAATTCAAGGAAGGGCCACGTGTGAAACTACACATGTCATTTATCAGCTGACATGCCTGCACTGCACAGCCTTTTACATTGGTATGACAACAACTAAACTGGCTGAGCGCATGAACGGACACAGACGAACTGTCCGCCTAGGAGATGTCCAATACCCAGTAGCGGAGCATGCCCTCCAGCATAATTCTAGGGACCTAGGAACCTGCTACACCATATGTGCCATTTGGCTTCTCCCACCCAACACCAGTCCCTCTGAACTGCGGAGATGGGAACTTGCACTCCAGCACATCCTTTCATCCCGCCATCCCCCCTGGACTAAACAACGTTAAACAACCTCACTCCCATTTACTTTTCAGTCTTCTCCTCTTTCCCTTTCCTCTTTAGCCATTCATCCATCTTTTCATCCTACATCTTTATACTATACACCTCTTTACTTCTGTATGCATCCTCTTTGGTTTGAAGCTGGCACAGTACCTACAGTAGAATATCTTTGGCTTCCCTCTGACAACCATGCCTCCATCCTTGCTACCTTCCCTGTTTTCCTTTCCCTGTTGCTTCATAACCTGGGTTGTGAGTAACTAAATCCACTTCCCCTTCTTCCCTTTCTTTCCCCTCTCTCCTCCCTGATGAAGGAACATTTATTCCGAAAGCTAGGAACTTAAATTTTCGGTTGTTTTTTGTGTTTCTATCGGCTGTACTGAGCTGAGGTAAGTACTGGCCAGGCCCTCTATCTCTTTGTTAGTAATTGTTTCACATCTTTATATGAGATTTTCCATTAATTAGATAGGTTAATGTTAGTCAGGGCCATTGTTTTGTAGGGTTTATTGAAAGTCAGACTGCGTTGCGCAAAAAATATTGTGTGTCAGTTTAGTGATGATCAGAATAAGTAAAGAGAAAACTGTTTGAATACGTTGAGTTTTGCTCAGCTGTTTGGAAATCAAACAACGTAAGAGGTTTACCAGCACTGTCATTCTTAATTTATCTCAGGGGATGTTTCAAAGTACTGGTTTCGGAACAATGAAACATGATTTTGAATGTATCGTAAGTGCAACTTGTTCGACTGTTGGTTGGACCAGTATTAGTATTAAATACCTTATACTCGTTTAGAGCCAGACTGGCGACTATCTCTCTTGCAGAAGTTTGACGTATCATTTCAATGTACACGGCTCGTCGTTATGCCTCCTTGTACCAGACATTTGCGAAGATTTGTTAGAGCGACTCTAGGAATTCATTAATGTAGCTTGAAATAAAATGAGACGTTTGGGTTATAATTTTACTTTGGTTCAGTATTACAGTAGTACAACTATTAATTTAATGAATGCGATACACCTACCACCAAAGTTACGGAACGTGAAAAATAATATATACAAAGACAGTGTACGATCGTGGTATCACGAGAAAACCGGCGAACCGCCACTACCAGCCATAAGGGATCAAAAATTCTGTAGGTGGCTTTAGCATCAGCCGAAAATGGTAAATAAACAAATATTATTGCGATATCGATTGCTGATTTTAACTTAAACAAAGAACATAGTGAGAAACAAGATATCCGGCAGGTCGCTGCTCATCAACACGGGCAGCGCGGAGTGGTCGCGCGGTTTGGGGCGCTCTGTCACGGACTGCGCGGCCTCTTGTGTTGTTCTTAGCGTAAGTTAGTTTAAGTAGTGTGTAAGTCTAGGGACCCATGACCTTAGCACTTCGGTCCCTCAGGAATTCGAACACGTTTGAACATGAACATGGAAACTGCGAAGGAAAAAACAAGAAAGTCTGATCCAGCATTGCATCCCAGTCTCTCTGTTCAGCATCAACGCACGTGAAGAGCATCTGTCAACGTCTAATTGAAGCGTCCTGTCGTGCTTTCGTCTATGTGTGATAGCTTTTGTCATCTTATAGGTGGACGCGCGGGGTAGCCGCGTGGTCTGGGGCGTCTTGTCACGGTCTCCGCGGCTCCCCGCTTCGGACATCGGGCATGGGCGTGTTTGTGTTGCCCTTAGCGTAAGTTAGTTTAAGTTAGATTAAATAGTGTGTAAGCTTAGGCACCGATGACCTCAGCAGTTTGGTCCCATAATACCTTACCACAAATTTCCGAATTTCATCTTATAGATGACGTCTTAACGAGAAATTACTTCTGACACTAGTTCCGAGAAGAAAAGTTTTCACTGTCGGAAAACATCACGCACTGTGTTCCGTGCTTAAAAACGAAGTCTTCGAGAGAAACTTCGTAATTTCCTAAGCGTGGGCAATCGGCGTAACTGTGGTGACCAGGTGGCCACAGACATTCAGATATCGTCGGTGCACCCTATTATCAACCGATTATCGTTTGTCGATTTTGGGAATCTAACCAAGAGGTCAATTTCAGTTCATTAAGGTGCCGTTGAACTGAAATCTGATGACCTGAAGACATCTGTACGACGTATTAGCATTCCTTACAATGACTCACATAGCGCCCTACGAGTCGGTGAGACCTGGTCAGAAACAACCGTAGCGGTCTAGCGGTTCCAGACTGAAGCGCCTAGAATCGCTCAGCTACACCGGCCGGCCACACCTCTGGATGTTTTGCAAGTAGTTGCTCGGCTTGGCATCGATTGATAAAGTGTAGTGTATTATCTTCACAAACCCCATGTGAACAAATATTGAAGTCTCGAAGGGTATACACTGTAAGGGAAAAAATGCATTGCCAAATAATTATCCGAAGTGAACCGAAATCGATAGAAATGATGTAAACGTACAAAAAAAAAAAAAAGGTTCAAATGGCTCTGAGCGCTATGCGACTTAACTTCTGAGGTCATCAGTCGCCTAGAACTCAGAACTAATTAAACCTAACTAACCTAAGGACATCACACACATCCATGCCCGAGGCAGGACCGTAGCGGTCGCTTGGTTTCAGACTGTAGCGCCCAGAATCGCACGGCTACTCCGGCCGGCACTAAGCGTACAGAAAAACAAATAATTAGAATTTCTGTAAACATGGATGATTCATTCAAAGGAAAGAGTTTTACAAATCGAAGAAGTCAATAACGCTTTGGTACACCTCTGGCTGTTTTGCAAGTAGTTGTTCGGCTTGGCATCGATTTATAAGATTGTTTGATGTGCTCCTGCAGGATATCGTGCCAAATTCTCTGCAACTGGCGCGTTAGACCGCCAAATTCCTGTGATAGTTGGAGAGAGCTTACCATTATACTTTAAAATTTCTCAGCTGGGGAGAGATTCAATGACGTTGATGGCGATGATAGGGTTTCACAAGTTTGGAAACGAGAAGCAGAAACTCTCACCGTGTGCACGCGGCCATTATCTTGCTGAAATGTAAGCCCCGGATGACTTGCTATGAAGGGCAACAAAACTGGGCGTAGAGTACCGCCGACGTATCGCTGTGTTATAAGGACGCCGGAGAGGACAACAAACATGGTCCTTTTAAGAAAAAGATTGGCACGCAAAGCTGTCAGTCTTGGTTGTCGGGCAGTATGGCGAGTGGTAGTAGGATTGGGGTCCCACCACTGTGCGTGGCGTCTCACAAGTCCTCGCTGGTCATCGCTGCTCATTTCGAAGCGGGACTCATCACTGAAGACAGTTCTGCTACAGTCAATGAGATTCGAGGACGAAGACGTGTGTAGAGACGCATCGGACAGCAATGGGATAACAACCTGACTTCGGCCAGGACGGAGCAAGGAGTAAGGAAGACATAAAAGATAGACCAGCACTCGCAAATAGGGCATTTCTCGTCATGAGAAATCTACTTGTATAAAACATGGGTCTTAACTTGAGGAAGATGTTTCTGAGAAAGTGCGTTTGGAGCGCAGCATCCTGTGTTGAAATACGTGGTGGTAGTGAAACACGGACAGTGGGAAAACAGTCACAGGTGAGAAATGAAGCATTCGATGTGTGGTACTACAGAAGAATGTTGATAACTAGGTGGTCTGACAAGGTAAGGATTGAGCAGATTTTCTGCAAAATCCGCGAGGAAAGGAGTATGTGGAGAAAAACGTCACGAAGAAGTGACAGGTTGATGGGCCATCTGTTAGGACACTAAGGAATAATTTCCGTGGAGATAAAGCGAGCTGTAGAGGGTAAAAGTCCAGCAAATAATTGAGGACGTTGATTGTGAATGCAACTCTCAGATGAACAGTTAGGCACAGGCGAGGAATTCGTGGCGGTCTGCATCAATCCACTCAAAAGACTAACTCAGATTAAAAAAATAAAAAAATAAAAAATCCTTTTCCTATCGCTTAGACATGTTTCGCATTTACGACCTAACAAAATGGTTTTCGTTTCGCGGAACACAGCCCTCTTTAGTTGGCTACCATAAACGTTATTCGACATAGAGGAAGAAGCCCCTGAGTGGATTAGGGCGTTGACAGATTGGCTGCTGATAATGAGTTCGATGAGATTTCCTGATATTTTGGAGTCCATGGAGGATTTTTCACCTGTAGCAGCATCACCTCCATAAAAGCTGGAACGAGTGGCCACGTGAGCGTTTGGTATTCTGTACGGCGACAGGGAATGGCTATGTGGTGGTGTGGAGCAACGTCGTCCAGTGTGTGTGTGTGTGTGTGTGTGTGTGTGTGTGTGTGTGTGTGTGTATTTTACGGAAATCCTGAGTTAAGTCCACAAAGAATACCGAAAGGATTATCTTTCCTCACACTGCATGTAATTACTGGGTAAACGAATGCATTCGGCTAAGCTCTCTGCTGTGTGTGATGCTGACGATTAATGATGCTGTAACTTGCTTGTAGCCTCAGGTATTAGAATTTTCCTGGCATCACAAAGTGACTCACATAGCTCTAGCTGTTGACCCACTGGCTTACGTTCAATGGTCTAGATAAGCTGTATTATGCTCACAAAACTGGAACGAACTTCTTATCATTTAAAATGCACAACGAGGCATTCATTCCAGCCTTGGAGCGTTTCCAACGAACAGAAAAGTAATAATCAAGCCTTCACAAACATGAGTTTTAAAAAAGAATGACATGTATTTCTGTACGTTAACTTACCGTCACACAACAAAATGTAATACCGATACTGCCTGCCTTCTATAAGCTAGAATTTCTCTGGTTCATATTTCAAGCTAATTTTCGTATTTGCGTAACATTTTTTTGCAGTAATGGAATTTAATGAGTTATTTATGTTGTGGGCGATCTAAAAATATTTACACATATATCTCTAAATGACCGCAATTTCTGTTATCAATATTACATTCATGAAACATTACAGTACTTATTTGTTACATAGTTTAATTCTTAATTTCTTTGCGTGTTTTTGGTACTTGCATTGTTTAATTCATAAATTTCGGGCGTATTTTAGTATTTGAGAGTTGTAGCATCGCGCCTTAGTACCTGAATAGTGTAAATTCGCGAAGTCGTCTGTCTTCTATTTTTGTTTTGAACGGCCAGTGTCGGTTGGTCACAGCCAGTGTGCTCCCTACCGCCGTTGAATAAGCAGCTGCAGCAGCAAGTCGTATACCCCTAGCTTACTTATTTGTTACATAGTTTAATTCTTAATTTCTTTGCGTGTTTTTGGGTACTTGCATTGTTTAATTCACAAATTTCGGGCGTATTATAGTATTTGAGAGTTGTAGCATCGCACTTTGGTGTTTACTTCGTAGTTTCGTACTTAAATTGCCTGTGAGTTTCGTATAGGAGGTGTAATTTCAAGTTTTAGATACTGTAATCGTAAATTCAGGCAGATTGTAGCGCAGTCGTTAGGCATTTGTACAGGTTAGTTAATACATTCTTTGCGTGTTTCGCTTACGTTATCTAGGCACAGACTCGATTTTCAGTAAATGTTGTTCAACCTCGATTAGAATGGACAGGGACTGCGACTGCTGTGTTCGGCTGAGGGCCGAGTTGGCATCCCTTCGCTCACAGCGGCAAGCGGCGCTGACTTCGGTCGCGCAGCTGGAGGCTGTTGCCAATGGGCACCACTGTGGGGAGCCGGACATGGGTATCACGGGGATGTCAACCTCGTCCCGTCTGTCCCCAGACCGGTCTGCCGCTGTGGTTGCCCCGGTTGCTGTCCACAGTGGGGCTGAGCTCTCGCCTGTGGTTAATTGGGAGGTCGTTCCAAGGCGTGGCAGGCAGCGAAAGACGTCCCCGGAGGCTGATCAAAAAGCCTCCCCGGTGCGTCAGACAAACAGGTTTCAGGCACTGTCTATGGCTGAGCCAGATGCAGCTGCCTGCCGTGTTTCAGAGGATCATTCTCAGCCTTCAAGGTCCGGGCAATCGCAGAGGGTGGGCTTATTGGTAGTTGGGAGCTCCAATGTTAGGCGCGTAATGGGGCCCCTTAGGGATATGGCGGCTAAGGAGGGTAAGAAATCCAGTGTGCACTCTGTGTGCATTCCGGGAGGATCATTCCTGATGTGGAAAGGGTCCTTCCGGATGCAATGAAGAGCGCAGGGTGCAGCCAGCTGCAGGTGGTGGCACATGTCGGCACTAATGACGTGTGTCGCTTTGGATCTGAGGAAATTCTCTCTGGATTCCAGCGGCTATCTGATTTGGTGAAGGCAGCCGGTCTTGCTTACGAGATAAAGGCAGAGCTCACCATCTGCAGCATCGTCGACAGAACCGACTGCGGACCTTTGGTGCAGAGCCGGGTGGAGGGTCTGAATCAGAGGCACAGACGGTTTTGCGACCGTGTTCGCTGCAAATTCCTTGACTTGCGCCATAGGGTGGTGGGGTTTCGGCTTCCGCTGAATAGATTAAGAGTTCACTACACTCAGCTGTATGGCTAGACGGGTAACGGACGCTGTGTTGCGTTGACTGGGCAGTTTTTAGGTTAGAAGGCCTCGGGAAAGTACGGGGTGCGCTGCAATCTCGAAGGGTGCATGGTAAATACAGGACGTGCTTGGATCAAGGAACAGTCGGAATTATAGTTGTAAATTGTTGTAGTTGTGCTAGGAAAGTCCCTGAGCCTCAAGCGCTAATAGAAAGCACAGAAGCTGAAATCGTTATAGGTACAGAAAGCTGGCTAAAGCCTGAAATAAGTTCTGCATAAATTTTTGCGAAGTCTCAGACGGTGTTCAGGAAAGATAGATTAGGCAGAATTGGTGGCGGAGTGTTTGTGTCTGTCAGTAGTGGTTTATCTTGTAGTAACGTAGAAGTAGATACTCCGTGCGAATTGGTATGGGTGGAGGTTATACTTAACAGCCGAACTAAGTTAATAATTGGCCCCTGCTACCGACACCCAGACTCCGATGATATACACTCCTGGAAATTGAAATAAGAACACCGTGAATTCATTGTCCCAGGAAGGGTAAACTTTATTGGCACATTCCTGGGGTCAGATACATCACACGATCACACTGACAGAACCACAGGCACATAGACACAGGCAACAGAGCATGCACAATGTCGGCACTAGTACAGTGTATATCCACCTTTCGCAGCAATGCAGGCTGCCATTCTCCCATGGAGACGATCGTAGAGATGCTGGATGTAGTCCTGTGGAACGGCTTGCCATGCCATTTCCACCTGGCGCCTCAGTTGGACCAGCGTTCGTGCTGGACGTGCAGACCGCGTGAGACGACGCTTCATCCAGTCCCAAACATGCTCAATGGGGGACAGATCCGGAGATCTTGCTGGCCAGGTTAGTTGACTTACACCTTCTAGAGCACGTTGGGTGGCACGGGATACATGCGGACGTGCATTGTCCTGTTGGAACAGCAAGTTCCCTTGCCGGTCTAGGAAGGTAGAACGATAGGTTCGATGACGGTTTGGATGTACCGTGCACTATTCAGTGTCCCCTCGACGATCACCAGAGGTGTACGGCCAGTGTAGGAGATCGCTCCCCACACCATGATGCCGGGTGTTGGCCCTGTGTGCCTCGGTCGTATGCAGTCCTGATTGTGGCGCTCACCTTCACGGCGTCAAACACGCATACGACCATCATTGGCACCAAGGCAGAAGCGACTCTCATCGCTGAAGACGACACGTCTCCATTCGTCCCTCCATTCACGCCTGTCGCGACACCACTGGAGGCGGGCTGCACGATGTTGGGGCGTGAGCGGAAGACGGCCTAACGGTGTGCGGGACCATAGCCCAGCTTCATGAAGACGGTTGCGAATGGTCCTCGCCGAGCAACAGTGTCCCTAATTTGCTGGGAAGTGGCGGTGCGGTCCTCTACGGCACTGCGTAGGATCCTACGGTATTGGCGTGCATCCGTGCGTCGCTGCGGTACGGTCCCAGGTCGACGGGCACGTGCACCTTCTGCCGACCACTGGCGACAACATCGATGTACTGTGGAGACCTCACGCCCCACGTGTTGAGCAATTCGGCGGTACGTCCAACCAGCCTCCCGCCTGCCCACTATACGCCCTCGCTCAAAGTCCGTCAACTGCACATACGGTTCACGTCCACGCTGTCGCGGCATGCTACCAGTGTTAAAGACTGCGATGGAGCTCCGTATGCCACGGCAAACTGGCTGACACTGACGGCGGCGGTGGACAAATGCTGCGCAGCTAGCGCCATTCGACGGCCAACACCGCGGTTCCTGGTGTGTCCGCTGTGCCGTGCGTGTGATCATTGCTTGCACAGCCCTCTCGCAGTGTCCGGAGCAAGTATGGAGGGTCTGACACACGGGTGTCAATGTGTTCTTTTTTCCATTTCCAGGAGTGTAGTTGCGGAACAGTTCAGAGAAAATTTGAGTCTCGTAACAAATAAATACCCCACTCATACGGTTATAGTTGGTGGGGACTTCAACCTTCCCTCGATATGTTGGTAAAAATACTTGTTCATAACCCGTGGTAGGCAGAAAACATCTTCCGAGATTGTCCTAAATTCTTTCTCCGAAAATCATTTCGAGCACTTAGTCCACGAATCCACGCGAATTTTAAATGTTTGCGAAAACATACTTGACCTCTTAGCCACAAACAATCCAGAGCTGATAGAGAGCATCATGACTGATACAGCGATTAGTGATCACAAGGTCGTTCTAGCTAGGCTCAATACCGTTTTGTTCCAAATCCACCAGAAACAAACGCAAAATAATTTTATTTAAAAAAGCGGATAAAGTGTCACTAGAAGCCTTCCTAAGAGATAATCTCCATTCCTTCCGAACTGACTATGCAAATGTAGACGAGATGTTGCTCAAATTCAAAGATATAGTAGCAACAGCAATTGAGAGATTCATACCTCATAAATTGGTAAGAGATGGAACGGATCCCCCGTGGTACACAACAGGTCCGAAAGCTGTTGCAGAGGCAACGGAAAAAGCATGCGAAGTTCAGAAGAACGCGAAATCCCGAAGATTGGATAAATTTACAGACGCGCGAAATCTGGCACGGACTTCAATGCGAGATGCCTTTAATAGGTACCACAACGAAACATTGTCTCGAAATTTGGTAAAAAATTCGAAGAAATTCTGGTCGTATGTAAAGTACACAAGCTGCAAGACGCAGTCAATACCTTCGCTGCGCAGTGACGATGGTACTGTTACCGACGACTGTGCCACTAAAGCTGAGTTATAGAACGCAGTTTTCCGAAATTCCTCACCATGGAAGACGAATGGAGTATTCCATAATTTGAAACACGAACAGCTGCTAACATGAGTTTCTTAGAAGTAGATACCTTAGGGGTTGCGAAGCAACTCAAATCGCTTGATACGGGCAAGTCTTCAGGACCAGATTGTATACCGATTAGGTTCCTTTCAGATTACGCTGATACAATAGCTCTCTACTTAGCACTCATATACAACTGCTCGCTCACCGATAGATCTGTACCTACAGATTGGAAAATTGCGCAGGTCTCACCAGTGTTTAAGAAGGGTAGTAGGAGTAATCCATGTAACTACAGACCTATATCATTGACGTCTGTTTGCAGTAGGGTTTTGGAGCATATACTGTATTCAAACATTATGAATCACTTCGAAGGAAACGATCTATTGATACGTAATCAGCATGGTTTCAGAAAACATCGCTCTTGTGCAATGCAGCTAGCTCTTTATTCACATGAGGGAATGGCCGCTATCGACAGGGGATCTCAAGTTGATTCCATATTTATAGATTTCCGGAAAGCTTTTGACACCGTTCCTCACAAGGGACTTCTAATCAAGCTGCGGGCCTATGGGGTATCGTCTTAGTTGTGCGACTGGATTCGTGATTTCCTGTCGGGAAGGTCGCAGTTCGTAGTAATAGACGGCAAATCATCGAGTAAAACTGAAGTGATATCAGGTGTTCCCCAGGGAAGCGTCCTGGGACCTCTGCTGTTCCTGATCTATATAAATGACCTGGGTGACAACTTCAGCAGTTCTCTTAGGTTGTTCGCAGATGATGCTGTAATTTAACGTCTAGTAAGGTCATCCGAAGACCAGTAATTAGAAAAAATTGCTGTATGGTGTGGCAGGTGGCAGTTGACGCTAAATAACGAAAAGTGTGAGGTGATCCACATGAGTTCCAAAAGAAATCCGTTGGAATTCGATTACTCGATAAATAGTACAATTCTCAAGGCTGTCAATTCAACTAAGTACCTGGGTGTTAAAATTACGGACAACTTTAGTTGGAAAGACCACATAGATAATACTGTGGGGAAGGCGAGCCAAAGGTTGCGTTTCATTGGCAGGACACTTAGAAGATGCAACAAGTCCACTAAAGAGACAGCTTACACTACACTCGTTCGTCCTCTGTTAGAATATTGCTGCGCAGTGTGGGATCCTTACCAGGTGGGATTGACGGCGGACATGGAAAGGGTGCAAAAAATGGCAGCTCGTTTTGTATTATCACGTAATAGGGGAGAGAGTGTGGCAGATATGATACGCGAATTGGGATGGAAGTCGTTACAGCAAAGACGTTTTTCGTCGCGGCGAGAACTTTTTACAAAATTTCAGTCACCAACTTTCTCTTCCGAATGCGAAAATATTTTGTTGAGCCCAACCTACATAGGTAGGAATGATCATCAAAATAAAATACGAGAAATCAGAGCTCGAACAGAAAGGTTTAGGTGTTCGTTTTTCCCGCGAGCTGTTAGGGAGTGGAATGGTAGAGAGATAGTATGATTGTGGTTCGATGAACCCTCTGCCAAGCACTTAAATGTGAAATGCAGAGTAGTCATGTAGATGTAGATATAGATGTAGGTAGTAAGATTTGTTGTCACTGGCGATATAAATAAGGGGCTTTGTGTGTGTGTGTGTGTGTGTGTGTGTGTGTGTGTGTCTGTGTGTGTGTGTGTAATTGGGATCTTCTCCCAAACCCCTCGATGATATCAACCAAAACTTGCCCAGAAACAGCAGGCCTGACGGGTATCTACACTATCTAATTTATAATCTCCTAGATCCAGTAGGAGCGGGTATATGACCAAAAAGATATTTTTCCAACTCCTGGTGTACAGGCATATAGGCTGATCTTCACAACAGGTGAGTTGTGTGGGAATAGTGCCGGCATTCCATTCTATCCCACTTTGACGTGGAGCCTATAAATTATGGCTAAGAAACGGCTTTCCAGCTCCCACGAAGTAGGCTCCCCTGCAGAAGAGACATGTTGTTTGAGTAATATTGGCCTGCTTTATCGACCTCCTTTTGCAGTGACATCATGGGTAATGGGTCACAGCTGAACAAAGCGATGGGGAGATGAGGCCCCTAGTGAGAGAGAGTGGGAGGGTGAGGTGAGCACAGAAAAGGGGGGATGGACAGACAGTGGGTGGAAGGCACGGGAAGGGAGACAGAGAGAGGGGGCGGGGGAATGCTATGGGAAGAAAATATGAATAGCAGAAGATGAAAGTGGGGGGGGGGGGGGATATGTGTTGTGTGGGCAGCTTCGCCATGTGTTGCAAGGGTTAACCGGTGGATGGAAATGGACAGTGAGGGGAGACTGAGCCGATTAGGGAAGTGAGAGGGGAGGAAATGGATATAGGGGGCTGAAAAGATGGCCAGAGAGATGGGCAAGGTATGGACAGAGGAAGAGCGAGGTGGAGGTGGAGATTTACATTGAGAGAGGGGAGATGCTGGAGGCAGGTGGTAGGGCCTTAACAGTAATGTACTGGTAGATGTAAATTCAGCTTACTACATGAGCTGCCGACATGAGTAACGTAGAAGCAAATATCCTGAGAGTAGTGAAGCAACTTAAATTACTTAATAAAAGCAGGTCTGTATACAAATTAGGTTTCTTTCAGAGTACGCTGATGCATTAGCTCCATACTTGACAGTCATATACAACCGTTCGCTTGACGAGAGATGCGTATCCAAAGCCTGGAAAGTTGCACAGGTCACACCAATAATCAAGAAAGGTAGTATGCGTAATCCACATAATTACAGGCCCATATCATTAAAGTCGATATGCAGCAGGATTCTGGAGCATATGTTGTGTTCGAACATTATGAATTACCTCGAAGAACACAGTCTATTGTCACGCAGTCAACATGAGTTTAGAAAACATTATTGTGGAACACAAGTAGTTCTTTATTCGCATGAAGTATTGAGTGCTATTGACAAGGGATTTCACATCGATTCCCTATTTCTGGATTTCTTTTGACACTGTATCACACAAGCGGCTTGTAGTGAAACTGCGTGCTTATTGAATATCGTCTCCGTTATGTGACTGGATTTGTGACATCCTGTCAGAGAGGTCACAATTCGTAGTAATTGACGGAAAGTCATCGAGTACAACAGAAGTGATTTCTGGCTTTCCCAAAGGTAGTGTTGTAGGCCCTTTTGCTCTTCCTTATCTATATAAACGATTTGGGAGACAATCTGAGCAGCCGTCTTAGGTTGTTTGCAGACGCCACTGTCGTTTATTGACTAATAAAGTCACCAGAAGATGAGAACAAAATGCAAAACGATTTAGAAAAGATATCTGAATGGTACGAAAATTGGCAGTTGACCCTATGTAACGAAAAGTGTGAGGTCATCCACATGAATGCTAAAAGGAATCCGTTAAACTTCAGTTACACGACAAAATCAGTCAAATATAAAGGCCTTAAATTCAACTAAATACCTTGGAATTACAATTACGAACAACTTAAATTGGAAGGAACACACAAAAAACCTTGTGGGGAAGGCTAACCAAAGACTGCCCTTTATTGGCAGGACACTTAGCAAATGTAACAGTTCTACTAAGGAGACTGCCTACACTACGCTTGTCCGTCCTCTTTTATAATACTGCTGCGCGGTATGGGATCCTTACAAGATAGGACTGACGGAGTATATCGAAAAATTTCAAAAAAGGGCAGCACCTTTTGTATTATCGCGAAATATGAGAAAGAGTACCACTGAAATGATACAGGATTTGGGACGCACATTATTAAAACAAAGGCCTTTTTCGTTGCGACGGAATCTTCTCACAAAATTCCAATCACCAGGCTTCTCCTCCGAATGCGAAAATACTTTGTTGACACCGACCTACATAGGGAGAAACGATCACCACGATAAAATAAGGGAAATCAGAGCTCGTACGAAGAGATATAGGTGTTCTTTCCGCACGCTGTACGAGGATGGAATAATAGAATTATGAAGGTGGTTCGATGAACCCTCTGCCATGCACTTGAATGTGATCTGTAGAGTATCTATGTAGATGTAGAGAGAGGGGAGGAGTAGGGAAGAAAATGTTGTCAGAAAGAGAGATTGAGTAAAGATAGAGGAAGGAGGAAGTGGAGAGAAAGACCAAAAATGAGGAGATGGACATACTGAGTACGGAGGATGAGGTAGGCAGGTATATGGCAGGGAGGATGAGGAGGTCTACAATATATGTGTCAAACTCGTAGGTAAGTGAATATGTGGTGAAAAAGCAAGGTTTAATATTAAACTTTTAAACATTAATTTAACAGCAACCAGCTGCACAAAAGAATTTTTATTCCTTCACTGGTTTAACGCACCTAGTGCCCTTCATTAGAACGCTGTAACTATTGCATAATTTTCGAGCTTAGAGATATGCAGCATATTGCTGTGATCGTGTGGATCAAGGTGCCTGGACAACAATAATACACAAAACCACACTAATATGCAGCGTACACCAATTTATTCTTGACACTCGCAGATGCGATAGTTATAACTTTCTGAAAAAAGGGCGTTAGGTACCTGAAACCGGAAAAGAAATAAAATTTCTTTTGTGCAGTTGCTTTCTGATTATTTCAACAATTACAAATACAGTTGCTGAAGATGGAGAAAATGCTAAATTAATTTAGAAAGTTCGCATTTGATCTAAAAATATTTTCAGCAGACGTCAGTTATGTTATCAAAATTAAGCCGTTTCGCTGTCTCACTTTTAATTTGCAATACATGCTTAGCGTTAAGTGTTCGCTTCCATGCTTCATTCTGTCACCACTACTGCCACGATTTTCGCAGCTGTCAAGGCTTTTGATAAATGATGTTAAAATTTCATATTGACTGTTAATGTTACTCGACCGGTCGATTCTGCACTTTCACGCATACAAAAGTATTTGCGATATGTTCGATGTTGAATGGCTATCTTTCTATCTCAGTTCATTAGTTGGTTTCCTATTCTGTGCATCACTTATCTGATTCAGCCACACGACTCTGAAATTCGAAACGATGGCTACTGAAAACCAATGCACAGTTAACTTATAATCGAATCTAAGCGAAATAGAACTATATGAACATTGTAAAATGTAAACTTTCACGGCCGGAACTGTCATGATTAATAAAATTCCTTTTCCGGGCTATTATGCCGTGGTCTGATGGATTTCGCATTGTAACCCGACGTTTCGTCCCCATCTGCGGAGGACATCTTCAAGGGGGTTCGCGGCTTCTGTTAACTTCCGAAACACACACTGTCTCACTACTGACTGCAGCAAATGTTTGTTTTCGCGTGCTCCCGCGCATAGGCGTGACGTCACATGTTTTGAATACGCGAGCGCAATTGGCCGTTGTCGGTTGCCGCCGTCCGCTGTTGCTATCATCCCATCGCGGAAGACTGGTACACATCTTCTTCAGCATCGGCATCCAGATGTCATTCAATTTCACGCCCTCCTCCTTCCTATTAAAATTCCTGGGGTGTTTCATAATCTCTATAGCCTCTCTGTAAAGCCTTTCATGATATCCGCTTGTGGCTGCCAGTACTTGAGTTCTATCAAAATAAATGTGGTGGTCTCCTGACTGCAAAGCGTGTTCCGCAACAGCTGATCTATCCATCTCTCCCCTTCTACAATTGCCCTTGTGCTCTTCTAGTCAACTTCTTGTAAGTCTGCGGATCTAGTAAGTCATTAATCTTGCTGTGATAGTCAGTAACATTCAAAACCACCGTCGCATTTCCCTTGTCAGCGGGGACAAGGATAATACTATCGTCCTCATTCATGGAAAAATTCGAGGCGCAGGCTCTAGAAACTGCCAACAAAAAACCGAATATCTGGTTCCGCTACGTAGATGCTACGTTTGTGTTGTGGAGGCATGGCAGAGAGGAACTAGGCCGTTTTCACAAACATCTAAACGGTATTAATCCGAAGATTCAGTTTACCATGGAGGAGGAGGCAGAAGGGAGACTAAATTTTCTGGATGTGTTAGTTTACAAGAAACAGGATGGTAGCTTAGGCCATACAGTTTACCGGAAACCCACGCACACGGATCGTTATCTACACCGGGATTCGAACCACCACCCACAATAAAAGCGAGGCATAATAAAAACGTTGGCGGATAGAGCGAGGAACATCTGTGAACCTGGGCTACTGGATACGGAACTGGAACACCTCACTGATGCATTACTCAGGAATGGTTACTCGGGTGCTGAGATAAAAAGAGCGTTAAGACCGCCGCGTGAAAATCATAGCAATGCACAAGCGCTTGCAAAATCGAAAGTTTTCCTGCCTTTTATTAAGGACGTCACTGACCGCATAGGGAAAATATTGAAAAAACGGAATATCGCGGTGATTTACAAACCTACCCGGAAGATACAAAAACACCTGAGATTGGCTAAGGATGCTCGTAAACCGCTGGAAAAAGCAGGAATTTACAGGATCCCGTGTAGTTGTGGGGAGGTATATGTGGGTACCACAAAAAGAACGGTCAAAAAACGACTAGAAGAGCACAAGGGCAATTGTAGAAGGGGAGAGATGGATAGATCAGCTGTTGCGGAACACGCTTTGCAGTCAGGAGACCACCACATTTATTTTGATAGAACTCAAGTACTGGCAGCCACAAGCGGATATCATGAAAGGCTTTACAGAGAGGCTATAGAGATTATGAAACACCCCAGGAATTTTAATAGGAAGGAGGAGGGCGTGAAATTGAATGACATCTGGATGCCGGTGCTGAAGAAGATGTGTACCAGTCTTCCGCCATGGGATGATAGTAACAGCGGACGGCGGCAACCGACAACGGCCAATTGCGCTCGCGTATTCAAAACATGTGACGTCACGCCTATGCGCGGGAGCACGCGAAAACAAGAATTTGCTGCAGTCAGTAGTGAGACAGTGTGTGTTTCGGAAGTTAACAGAAGCCACGAACCCCCTTGAAGATGTCCTCCGCAGATGGGGACGAAACGTCGGGTTACAATGCGAAATCCATCAGACCACGGCATAATAGCCCGGAAAAGAATTTTATTAATTATATGAACATCGTTATAAAATTTGTGTAGATAAGTGCTCTACCACGCGAACGGCCTTACTGCAGTGGTAACACTGGTTCCCGTCAGATCACGGAAGTTGAGCGCTGTCGGACTGGACTGAAACTGGGATGGGTGACCATCCGGTCTTCCGAGCGCTCTTGACAAGTGAGGTGCACTCAGCCCTTGTGAGGCAAACTGAGGAGCTACCTGATCGAGACGTAGCGGTTCCGGTGCCGTAAACTGGCGTACGGCGGGGAGAGCGCTGTGCTGACCACATGCCACTCCGTATCTGCATCCAGTGACGCCTGTGGACGAGGATGGCACGGCGGTCAGTCGGTACAGTTGGGCCTTCATGGCCTGTTTGCGCGAAGTTTAGTTTAGTTTAGTTCAAATGCTCTACAAAGCACCTGTGGCTGATTAAAGTTTTCATGCTTCTGTTACCATTAAAATTTAAACACTTATTCCCGAATTCATATCTTTAATTTTTTCCTTCAATCGCAGAAAAGAAAGATAAAGGAAACGGTAGTGTGATTGCTGTAGGCCAAATTCAAGTAATAATAATAACAAAAATGGAAACTTGTTACGTAGGTCCAACAGGAAATTCCAGAGTAGAAACATATGTGACCTATGGCAGGTCGAACATTGGTAAACCACGCGGAAAAATGTTGGTTAGTGAAAATACGTTTTATCATTTGGCTATTACTCTTTGGGCCCTTTGAATAAAGCAGCTAGCGAGGTGACGGAGTGGCCAGCACACATGAATTAGGGAAGGTCGGCTTCTTATCCGTGTCCCACTGTCTAGATTTAGGTTTTCCTCAATAAGTTAAGGTCAGTGTTGGTGTGGTTCCTGTGAAAAGCGACAGCTGGAAGCAGTCCGTCCGATGTTAGTCGTTCTCTGATGTTGATAACTACGTCGTTCGCGCGGTATGAAACCTAAATCTCCACCCCACTGAATGAAGTAGAGTTGCATTACTATAGACTAAGTTGTTTGTGATATGTGACACTGTTTCTTACAAACACATCTACCTTTGGTTTCACCAGGGCACCAGCTTACAAGTCAGGCACAAAAGCGTCTTTCTCAGATTAGTTACAGATGCCGTTATAAATGGTAAAAACGAGCCACAGTATGATAATCAAAATACAACGCTGTGGCCCAGCGTTTCTAGGCGCTTCAGTTCGGAACCGCGCTGCTACCACGGTCGCAGGTTCGAATCCTGCCTCTGGCATGGATGTGAGTGATGTCCGTAGGTTAATTAGGTTTATGTAGTTCTAAGTCTAGGGGACTGATGACCTCAGATGTTAAGTCCCATAGTGCTTAGAGCAGGATTGAACCATTTTTGAAACTGAAAATGGATGTCACAATGGAAAGAACAGAAAGCGTCGAACGAGTTTGTTTTCAGGGGCGCTTTTGCTTGCACCGTGTACGAAGAACTCTGTTCACGCAGTGAATGAAAATTCTATCTCCATTTCATTTATGCAGTGTAGGTGACTAATGTCTTGTGAGTGTAACACACTGAGGTGACTAAAGTCATGAGGTACTTTCTCATATCGTGTTAGCTCTTTCTAATGTTTCAGTGTATCCTTTCGCACGGCGTCCTGCAGCAGCTCGGCTTCGCATTGACGCAACAAGTCGTCGGACGTCCCCTGCATTAATATTGGCCACGCTGCCTCTATACTCGGCCATAACTGAAAGTGTTTCTGGTGTAGGATATTGTGCACCAACTGATTTCTCGATAATGTCCCATAAATGTTCCAAGGGATTGATGTAGGCGTTCTGGACGACCGAGTCATTCTCTCGAATTGTTCAGAATGTTCTGTAAACCAGTCGCGGACAGTTGTGACCAGGTGGTCTTTGGGAACATGAAGACCGTCAACGCAAACTGCCTCCATGTAGAGGAACAAAAGAATTCCTAGACAAACATCGGGATAGTCGGACTAGAGGGCCCAGAGCATTCTATGTAAACACTGCCCCCGCCGTCATGGAGCTATCACCAACTTTCACAGTGCCTTGTTGGCAACTTTGGTGCATGGCTTCCTGGGATCTGCGCCACACTCGAACACTGTGATCAGTTCCAGCTGAAATCGGGACACTCGACACAATGATCAGTTCCAGCTGAAATCGGGACACTCGAACACAACGATCAGTACCAACTGAAATCGGGACACTCGAACACTGTGGACAGTAACAGCTGAAATCAGGACACTCGAACACTATGATCAGTACCAGCTGAAATTTGAACACTCGAACACAGCGGTCAGTACCAGCTGAGATCAGGACACTCGAACACAGTGGTCAGTACCAGCTGAAACTGGACACTCGAATACTATGATTAGTACCAGCTGAAATCAGGACACTCGAACACAATGGTCAGTACCAGCTGAAACTGGACACTCGAACACTATGATCAGTACCAGCTGAAATCGGGACATTCGAACACTACGAATCGGGACTCATCTGAGAATGCTGAGACTTTTCAGGCGTCTATGGTCCAACCGATAAGTTCACGATCCCAGAAGAGGCGTTGCAAGCGATGTCGTGCTGTTAGAAAAGGCATTCGCGTCGGTTGTATGCACCCATGGCCATTGACATCTAACTTCGCAGGCCTATCGTAACGTATACGTTTGTCCTACGTCTTTGATGAGAGGTAACTGCTGAAATGTAGTATTCTCGACACACATTTGACACTCCGGATCACGGAATGTAGAATTTCCTAACGATTTCCGAAATGGAATGTCCCATATATCTAGCACCACTTACCATTCTATGTTGAAAATCAGTTAATTCCCGTCGTGAGGGCCATAATCACGTCAAACATTTTTTCACATGAATCACCTGAGCACAAATGACTGCTGCACCACTGAATTGCCCTTTTATACTGTAGGTATGCGATACTATTGCCATCTTCTTATGTGCATATCGCTGTCCCATGATTTTTGTCACCTTAGCGTCTTTTGTCATGTATGGGTTTATTACGCTGAGAAGCAAGAGAGAGTATGAGAACCGGTGCCACCATACAACTTTCTTCCTTCGCATAAAACCAAGAAACCAAAATGTTAAACGTCCTCATCACCATCATTATTTTTAATAGACATTTCCGACTGTAGATTCGTATTCATGTGTTTCACATAATCAAGATTTGTAGCCGTTCTCAAGTGCAATCTGAAATCCTCAACAGATGTCAGATCTATCTAAATGAGATCTCGTCGTCGAAATAACATTTATCTGGTCGTATAACGAGTCGTAGAATTATGTATTGTCAAAGACACATAGCTGAGACTGTGCCTAGAAAATAAAAATTAAATAACTGTAATTCGAATGCCAGTTCGTTAATGTTTATTTCCTATGCACAGTTTCAGTCTTCTTACGTGTCTTAGATATGTAATGATATCCTGCAATAGTACAACAGGTTTGTAACATCAGATAAATTTTATTTCTACGACGGTGTCTCATTTAGAGAGGTCAGATATTTTTATTCGATTTCAAATTGAACTTGAGAATTCCTACAAAGCCGACATCATAATTGAAATAAACGAATACGAATCTGCAGTCAAATGGTGGAAATGTATTTCAAAAAGTTCTACATGATTCTGGCCCCTCACGAAGGAAAAATCACTATTAAGAGACCCTGCAGAAAGTTTTGTATTTTAATCTAAGAGGCTGGTGCAAAGCCTTGTATCAGGATCGTCATGCGATGAACTTGCTTTCTTTGCCAGCCAAATACCAGTCCCGAAAATTTGGTTCAAATGGCTCTGAGCACTATGAGACTTAACTTCTGAGGTCATCAGTTACCTAGAACTTAGAACTACTTAAACCTAACTAACCTAAGGACATCATACACATCCATGCCCGAGGCGGGATTCGAACCTGCAACCGTAGCGGTCGAACGGTTCCATACTGTAGCGTCTAGAACCGCTCGTCCACCCTGGCCGGCCCCCGAAAATATCTTCTTCCACCTGTATTTTAAGTATTCGAACAGTTATCTCCACAGTGTCGTGTGTTAGTGACTTATGTCACTGTGGTAGGTTTCGGATGGTAAAAACTTAACTTCCTGGCTGAATAAAACTGTATGTGGTAGTGAAACTCTAAACCGGAACCTTTGCTCTTGGCGAGCAATGTTCTTAGAGACTTCTAGCATCACTTCTTTCCTACACTTCAAAATTCATTGCAGCTGCGACGGCTACTCGTGTGTCGCCGCTGGATAGCTTGGTCGGTAGGACCACTACCAGTGAAAGTCAAAGAGTCCGGGTTGGAGTCCCTTTATGGCACTCAGGTTCAATCTGGAGTATGTTCCAAATCAGCGCACATTCGACTGTAGGGAGAAAATTCATTGGTGGCATGATGTAGTTCTAACGGTGCAAAGTAAAGAAGAAATAGACAAGCAATAGTAAAGCGAAAAATGACAGATTTAAGGAGTGAATGTAGAGGAGAAAAACGGTCCGAGAGCTCGCCTGACATTAGGAACAATGGCTACAATAACGAAAAACGGAAAGTGAAACTAAAAGAGAATGGCTTGGCAGACTGTTATTATTTGTCGGAGTGAGGTTGGTGATGATTACACAAAAGGAAAACGCGATTTATCGCGCCTTCACTTGACAGAATACCTATTCGCACACATCTGGGAGTGAAATGGGAGAAAATGTAGGAGGCGAAAAACCATCTGCGAGGCCGAAAGATGAAGGACTTTGTGGAGGTCTTTGTTTGATGCCAGCCTCGGCCATCACCGTGATTTCTGTGCAATGCGGCCGCTCCCCGGCGCGTTGGAAGGGGTTTCATTCGGGCGGGGCCCGCTTCGGCAATATCAATTGGGAGCGAGGCAAAAGGAGAGGCAAGCCACACGCCGGCGCCGCATTCAAGTTTTTGGTTTGTTTGAATGGAGTGCCTTTTAGCCCGCTGTGCGCCGCGCCGCGCGCGGTCTCAAATGGAAGACGAGAGTCCGACTGCTCAGGCACTAATCATATCAGCATTTCTTCCCTTTGAGTGCGCGTCCTCCCTGGGAAGAGCAAGCTAAAGAACTCCCAGTAAGACAAAAAAAAATGGTAGCTGGAAATTTGCATAAATTAACGGAAGTTAAACTGCTCTCTAGTATGGTTGTCGAGTATTTTAGTTTCAGAGTAAAAGCCACGAGACTGTAGACAACTAGCGGCTGTATTAAGGGAATCTGTTATCGTTCCGGCAACTATACAGTTCAGAATATAAAAATTTCTCTTTATATTCCAGAAGTGGAAAACGTCGGGTACTTTTAGCACGAAATATCAGTTAGCATTCTTATCTATCTAGATAAAATGCGCGAAAATGACTTTAGTATACAAATGAGATACAGATTTGGCACAAAGAGAAAGTCCTTTCAGCAAATTCTATCTTCCATCCAGCAGCAGGGCGAGCTTAATTCCTCTGCCTTTCTTTTCTGGCTACACGATACTGACGTACATAGTGGAAACGGGAAAAGTAGGCAGCACAATTTTGTAGAAATGTATTTAACGAATCGTGTCACAAACTGAATACAAGTAGGGGAAGTCGGTGCAAGACGGGGAGGTGGGGTAAGACGGGGAAGGTCTATAAGCTACAGTTAGAGTATTGCCATCTGTGGATAGCTACGTCAACGTCATCAGTACACAGGTCCCAGTGTGTTGACATTGCTGAACCTTAGTTTCAAAGCGGTTTCTGTGAGCTTTGCAAGGTACGTTATACTGACTTGCAATGTTTTACACCTTTCGAGGTCCTAAAACATGTGTTTCGTGAACATTTGTCCAGACTGTATATACAGCACTGAATAGTACGTCTTATTAACAGTAAACTGCTGTGTCAGTAGTCAATGTTCACTACATCGTTTTCACGTAGGCCTAATATAACCTGACAGCATAGTAGGGGGCAAGACGAGATGGGGCAAGATGGGGAGCTTCTCCGTGTCGCCCCTACTATTTGTCCAACCATTACGTTCTTATCGTCTCGCTGCGGATTTTGAACACGTACATTATATGTAGAATACAATCGTAAATAGAATGGTAGAATGGTATTTGTTATTCCAACGTTTCCTAATTAATTACGAAGTATGCCTTAGGCTGTATGGTGAATAAAAGTCATTATTCATGCTATGCTTTAACGACTGACGATTGGAAATATAGTATTTATTACATAATGTAAATATAGTATTTACTGTATAATATAGATTACTAGAAATGATCTGACTCAATAGTACGTTCCACGTGTTTTATTTCAGATGGTTCGCAAGTATCGGCGACAAACGTCTAGGCAAGATTGGTCATTGGAGTCAATGGAAGGCGTTGTAAATGCTGTTATAGAAGTCATATGGGTTCTTTCAGGACTGCTCAACAGTTCAACGTGCCACACAAATCTGTGTTTCAGAATCGGGGTGCCCATGACACTTGTGCAGGGACAGAAAGTGATGATGACGAGGCTGTCCACACTTGTGTACTGTGTGAATGTAAGAGGCCTAAATAAAACGTAATACCTGATTCTACAATTCGCAGAACTATGTTTCGAAACCTTATCGTCACGTGATTTCGTTATTCCAGTCCTTATTTAAGCTTTAGCGATGAATTCATGCTAGTTCCCCATCTTACCCCGCATATGGGGCGAGACGGGGAATTGGTAGTTTATGTTTCAAATCGAGATACTTCTAACTAAATGTAACAGGTTTGCAGGTTTCTTTGAATGAATGGTTAAGTAAACAAATGACAATCAAACCTACTTGAATTTGTTTATTTTTGTCCCTTTTGTAAGGATTTAAAGTTAGCTTCCCCATCTTGCCCCGCGTTCCCCTATATTTTATCACTTTGGAGAAAAGATCTCTAAAGACATTTGCGAATATAGTGAAAGCAATTGATAAAAGACTTGTCTTGATGGCTAAAACAATTTTATTTGTCCTCATTGATGGTTTTCGTGAGAACCCCATCGTATGTTCAGTGAGTGTTCTCTCTGCGTCGTACGATATGGTTCAAATGGTTCGAATGGCTCTGAGCACTATGGGACTCAACTGCTGTGGTCATTAGCCCCCTAGAACTTAGAACTACTTAAACCTAACTAACCTAAGGACATCACACACATCCATGTCCGAGGCAGGATTCGAACCTGCGAGCGTAGCAGTCGCACGGTTCCGGACTGCGCGCCTAGAACCGCGAGACCACCGCGGCCGGCCGTACGATATGAAATAAAATTATTTTTAAGATTAAAAAAAAATTTTCACGATTTATATTCAGCATGTTTCACAAGAAGGCATGATGTTGCGAAGAACTCCGCTTACAGCTGGTAAAATTGTTTATTAAAACACTACCGGTTTCGTGCTTTAAACCACATTTTCAGGTGAACAATGTTAGAAGATCATAGGCTTACCCATCGCGCCTAGTCAGAATTTACAACTCATAGAATATCGTCAATAATACGGCGAGAGAAAGGTAAAGCAGAAGTGCACCATTCTTTAAAATTTGCCTGCATCGGTATGACGACAGAGCAGCTCAGTGCTGGGCAATGCAAAAGTGCCCTGCACGGACGACATGTGTGTAAACTCCTAAGGAACCAAACAGCTGAGGTCATCGCTCCCTAGACTTACACACTACTTAAACTAACTTAGGGTAGGAGCAATCACACACACCCATGCCCGAGGAAGGACCCTAACCTCCGGAGGGAGGGGCCACACAATCTGTGATATGGCGCCTCTCACCGCGCAGCTACTCCGCGCGGCGCACGGAGGACAAAGAGAGACTACAGGAAGGACGAAGTGTGGTTCATATGGTTCAAATGACTCTAAGCACTATGAGACTTAGACTATGTAAACTTAACTAACCTAAGGACATCACACACATCCATGCCCGAGGCAGGACTCGAACATGCGACCGTAGCAGGCGCGCTGTTCCGGATTGAAGCGCCTAGAATCGCTGGGCAACAGCGGCCGGCCCGAATGTGGTACGAGCCTATATGACATTGAGCTTTATGTATTCCAAAGCTGCAGTTTGTAATGCATTTACAAGACCATTTATGCGTGAAACAATAAATGGAAAATTAAGAATCTGGAGGCACTATTTACGGATGCGAATACGAGAAACAACATTCATGGCCAAAATTTTGAGTGGAATGTCACTAAAGGGACGCTTACGGGTACCAGATACGTATTATGCCGTTAGTCGACTGATCCAATAATAATTTGTAAAAATGGATTTAAATAATAGAACGTGCACACGCTGGAAAGGGCACACGGAAGAGAAGTTTCTCGCTCCCAGTGGTTCATTCCAAGCGTCACGTATCTCGACCTTCAGTCTTGCTATTAATGACTAACTGAGCTGCAATCTGATCTGCTGTCGTTCCGGTGGCATTTCTGTATTTATTTAGGTCACCCATTAGATTCTTCAGGAAATTTCAGACCAGCTTACTATTTACAATGATGTGTAATCTACCAGTGATGTTCAGCTACCTGTACGACTTGCTGAGATAGTTGCAACAATTTGACACAAACCGGGATAGTGTCATCAACAAACTGGTCTTTCTCAAAAGTGACCTAGTAGTGGTCCATCAGTCGTTTTGCGTCGTCAGCTAGTCCTGGCATACACATCCCACGAAGACGGTGTTTTGGTTGGCTGTGGTGGCGATGGGGCACTGGAAATTTGCCTGTGCCGAGCGTACGGAGATTTTTAATGCAACTTCGCTTCCGATTCATTAAATACTTTGGTGAGACTTTTTATGTTGCGTCTTCACTCTGTTTTGTTAAAGTCGTAATGCTACTAATTTCTCCTGATGGTATAGTGTGTTTGCTGTTTATGGGGGTTCGCTCCGAAAGTACTGAAGTTTAGGTCAATGGAAGCAACTGTGTTTCTTACAGACGTTAGTGGCAACTCTTTATGAAATACGTGAAAGGTGTGTGGTGTATGTTACAGAGCTAGTAGAGTTACGTTAATCTTAATAATTGGAAACCAACGTTGTACAATCGCAATAAAGTCATAAAATGTTCAATTGGCTCTTTTATTAGAACATGTTACGCATATCGGAATTTCACCCATATTCAGGTATCACAAACTCCTTCCTAACTAACCAGGCGTACAGCCATAACAATTCAAAGAAAGTGTCCAAGAACATATAACTGCCACACAAGCAGTCTTGAAACAGAGATTGTGTCGCAGTTACAGTCATATGTTATGGGACACTTTCTTTGAGTTGTTAAGGTTGTACGCTTGTTTGATTAGAAAGGAGTTGAATTTTGTAATGTCTGAAGATGGGTGTAATCCAGAAACGTGTAGCATGTTCTAATAAAAGAGTCAATTCAACATTTCATGACTTTATTGAGATTTTGCAGCACTGGTTGCCAATTATTAACATAAAAATGATCGCAGGCCTCAGAGGGGATTTTATGTTTTGTATATCTTATGTTAATCTGTTTCAATTGGTCATATTTCCAGTGGCTTACCGGGGACCATGTTGAAGCCTGAACTGTGTTTTGTTATTCCTTTAAGATACAGTGAAGTCTAATTTAATCAGAATACCCTTTCACTGTAATCATTTCAGTTTAGCATTTGCAAAACATTTAGTCGGGTGAGTGTAATTTAATCAGAGTGCATTTTCACTGTAATCGTTTTAGTTAAGTATTTGTAAAACATTTTGGTGGCGTAATTAGCTGATACGCTCTGAGACTTTCTGAAATAAGACTGTACTTTTCCACTGTAGTTGCTACGGGCGGCATGATAAACGAAGTTTATCTGAGAATCGATTACCTAGCTATTTGAAATAGTACGTTTAAGTCAGTAAGAGGCGCCCGATTCGCTGCTTATGGCTAGCGTCTTACTGCAAAACATGTTTGAAGCCAGCGAGTTTGAATATTCTTCCATTTCAAAATAGTTATTAATGACTGTTCCTGCTGCATAATTAGTAGAAGTAACTGTTTGCCATTTAATTTTGGGGACATGTAAGCTTTATTGGTTTCCTCACTCCTGGAAGAAAAGTGCTTCCCAGTTGTTGAGAGCTTTGTTGCTTATTACCATATTTGCTGATTGGGTAGGTGTTTATTTCTTATTTTTTTATATTTAGCTCTTAAATGGTAATATAATGAAATACGTTCCACGTTTTGTAAATCAGTGCACTGTTACTAGTTTTCTAAGATTAGTTCCTAGTCTGTTGTAGTTCACGTAGTACGGCACCTGCCCCGTCCACCAGCAGACCCGTGGCTGGCGAGCTCAGACCGCCCACACTGACCGTCGGGGTTATCCCTCCTACTGCGGAGCTGAATTCCATCTGTATAATTTCTCCTGCTTCTGAACTTATGTCAACAACGGACGTGACGCATCGCTTGTGAGGCTCGTGCGAATTGTTACCAAATCTTCTGCAATGATTTAAGATTTTATATTTAAAATCTAACTGGAAAATTTTGTAATTGAGGTTTCGATCATTAATAAGGAGCCTTTCCGAATTAAGATGCTCATTAATGACAAATTACCTAGTTTCTTAATTGTTTAAAAGACCTTTTGCTCACGTCAATTTCTAATTTCATTTCCTTTAATATTCGACAACTTGTTTAATTTCTCACTTGTTTTTAAAAGCTACTTTACTGACGTCACGATGTTGTTGACTTTTATTTAAATAAAGTGTTATGCATGTTTTCAACTGTGAACGCTGCTTCCTTGCCTTCTGGCCCAATCCTACCGCTCAACAGCGTTTTAAAGTCCTTTAGGGTAACTGTGTCCAGTTCAGAAGCTATGTACAAAACGTGGAACACACACTGAATGAATCTCGGGACTACCTGTTTATGTCGGTGGCGTTGATGTGACAGTCAGGTTTGTTCTGGTGAAGATGGCAGTACCTTATTTATTGAGGGGAATTTCCAGAACAATCTTTATGCCAGCAGTTTTCGGCTGATAACTGTTGTAGCCCAGGTGAGTTCCTTGAACAAGGAGTACGTCGCATTTACGTTCCTTACTCAAATTAGCCAATAAGACCTCCTCGTCAATCGCAAGTCCCTCACTGTTTATTCCATGATGGTTCAAAAGGGTTCAAATGGCTCTGACCACTATGGGACTCAACATCTGAGGTCATTAGTCCCCTATAACTTAGAACTGCTTAAACGTAACTACCTAAGGACATCACACACATCCATGCCGGAGGCAGGATTCGAACCTGCGACCGTAGCGGTCTCGCGGTTCCAGACTGCAGCGCCTAGAACCGCACGGCCACATCGGCCGGAGTTTATACCATGACAAGAGATCGTGAATACTATAGCCTGCAGGGAGATTGTTGTTTTTGTCACCTAACAATAGTGGCTGAATGGCTAGTAACTAACTTTGCCTGGATTGTGACTGTATTTTCAACTTGTAATTTATATCATCTTCAGGAAGGCTTGTTCCGTCCATCAGATGGAGGTTTTACGTGAACATTATATTTTCGACCACGTGCACCTAGACGCTAGGTTGGTTGTGCTGGCGGTAATAACGGAAATTTAGCTACCAAAATTTTCATGAAGTGCAGAGATCGTTATGTTTTAGCGTACACACCCACTCACCCATACACCCACCCACCCACAGACACACACACACACACACACACACACACACACACACACACACGCACACACAGTATTTAGCTGCACGTTTTGCAAAATGTACATTACGGCATGAATTTGTCATAGCACAATGTATTTACTCGAAAACATGACGATCTTTTCATTTGATTAACTTATTTCGGAACACTTCACAACGGTAGGGTCTAGCAGCACCGAGAGTGTAGTGTTCTTGTAACATCTCCATGTGATGATGAGCCTGCAGTGACTTCAAAACGGGTGAATGGTAAAATATAAAAAAAAATGTTATACCCACACAGATCATCAGAAGTATAGTATTTGTTGAGTTTAGAAAGTACGTTTACATTCAGATGATTAAAGATAAGAAAAAGAAGAGGGTGGCATATGTTGAAAAATAGGTGCTAAAGGCTTTATACGTGTAGTAGTTCTCCTGACTGACAAATTATGAGTCACGAGATAAAGTGGTAGCTTCTTTCGTTTCTCACAGTAGCCATACAGTAGTGGACGTTTACAGAAGCTCATTAATACTATAACTTAATGTGAACGATATGGAGTATTCCCTGACAGTGAGTACACGTACTCTCCCAGAGACCTAGGCGAATAATGCCTTTGTGTACCGGTTGAAAGTTCTTTCTAAACTGCCTAGTAACCTAGCTGCATTGTTTCACGCCTGCCTGCACAGCGTGCGTTTCAGACTTGTCTGTTTAATCGGACAACGTCTCATGATATTAAACAGAATTCTAATTAAAAGACGAGCTTCATTTTGAAGTTACTGAAACCATACTTAGGAAGTTGTGTGTAATGTCGAAAGTAAAGCTGGAGTCGTAGATGAACATTTAAAAAATTACTATTAATTGAGAATGTTATGCCCCCCCTCCCCCACGTCTGTGTGGGGGCAAGGAGACAGCTTTGAAATCGTAAACAAAAACCTCCATTTTGAATTAGAGATTCAGATTCTATGGAGAAAGACACGTAAGTTTTGCCTGAAACATTCTTTCGTTTCCCGACAGATGGCATCGTTATCGGAAAAATCAAAATTGGTAGAAAATCATGTGTTTCAAAATGCTGTCCAATGGCACTTGATTTAACCCTCTACCTGCACGGCGCAAATATAGGACACGCAGCTGTTTCATAACTTTTACTGGGGTACCCCATTCTCAGCGTTGTATTCATCCGACAAAACGAAAAGGGGTGCTGCATGCGCCACTATGGCCATGTAGGGTACTACGACTTCTCACAACAGGCAGTGCACTCCAATTTAAAGTTATCAAAAAATTCCCTGTCCTACCCTAGCACCATGGAGAGGGAGGTTAATTCAAGTGTCATTGAATAGCATTTTGGAACATATGAGTTTCCACCCGTTTTGATTTTTCCTACTACAGTGCCACCTGTCACTTAACGAAACAAATGTCACAGACAAAACTTGTATATTCTTTTCCGTAGTATTCAAATCTGCAACAAAAAATGGTGGTATTTAAGATTTTAAAGGTGTCCCCCTGTCCCTGCACGCGGGGTGGGGTGGGGGGGGGGGTGGGGGGGTTGAGTGTGGTATCATCAGATGCACCCCCTTCGAGGTGAACAAATTTTAATTATAAATTTTTCGATCCGGCGTGTTGTTTTCGAGATATTTCTGTGCCTTCAGATAAATTGAATACCTTTTATGTGCGGTTTCTGTTCTCTCGGTCACGCACTACATTAGTTATGTGTGGAAAAGTGGTGAATTTGGGTCTGACACGAGTTGGGCTAAGATAGTCCGTGAACTGCGACGATCATTGTGTCCGGATGCCGGAGTGGTCAGCTCATCTGCCTAGTAAGCGGGAGACCAGGGTTCGACTCCCAATTCGGCACAAATTCTCAACTTTTCATTTTAAGTGATATTTTTAATTCCTTTAGTCTTCACATAGAAAATTAATTAACATCACTTTTTTAATGCGAGGTATGTTGTGATACTTTGGCCGATTGTTTAGATCTAGCTATTTTTATTTACAGTTATATGTTTGAGTTTTTAGTTACAGTCTTTTCTATGTCCTGTTCATGCATCCCTTTGTTGTTGTGCTATATGTGCTAAATGCAATTAGTATAGGTCTCTTCCAGCAAATATTTCTCTACATATATACTGTTGAAACTGGACATGCTTTCAACGCTCTTGGGGACCTGCTTTAGAGCCGGCTGGAGTATCATAAAAACTGACTGATGGATCATGGGAGAATGGAGTGGGGTGTAATGATTGCGGAGGAGGAAGTGTGGGTGGACAGGCATTGTGTATATGCATGTGTGTGTGTGTGTGTGTGTGTGTGTGAAAATTTCTTAATTAGTTCTTTCTTATTATTTATTATATAAATTTTTAATTTTTAAGTATATTTATATACTACGAATTAGTTTCAATATTGGTCCTGTTGTTGCTATTTTGATCCTTGAGGACATTTTCATGTTTATTTATGGCCTTTTGTATAACATATTTTTACTGAAGTGTGAGCATTTCCCCTTTTTGTAATTATAGCGTGAAATTGCTATGTATTTTTTTCCAATGTGATGCTGATTATCCTTTATTAGACGTTCAGCATATGCGGAGTGGGAATATTCACTGTTCTGTGCTCTTTTATGTTCTTTATAGATGATGTTCAGGTTTGTAGCTATTACTTGTTAAGTCACATATCCCTGAATTGTTGTGTTTATCTTCTCTACCGTCATAGTTTTTAGTTACTTTTGTATTGTGCTGTTTTGACATTCCGACATACATAATATACCTAATGAAGATGATCCTCATGGACAATGGTAGAATCTTAAGAATTAGTTTAAAAGTACCCCTCTAAGCGAATCATAGTATGAAATATTGTACAGTGTACAGGTAAAACAAATAAAAATAACAGTTAAGTCGTGGAGCCCAGACGATACATGCATTTCTACGGCCGGCAGTTGAAGATAAATACTAATTATACAGATTAAAAAGAGCGAACCATCCTGTAGTTATGCTAAACAGAGACTTGAAAAATAAGTTTCCAGTAAGTTTGAAATAGAGTTTTATTCCTAATATGCATTACAAGTTCTGAATTTTGGTTGTGTTACATGAAATTTTTGTGCGAAAACAAATAAAATCTGTGAGTTTCTCAATAAGCAATAAAGAGATTATGTTGGTACTGTGCGAGAGTTCTTCGCACACCATGAGAAAGCATAGTCTGCATATGTGTTTTCAGCTGCTGTTGTGTTGGGAGATCGGTTGTGGCATCTAGAAGAGGACATAGACGTTCTTTTATTGGTTCTAGGCGCTTCAGTCTGGAACCGCACGACAGCTACGGTCGCAGGTTCGAATCCTGCCTCGAGCATGGATGTGTGATGTCCTTAGGTTAGTTAGGTTTAAGTAGTTCTAAGTTCTAGGGGACTGATGACCTCAGATGTTAAGTCCCATAGCGCTCCGAACTATTTGAACCATTTTTTTTCGTTCTTTTATTTGGTGAGAACTGGCCAGACGACGTGCGTGAAGTTCGCTGCAGCAGATACTTTTGCTATCATTCCTAACTGACTTCTTTATTCTAGTGGCTTTGTGTACGTTTACGTATCATTTTATTTAATGATTGCGATTTTTGTGCGCTCTGGATATAGAAGTTCTGTGAGAGGTTTTGCACAAAGTGGCCATGTGAAAAAAATTTATGCATTCGCTGTTTGCTCATCAACACATTGGCATCTTCTACGATTTGTCTCTCTCATTAGAAAAAAAGAGTGTTCTCTCATTCGCTGATTTTACTGTTTTATGGTTATCTGGTACCGTGCGCCGAGGGTTTCCAACCTTGATTACCACTAGAGGTCTCAGAGGCCGTCGCGCCGTAAGCTACGTCTGCGAGCGTTCCTGGCCCGCATCTAACGTGAGGCCTCCACGGTGGAGCACGTGGTCCCAGCAGCCAATAACAACGTATCCTATCCTGTATTTAAGAGCCTGCCTCTTGCTCAGCTAAGCAGTCTGATATTCGCGTGAGTCTATCGACATCTCGCCTACAGACAGCGTGTTTACATTACGTTGTTTACGTGTAGGAGAGGACGTTCTACATCTACATCTACATTCATACTCCGCAAGCCACCCAGCGGTGTGTGGTGGAGGGCACTTTACGTGCCACTGTCATTACCTCCATTTTCTGTTCCAGTCGCGTATGGTTCGCGGGAAGAACGACTGTCTGAAAGCCTCCGTGCGCGCTCGAATCTCTCTAATTTTACATTCGTGATCTCCACGGGAGGTATAAGTAGGGGGAAGCAGTATATTCGATACCTCATCCAGAAACGCACCCTCTCGAAATCTGGAAAGCAAGCTACACCGCGATGCAGAGCGCCTCTCTTGCAGAGTCTGCCACTTGAGTTTGCTAAACATCTCCGTAACGCTATCACGGTTACCAAATAACCCTGTGACGAAACGCGCCGCTCTTCTTTGGATCTACTCTATCTCCTCCGTCAACCCGATCTGGTACGGATCCCAGACTGATGAGCAATACTCAAGTATAGGTCGAACGAGTGTTTTGTAAGCCACCTCCTTTGTTGATGGACTACATTTTCTAAGGACTCTCCCAATGAATCTCAACCTGGTACCCGCCTTACCAACAATTAATTTTACATGATCACTCCATTTCAAATCGTTCCGCACGCATACTCCCAGATATTTAACAGAAGTAACTGCTACCAGTGTTTGTTCCGCTAACATATAATCATACAATAAAGGATCCTTCTTTCTATGTATTCGCAATACATTACATTTGTCTATGTTAAGGGTCAGTTGCCACTCTCTACACCAAGTGCCTATCCGCTGCAGATCTTCGTGCATTTCGCTACAATTTTCTAATGCTGCAACTTCTCTGTATACTACAGCATCATCCGCGAAAAGCCGCATGGAACTTCCGACACTATCTACTAGGTCATTTATATATATTGTGAAAAGCAATGGTCCCATAACACTCCCTTGTGGCACGCCAGAAGTTACTTTAACGTCTGTAGACGTCTCTCCATTGATAACAACATTCTGTGTTCTGTTTGCTAAAAACTCTTCAATCCAGCCACACAGCTGGTCTGATATTCCGTAGGCTCTTACTTTGCTTATCAGGCGACTGCGGAACTGTATCGAACGCCTTCCGGAAGTCTAGGAAAATAGCATCTACCTGGGAGCCTGTATCTAATAATTTCTGGGTCTCATGAACAAATAAAGCGAGTTGGGTCACACACGATCGCTGTTTCCGGAATCCATGTTGATTCCTACAGAGTAGATTCTGGGTTTCCAAAAACGACATGGTACTCGAGCAAAAAACATGTTCTAAAATTCTACAACAGATCGACGTCAGAGATATAGGTCTATAGTTTTGCGCATCTGCTCGACGACCCTTTTTGATGACTGGGACTACCTGTGCTCTTTTCCAATCATTTGGAACCTTCCGTTCCTCCAGAGACTTGCGGTACACAGCTGTTAGAAGGGGGGCAAGTTCTTTCGCGTACTCTGTGTAGAATCGGATTGGTATTCCATCAGGTCCAGTGGACTTTCCTCTGTTGAGTGATTTCAGTTGCTTTTCTATTCCTTGGACACTTATTTCGATGTCAACCATTTTTTCATTTGTGCGAGGATTTAGAGAAGGAACTGCAGTGCAGTCTTCCTCTGTGAAACAGCTTTGGAAAAAGGTGTTTAGTATTTCAGCTTTACGCGTGTCATCCTGTGTTTCAAAGCCATCATCATCCCGGAGTGTCTGGATATGCTGTTTCGAGCCACTTACTGATTTAACGTAAGACCAGAACTTCCTAGGATTTTCTGTCAATCGGTACATAGAATTTTACTTTCGAATTCACTGAACGCTTCAAAAATAGCCCTCCTTACGCTAACTTTGACATCGTTTAGGTTCTGTTTGTCTGAGAGGTTTTAGCTGCGTTTAAACTTGGAGTGAAGCTCTCTTTGCTTCCGCGGTAGTTTCCTAACCTTGTTGTTGAACCACGGTGGGTTTTTCCCGTCCCTCACAGTTTTACTCCTCACGTACCTGTCTAAATGCATTTTACAATTGCCTTAAACTTTTTCACACTCAACATTGTTAGTGTCGGAATAGAAATTTTCATTTTGATCTGTTAGGTAGTCTGAAATCTGCCTTCTATTACTCTTGATAAACAGATAAATCTTCCTCCCTTTTTTAATATTCCTATTTACTTCCACATTCAGGGATGCTGCAACGGCATTATGATCACTGATTCCCTGTTCTGCACTTACAGAGTCGAAAAGTTCGGGTCTGTTTGTTATGAGTAGGTCAGAGATGTTATCTCCACGAGTAGGTTCTCTGTTTAGTTGCTCGAGGTAATTTTCGGATAGTACACTCAATATAATGTCACTCGATGCTCTGACCCAACCACCCGTCCTAAACATCTGAGTATCCCAGTCTATATCTGGTAAATTGAAATCTCCACCTAAGACTATAATATGCTGAGAAAATTTGTGAAATGTATTCCAAATTTTCTCGCAGCTGTTCTGCCACTAATCCTGCTGAGTCGGGAGGTCGGTAAAAGGAGCCAATTATTAACCTAGCTCGGTTTTTGAGTGTAACCTCCACCCATAATATTTCGCAGGAACTATGCACTTCTACTTCACTACAGGATAATCTACTACTAACAGCGACAAACACGCCACCACCGGTTGCATGCAATCTATCCTTTCTAAAAACCGTCTGTGCCTTTGTAAAAATTTCGGCTGAATTTATCTCTGGCTTCAGCCAGCTTTCTGTTCATATAACGATTTCAGCTTCGGTGCTTTCTATCAGCGCTTGAAGTTCCGGTACTTTACCAATGCAGCTTCGACAGTTTACAATTACAATACCGATTGTTGCTTGGTCCCCGCATGTCCTAACTTTCCCCCGCACCCTTTGAAGCTGTTGCCCTTTCAGCACTTGCCCGAGGCCATCTAACCTAAAAAACCGCCCAGTCCACGCCACACAGCCCCCGCTACCTGTGTAGCCGCTTTCTGCGTGTAGTGGACTCCTGACCTATCCAGCGGAACCGGAAACCCCACCACCCTATGGCGCAAGTCGAGGAATCTGCAGCCGACACGGTCGCAGAACCGTCTCAGCCTCTGATTCAGACCACTCGGCTCTGTACCAAAGGTCCGCAGTCAGTCCTATCGACGATGCTGCAGATGGTGAGCTCTGCTTTCATCCTGCTAGCGAGACTGGCTGTCTTCACCAAATCAGATAGCCGCCGGAAGCCAGAGAGGATTTCCTCCGATCCATAGCGACACACATCATTGGTGCCGACATGAGCGACCACCTGCAGATGGGTGCACCCTGCACCCTTCATGGCAACGGGAAGTACCCTTTCCACATCTGGAATGACTCCCCCCGGTATGCACACGGAGTACACATTGGTTTTCTTCCCCTCTCTTGCTGCCATATCCCTAAGGGGCCCCATTACGCGCCTGACATTGGAGCTCCCAACTACCAGTAAGCCCACCCTCTGCGACTACCCGGATCTTGCAGACTGAGGGGCAACCTCTGGAACAGGACAAGCAGACATCTCCGGCCGAACATCAGTATCAGCCGGAGACAGAGCCTGAAACCAGGTCGTCAGACAAATTGTAGAGGCCTTCCGTTCAGCCCTCCGGAATGTCTTTCGCCCCCTGCCACACCTCGAGACGACCTCCCACTCTACCACATGTGAGGGATCAGCCTCAATGTGGGCAGTATCTCGGGTAGCCACAGTCGTAGACCGATCGGGGGATGCGTGGGACGAGCTGGCCGTCCCCGACAAACCCCCATCCGGACCCCCACAGAGATGCCCATTGGCAACAGCCTCAAGCTGTGCGACCGAAGCCAACACTGCCTGAAGCTGGGAACGAAGGGATGCCAACTCAGCCTGCATCCGAACACAGCAGTTGCAGTCCCTATCCATGCTAAAAGCTATTGCGCAAAGAACGTCTGAATTAATCAACAGAGAGCACAAACAATTCGACACAAAATTTAAATGGTTATTAAAATACAAGAGTGCCTATGAAATGCAGTAATGCTGCTACTTGCGCACTGCTGACACACTGCTTGGCGGCGGAAGGAGACTACGCGATTTTCAACTATTCAGGTACTAAAAAACGGGATGCTACAACTCTCAATTACTATAATACGCCCGAAATTTATGAATTAAACAATGCAAGTACCAAAAACACGCAAAGAAATTAAGAATTAAACTATGTAACAAATGAGTGAGCTAGGAGTACCCGACTTGCCGCTGCAGCTGCTTATCCAACGGCGGCAGGGAGCACACGTTGTGGATTCATTGGTTGTCGCTTGTGACTCTGTTGCTTCTTGCGTGTTGTTGCTCGTAAGGTCTTGCTCGATCGTACGTCGTTGTTTGCGTCTGTCCTTTCCAGTTTGTTTGTTTGTTCGCGGGCCGCTCCCGTTTGGTCCTGTCGCACTTCGTTCTCGGCAACTCGGCGACCGTTCAGGTTGTAAGTAGGCTGTTTAGGTTTTTATGTTGGTATCGCCACGTAGCACTCTGTATGAAAATCACTGACTGTGCTGTGTGCAGTCTGTGGCTGGTTGGACTCATTGTTGGAATATTCGCTGGTGTAGTGTTGGGCAGTTGAATGTGAATGGCGCGTAGCTTTGGGCTGTTGGAGGTGAGCCACCACCAGTGGTGGATGTGGAGAGAGAGATGCCAGAGTTTTGAGAGGTTACTATAAGCGGACAATCTGGACGTGTGGCCGCCAAAAAAAGGAAATTTGTAAAGATGGATGTCATGAATTGATAGATATATATAAATGACGAGTTTTGAACATTGTTAAGGTAAATACATTGTTCTGTACCAAATTTTTCATTTGCTAACTATACCTAGCAATAGTTAGTGCCTTCAGTAGTTAGAATCCTTTATTTAGCTGGCAATATTAGGGCTAGATGTACTGCAGTAGTTAGAGTAACGAAGGTATAGGTTGTTATTAGTCAGCGCCATTCTTTTGTAGGGATTATTGAAAGTCAGCTTGCGTTTCGCTAAAAAAAAATATGTATTGTGTGTCAGTATAGTGATGATCAGAATAAGTAAAGACAGAACTGTCTGAGTACGTTCAGTTTTACTCAGCTGTCTCTGTATCAAATAACATGGAAGTTTACCAGCACAGTAATTCATAATTTTTCTAAGGGGTCGTTTCAATGTTATTTGTGGACTTTTGTCAGAATGCCCTGTGAAATCCTTTTGTTCAATATGGCCGGGAACCACATTTATTTTTTTGATGTTGTATATCAAACCACGTATTTATCCAGAAGTATTAAGGCAAATATGACGTCAAAGTATATATCATTATTGTTCTTCTGTTGTAATTGTGTGACAGACAGAATTTTTATATTGTGACTGTACATAATCTGCAAACTTACATGTAATTAATTATTTTCTTTGTTGCTTGGCGAGTACATTCAATGCTGATACCTGTAATTGATGGTGGAATATATAGTTCAGTAAAATATACCTCATACACAAAACTTATTTTTCTGAAACTTCCTGGCAGATTAAAACTGTGTGCCCGACCGAGACTAGAAATCGGGACTTTTGCCTTTCGCGGGCAAGTGTTTTCTACCAGGATAGCTCAGTTGGTAGAGCACTTCCCCCGAAAGGCAAAGGTCGCGAATTCGAGTCTCGGTCTGGCACACAGTTTTAATTTGCCAGGACGTTTCTTATCAGCGCACACTCCACTGCAGAGTGAAAATCTCATTCTGTTAACAATATTGTACCTAACAACTGCGCTTGTTGAATGACACAAACAAGTGCCGGTGTGGGTCTGGAGCCGCGCGACCGCTACGATCTTAGGTTCGAATCCTGCCTCGGGCATGGATGTGTGTGATGTCCTTAGGTTAAGTTAGGTTGAAGTAGTTCTAAATCTAGGGGACTGATGACCGCAGATTTTAAGTCCCATATTGCTCAGAGCCATTTGAACCATTTTGCAGTGCCGGTGTGGAAACTTGATGATTGCATCATCAGTACTCTTCATTGCACCTTGGGACACCCGTTAAACCATATACGAAGATGTACCTGCATGTTACGAAACTGCCTGTACTCGTCTCTGAGCTATTACAAAAGAACTGCTACAGCGGCAAATTGGACTCTCAAACAGTTTTACCAGCGTTTTAACGTCTCGGTATATTTTGTTTGAATTTCCCTTTCAATACGCATAATTATTCAAGCTGTAGATGCCCTACTTTTAATAGCAACATTTAAATATACGTTTGACTCGGTATCAACTTCTAGGATTGTCTATCCAATAAAACAGGCAAGGAGTTAATCCATAATCCTTTCACTTGGAAACAGCTGCCGGGATAGTGAACCAGTAAGTTTAAGCAGGTTATTTTCGAAGATGTTAAGTTCGTTGGCGACTTGAAACGTCAGGAAAATCACGACTGCTCGCCGGCAGGAGGTGTCTGCGTTAATTACTCGAGTGCGCCGGTTTCTCCAGTCGCTGCAGTGGCGGCGGTCAAGCGCGGCATTTTAATCAGGGGGCGCTTTTAGAATTTCGCCGCGCCCGCGAACCCCTGGCAAATACGGCGCTTCCATCGCCAGCAGCTCGCGTTTCCTGTACTTCCTCACAGTTACACGTTACACGACTGTAATCGGCGCACCAGTCAGATTTTCCTCTACATGGTACAGATTCCCACGGCTGCTTCCTCGTGTTGCTACTGAGTCCATGGGACTACTTCAGTGGGGATATGTCACAAGCATTTAGATTTCCGTAAATGCACTGTTGTTTCCTTTTAATGGGAATGTAATCTGAAACTCTGGGGCCGCGCGGGAATAGTCCAGCGGTCTAAGGGGCTGTAGTCATGGACTGTGCGGCTGGTCCCAGCGGAGGTTCGCATCCTCCCTCAGGAATTGGTGTGTGTGTGTGTATGTGTGTTTGTCCTTAGGATAATTTAGTGTGTAAGCTTAGGGCCTGATGGCCTTAGCAGTTAAGTCCCATAAGATTTTACACACATTTGAATACTTTTTGAAACTTTGGGTAGTTCCAGAACTGTCAACCACAGGAAGTCTGCTTTGTGTGGCTACTTCATAAAAAAGGGAAGTACGACCTTATCTGATGACTCGTTAGCACTACCAGTCGGTCACTTTTTCACACACTGGCCAAAATAATTTAGCACTCAAGAGCATTATTGCCGACTGCACAAAATTTTTAGATACACGTTTTTCAACATCTATGGTACCATCCTCCGCTTTCTTCTTATCATATTCTCATTATTTTATCCAAACGTACCTTTTCAACTCAACTTTCCTTCTTTCTTTCGCTACTGCCTTTATCCCGCATTGGCCACAAGGTCGGCAGGGTTAAGTACGGATTTAGCATGGTCAAGTGAAGGGATAGCCGGATGGCCTTCCTGCCGTCACCCCATACCTCCGGGGACGGAATTAGTGTACCCTGTCTGCTTCTGGTGTAAATCGTGAAATAGAGTGAACGCGTTTCAAATGGCAGCGAGTCGTATAACTGAGGCGGGACGTGGGGACCAGCCCGGTATTCACCTAGGAGGATGTAGGAAACCGCCTAAAAACCACATGCAGACTGGCCGGCACACCGGCCGCCGTCGTTAATCCGCCGGGCGGATTCGATCTGGGTCCGGCGCGCCTACTCGAGTCCTGGAGGCAGCGCGTTAGCGCTCTCGGCTATCCTGGCGGGTACCTTTTAAAATCAACTAGATCTGTAATTTTGGTGACTAATATGGATGTAAACATGTAGCGAGTTTTTTATAATATTTATTTTGAATTAAATAGTTTTAAACAATGTGGGCTCATCATCAGATGATATGAGAACAGTAAACTACGGGGCATGTGTAGCTAAATTCTCTCATTAATAGAATGAATTTGCTGTACATACCTTGAGGCAGTGCAGTATAATTATCCTAAAATATATCGGACTGTCCATTTCGAATACTTCAATGACTAAGTATCCGTTATTGTCGCCATTACCATTATCCTAACGTATACCTTCACCTGGTCGGACATATAAAGTTCCTGTAACACTCTCACCTGGTGCACGGAAGGATCTTGTACAAATTACACAATGAAAAATCAGGTGCACTCTGGGAAACGTTGCTTATTAGCAGGGCCTGATACTGGCACCACCTGTCGACATGAAAAATAATCTCCCTAAAGAGTCTCTTCAAGACTATTTCTATAGTCTCGATAAACACCCAGGGAATTTGCGTGCAAAAGGGAACTTATTGGCTGATTTGTGAAAGGAATGTAAATGGGACATCCTTCTGGTGCAAGCTACACACTTGGGGCTACAAGAGTCATCTGCCCAAAACCGCAGTCAAGGAGCTTATTCTGGAGATGCACCACGATAAACATGAAATTTCCATCTTCACGAGACCAAACCTGACTACAACGTCAAACTCAGTGACTGAAAGGGACACCACTGAGATTTTTTTCAGTGTCTAAGCTATATGATTGTGCGGCTTCTAGGTACAAGCATCGCAATGTCGGCTTTATGTTTGAAGAGCCAATCAGCTTCATCTACAGGATGTTAACATCACATTGGTGCCTACAACTGCTGTACTACATCTTCGGAATACCCAAACACATATACCAATGGTGTAAAACTGGAAACCCGATAAAATACTAATTACATACAGCATCTTCGTGATCCAAAACTGCCAGAGTTCTGCAACAGTGGTGGTAGAAGAAAGTCTACAACGAAGTCAAACTTTTCGTGTCATCCTAAGTCGCTGGGAATTGCTTGAAGATGACTGGTCACCTAACAAACAAGTGATCTTCAGACTGAATGCCATGGTGCTTTATTGCCATAGGACGTGCTTTTCATGCAAGGGCTTAACTTTCAAGAAGCTACTTGGGAAAGGTTAATTAACGTGCTCTATACAGAAGTTACCAAGATGTGTCAGGCACTCAACAAATCCGTGGAGAATGTTTCAAGAATGTAGTGGAAGGTATATATCAGGGTCGGCTGACCACAGCAAACAGATGATGGGCCGCTACATGGGTCTTTTTGAGACATATCCATTTGTTGATGGCAATAACCAGGTTGGTGAGGAATTGTTGCAAGTCATCTAAGCAAATCGAACAGCGGTGTACATGGCTGGTACAATAATCATCAATATATATACATATTAAGCAGGGCTGGTATCTCCTGAAAAACCTTGTCGGTGAACGAATGAAATTTATAAACACAGTAACAGGAAACCAGATTACAGCTTAATTACTCATTAATGGGAAGACTGTAGGTCACAGTACACGGGAACAACTGGAACGATCCTGAGACTGTGTGAACCATCTCCTCCGAGAGCCCTTCCCTCTGAGTGAACTAGATTGTCCCTTCTCCATTTTGAAAATGAAAAAATAAAAAGAAATCCTGGGGTCGATCTTCTAATTACAATTCTCATCTAGTCTCAGGTGTTCACGTTTCACTGATTTAACAGATACCTTTGGCGTGAATGTTAAATCACCCTGCAAGGTCAAAATTAAAGTCAGTGTAAGGAACCATATTTTGACGAAGCCTCCTGGCGAAATAGGCCTCATATCCTGAGAACTTCTGATCTTGAATTGTGTATATAGCATATGTGTGAAGTGCATCATGTTCTCACAAACCAGGTTGACACTGCAATCAATCAGTCTGTCCGAATCTCAGTGAGATTTATGAACCATCTCTAATCGACAGACTCTACCTGATCGTTGTAATGGCTACGCCAAGTGTCCGAAAGGCCGTCTTTCTGCAGGCAATGATACACTTCACGCACATATGAACTTTCACTTATATATACCCATTTATGTGGCACCATGTTTATGTGTCTGTGTAATTTATTACTCAAACACTTATCGCAATCGTGTATTACTTCTCTCTTTACACATTCCTGACATCGAACTTTGCAGTAACGACTTTTTATCATCATATGGCACTGGTTCTCAACATTTCTGAGAACATTACCTTGTCCTGCAATCATATATAATCTAGCCTCTCCCCCTCCCCTCCCCCCTTCCTTCCCCATCACCAACATTTGCGCCTAGCTGAACTTTAGAATGAGGAAGAATTTTGTCTGAAAATTGCATTTTTAAAATAACGAAACATAAATGATATTCTGTTTTTGTACGTGATCTATTAAACCACGAACTAGTGTGTGAGAGAGACAATCGATACTCTGATTTCTAACAAGCTTATAGGAAAATGAAGCAATTTTCAAAGTCTGCAAGTGCTAGCTACAACTCCTTCTTAGAAAACAAAACTAAGTACCCAAAGAGAGGGCAAACGCTGTTAGGGTACGTGTTTCCACTGGTCTGTTCCTCTCCCTAGTGACACTTCCTTCACCCGCACCCTACAACCTCATTTGAAACCAATTTTTATTTAGATTGTAAATATGTTGAATGCTGAAATCCAGGCTTCTGAACAGGCAGAAACTGAAAGAATTTGGGAGACGTCAGGCTGCCAGTGCCACGTGTCACACCATTACCGCTAATAATAGTTATAGCACTGTGTATGCCCTACAGGAGACATTACATAGTTGCTATAGTGTTTCACTGTCAATCACATCGTTTATTTGTCGCAAAGTGAATACTGAAGCAACTTCTTGTCCATTGCGGTGACTACCTGCAACTCGGAGAAGGCATTTTCATTAGATATTGAAGCGTATTTTAATGCCCATGTCTCAGTTTTACTGTCACAGATGTGTGGTACAATGTAAAAAAGATGTGGGGAACAGGTGGACTGTGCGGGAAATAAGTTCATACTATCGTCTCGCAAGGTGTAACGTCCACCACATTGCACCATGTATTAACGGTAGAATTTAAAGACATATAATTACTGGTGATGTATGCAATCAGTACTACATTATTAGGAAATACTTAAGGATATTTTAAAGGAAGTATACCCTCGTGGCCGAAACACAATTGAACCCTTTTTTTACCCCTTACAGTATTTTATTTTACGCATAATGGGTAATTAAGTCAGGTTGAGAACAACTGCCCTTGGGCAGTGTGACATATATTGTTTAGACGTATCACACGGGCGACCCGTGACAACGTTTAATCTGAGTGACGAGTGTTCTCCGGAGCTAGTACAATAGTAAACATAACAAAATGAACATCCCACCAAAAATATGTGAAAATTACATACAGAGTATGAAAGGACTTCGGTGGATAAATACTAAAATACTGTGTGTAAGGTGAATTTTCAGCGATACATACAGCACTTCTTCCTGAGAAATATACAAATACATGTCAAACTGCATGAACATAGGAGATAGGTGCAATACTAAATCATATTAACCACTACTTTCTTGCTCGACTGTGGACTGAAAAAAATTACTCTGGAAACAGTCCCCTAGGCCGTGACCAAACATCTCTCCATAGCACCCTCTCTTCAAGGACAGTTGGCCTACACAGGTACACGGTTTGGAAATAAAGTGTGAGATATTGGAGGAGTAAATCTGAAAGGGCGGATAGTGACAGCCTACTCGATAGGATCATTGCTTGCGAAAGGAAGCGTTCCCGGTTCGAGTCTCGATCCGGCAAGCAGCTATTTTTTTAATTTTTAACGACAATCCTGTACAGAGTGAAAGATTCGTTCAAGATCAAAATGCATTAAGTTTAGTTGCACGATAAATAAATATATGATTGAAGCAAGGGGATACACTATGAAACGACAAATACAATGTGTTCTCTCAATCAAGAAGTAGATTGCGTTCTTGCTTTTAGAATGGATAAACTTTTCCTTTTAACTCAGTGGTATTTGCCGAAGGAAATCTGCAATCTTAACAAAGTGTATCTGTCATGTTTCTCAGAGGACACCAGATGCCATCTGAATAATGAGGCCCTGATTTGCATCATTACTCTCCCTCAACATTCACTACATTCTAAAGTAAAAGTGAGGACCTTCTCTCGCTCTTAACAAGCATTTTGTTGAACAGAACGAAGTGATGAATAATGTAGGAAATCTGTAGACGGAGCGGAGAGTGAAGGTAGATCCTCTACGGGGGAATCCCTTCCCAGGCGCTACTGTGTCCAGGGCAGATCTCAGCTCATGTATAAATGTAAAGAGCGTTAAAATTCGTAGAAATGCGAGCGGAACGGAGAGGCAATATACCCTTATTACATTCCCATTACTTTCTCCGTCGATAATGGATTCACTGTGTAGCTTTATTTTGAGACAATAGATTTGTTGAAAGTGCTTGAGAACAAACTAATAGAGGAAGTTGCAATAAAAAGTAATCTTAAAACTAAAAGGAGAGGAGTTAGCTAAATCGATGTCGCCAAGAATTCACGACTCCGAAATATTGATGGCGAATGAAAAAAAAGATGTTAGGAGAACTTTGATCACCAGAATGTACGTCAGTATATCGAATTATAATCCAAGAGTCGCTAGCTTTTCTTAAAGTGACATGACACAATTCCCTTGCTACGTTAAGTGAGCAGCAGGTAGTCACGGGAGTGGTACCTCAGTCATCGTCAAGTGTGATATCACACATGAATTACGCGATACAAGCACTCATATTGCATCAACACAAAAATTAGGGACTTGACACGGCATCAGTTTATTTGTGTTGCTCCTAAGATCACCTGATAAATCTGTTCTTACTGCCTTTACGAGGTGAATCACAGTTTTCTCATTTTCAAGGCATGTACATGAAAGTTATACCTGACGTACAGCTGTAGTATATTGTTCTAAGAGGGACGTTCGATAAGTAACGCAACATCCTTCTTAACTTTTTATTTTTATTTATTTTTTTATTGCCGAACTCATGCGGAATTCGTTGTGAGACATCGTGGAATAATATTCCCGCTTCATCCACTGCAATTTCATGAAGATACAATAGAAGGTGGCGCTTTGCGTAGCTTTCAATGTGTTGTCAGCAACGGAGATAAGTCCTAAGCAGAGAGCTGTCATTGAGTTTCCTTTGATGGAAAACCAGAGCTCTCAGATATTCATATGCATAGAGTCTACGGAGACCTGGAAGTGAACAAAAGCACGGTGAGCCGTTGGGCGAGGTGTGTGAGGTCATAACAAGGTCGTACGAACCTGTCTCATCTCCCGTGTGCCAGCCGGCCGCACACAGCTATGACTCCTGCAGTGTTTGAACGTGCGGACACTCTGATTTTAGTGATCGACGGATCACCTCGCTGCTACATTGGACGTCTCTGTTGTTAATACTAACACAGTTGCTGAACCACTCCCTTATTAAACCGCTGTTATTAACTTGTGCGCTATAGCGTAGCAGTTTATAATAGTTTGACTGTGTGCAACTGATAAAGGCTGATGAGTTAACATTTGCACGGGAGTTGTTTCATATCAAATCCAGCAGAGTCAATTAGGATGTGAGGTAGCAATAATCGGTACATTTTTTGCTGTTAATGTTCTATATTTATTGTCTAAACAGTAAGGGTGAGGCATATACTCCCTTCATCCTCGAAAGTAATAACGATGAACTCATCACAGGTCGCCTATTAATGTCACATGCAATCATTCCCCATGCAGCACTGATGGCAGTATCCTCTCTGCAATCCAAATCGTGGGGGCCCGGCTCGGATGTTGCGTAATCATGGTGCACAAATTAACACTTAAACACATCAACAAATTACTCAAGTATTGTTATTCATGTATTTTCTCGAGTTCATACCCATGGCGTTAGGGGACACACACATCCGTTAGACAACTGTGAGCGTTCTGCCGAAATCCGCCCTGCTACCTTAGCAGCCACCACCTTGTGTGTGTGTGTGTGTGTGTGTGTGTGTGTGTGTGTGTGTGTGTCTAGAAACGACGGAGAGGCTTCGTCCCGCCGAAGCGCTCAGTGGTTCACAACCCCACAACAGGCCACAGCAGTCCACCCAGCGCGCCGCCGCCTCACACCGAACCCAGGGTTATTATTATTATGTGGTTCGGCCCCCATTGCCCCCATTCCCCCCCCCCCTCCCCCCCCACCCAACCCCGAAACGTCTCATATCGGACGAGTGTAAGCGCAATGTTTGCGTGGTAGAGTAATTATGGTGTACGCGTACGTGAAGACAGTGTTTGTGCAGCAACGTGGAATAAGGGGAAACAGCCCGCATTCGCCGAGGCAGATGGAAAACCGCCTAAAAACCATCCACAGGCTGGCCGGCACACCGGACCTCACCACTAATTGGCGGGTGGGTTCGGGAAGCGGCGTGGTGGCCGGGCCAGCAGCCAGCAACTTGCTTCCTCAGACTCTCATCTCAACACCGGGGGGTTCGGCTATCGATGGTACCTACAGCGACTTGCGTGAGACAAAGATATTGTTCTCAATACGTAAGGGGCTGTTGACTCTTTACGTTGTCCACTACTTGGGGCTCTTATTGAGGTCTGATCCCGCAGGATTCCTCGCTACCTAACAGAAAATCATGAAGAGCAGCGAAGCACCATTGGTGTGAAATGTATTGTGCATTACAGGGCTGATCATGACAGTTATTTGTTGAACATTGTCACAGTAGTTGAAAAATGGGTTCTTAATTTCGAAGCGAAGAGAAAACGGCAGCGTATGGAGTGGTGCCATACAACCTCTCCTCCGACGAAAAACTCCAAGCCGTACTCTCAGTTGGAAAATTGTGGTGACGGTCTGCTGTGGAAAATTGTGGTGACGGTCTGCTGGGAGTCTGAAGGTGTTGTTCTGTTTGATGTCCTGCCTCATGGTGCAACGACCAACTCTTTTACGTGTCGTGATACTGTGGGAAACGTAGCCACAAAATAGAAAACGAACTTCTCCAATTCGTTCTCGCTTCCCACGCCCGGGTTCCCGGGTTCGAGCCCCGGCGGGGTCAGGGATTTTCTCTGCCTAGTGATGACTGGGTGTTGTGTGCTGTCCTTAGGTTAGTTAGGTTTAAGTTGTTCTAAGTTCTATGGGACTGATGACCATAGATGTTAAGTCCCATAGTGCTCAGAGCCATTTTAACCATTTGAACTTCTCCAATTAAAGGTCTCACACAAGTCTGCGCATCTAATGGGAGCACTGGAAAGTTGTTTTACTGATCTTATTCATCCACCCTACAACACGGATCTCGTGCCTCCTGACATCCATCTATCTGGCCCAATGAAGGATGCACACTCTGTGGGGAGCAGTAATCGGAAAGTTAATGATTTTTTTTTCTTCGTCATCAGTCTTCTGACTGGATTGATGCGGCCCGCCACGAATTCCTCTCCTTTGCTAACCTCTTCATCTCAGAATAGAACTTGTAACCTGAACTATCGTTGTCGGTGTTGGTCTGCTGTCGATTCTGATAAGAACAACCCTGTCACTGAACTGTTCACACTAACACACTCTCTGCCGTACCTTCCGATTCATAACGAATCCTACTCCCGTTATAGCATTTCCTGCTGCTGTTGATATTACCCTATACCCACCCGATCAGAAATCCTTGTCTTCTTTCCACATCACTTCACCGACCCCTACTATATCAAGATCGAGCCTTTGCATTTCCCTTTTCTGATTTTCTACTTTCCCTACTACGTTCAAGCTTCTGACATTCCACGCCCCGACTCGTAGAACGTTATCCTTTCGTTGATAATTCAATCTTTTTCTTATGGTAACCTCCACCTTGACAGTCCCCTCCCTGACATCCGATTGGGCACTTCTTCAGTTACAGACCACATGTCCTGTAGATACACGTTACGTGTCTTTAATGGAGTTGTTTCCATCGCCTTCTGTAGCCTCATGCCATTGATGGTTGCTGATTCTTCCGCCTTTAGGGGCAGTTTCTCATCCTTAGAAAAGAGAGTGCCCTGGACCTCTGCCCTCTCCTCCGCCCTCTTTGTCAAGGCCGTTGGCAGCATGGGGGTGAATCTGATGCCGAAAGTCTTCGGCCTCCAACGCTGATTATTAATCAAAATTTAAGCAGTGGTGGGATTCGATCCCGGGACCAAAGAAGTTTTGATTGTGAATTAAAGACTCTACTCCTTTTTTCCTTTTTTTTTTTAAATGTTCGGTATTGTTAGGTTCGTTTGGTCTGGGCGGACGTCACATGACATCCGTTCAAGTTGATCGTCGATTCTTTTACTCAGTGTTTTTATTACAGAGAACAATCAGCCCTCTCACCGAACACGCTTTTTTACCTTTTTTCCTTTATTAAAACAACCATATATGTACATAAGCACAAAAACAAAATATTGAAGTGCTGGAACTGATTCAACACGAATTGTATCCTACAGTAGACTGAAGAATACATTTCAATATAGTTCCATTTGTAAGCTTACAAAATAGAACATAAATAGTAAACTGACAATAACCTCTTCAGTCCAGAGACATAGAACCGAAACGCAAACATATATATATTTGTCTTAAGTGGAATGACAGTTCTGTCATTTGATTCATAACCGTCCAAAACTCAAAGTCATTTGGAGCACACAAACGGATATCAAGAGATGCACAGGAACATAAATTAATGAAAGCGTCATAATGAAGTTAATAACACCATTGAGAAGTCGGGAGTAGTCCTAGTAACTGGTATAAACCCTTATTCGTTGTGTATTTTGTTCGCTACATAGTCTTGCATGTGATTTGTGTCCTTACCGTCATCGAGAATTACCCTACGCCTTGTTTTTCAAAAATTATGTTTAACGTGGTAGCCAACATCTTCCTGAAATTTGGGTAACGTTTCATCTTCCAGCGTGCCGTTCTCATGTAAGCCTCGAAACTAATGAGATTATCTTCACTATTGTGGGTGATGATACATGTCACAATCTGTCCTAACATCCACATCACGGTGTTGTTCTTGGTGGGTGGAAAATGTTTCTCGTCCGGCCAGAGCAGGATGTCAGTGCAGTGGCTGGCTGGGCTGCTGCGGGTAATCAGGCACAGCCTCTGCAGCACCCATTTCCAGTTAAAGAGATGGCCACCACAAGTGAAGCGATGGCGTAAGTTGTCGACCAGACCACAGCGGACGCATTTATCACTGTCACTTAAACCGATTCTATGCAACCTTTCATTAGTGGGTATAACATCGTCTACCACTTTATACCATGTGGACGCGACTTCAGCAGTGTGGACAGATAAACTTATGTTGTCCCAAACTGCATTCCAATGAACACTCGGGTATTTAAGTTCAATGGGATTCCGGACTGTTGGAGATGTCCATCTTTTTAATAACAGGTGCGTCGTCGTTAAGTCCTGCGTGAAATAATGTCCATCAGTATAGCTTACTTCAAGAAAAAACTGCTTGACATGTCGTAATTTGTAATGTATTTTACCTACATCAATGGGTGGATGCATATCGGTGAGTTGTAAGGTTCGGAAGAGCCACCTGGTTACGCTGAGAGGTTCCTTGTCCAACAAATGGGTGATTCGTTTAATATATAACGCAGTACACTTTCGGTTAATGTCAGGCATGTTTAGTCCGCCGGCCTGTCTGGAAGACGTCAGCGTGGTGTATTTAACTTTGAAGAGATTCCCTTGCCAGATAAATCTATTAGACAGTTTCATCAGTGTTTGGCCTGCATCTTGGGAACGGGAAATACTTGGGCCATATAGTACGCTTTACTGAATATTTAACTGCTGAGGAGTCGTATGCGTTGGAGAATGTTAACGGATCGCCAATTGTTTTCATAGATGGCACCTTGCATTTTATTGGTGATCTGCTTCCAACAATTTTTTGCATTCATTTTTAGCCGGCATTTGTCGATAATCATCCGCAGAGTGGTGTGGGTTTCGACACGCTTCGCCCAAGGTATATTAACTGCGTCGAATCCTCGAATGTTGACAAAGGTGCATTTACCGGCGTTGATTTTAGCACCGGAAGCACGACAGTACTCGTGTACCGCGGTCTCGAGGGCTGATACGTCTCCGTCGTTGCGCAATAACACTCCGACGTCGTCGGCGTAAGCACGAACCACGAACGACGTCCCGGCGATCGAAAGGCCTGCAAGTTTGTCATGAATAGAGCGTAAGAGCGGCTCGAGCGATAAAACAAATAACATCATGGAGAGAGGGCTCCCCTGCGGCACTCCTCTTTGGACCTCGATGGGTTGAGCAAGCTGTCCATTTACACTGATTCTTATTGTAATGCCCGTGACGAAATGTTGCACGACATTTATAACCCGTTGCTCGAAACCACAAGGCTGCAGTAGCTGTAGGAGGTACTCGTGGCGGACGCGATCAAAAGCTTTGCAAAAGTCGATAAACAGCAATGTGAGATTCACGTTAGTCACTGACGCTATGGCTATTACATCTCTATATTCCGAAAGGGGCGTCATAATAGTGCGACCCGGGATGCATGATTGATGGTTGTGTATCATTTGCTTCATTAACGGAGACAATCTGCTGTTGAGTGTTCTGGCGAAGGTTTTGTAATCAAAATTGAGCAAAGTAATAGGTCGGAAGTTATCTAAGGTTTTTCGGTGTTTGCTTTTTGGTATCAATACAATTCGGCCTTCCTTCACTTCGGCCGGCACGCTACTCCCTCGCATCACTTCATTGAGAATATTAGTAAATGCGTTTCCGATTATGGGCCAGAAGCGCACATAAAATTCCAGTGGCAGACCATCAGGGCCAGGAGATTTATTCGATGGCGAGCCAGAAATCAGTTCAAGGACTTCGTCTGGAGCAAAATCGTGTACGACCGCCGGGTTGTCCGCAGGCGTGACTACGGAGCGCAGAGCACTCGCGATATCGCCGCCGCCATCACCATATGTATCACATTGCGAGTACAGATCCGTGAAGTACCGGTAAACTGCAGTAAGAATATCACTCTGTCTGGTCAAACGGAGTCCATCATCTGTGTCCAGCTCCCCGATAAAAGCTCGCTTGCGATGGGCACGATGTTTTATGAGGTGATACAGCGATGCAAGTCCGTCCTCTCGAAGCGATTTTGCTTTAGATCTGATTTTCAGTCCTTCATGCTTCGTTCGCTTTATGCCTATAAACTTCGCCTTTATTTGTTTGATGGTCGTCAGCTGTGTGTTGGTTGGTGTCGTAGTCGCATACAACTCTCGGAGAACTGTTTGGTAAAAATCAATCGTGCGTTTGACATCTTGGGGCCGTTGCCAACTGTAGTTTCTTACGGATAATCGCATTTTCCGTTTGACCACAGCATTCCACCAGGTTATCTTGCTCGGATATCTGCAGCATTGCTTGTGACAATCCGCCCATGTCGTGGAGATAACATCTTCTAGCAAGGCATCGGCGAGAATAGAAACATTTAGGCTCCACGGAATCCTATGCCATTTGGTATGCTGTTTGGCCAAATTTATCGTCACACAGAGGGCGCAGTGGTCGGAGAAGCTAGCCGGAATGACATCGGCGTCCAGAACATGTTGGCAAATGTTGTCAGAACAAACGGTCTAGATGGCTAAATGCGGAGGTGGTCAAGTACGTGTACTTTACCAGGGTAGGAAATTTTAGTTCCCACGCATCCTTCAGCTGCAGGTGACGCACCAGATCATGTAATTCCCTACAGTAATCAAAGTTGGGCGATTGGTCTTTCCTGTGGATTACACAGTTGAAATCACCACTAATTATCAACTGCGTTGGGTTGCGGCGTAGCAAGTATATGATGTCTTGTTTAAAGAAGTTAGCTCTTTCTGATTTTAAGATCGTTCCAGGGGGAGCAGAGATACTGACGAGGATGACGTCAAAAATTTGGCAAGCTATGCCTCTACCGGAGCCCAACATTTCGATATTTCTCACTGAGATTCCATCTCGTGACAGAATGGCCGTACCTGTACCCCCGTCCGCCACGGTGTTTACGATTGTTGCAAATCCTGATACATGAAAACTTAAGACAGACACTTCCTGTAAGAGAACTATATCTGCTTCGGACTCATAGATAAACTGCAGTAGCATTGCTAATTTTAAATGTGTCCTAACTCTATTAATGTTCAGGGACCAAAACTTATAAGCTTGACTCATGATCGTCTGAGACTTGTGGGTGATGGGAAGCGTAGGAAGCCCAGTCCATCTCACCGTCGGACGTCTAACCTACATCCGCCGGTTTTGTACCAGTTTTTGCGTTGACTTTACTTTTTGATTTACTTCCAGCCACGGAGTCCTTTGGTTTAACTTTATTTTTCCGTCGCAAAGTCGTCCGAAGTGTCATTGAAGACGGCGGAGTCGGCGAGTCGTGGCTGTAAGCAGTATGTGAAAGTCCTTGCTTCGGAACGGGTGACGGCAAGTCCGAAGACGCGTCTTCAGTAGGCTCACTGTGTTTGTTTGGAGCCGCACTGGCTGTTTGTATACAGCTGTCCGGATCCTCGTGTTTGGAAGCAGTTTCGAGGTGGCGGCTGTTTATGTTATGCTCTACACCGCGTGCTTCATCCGCCGTGTTTACGAGTTGCAGTTGACTGACTGCCGCCTTTTGTGTGTTGGCCACCTGCGACGAGTCGGCAAGCGGCATCGGAACGGATTGCTGTAAACACTCGGCTGCACTCGTATTGACAGTTTCTGCGTCGGGCGGTTGGATGGTCGTAACTGAGCCATCCGACACATGCGTGTCCTGTGTGGGGGCCCGTGGCTCCGAGTCATCGGTTTGATTTTTTACTACCTGGTCGCCGGAACCACTACCGTCACTTATAGTACGTCGTCGTTTGCTACCGACAGATAATGCAACACCGGTGGGTAAGGGGTGACTGGCCACGGGTTTTTGAGGCAAGGGTGGGAAGGTGCTGTTACCGAGATCGTTGTCCTCTGACACAGATGCACTCGGGTGGGAGTCAGTCACAGAAGGCGTCTGATTTTGAGTTAGGACATCAGCCAATGTTAATCTCTGTCGTTGTTGCAGATTGTTTCGAAGTACGACAACGCGCCGTGGGCAATCCTCTCGTAAATGGCCACTCGTGTTACAGATAAAAACAAGTGCCTACTTGTCCCTCGTAAATGACATGAGCCTTATAACGACAAACCATTATATAGGATGGGATATTGACTTTAACGCCCATGTCAACTGAGCGAACCCCACTATAATGTTGGAGTTTGTGATGGCTCGACCATTTTTTGTGTCTAATCTGTCGGATGTCACCGTATTTGGCGAGTACATCTCTAAGACAACAATCCTCAACCTCAGGTGGCAAATTGAACACTCGCACTTGTTTATACTCAATGTTAGCGTTAGTTATTCAAACTGTACTCACCGACTGATCACGATGTCGGAACTCTGCTTTCCCACCAGTATTCACCAAAATTTTCTACAGTTGTATCTGGTCTAAAAACTTCACAAAGAAATAGTATTCCGCTATGTCATAATATGCTGTGTGGACCTGATCGGATGTGATGCCAATAATATCTAATATCCAGTCATAGATTTCTAGAGAACTTGGTTGCACATTCCTGGAAGATTTCTCAAATGCAAAACAGAGGGTATTCTTACGAGGTACACTGGGAACCATAACTGCACTTTATGAGCGGTCGGGACCGCTGTGGGTAAATTAAGAAGCTTGTGTACGACGGTAGTGAAGAAGCACTGAGAATATCACAGGTCACACTCCACGAATTATTATAAACATGGCTTGCGGCGCTACGACTACGCGGAAGTACCGACACGTCTGATCGCTGTTGCGTCCCAAGCGGAACTGAGCTACCGTGCCGGATCCCAAGACCACGGGTGCTGAGGTATTGGTATTTATGCATAAAGATATTGGGTCCGACGTGGGCCAATAGATTGGTACCGTGCGGGCACACAAGCCCCTTCACTAAGGTGGCATAAGGCCGTCGTATTGAAAGGAGATTATGTTTAAAAATATGGTTTTGTAGCCAAAAGAATGCTGAATAATATGGGGTATTGGAATTTTGAATAACGCCAACCTGCTTCCAGAACAAAGTGTTGGTTACTTATTGAAGGGTCCTCGTACTCAGAAAACCAGCCAACCAGCAGAATGCTCAAATGGTCCTTCAAACGTAGATTTATGCCTTTCCGGGAATACAGTATAAGGAGAACTAAAAGTCTACGAAATGGGAAGAAATTAAAAAATGTGGCAAGCTTCATTTAAGGAAATAGGCTCTTCAGTTGCTTTCGTGAGGATTAGCTCACGTGGACTGGTTTGGAAAGTGAGTGCCTGTGGGAAACATTTCAGCTATAAGACTGTGAGACCTCACAATCTGACTCTATATGCAGTCAAGAACAAATTTGACAAGGTTCGTGAGTCTACAAAGGAAACAAATATTTTTCAGATGAGGTATTTACCTGAATTGCGATTTCTTGTAACTAGCGCTGAATAACTGATGTAAACAAATTATATGAAATAGTGTCAATAAAATTCTTCTGGGTTAGAGACCGCATTGTCATTTATAAAATTCCACACACCCTGAGGAAGGCGTCTTGCAACAGACGCCGAAACGTTGGAATTTTATAAATGACAATGCGGTCTCTAACCCAGAAGAATTTTATTGACATTGACAACGGCCGCGGAAGCCTACGGTTACATTATATGAAATAGCTTCATATCGCGATAACATTATTATTGCCGCTGGCGGAGACAAGAAAGCCCTTATGCAACAGCAGTTAAGGTTGTTATCTGTGAGCTATACTTTCGTTAGCCTTGCACCTGGAAGGGCTAAAGAAGGAAGTTCTTGCGGAGGGTGGCACCGTAGCAGCGGTCATGTCACGTCGGCCCATCCACTGACACCGGAGTGGTTCAAATGGTTCTGAGCACTATTGGACTTAACTTCGACACCAGAGTGCCTACAAATACTGCAATCCCACACTTGTCCGGCAATTCTCGCTATTGTCTGAAGCCTTCCAAAGTCATCATTGGTAACAGAGTAACTGATCATACCTGTGTTCATGTTTTTCTCCTCAGGTCACACTCTGGATGTATGTATATGATTACGACTTTCATTTCATTCCGGACCTCGCTTCTGGCTAGACATTAAGTTCGTGAATTAAACTATCATCGACTTCAGGAGCCGCCTGTTTGAGATACCGGTCTCTGCATCACTGAGGGAGCAAGTGATTGTGAATTGTCTTCCAACAATGCTGAATAGGACAGAAAAGGGTGTAAGCCCAGAGAAATAGTAAAATTTTAAAATTTGATTGGATATGAATAACCGAAAATACTTACCAAAATTCGCAACATACTATGTAGAGAAACCATGAAAATATTGATTCGGATACCCAAAAGGTAACCGCCCGAGTGGCTGAGCGGTTCTAGGCGGTACAGTCTGGAACCGCGCGATCGCTACTGTCGCAGGTTCGAATCCTGCCTCGGGTATGGGCGTGTGTGATGTCCTTAGATTAGTTAGCTTTAAGTAGTTCTAAGTTCTAGGGGACTGATGACCTCAGAAGTTATGTCCCACAGTGCTCAGAGCCAGTTGAACCATTTGAACCCAAAAGCTATTTTGAAGCTCGCTCTTTTAAACAAGACTTCACTACTTTAATAAGTGTAGCGATTACAGGAGTTACCTGTAAGGCGTTCGTATATTATTGGAACACAATCATAAATAGTGTCTTTTATCATTTGCCCCATAATATTAATCAATATTTAATACCCTCACTTCCAATTAGTTGAGGCACTATAAGTAATTCTTACTACTCTGAAATAATTGAATAATCCTTTTTTCTCGCCTTTGCGATGTATGCGCTTATGTAACGACATATTTTCGGTTCTGTATTGGTCGGTTCCACTGCAAAATGTCACGAAAAACTCTTCACGTTGAACGACGACCTCACGAAGTCCAAAATTCCGGAAGTGTGGCATCTATTCTTTTCGAAGCCGGCTGAACAATTCCCGCATTCAAAAACAGAGACTGCCATTCACACTGAAGTATCATCAAAGATTTCCACATTTCTGAAGTGAGCCAGTAATTCACAATGAAGATTTTTCAACTACTTCCACAATCTGGGACCAAAGCAGCCGTTTACGGCGAAAGATCCCCAACAGTCTCCACATTCTAAATCCAAGGTAGCTACTCATGGTGAAGACTCCTCAACAGTCCCTATATTAAGAAGCTGAGGCAGCGATCCACTGAGGTTCATTGTGTATAGCTTGTTATAGGCTCACCAGTTAACATCTAAGGATGGTCCCTCCAGACTTACACTGATGAGTTCATCTTATGACATCGTGGCTCTATTCCCGTACACCATTTTGGTTTTGTAAGTAGTAAATAATATGTAAGTTTTTCGTAGTTAGTAGAAAGCTCTCTTAGACAACAAGTTTCCAGTTATTAGTAGTCCAATGGCGGTATTGACGGTCCCAGGTGAAGCGTAAAGCTTTGTGTCGCGCACACAAGTGCGCCTTTGGCTCCGAAAGCCCATATCGATGCTGTTTTGTGGGATGGTTTACACGCTGACGCTTGTTGATGGCCCAGAATTTAAATCTGCATTAATCTGCGGAAGGGTTGTACATCTCTCACGTTGAACGATTCTTTTCTGTCGTCGTTGGCACCTTTCTTGCAGGATCTTTTTCCGGTTGCAGCGATGCCAGAGATTTGATGTTTTACCGGATTCCTGATCTTCATGCTACACTCGTGAAATGGTCGTACGTTAAATCCCCTCTTCAACGCTACCTCGGTGGTGTTGTGTCCCATCGTTCGTGCGCCGACTATAACACCACGTTCAAACTCACTTAAATCTTGATAACCTGTCATTGTAGCAGCAGTAACCTGTCTAACAACTGCGCCAGGCACTCGTCTTATATAGGCGTTGCCGACCGCAGCGCGGTATTCTGCCTGTTTAAATATCTCTGTATTTGAATGTGCATGCCCGTTCCAGTTTCTTTGGCGCTTCAGTGTAGTTATGGTAGTTGATGCCCACAGAACGCAGCGCTTGGCCCTTTGCACCAGTGTTTTCTGGATGAAGTACTGCGATGAATGTGGTTTGTTAACGATATCGATGCTAATGCGTGTCTTAAATGTGTAAATACTTCACAGCTTCCTCATAATTACTGGAGTGGAAGCGCGGACTGCAAATGCTGCTACGCGATTAGGATTAATGGTTCTGGATAATACAGATATTAAGCTGTGTGTCTGTCTGTTATTTTATCCTTATTCATGTAATTCATGTCTTCACTGAAAAGTAATCAAACAAACATTATATTCATAGATGCACAATTCGAATGTTTGTAATTACCCACCAGCACTATCGTTGCATAAAAAGCGCTTCAAATATTGTTTCACACTGCACTGCAATGAGCAGGTTATCTAACTTATGATGCCTCAAATTAGTTATCCTTAGAGGTAAGTATCACTTGAATAATACGGTGTAACATTTAGGTACAAAAGTATAACTGAATGAAATAATAAGTGTTGTGTTCTGTCTACTCGTCGAATACAGGGTGCCTAGGAAACCTGCTTCCCCGGGTGGCTAAACAACAATTCAAGCAAATCGTATTAATGCATTTTTATTACAGTTAGATAAACGACAATACTTGGACCCGCCAGGGTATCCGAGCTCGATGACGCTCTGCTTCCTGGATTCGGGTAAGAGCGCCGGCCCCGGTTCGATCCGCCCGGCGGGTTAACGACAAGGGCCGATGTGCCGGCCAGCCTGGTTGTGGTTTTTAGGCGGGTTTCCACATCTCGCTAGGTGAATACCGGGCTGGTCCCCACGTTCCACCTCAGTTACACGCATCGCAGACATTTGCAACACGTCCGCACTATTACACGATTTACACTAGAGGCAGACAGTTGGGGTACACTGATTCCGTCCTGGGGGTACTGGGTGGCGGCAGGAAGGGCATCCGGCCATTTATACTGCCAAATCTGTTGTAACCACGCCGACGCTGCGATCGCTGCGAAAGGAACATAAATGAAAATACTTTGAGAATTTACAATGGTGTGTCGCAAGCAATGGGCGACAGGCGAAAGAGGAATATTTCTTCAGTATACAGAACTCCTTAATACGAGGTGCATTCAAGTTCTAAGGCCTCCGATTTTTTTTCTCCGGACTGGAAAGAGATAGAAACATGAGCATTGTTTTAAAATGAGGCCGCGTTCATTGTCAATACGTCCCACAGATGGCAGCACCGTACGGCAGCTGGAATTTTACCGCCAGCGGCGAGAATGAGAACTGGTTTAAATACTTAAAATGGCGACGTTTTCCTTACTTGAACGGCGTGCAATCATTCGTTTTCTGAATTTGCGTGGTGTGAAACCAATTGAAATTCATCGACAGTTGAAGGAGACATGTGGTGATGGAGTTATGGATGTGTCGAAAGTGCGTTCGTGGGTGCGACAGTTTAATGAAGGCAGAACATCGTGTGACAACAAACCGAATCAACCTCGGGCTCGCACAAGCCGGTCTGACGACATGATCGAGAAAGTGGAGAGAATTGTTTTGGGGGATCGCCGAATGACTGTTGAACAGATCGCCTCCAGAGTTGGTATTTCTGTGGGTTCTGTGCACACAATCCTGCATGACGACCTGAAAATGCGAAAAGTGTCATCCAGGTGGGTGCCACGAATCCTGACGGACGACCACATGGCTGCCCGTGTGGCATGTTGCCAAGAAATGTTGACGCGCAACGACAGCATCAATGGGACTTTCTTTTCGTCGGTTGTGACAATGGATGAGACGTGGATGCCATTTTTAAATCCAGAAATAAAGTGCCAGTCAGCTCAGTGGTGAAAAAATGGTGGTGTCCATGTTCTGGGACAGCGAGGGCGTAATCCTTACCCATTGCGTTCCAAAGGGCACTACAGTGACAGGTGCATCCTACGAAAATGATTTGCAGAACAAATTCCTTCCTGCACTGCAACAAAAACGTCCGGGAAGGGCTGCGCGTGTGCTGTTTCACCAAGACAACGCACCCGCACATCGAGCTAACGTTACGCAGCAGTTTCTTCGTGATAACCACTTTGAAGTGATTCCTCATGCTCCCTACTCACCTGACCTGGCTCTTAGTGACTTTTTGCTTTTACCAACAATGAAAGACAGTCTCCGTGCCCGCACATTCACCAGCCGTGCTGCTGTTGCCTCAGCGATTTTCCAGTGGTCAAAACAGACTCCTAAAGAAGCCTTCGCCGCTGCCATGGAATCAGGGCGTCAGCGTTGTGAAAAATGTGTACGTCTACAGGGCGATTACATCGAGAAGTAACGCTAGTTTCATCGATTTCGGGTGAGTAGTTAATTAGAAAAAAAAAAAAAAAATCGGAAACTTGAATGCACCTCGTGCAAGTGAAACAATGCAGTTCCAAAGTCGGCTTCAACTGGTCGGCGGCCAGCTGGCACGGGGCATATGTTCTCTTTGCCTAGAGGCCGCTGCTGTCTCAGTGTCGTCCTAGAGATGGTTCGGTCAGTGCACTGTTTGTTGTCTGACGTCTTCTTCACAGCCCACTCTGGTCCACTGTTACTGACCGTCGAGTCGGCACTTGACTTTTAGGCTGGAACAATAAGCTATCTCTGTTTCTTCAGATCTAGTTTATAACGATAAAAAAGACGTTGCAATGGATAATACTAACACTTCATCGTCCTTTTGAGCTTTGGCTATGAGGGGATGCTGACACCGTTTAGTAGGAGGGGAAATGAGGAGTTGCGATTTACAAAATGGAATCCAAACACCATCACCACTGCTCTGGTTTCAGTCGAATGTGAGTTGCGCGTGCACTGATCGATGTTGAGAAATAAGTGAAATCTGGGACACCAGTTTTTTTAATTGGCAAATGAAATCACAGGAAGAATGTGTAAAAACCATGGGTTAAACGGGTACGTTTGTGCTATTATAAAGGGACCGGCCATGTTTTCGGAAAGACGTAGGCTCAACTCTCAACTCTCCATCCAGCCTTCCTGAATCAAGTTTTCCATCATTTTTCTGAATTACGTCGGGTAAATGCTTCCTACAGTTATGTCGTGGCCGACTATCTGTCCCATCCTTATCGAAATAGACCTGTGAGTAAGTACGCTGACGGAAAAAAATCGCAACACCAAAAAGTAATTGATATAGAGTAATGAAATTTCGGAAATAGATTTGTCTAGCTAACGTATTTAAGTCATTAATATTGCAAAGTCACAGATTAATGTAAGAGCGAGGTAATCCATTGCAAATGTGAAATTCGAGTACGTTAATAATCGGAATGTTGAATGCAAGAATGCAAACGTGCATGCATTAACTTGCGCAATTGCCGGATGTCGGTTTGTGCTACGGCGCTTCATGCCTGTTGCGCTAAGTCGGTCAATACAGTGACGGTTAATGCTATTTGTGCATGACGCTGGTGTTGTCATCAGAACACGTTTCATATGTGCTCGATTTGATGCAGATCTATTGATGAAACAGGCCGAGGCAACATGTCGACACTCCGAAAGGCACGTTGTGTTACAACAACGATGTGTGGGCGAGCGTTATCCTGTTGGAAAGCATACCCTGGGGTGCTGTTCATGAATGGCAGAGAAACAGATTAGATCATCAGTTGGCATAGAAATTTGCAGGGGATGTGTGGACAATCATGAGAATGCAACCCCAGACCGTAACTCCAGGTGAAGGACCAGTGTGTCTACCATGGAGACAGGCTAATTGCAGGTCCTCATTAGGTCTCCTTCTAACCAACATAAGGCCATCACCGGCACCGAACCAGAACCAGCTTTCATCAGAAAACGCAATAGACCTCCATCCTGCCTTGGGTGAAATGCACGCAAAGGGCGTCTGGCTCGGAGCTGTACTTAAAGTAGCCGATTTGTTTTAATTCGTCGGGTCGCTGTGGTGCCAACTGACGCTCATATTGCTACTGCAGATGCAATAAGGTGGACCAGAAGTCGGTGGTCTTCCGTCTCGTTAGTGTCATGTGGCCGCCCAGGGTCCGCTCTTCTTGCGACTGTAGATTCTCGTGACCACCAGGCCAGCTATAATGAACAGTGGCTGCATTCCAATCAAGTATTTCTGCAGTATCGCATCCAGCTTCCCGTAGCCCCATTACACAACATCGTTCAAACTCAGTGAGATTTTGATAGTAGCGTCTTCGCCGCATTAAATATATTCTTGACTAACATCAACTCACCATCTGAAAGGCAATTAGCACCCTCAAGAGTGGCAGCGTGTGTTTAAAGCAAACCTACAAGACTACACCGGGAGGAGCCCTGTTAGTTATAATGGGGCTCTGCCCCTTGGATATCAAAATTCGGGAGCAGGCCGCTTGGTACTGGGCAAAGAAGGGGAATTTTGAGAAAACTGAGGAAATTCTAGGCAGCAGGACTGAAAATAAAGTAGAGATCAGGCAAAAAGGGGATCTGCTATGGCAACATTCGTGGGAAAGTGAAGAAACAGGGCGTCGAACCTTTGAGCTCCTACCAGATGTCAGCGAAAGGATGGGAATGTCATATTTCGATCCAACTCGGGGACTAATCCACTTTCTCACTGGACATGGACCGTACCCGACATACCTATGTCGATTCGGTAAAAAGGCGACACCTGCGTGCGACTGTGGTGTTCCGGAGGGTACTCCTGACCATGTAGTCTACGAGTGCCCCCTTTTCAATGATGTGGCCTCAGTACTGCGGGACCAACTACCGCATAACGACACATATAGACTGATCAGACAACGCGACACTTTCCATACCATCAATAAACTGGCTAACGCGGTATCTCAGAAAGTCTTAAAGGACTACTTGAGAGAACTATACTAGCACTAATAAGAGACAAACCTAAACACTAATAGAGTTCGATACCCTACACCCAAACCGCCTGGGCGCGGAAAGGCCGACTTCCTCAGTCTGAATCCGCTGCGCCACAGGATTTTGGGGGAGTGGGGTGCAGCCTTACTGAACTAGAAATCACACCGGACTTAGGATAAGTTAGCTGTAGGACTTTTAGACATTTTCCTTAGAAACCTGCAGCGATCAACATCTTGGCTTGCCCAGTGTCAGGGGCACGCTCATTGGGGTTAGGTCAATGAGCAAGGCTCTACAGTAGGTTTATACTATTCAGCTGCCACATTTGTAACGCTGTAGCACTTAGTAACTAGTCTATTTTAAGGTTACATGCTTGTAGTAGAGTAACACATTAACTTTTGCCCATTGCTTTCTCCTAATAGCTTACCTACTAACTAGTTACTAAAATATCACTTAGAATTAGCTGCAACTAATATCTCTGTATCACTATTTGGCCCACTAATCACATAAGGCAGTGGGCTAGATGTATAAATAACATTCTTTCTGGAAATAAAGAATTTCTTTTTTTTTTAAAAAAAAACCTGATCGGCACCATCATAGTGGCGCTACTGAAGCCACTATCATACGGCTGGTGTGAAATCTAAATATACAGGCTGAGTCACCTAACATTACCGCTGGATATATTTCGTAAACCACATCAAATACTGACGAATCGATTCCACAGACCGAACGTGAGGAGAGGGGCTAGTGTAATTGGTTAATACAAACCATACAAAAATACACGGAAGTATGTTTTTTAAAACAAACCTACGTTTTTTTAAATGGAACCCCATTAGTTTTGTTAGCACATCTGAACATATAAACAATTACGTAATCAGTGCCGTTTGTTGCATTGTAAAATGTTAATTACATCCTGAGATATTGTAACCTAAAGTTAACGCTTGAGTACCACTACTCCGCTGTTCGATCGTGTGTATCGGAGAGCACCGAATTACGTAGGGATCCAAAGGGAACGGTGATAGACCTTAGGTACAGAAGAGACTGGAACAGCACATTATGTCCACATGCTAACACCTTTTTATTGGTCTTTTTTACTGACACACAAGTGTGTCCCGACATGTCAGGCCAATAGATGTTCAATGTGGTGGCCATCGTTTGGTGCACACAATTGCAGTCTCTGGCGTAATGAATGTCGTACGCGCCGCAGTACATCTGGTGTAATGTCGCCGCAGGCTGCCACAGTACGTTGTTTCATATCCTCTGGGGTTGTAGGCACATCACGGTACACATTCTCCTTTAACGTACCACAGAGAAAGAAGTCCAGAGGTGTAAGATCAAGAGAACGGGCTGGCCAATTTATGCGTCCTCCATGTCCTATGAAACGCCCGTCGAACATCCTGTCAAGGGTCAGCCTAGTGTTAATTGCGGAATGTGTATGTGCACCATCATTTTGATACCACATACGTCGACTCGTTTCCAGTGGGACATTTTCGAGCAATTCTGTAGAAACGTGATGTATGTTGCAGCTGTTTGGGCCTCTGGAATGAAGTGAGGACCAATGAGGTGGTCGCCAATGATTCCGCACCATACATTTACAGTTCACGGTCGCTGTCGCTCTACCTGTCTGAGCCTGCGAGGATTGTCCACGGACCAGTAATGCATGTTCCGTAGATTCACTGCCCCGTGGTTTGTGAAACCCGCTTCATCGGTAAACAGGTAGAACTGCAACGCATTCTCTGTTAATGCCCATTGACAGAATTGCACTCGATGATTAAAGTCATCACCATGTAATTGCTTATGTATCGACACATGAAAAGGGTGAAAGGGGTGACGATGCTGTATGCGAATGACACTACTTTCACTCAGTCCACCGGCTCTCGCAATGTCCCGTGTACTCATGTGTGGGTTCATGGCAACAGCAGCTAACACACCGGCTGCACCCGCTTCTCCTGTGACGGGCCTGTTACGGACCCGTTTGCGTGCTACGACCATACCTGTTGCAAACAGTTGGCGGTAGATGTTTTGCAATGTGCGGCACCTTGGATGCTCTCTGTCCGGGTACCGTTCTGCATACACCCTGCAGCCTTAGCTGCATTTCGTCGACACTCGCCATAGATGAGTATCATCTCCGCCTTTTCAGAGTTCGAATACAACATGGTCACAGTTCCTACAACACTACACTATCACAGACGTCTAGTAACACGATGTGCTACAGTTGGTCTGCGTGCGGACACGAATACAGAATAACAATAGCAGCAAGCGCTACATGCGGACACTGCGACAGCTAGACCAAACCACAACAGTGCACTACAGCCACACTCGTAAACACGGTCGTCATCGTAAACATGTCCCTGCAGATGCTGCTCGCCGACCGTGGCCCACCTTTGTTACAACACACAACTGAACGTCAAAGGTTTCAAGCGTCAACTTTAGGTTACAATATCTCCGGAAGTAATTAACATTTTATAATGCAAGAAACGGCACTGATTACGTATTTGTTTATATGAACAGATGTGTTAGCAAAACTAACGTGGTTCCACTTTAAAAAAAACATAGGTTTGTGTTAAAAAAACATACTTCCGTCCATTTTTGTATGGTTTGTATTAAACAATTACGCTAGCCCCTCTCCTCAAGTTCGGTCTGTGGAATCGGTTCATCAGTATTTGATGTAGTTTACGAAATATATCCAACGGGAACGTTAGGTGACTCACCCTGTATATCATCTTTCAGATGCAGAAACACGCCTACCAGCTCAGCTTTCGTTTATGTAGCACTACCTTTCGTGGAGTTGCGGTTCTTTTCCGTCTTTGTAACAGAATTACGTGATAATATACCTCTGTTTCCTCACAACTCACTTTCTAACAATAACCAAGGTGCTCAAATGAATAAGGCAAACATTTAATCTTCTTTCTGAGCTTAACATCTCATTGCCTGTGAAGGGGTGCTGACATCGCTTCTCAAGCGAACGAATGGAGAATTTTGCTAGACAAAATGAAAACCAACACCGTCACCATTGCTCTGGTCCACAATGAAATCCCCGAGCTACGGTACCGTAGAACATCACTAGAGGCGCCATACAAAGTGGCGCTGGCGCTTTCATTAAGAAGAATATAAGAATAATATTAATAATTCATTTTCAGCAGCTGAGGAAGCGTTGCACCTGTGTCAGTCTAATTCAGAAGACATCTTTTGGTTGCAATGAATTGGCCTGACACAGCTGAAACACTTCCGCTGTTGCTGAAAATGAATTGTCTTACGATACTCAACTTAATCATCGGGCCAGGGCCATTTTGGTTTCCACCTCTGGCGGCGTGTGATTTCATTGCGTTCCACAGCGCTTAGTTACGTAACTTTATTTTTTCGAGCTGATAAGCTGTATTTCCATAGATAGTGGTGTACTGTCCACTTTATCTGCTCGGCATTTTGGTACTAGTGGTAGTAACAGTAGCAGCCGTATCCTCTGTGGAAATTAATGTTGCAGTATTCTTGGATGTGTTGTGGTATTGCAGTTAGCAACAAAGAAACTGGCTAGATGCAACTGCGTCCCGTGCACTGATTATGCCGCGAAAACTTATGTATGTATGCAGACATTTCATCCATGCCGCAAATCGAGAATCTCAACGATTATCGCCTGTTATCGATATTGATTCTGGCGAGATGTCGGTCCCAGTAATTCCAAGACATTCCAGAATGTTTTAATTTTAATTTTGAGCTAGGATAACAACTGACAAAAGGAATATAATTACAGATTAACGATTTTCTAATTTTTTTTCTTTTTCTTGTACTACGAAACCTTTCTTCTTGCAAAACTTCGTGACTCTTGGTCAACGGAAAGTGCCCTGCAGGTAGTAATATGTGAGTTTGCAAATATTTTGAGATGTGACTTAAATGGCCGTATTTTGTGGTTGCACTGACTTAGAAACCTACATTTATTACGCCGCCGAGGGACCATAAATATTAGTATGTGACATTAATATTAACTTGATAACAGACGGTCGGCCAGAGAGTGCAATATAATTACAAATTAACAGTTTTCGGAATTTTTATGTGGCTGTGAACCCTTGCTTTTTGTCAAACTTCATGATTCTAGCCCAACGGAAAGTACCATACAGGGTTTGGTGACTGAGCTTGCGAGTATCAAAATATGTGACATGAACGGCAGTATATTTTGATAGCATTGACTCAGAGGCTTCAATTTTTTACATCACCAGAGGTGACATGAAATTCAACGTGCTGCATCTACTCGTTCATAAGAAAATGTGTTTTCAACAGTCGAACATACGGACAGGCAGACTGCAAAGACATCCTGTAAACATTCCGTTTTTGTCGACTGAGATACGGAATCCTGCAAACAACTCATGTATACAGACATTCATATACTTGCAGGCCTAGTTCGACAAGGATGGGACAGATAATCGGCCGTGGCATAACAGAAGGAACCACCCTGGCATTTACCTGGAGTAATTCAGGGAAATCACGGAAGATTTCAATCAGGAAGGCTGGATAGAGATTTGAGCCTCCTTCTTCACGAATACACGGCCGGTCCGTTTAAAACTGTGCAAAGTTACTCGGTTCATCTCTAGTGATTACACATTCCTCAAATGATTTTATTTGATCATGAAAACATCTAGTGCTTCAGTGTTCATTTATTTGTCAACACCAGTCAAGCCACGCGTTACTCACTTTGAACTGAATCCAGAGCAATGGTGGCGGTGTTGGTCTTCACGACTGTTGCGACTCATCGGCAAAAAATGAAAAATTTATTTTTTGAATTGATAATAAAATTTTGTTGGTCACCCCTCGTCACTATACGAATGATGAGCAATGTATCTGAAGATGAAAAAACTCAGTTGCAATCCATGAAGTCTGTCAAGCTGCTAGCTCGTTCTTGGCGCAGGTGTATTTGCGCTGTGTGAGAGCACCTCCGGCTGACAGAGGCGGAGTTCCGTCTGAACACAGTAGGGGGCGGAACATGCGTGCCTGCAACTGCACGGCCTTTCTGTGCGCCCCATCCATTACGACTGGCTGACAGCGGTACGCCGCTACGACGTGGTGCTTTCTCTGCGTCGCGGCACTCTGATTAGCTTCCTCGCACGGCTTTCAGCGGGAGAAACTGGATTACTGCAGCAAGACACGTGTCAATAAGCGTGATGTTCGCAGCCGTGTTCAGCCCTCTCGCTTTGCTGCCGATGTGATTTACATGCATGCCGTTATTCTGTGAAACAACCAGCCTATGCCACCGTAACTCTCGCTTGGTAGACTCTGTATTACACGGCGTGTCGTTCGGAAGGCAGAATCCCTTTAGCACTACCATTCAGTCGCCGTGGGGCGAATGTCAGTAGTCTTCTTACCTTAGTACCTCTTTCGTTGATCCTGGAGACGGGTAAGTAATCAAGTTTCATACAAGGAAACATTTTCAGTTTTGACGTGACTTAAAATTTGTGACTATGGAAAAATTAGGTCGAGATACGATACGCTGCTCTGCAAAACTTAAATAGATAAACTAACATAACATGATGAAAACTTCGTGGAAATAAATGAATGCGCCGGAGCGTGTAGCCAGAGATCTCTCAGTCGTGCACAGGAAGTTTAATGTCACGTCGCGTGAGGTCAGCGTGACTATAGCGCCACCTGAAGCTGGCTACGCAACATCTGGCAGTGGGAGGGGAGGGAAAACACAGTGTGTCTGAATCAGCTAGCAGTACCGTCCACTGTGGAGATGGTCTGCATCAAATGACCTGGAGACAACAGTTGATGACCTCACACGGGGAAAAACCACCGCGAAACTGGAAGTACGACGAATTGTGACGAGTGTAGCTCAAGAGTTTTGTATTGCTCACATCACTATTACATGGGCCTGGGAAGCGTTCCGGACAAGACGCACTGCTGTCCAAAAAGGAGGAGGTGGTCTCTCACGTTCAAGTCCAGCAGCAGATGACCGCTACGTTGTGCAGCAGGCAAGAAGAAACCCACGCAAAACGGCGGGTGCAATTGCAACCCCATTTGACAGGACACAGTCTCGTGCACCACAGTGGCACGGCCACTGCATCGGAGTGATCTGTTTGCCCGAAGACCAGTACGATGTATTCTGTTGGTACCCGCACATCTGTGGCAAGAGCATATGTGCCAAGAATATAGGGATTGGATCAGCGAGTAGCGGGATCGCGTGCTCTTCTCGGATCACATCAGGTTAGTGATTCTAAAAGTACCCTCATATGGTGAGAGGTGGGAACATGTAATGCGCCCATGTACATGGTTGCACGTGTTTGTTTTGGTGATCCTGTTGTTATGGTCTGTCGAGATATAACGAGGCATGAGCGTGCTGACAACCAAATCTTTGAGACACGGTAAACTCACCTGTCGACGTCATTGTGATACTGTACTTGTTCACCACGTGCTTCTCTTCATGGGTGCATTCGACCGTAACTTCATTTTCAGGGAATGAAATGCGTGACTGCATCGAACAGTGCGGGTGGAGGACATTCGGCAACTGGACAACCTTCTTGTTCCCCGACTTAAATCCCATCGACAACGTATGGGATGTGTTGAGAAGATTTATACACTAACGGCCGCCCAGCAGCTGGGAAACCGCGCTGGTGGAGGGATGGGAATCCCTACCACAAGAAACTTGTTTCCAACTTGTGGTCAGCATGGGAGCGCGTTCCATAGGAAGCATTTCCGCCCGTGAAGCAAGCGCTTGTTCTTATCACACATCATAGATCGTGGAGACAGTGTAATTATTATCCTTGAATGAAAGTATCATTTCTATTCGTCTCATTGCTTACTCCTTTAGGCCATCTCCTGTACTAGACCGTAGTACTTCTTGCTAAGTATGGTTCAAGTTTTCCCGAGTTTGCGTGACAGTCATAAAGCGAAAGTTACTGTACCCTGAAGTTTTGCTCTGCAATTCGTGTTCATTCTGAGCAGATAAATGTTAATTCGTCTGAACTTCTCGAGAAACATCAAATCTGCCCGCAGTCCGATATGGGAGCAGTTCTCCAGCTTTGTTTTCTTTTTCACCCGTCGCCTATATTTCCGCATAGCTGTGCCATCATACACTATTAATGATCTCGTATTCGTATAGCTAGCCCTGCCCCTGCTTATTCCTTCCACTGTCCCTTCAACTACAGTTTTTATGCACGATCCAGAACTAGTCCCTGGATTCACATAAAAATTAAATCCATTACGTGAATGTATGAATGACAAAGGCTATGAACAATTAAACAGTTAGATCAATAACAATAAGCATAACGTAAAAATAAAATAGTTCCGAAGTGTGTCTTCTCTTTATATTATGCAGTCTGCAGTATATTTGTAGTTGATTCACATAGGAAGTGTAAGTCATTTCAGACTCACACCTGGATCTCTGGAGCCGATTAAAAGCCTTTAATTTTTATCCTTTTTCCAATCGTACAGAACGCAGCATGTCATACTCAATGGAGAGAATTCTTCCGAAGTAAGAGTGATTTCAGGTGTGCCGCAGGGGAGTATCGTAGGAGCGTTGCTATTCACAATATACATAAATGACCTTGTGGATGACATCGGAAGTTCAATGAGGCTTTTTGCAGATGATGCTGTGGTGTATCGAGAGGTTGCAACAATGAAAAATTGTATTGAAATGCAGGAGGATCTGCAGCGAATTGACGCATGGTGCAGGGAATGGCAATTGAATCTCAATGTAGACAAGTGTAATGTGCTGCGAGTACATAGAAAGATAGATCCCTTATCATTTAGCTACAACATAGCAGGTGAGCGACTGGTAGCAGTTAATTCCATAAATTATGTGGGAGTACGCATTAGGAGTGATTTAAAATGGAATGATCATATAAAGTTGATCGTCGGTAAAGCAGATGCCAGGCTGAGATTCATTGGAAGAATCCTAAGGAAATGCAATCTGCAAACAAAGGAAGTAGGTTACAGTACGCTTGTTCGCCCACTGCTTGAATACTGCTCAGCAGTGTGGGATCCGTACCAGATAGGGTTGATAGAAAAGATAGAGAAGATCCAACGGAGAGCAGCGCGCTTCATTACAGGATCATTTAGTAATCGCGAAAGCGTTACGGAGATGATAGATAAACTCCATTGGAAGACTCTGTAGGAGAGACCCTCAGTAGCTCGGCACGGGCTTTGTTGAAGTTTCGAGAACATACCTTCACCGAGGAGTCAAGCAGTATATTGCTCCCTCCTACGTATATCTCGCGAAGAAACGAGGATAAAATCACAGAGATTAGGGCCCACACAGAGGCATACCGACAATCCTTCTTCCCACCAACAATAAGAGACTGGAATAGAACGGAGAACCGATAGAGGTACTCAAGCTACCCTCCGCCACACACTGTCAGGTGGATTTGCGGAGTATGGATGTAGATGTAGCTGTAGATGTAGAAATTTATTCTTTGGCACAACTCATACCTTAAACAGCTTCAGATAGTGTATTGTGTAATGAGACCAGGGTATCTATGGGTCTTTAGCAACGTTGAATATGTAATATTATTCGTAAGGCCACTTCTTGTGTTATGGTCATAGATTCACCTCCACCGGTCTTGTATGCTTACATTGACGGTTGTTATCATAGCCGCGTGTGAAATTATTTCCTTTGTGCAGCTCAATGCCTTAAATACGCAACTTTTTAACTGAAATTTAAGTACAAAAGACAAAGCTTATTTTTGTTTTTAAATTATGAGGCGTCTCACTATTGATATCAAAAATTCTCACTTACATTATATTTCTTTACTTAGTTTTGGTTTTTGTATGGTAAAATACTTCAGCAATTTGAACCTCGAATTACTGTACCCAGAAACATAGTCCATGGCATTTCTTGGATATTACCATGTAATAGATGTAGGTTTTAATACATTCACCAACCAATATATGAGGAACTAACTTGATCACTTCAGAGGCACACACGCAACACGCAATACAATCATACGTACACGTTCATTAAACTTTAATTTCTCTCTCGGACAACGGAGAACATTTTCTTGAAAATTAATTAAAATAGTTTCAGTTTCTTAGTCCGATCACGCTTGTAGGACAGCTTTCGTTGATCATTATGCTAACGCTGAAAGTTAAATCCCTTCCAAAAGGTTCCTACCTGAGGTTACTTCTGCCCCGCCCCCTTCTAAGCCTTTTGGAATATATCTGAAAAGCACGAAGTTCTACAGCAGCCCTTCTCTCAAGAGGACGATACATGTAAAAACAGGAATGTAACTCATTAGTTCACGACATCACCACTCTCACAATCTGGATTCCTTCAAAATTATTAAGTGAAATGGTGTTCAAAAATGGGCTTGTGGGCTGCTGTTGTTCACAACAGTCTGTTTGGTCCATGTTTCCTGATCTCCTGCCAGAACGCTCAATGAAGGAAATTACCACATCTTTCTCCATGAAATATTACTGGAAGTAAGTATTGCTAGTAGACAGGAAACGGTTACGGTTCCAACATTATGTGGCCGACCCCACTTTTCCACTGATGTCAGAGATCATTTAGACAATATTGTCTCCAGTTTTTGCTTGGATTGGAGGAGGGGGGGGGGGGGACGTTTAGCCAGTGTGGTGATCGCCACATTCCATCGACGTCACTGCTTTGGCTTTCCTTTTAAGAGTCTAACATGAAAGGTTTGGTGTACGAGCCAAAGACAAACACTCAGAACAGCTGGTTCCTTGTTAGGATGAAGAACTAGGCATTATTCTTGAAACAACTGTTTCCTTTTAGTCTGTTAGACAATCGTTAGAAGACAGGTGATAGATATGCATTAATGTAAGTCGGCAATATCTTCAGCAACATTTCCAGAACAATATTCATCACCCGGCAATTCATGTTATGGAGAAGGTGCACCTGTTACATTTTTATCAGATTTAAAAATATTCCTATTTACCTCCTCTAAACGCTCTCAAATTTTGCATACGTAGTTCCCTTACATTCTGCACGTGTATGGTGTTTCAGTGTCTTGGCGATTATGCCTAGTAATTGGAAGCAGGTGTGCAATCCCTTGGCGTGCGCTCTCCTCTGACCTCTTGCCTTCTTTTGTGTTTGATATCATTAGCAGGGAGCCTGGAATCTTACAGCGAGTAAAAAAAAAAAAAAAAAAAAGACATTGTTCGTCATCGCACAATTGTGTAAGGAAGTTGGCAGTCATAACACTGAAGATTTATGTAGCCTTGGAAGGCCTCTGGAGGGAGTTGGCAACACATCAGCATACACTAGGCACCAAATTCCCCTAAATTCTGGGAGGGGCGATGAGCTCTAATGCAACATTCTATCACATTCCAGATATGTTCGACAACGCACAGATCTGGTGAGTTGTGGGCCAGCTCATCAGTACAAACTCGGCACTATCCTTCAACCTCTCCGTCACACTCTTAGCCTTGTGACATGACGCATTGCCTTGTTGCCATACTAGTCAGGACGTATGGTCGTCACAAAAGAGTGTACGTGGACTGCTGCCGGTGCAGAATACTCCTTGGACGTCATGGTGCCTTTCACGACCTCCACTGGACCCATGGATGCCGACGTGAATGTTCCCCAGAACATAACGGAGCTGCCATCCGCTGTATAGGTGTTAAGGAGCTGTTCCCATGCAAGATGACTGATTTAATCCCTTCCATCGGCATGATGAATTGGGTATCGGGATTTATCAGGCTCTGCCACTGCGCCAACGTCCAGTACCGATGGTCACTTGCCCATTTGAGAAGCCGACGTTGTGATGTTAACATTGGCACATGGGTGGGTCGTCGCTGCGTAGGCCCAGCGTTAGGAGTGTTCGGAACAGACACATTTGTACTCGGCCCAGCATTAGAGTCTGATGTCGGGACGGCAATAGTTCACTGCCTGTCATGTTTTACCAGTCTGCCCACTCTATGACATCCAGCATCTGTAATGGGGGCGCTAGCCGGGGTGGCCGAGCGGTTCTAGGCGCTACAGTCTGGAACCGCGCGACCGCTACGGTCGCTGGTTCGAATCCTGCCTCGGGCATGGATATGTGTGATGTTCTTAGGTTACTTAGGTTTAAGTAGTTCTAATTTCTAGGGGACTGATGACCTTAGTAGTTAAGTCCCTTAGTGCTCAGAGCCAATTTTGTAATGGGGGCTGCCGCCCAACTCAACGACATCAGGATGTGATTTCATTATGGTTTCGCTACGTGTTGAAGACACTCACCACAGCACTCCTCGAACGTCTGACAAGTCGTGCAGTTTCCCAAACGCTCATGCTGAGCCTCCACGTTATCAAAAGCTGTTCTCGGTCCACTCAGATAGCTCACGAGCCTTCCCCATTTTGCACGTGACCAGTACATTCCGTCCGCCAGGCGACTAAAAGTCATAGCCACCATAGCCAAGACGTGCCACATTTAACAATAGCGCAATGAAATCTGACATTAAATAGTGGCCCCTGTGTGGATCATCCCTGAGTTGGCTAACTAGACATAAGATTAATTAGTTCAAACCCACAACAGAATAAATAACATTGTAGGGAATGAGAATTGGTATCATTGAAAAATCAATAACAAGGACCTTTGGTATCACAAAGAGATTTATTAACTAATATCAGGTTGGTTGGCAATAGACTTGGGGAACCTAACGAATTTCCGTGTAAATGAGACTGGCTACTGTGTGTGGAGGGCAGCCAGTCTACTCAAGCACACTCTGCTGTATTGTTCCACTGATGGGTCTCTCGTGTCAAGATAAAATTAAGGATGCAATGGGAACGGTGAGTGACTAGTGCTAGTACAAGGGTGCTATGAAAAAATATGGTCGTGAAAACGATAGATAGGCTTCTAAATTTGCCGAAGCTGCGGAACATTACTGATATAGCCGGTGAAAGGTGAAGCGTGACACTGTGGGATATGACACCGTGTCCACTGATGATTGTCTCATGTCTACGCAAATGTAAAGTTTCGTCCGGGTATCCAAACGTCTATACAACTAACAGCTCTCTCCGTAGAAACGGAAGAGCTCTACCAACTGTACTCCGGGATTGTCGAGAAGCCAGATCAACTCTTTCCCTTTTGCTCAATACCTTCCAAACAATCCGTTCCCCCATGATCACAAATAAGCCTATTATGGATCAACAGTGGTTACCGTGCCAGTGATGTTTTCTAGCAAGGAGACCCAATCTACGTCAACCAATGAGTGCAGTGCAATACACATTCTGCTCTCCGAAAAAAAAGAATAAAACAACAACAGAGTGTCTGGAGGTCCTGCAGCCAAACAACGTGGATCATTTCACAAGGTGAGGAAAGCTTCCTAGTGAAAACAAGCTCTCTCTCGTCCATAAAGCGATAGAGTTGGCCCCCCTTTTCGCGGAGCGCGGCGACATCTAAAAAACGTGACGTGCGGAGGAATTCGTAGTCCTGTCTCACAAGATATGCAGCCCTACGTCGCTTTACCTGGACCTGCACATAGGATAAGGAGACCAAACTCCCACACCATGTCCACTCCGTAATGAAGCAGTTAGGCCGGCGACAGGATTCCTGACGCTACCAGTTTCTAAAGAACTGTTATTTCGCATTCAGCCTTGGCGTTCCCATCCTCTTGCTTGGCCGCTTGCAGAAGGAGGCCGGCCGCTGGAATTGCGGTCCATAAAACGCTGCCCTGCCAGGCCCACGGCCAATTTTGGTGACTCCACAGGAATCCGCAAACTGGCCTGCTGCTCATGGGAAGTTCTAAAGCAGCCCCTAATGCAATGGTCACTTCCAGCATTCTACTAGTGCTACTCAAGTCATGCAAGAACTGCGAGATCAATCAGTGGTTTACACTAAACCTAATAGTTCAAATGGTTCAAATAGCTCTGAGCACTATGGGACTTAACATTTAAGGTCATCAGTCCCCAAGAACTTAGAACTATTTGAACCTACTATTTGAACCTAACTAACCTAAGGACATCACATACATCCATGCCCGTGGCAGGATTCGAACCTGCGACCGTAGCGATAGCGCGGTTCCAGACCGAAGGGCCTAGAACCGCTCGGCCTAACCCTAATAGCCCTTCAGATTAATATTAATAGCTGTTCAGCTGATCTCATTCTTCCTGGCTTCATTTTCGCTTCAATATTAATCTGTTCATGTACTATGCATTTCTGCATTTGTCCTGATTCTCCAGCTTCCTCTCTCTCTGACCATCTGAAATATATTTCTAAAAATCTTCCTTTTCCCATCACAATAACCAGTCTTCCTCCTTTGTGGTCATTATAGAGCCTTATGATCCGTACTCTACTACAGGTCTTAATACAATCAAAATACAATTTATTAGAAAATTAAAAATAAAGAAAATAAATTCACGACAAACGAATTGTCCTAGAGTGACGGAAATCGATAGACATGATGTACACGTAAGAAAAAACTGGATGGATATTCAAGAGAACAGCTTCACAAATTCAAACTTTGGTCCACATCTGGCCGTTATACAAGCACTTATTCGACTTGACATTGACTGATGTAGTTGTTGGATATCCTCCAGATGGATATGATGACAAATTGTGTTCAATTGGTGTGCTATATTCCCAAAATCCCGACCTGAGTGGATGGCTGTGCCGTAGTGCTGCACACGTTCTCAACTGCGGAGAGATCCTGCAACTTTTTTGGCCAAGGTAAGGCTTGTCAACAACGAAGACAAGCAGTAGATACTCTCGCCGTGTGCGGGTGGGCATTATCTTGCTGAAATGTAAGACCAGGACGAGTAGTCACGAATGCCAACAAAACGGTTCATAGAATAATGTCGACGAAACGCTCTGAGGTAAAGGGGTCTCGGATGACAACCAAAGGGGTCTTGCTACGAAAAGAAATGGTCCTCCAGACCATCACTCCTGGTTTCCAGGTGATATGGCGAGCGACAGTCAGTTTGATATCCCAACGCTGTCCGGCGTCTGCATAGACGTTTTCGGCCTGGATCTCATTGACTGGAATAGAATTGCCTTCAGCCATGAGTTCTGCATCGAATTGAGCCCGGAAGGCCAACGAAGACTTGCTTCGTGGTGCGCCGTTTTTAGGCTGTACGTGTGAATTTCTGAATTCGTACTAACATTTCTGGACCACGATTTATTCTGCAAGGAATAATTCCATCGGTGTCGACCTTCTGGTCTTTTCTGCTGCTGTCCTACTTTCTTCTGTTAACCCGTAGCCGAGGTATACACAACAGTTTTCATGCCTTTCGAGTGTACACGTCGAACGATTAGAAGTCCAAGTTATCCATTATATATATTACCTATTCTCTGTGTGCCAATGTTTGGATTTCTCTATTCGATTTTCGCCTAGTGGACTAAAGATGACAATAATGAAGCGTCGAAACTGGTTGCTTAAACAGTAAAATTTTTAGGAAGAATTACGGCTGTTGGTATCCTTTGTCTGCTAGCTATTTATCAGCCACACTCCAGCACCCACATCTATATGATGGATCTCCAAAAATTACTTCTTTCTTTATCCATACGTGCTTCATTGATTCATTAAGAGCATCCCTCAATTTTTAATAATTCGACCTCTATGGCGTCCTCTCCTTGTGCTTCATTCTTCTTTAAACTTTTAATCGCATGCTTCACTTCCCCTAAATCCGGTGTTTCAACTTGTTACTCGACTGTATCTGATTCTAATTGAAATTTCAAATTCAGTACCTTCTCTTCATCAGTCGAGGTTTCCTCTCAGGTGACTCGGAGTTAGTGATGGAACAGCAGACAGGTTTTAACAACTGACACACTCATCGATTGTTTGTCAGTTCAGTCGGGTTTTCAGTCAAATGAAACAATCGAATGCAACTAGTCTCTGCGATCACGTCAGCTGTAGGATGGTTTTCACTCTCTTTCCAGGTTTGAAGTGTTTCACTTAACGTCACACAACCGACTGTCACAAGTCTCTGACAATTACGGCAGTTATATGAATGAACCATGAATAAGGTTGCGCACTTTTCTTAGAGGCAATAACGTATTTTGTTTCAAACAGAGGCAAATAAAATGTTTGTTTCTAAAACTGAAGAGCGTCCAAAATTTATTTATTTGTTTATTAAAATAAGAATTTTTCGTTCTTCTAGCATTAAATATAGTTTTTGGTTGGCTTTAAAAGGTTATTAACTGGTACTACATTACAAACTTATATTGATAAAAATTCATTGACTCGCTGCCTCTCTTCTCACCGATAATGCTGTTTCGGTAAGTATTGAAGTGATGTGAACAGAAAGCACGTAAGGTACATTGTATAAAAAATGTTTGGACACTTCACCACTTTCTTCTAAAGCATATTCTGCCTCCTTTTTCTTTTCGAGGAATATTTGTCTTTATTTGTAAACTTCTTCGACTAATATAGTTTCGGAACATGAATCACCCTTGCAGAAACGGTATGCCGCAGTGAATTTATATTGAGGGTCAGCGATTGTCCAATCATATGATTTCTTCCATTCCCATGCCACTGAGAGTTTCAGCATTTTAGTGCAAACACGAAGTTGCCTGTTAAGTATACGCCTGGTCATAAACTAAAAATTACGCATTGGCACTCAAAAAAAGCAAATATTGGGACGGCTTTAACGCTGACAGGCAATTACCGAGTGTCGTCAATAATGATTTAACAATGCCAAAACGATCTAATGTTTCCGCTCAGAATTGAATGATTCGCACCACGTCGATAGTTTACATTCGGTTCCACCCTGAGCCTAGTTTCACTCAAAAGAATGAATGAATAATGCAACCGATATTTGAACTACAACCGAATGAGAGGATTGTTTTCCAGCAATTGTATGAATGTATTGTTTTCAGTCGGTTGTTCCCGTCACTATCGGCGAAACATTTTTGCCTTCTTCCCAAAGCTTTGCTTTTATCTCCAATTAGGCTTCCGCCATCGCTAACCTTAAAAGATGGCATTTAAACAATTTCATTCTGAGGGTTCGTTACACCATAAACGATGAAAGACAAAAATCTCATCATGCTCTCTTCGGATGTAATTTGCTTCAGCCTTTGCGACATGAAAGGAGAAGAAGAAGAAGAATAGGAGGAGGAACAGGAGGAGGGGTGTGAGGTGAGGAAGAGAGGTGGAGGGGGGAGGGTGGGGAACCTAATGAAGCGAGCCGTCAGAGACCTCAGCGCGCTTCCGACTCTCTGTGACTTCCTAGTGCGACGTCAATCGCCGGCGAGTGGGTCTTTGGTGGGAGCGACTGCGGCAGCCAAAGTTGCAGAAACGCCACCTGCAGCGCTGCAGTCGCCTTCCCCCCACTGCCCGACTGCTCTCCGACATCCGCTTCCGGGCTGCGCCGTCTTCCCTTCGCCTTTGGAGGAACGCGGCGCGTTAAAAGGCTCCGTTTCGTCCAAGGACTTCTGCGAGAGGCGCAGCAGACAGTGCACTGCGGAGCACAAAGGCGGCTCTGAGGATGTCGCCGGGTTACCGTGGTAACGCGCGCCGCTAACTAGCGAGCAGCCGAGCTGCCAGACTGAAACCACCAGCCTCGTAAAAAGCGCTCAGAGAGAAAATACAGTTTTGCATCGAAAATCAGGACACAAGTCTGCAGGCAACGCAGATTTAAAGGGAGGTAACGTCCTCTCCCGAGGCAGTTTGTTAGATGTTTTAATAGCTGACAACTTTGTCGCTTTTTCAGAAACTAAAAATGAGAAGCGTAATTCTGAAAATGTGACACAAAGCGTTACCGAGGCAGTACTTAAAGAAATATCCGCGCCACAGACGTTTCGGAATTTTCAGATTCTCTTCGTCGGACATGTTGCAGCTGCAGGAGTCTGTTGCGGGTTAGAAAAACTCTTCTGATAACTTCAGGGATAACCGTAACACAAAACGACATTCCAGTGACACAGCGAACAAACAACAGAATAAATAATATAGCTGGCAAACAAAGAATAAACGTAGATTATAGGCTGTGTCAGAGATGTTGTTGCATGGAATTTTTCACTTGTGTGTAGTACTAAATCTTACACATATGTACTGTACACTAGCTTGCATACACATCAGCTCCTGTGCGTCCTCTCAATACTTCTTAATCACTTCTAGAAAACGTCGTTCCACTGTATCAATTGGTTACCTTTTGATTAAGAGTTAAGTACATGCCCTAACGTTTTTGGGAACAGCGTTGCAAATATCTATCAAGTGGATAACATTATTGATAATTTCAAAAATAATATACTGCCTTAATCATTATCTACAAATTAAATTAAAACGACACGATGAAGTCTTCCTCTACGATTGTAAGCTTTCTATGTAATTTATCTATAAGTGAAATACTGAATACTCGTCTTTCAAAAACTTTCTTTTCGTGTACCATGTGCCATAGATATTGTATTCAACCGCTGAACAAACTGCTTTTAGGTTGGCCCTGTGTTGCGCACATGAAGGTTGTTGTTTACAAAACATTCATCTTAGTGAAACTCTGAAGTTCAGTAAATCAAAATGAATCCAATTACACACCAAAAGAAACTAATTGTGTACTCTGTGAATACCATTGAACTGGCATTCGATACTGAAGTACATTATAAAAGGTACCTAGCATGAAATCCAACGGTTGACTTGAGATGTTTCAAAATAAAATACTGCTCAACACGAAAGAAAGTAAATGTTTGATGTTGCCTTGACTGTTCACTGTAAAAATAATGTGCTTACTTCGTGGAACAGCTGAAAATTCTGACAACCTAATATTTGCTCACAAAAATGCAAAGTGAGATCGATCCTGAAAGATAAGTAACTTACCTCTCGCTAAGCGTGCAGTTTTGTGCCTGCAAATTTAAATCAGCAAATGCAGCAGCCAAAGAAACATAATATACTCAATATTATTTGCCGGTAAGAAATAATTTGTGGTGTGTAGCTTAAGGTGCAAAGTACACATGACAAAATATTTTAAACTTGAAACGTCCCCTTAGAACAATTGCACACGACTGTGCTTGAACTGACACACAATATCTTTAGCGCAACGCAATCTGACTTTCAAAAATCCCTACAAAAGAATGGCCCTGACTAACATTAACCTATACGTTTCACATATCACTTACCTCACAAAAATCTTGGTTACTCGAACTACTGCAATACAGCGAGCGCCACTACTGCCAGCTAAATAAGAGATTCAAACTACGGAAGGCACTAACTACTGATAGGTTTAGTTAGCAAATGAATGATTTTAATAGAGGAAAAACACTGTATTTACCTTAATAGTCATATTTCATGACATCCATTCTTACAAATTTCAAAACTCCGCCATCTCTCTCCCCACGTCCACCACTGCTGGCGGCTCACCTCCAATTGCGCAATGCTACGCGCTGTTAACATCCAGCCGCCCAACACTACAATGGCAGACAACAATGCAAACCAGCCACAGACTGCACACAGCACAGCCAGTTATTTTTCATACAGAGCGCTAGGTGGCGTTACCAATAAGAAAACGTAAACAGCCTACTTACAAACTTTACTAATAAATTTCTGAGAATCTACGTCTGGAGTAAAGCATTGTGTGGTAGTGAAACATGGATTGTGGATAAACCAGAACAGAAGAGAATCGAAGCTTTTGAGAAGTGGTGCTACAGACGAATGTTGAAAATTAGTTGGATTGATAAGGTGAAGAATGAGGAAATTCTGCGCAGAATTGGAGAGGAAAGGAATATGTGGAAAACATGACAACGAGAAGGGGCAGGATGAGAGGACATCTGTTAAGACATGAGGGAACGACTTCCATGGTGCGAGATGGAGCTGTAGAGGGCAAAAACTGTAGAGGAAGACAGAGATTGGAATACATCCAGCAAATAATTGAGGACGTAGGTTGCAAGCGCTACACTGAGATGAAGCGGTTTGAACAGGAGACGAATTCATGGCGGGCCGCATCAAATCAGTCAGAAGACTGATGACCAAAAAAAGAAAAAAAAGTGATGGATGAAAGTTTGCTTTAAAGCAAAAAGTTCTTGGAAAATTAAAATCTCATTTTAAAAAAAATGTCTGTACAGCTGAAGAGAGATCTAACACTTACGAAATTCTCTCATTAAAAAAATTACAGCAATTTCAACAAATTCCGTAATTTGAGACAGACTGAAACAGAGAGATAAGGTCAAAGCAGATGATGAATAGTATCAGCCATCTAAGCGATAAAGATTTTCTTCAATTAACAGTTATGATAAACAAACGTCTCATTTTTGCGCATTCTTGGTTCATCTTGAAATGGTTTTCCAAAAATCTTCTGCAGTAACAAAATTAATAAAATAGGCTTATAAGCAAGTTTCCTTCTCTATAGTAAAGCATTCCAGATAATTTCTCCCAAATACACAAAACTTCTCGTTGCTGTGTCTCAAATAAGAATGCTTGTCAACTGACTGGCGATCAAGCGAGCTACAGATTACACTAAACACCGAGTCAAGCATCTTATCTACTGACCACGAAGCGCTCACGCCCATCTATGTCCCAGTACAGTAAAGGTGAATTATTTACAATCGCAGAAAGCGTGTAAAAAACTTGCGTGATTACTTTAAAGAGATCTAAGTATTGACTGAACAATATCTCTCGGACAGCAGCGCATACCGCTACTGGCTGTTGCTCTCAAGAACTTAAATTTCCATGTCCTACAGAAATGTCCGATGTTATTTTGTGATCGAAGGTGGAACATAATTTTAGTGAAACCTTATACTCGTACTTTACTGTGAAATACAATGCAACTTTGATGTCTGACCAACAGATTTAATGCAATAATTGCGAAGTGCAGGAGAGGCAAGGCGAAATGGCTGTTGGTATAAATTATGAAGAAATCGAAAGTGAAGTAGTAGACGGAACTACAGATCAGCGTGTTGAAGGATCAAAAGAACCTTCGGAGAAATTACAAGCTATTGCATCAATATTAAGAGGGCGGCAGGAATTCTGCTGTTAAACACAGGAGAGAGCACAGACAGGGTGAAAGAGCACACTGAAGGACCCTACGGCGATGAGGAAGGTTCAAGTGTCGTAGTAAAAGAAGAAATGGGTTCGAACTGGAAGGCATGGGGGATTCAGTATTAGGCAGGGTTTAAGAGAGGTTTGTGAGACTTTCTATCAAATAAGCCGGAAGGAATAATAAATAGCTTCGGAATTTCAAAAATCTTTTGAGGAAGTCGCAATCAAACTATTGTTCGGTGTGTAGGATATACGAGACCCTAAAACTTTCGGAATATCATTCACACAATATCTATGTTGATAGAGAAATCAGATAAGTGCTATATCTGTCACACAATCAGCTTAAAGTCTCATGCGTCGAATTTCTGACGAAGATAATCTACAGAAGAGTGGAAGAAAATTGGTGATCTGCAAAATGACGATCAGTCTGTGTTTAGCAAAGGTAAAGCCACCAGAAAGGCACATTTGACGTGTAACGGAACCAAGGCTTAAGAAAAATCAATACAAACTCATTGGATATGTCGGTCCAAGAGAAATCTTTCGACAGTGAGAGAGGTATTCAAAATTTTAAGAAGATTAGGTGTAAGCTATAGGGAACGGCGTGTCATATATAATATGTTTGAGAATCAAGAGAGAAAAATAGGACGGAGTTCTTAGCTTAGACATCATTTCAGACAGGGATACAGCGTTCCGTATGTAATGATAAATCTAGAAATCGAAGAAATAACGGAAGGAAAATACAGAAAGGCTCAAAGTGAGCTTAATTTTCAAGGTTAAAATATATCACTGATAAGCTTCGGTTATGTTGTAGCTGTGGCACCTGTTTAAGTGAATGGTCAGTCTAATGAACACACACTGTGGATTGAGAATAATGTGCGCAGCATTGTGGGAAAGTGAATATTGGTCTATGGAAAAACCACTAAAGAAAAGAGAATCGAAGGTTTCGAGGTGTAGCGCAAACGCCGGCGTGCTGAAAACTAATGCTTCCGAACTTTTTATGTGTAAACTCTTAAAGCATATAAATAAAACAAACTTTGGTAACATTCTACACCTTTAGACTTCATTTCTACATATTTATTTCTCAACATAATCACCCTGCGGTCGGTCATTTTACCCAGCGGTGGACCGTTTTGTTGATACCGTCATTGTAGAGTTTTTGACTTTCCTGGCGGAACAACAACCTCATCCATGCTTCCGCCGTTTCATCACTATCAATGTGAAGTTCTCGACGATGGTCGTTAAGGTTTGGAAAACACATGAATATCGTAAGGGACCAAGTTAGGAATGTATGGAGGTATTGGATTGTTGCAGATGTCGCCCCTCTCGTGAGTAGTCTGGCATGTCTAATGTTTAATGAAAGTCAACGAGTGGACGAATTCTTCGAATTTGTGCTTTCTGTTTTCTGAGGGTCTTGCAGTACCTTGCAGACTTTATGGTGGTGCCTTTATGCATGAATTTCGAACGCATCACACACTGAATATCCCATAACACTGTGAGAATCATTTCCCTGCTAATGTCAAGGGCTTGAACTTTTTTGGTGTTGATGATCCTTTGTGGTGATGCTCTCCACATTGATACTCTTGTTTTAGGGGTCAAAATGGTGAGCCTGGTAGTGTCTGTGATTAGTAATCAAGACACGTGTTCAAATCCTGCCACCGCTTAAATTTTGAATAATATTAAGCACTGGCGGCCGAAGACTTGCGCATAAGAAGTCACCCTCATTCTGCCTTGTCAAAGAATGTGAAGGAACAGATAGAGGTTAGGCCAAACTCTTGTCTTTGGGACGGGGAACTGCCCATAAAAGAATAACAATCGGCGATGATGGAAAGCATGAGGATGCAGAAGGCGACAGAAACTGCTGCATTAAAGACATATAATGTGTTTCCTCAGAGCATGTGGACCATAATTAAAAAAGTGCCATGATGATGTCTCCGCTGCAAAAGATTCAGGAATAACCCCCATTAGGATCTCGGGAGAAGACTGCCAGTGGGGACATGACAATGAGAAAAATATTGAATAAAAAAGGAAATGATAACGTTCTAGTAGTCAGGACGTTGAATGTCCGGAGCTTAAATGTGATAGGTAAACTAGAAACTTTGAAAAGGGAAATAAATTATGTATACTAGATGTCAGTGAAGTGAAATCGAAAGAAGCCAACAATTTCTGGTCAGATGAGTACAGGGTAATATAAATAGCAGCAGAAGAAGGTATAACGGGAGAAGGATTCGTTATGAATAGAAAGGTAAGGCAGAGAGTGTATTGCTGTGAACAGTTCAGCGATCAGGTTTTTCTCATAAGAATAAAAAAGCAAACCAAAACCGACAACGATAGTTCAGGTATACATGCCGACATCGCAAAGCTGAAGATGAAGAGAGAGAGAGAGAGAGAGAGAGAGAGAGAGAGAGAGAGAGAGAGAGAGAGAAAGTAAATGAGGATAGTGAACGGGTACTGCAGGAGATGAATCTGGGAGATGAAAATAGTCACGGTGAACTGGAATGAAAGGCAAATTGTACTTACGAAATTTCAGCTAGTAATAGCGAGTACATTGTTCAAGAGACACAACAGGGGGAGATACACTTGGAAAAGTTCAGAAGATACAGAAATAATCCTCTTAAAATACATCAGGATTATGCAGAGATTCCTAAATCAGATGCATTGTAGGGCCGACGCTGGAGCAGATAGAAACTCAGATCACAACGTAGAAATAATGAAGAATAGGCTGAAGTTTGAGAGATTACTCAAGAAAAATCGGTACCCAAAGAAATGGGACGGACAAATAATAAGGAACGAAGAGACACGTTTGAAGGTCTCTAAGGCTATAGTTATTGCAAATAGGAATAGCTAAGTAGCCAGTAGTTGAAGAGGATAATTGCGAAGAAATCATGGGAGCAGAAGAAACATCGGTGAAAGAAGGAAGTACAAAAATTTCAAGGAAATTCACGTATACAGAAATACAAATGGCTGGGAAATGAAATAAATAGGAAGCATAGGGAAGCTAAGACAACATGGCCGCATGAAAAAAGTGAAGAAATCGAAAAAGTAATTATTGTTGGGACTGACTCAGCATATAGGAAGGTAAAAATATCCTACGATGAAATTAAAAACAATGATGGTAATATTAAGATTGCTACGCGAAATCCACTGTTAAATGCAGAAGAGAGAACGAATACGTTCCAAGAATATATTGAAGGCCTCTGTGAGGGAGGGATAGTTCTCTAATGTGAAGTAAGAACAAACAGGAATCGATTTAGAAGAGATAGGGATCCAGTCTCCCCCATGAACTATGGACCTTGCCGTTGGTGGTACAACCACAACGGAGGGGTATCTGTTGAGAGGCTAGACAAACGTGTGGTTCCTGAAGAGGGGCAGCAGCCTTTTCAGTAGTTGCAAGGGCAACAGTCTGGATGATTGACTGATCTGGCCTTGTAACAATAACCAAAACGGCCTTGCTGTGCTGGTCCTGCGAACGGCTGAAAGCAAGGGGAAACTACGGCTGTAATTTTTCCCGAGGGCATGCAGCTTTACTGTATGATTAAATGATGATAGCGTCCTCTTGGATAAAATATTCCGGAGGTAAAATAGTCCCCCATTCCGATCTCCGGGCAGGGACTACTCAAGAGGATATCAGGAGAAAGAAAACTGGCATTCTACGGATCGGAGCGTGGAATGTCAGATCCTTTAATCGGGCAAGTAGGTTAGAAAATTTAAAAAGGGAAATGGATAGGTTAAAGTTACATATAGTGGGAATTAGGGAAGTTCGGTGGCAGGAGGAACAAGACGTTTGGTCAGGTGACTACAGGATTATAAACATAAAATCAAATAGGGGTAATGCAGGAGAAGGTTTAATAATGAATAGGAAAATAGTAATGCGGGTAAGCTACTACAAACAGCATAGTGAACGCATTATTGTGGCCAAGATAGATACGAAGCCCACACCTACTACAGTAGTACAAATTTATATGGCAACTAGGTCTGCCGATGACGAAAAAATTGAAGAAATGTATGATGAAATAAAAGAAATTATTCAGATAGTGAAGGGAGACTAAAATTTAATAGTCATGGGTGACTGGAATTCGGTAGTAGGAAAAGGGAAAGAAGGAAATGTAGTAGGTGAATATGGATTGGGGCTAAGAAATGAAAGAGGAAGCCGCATGGTAGAATTTTGCTCAGAGCACAACTTAATCATAGCTAACACTTGGTTCAAGAATAATAAAAGAAGGTTGTATACATGGAAGAAGCCTGGAGATAGTGACCGGTTTCAGATAGATTATATAATGGAAAGACAGAGATTTAGGAACCAGGTTTTATATTGTAAGACATTTCCAGGGGCAGATGTGGACTCTGACCACAATCTATTGGTTATGACCTGTAGATTAAAACTGAAGAAACTGCAAAAGGGTGGGAATTTAAGGAGATGGGACCTGGATAAACTGAAAGAACCAGAGGTTGTACAGAGTTTCAGGGAGAGCATAAGGGAACAATTGACAGGAATGGGGGGAAGAAATACAGTAGAAGAAGAATAGGTAGCTTTGAGGGATGATGTAGTGAAGGCAGCAGATGATCAAGTAGGTAAAAAGAGAAGGGCTAGTAGAAATCCTTGGGTAACAGAAGAAATATTGAATTTAATTGATGAAAGGAGAAAATATAAAAATTCAGTAAATGAAGCAGGCAAAAAGGAATACAAACGTCTCAAAAACGAGATCGATAGGAAGTGCAAAATGGCTAAGCAGCGATGGCTAGAAGACAAATGTAAGGGTGTAGAGACTTATCTCACTAGGGGTAAGATAGAAAGATAGATACTGCCTACAGGAAAATTAAAGAGACCTTTTGAGCCGAGAGATCCACTTGTATGAACATCAAGAGCTCAGTTGGAAACCCAGTTCTAAGCAAAGAAGGGAAAGCAGAAAGGTGGAAGGAGTATGCAGAGGGTGTATAGAAGGGCGATGTACTTGAGGACAATATTATGGAAATGGAAGAGCATGTAGATGAAGATGAAATGAGAGATAGGATACTGCGTGAAGAGTTTGACAGAGCACTGCAAGACCTGAGTCGAAACAAGGCCCCCGGTGTAGGCAACATTCCATAGGAACTACTGACGGCCTTGGGAGAGACAGTCCTGTCAAAACTCTACCATCTGGTGAGTAAGATGTATGAAACAGGCGAAACACCCTCAGACTTCAAGAAGAATATAATAATTCCAATCTCAAAGAAAGCAGGTGTTGACAGATGTGAAAATTACCGAACAATCAGTTTAGTAAGGCACATCCGCAAAATACTAACGCGAATTCTTTTCAGACGAATGGAAAAACTAGTAGAAGCCGACCTCGGGGAAGATCAGTTTGGATTCCGTAGAAATGTTGGAACACGTGAGGCAACACTGACCCTACGACTTATCTTAGAAACTAGATTAAGGAAGGGCAAACCTACGTTTCTAGCATTTGTAGACTTGGAGAAAGCTTTTGACAATGTTGACTGGAATACTATCTTTCAAATTCTGAAGGTGGCAGGGGTAAAATACAGGGAGCGAAAGGCTATTTACAATTTGTACAGAAACCAGATGGCAGTTATAAGAGTCGAGGGACATGAAAGGGAAGCAGTGGCTGGGAAGGGAGTGAGACAGGGTTGTAGTCTCTCCCCGATGTTATTCAAACTGTATATTTAGCAAGCAGTGAAGGAAACAAAAGAAAAATTGGGAGTAGGCATTAAAATTAAATGGAGAAGAAATAAAAACTTTGAGGTTCGCCGATGACATTGTAATTTTGTCAGAGACAGCAAAGGACTTGGAAGAGCAGTTGAACGGAATGGAAAGTTTCTTGAAAGGAGGATTTAAGACGAACATCAACAAAAGCAAAACGAGGATAATGGAATGTAGTCGAATTAAGTCGGGTGATGCTGAGGGAATTAGATTAGAAAATGGTTCAAATGGCCCTGAGCACTATGGGACTTAACATCTGTGGTCATCAGTCCCCGAGAACGTAGAACTACGTAAACCTAACTAACCTAAGGACATCACACACATCCATGCCCGAGGCAGGATTCGAACCTGCGACCGTAGCGGTCGCGCGGTTCTGGACTGAGCGCCTAGAACCGCTAGACCACCGCGGCCGGTTAGATTAGGAAATGAGACACTTAAAGTAGTAAAGGAGTTTTGCTATTTGGGGAGCAAAGTAACTGATGATGGTCGAAGTAGAGAGGATGTAAAATGTAGACTGGCAATGGCCAGGAAAGCGTTTCTGAAGAAGAGAAATTTGTTAACATTGAGTACAGATTTAAGTGTCAGGAAGTCATTTCTGAATATATTTGTATGGAGTGTAGCCATGTATGGAAGTGAAACATGGACGATAAATAGTTTGGACAAGAAGAGAATAGAAGCTTTCGAAACGTGGTGCTACAGAAGAATGTTGAAGATTAGATGTGTAGATCACATAACTAATTAGGAAGTATTGAATAGGATTGCGGAGAAGAGACGTTTGTGGCCCAATGTGACCAGAAGAAGCGATCGGTTGGTAGGACATGTTCTGAGGCATCAAGGGATCACCAATTTAGTATTGGAGGGCAGCGTGGAGGGTAAAAATCGTAGAGAGAGGCCAAGAGATGAATACACTAAGCAGATTGAGAAATATGTAAGTTGCAGTAGGTACTTCAGGAAAAAATTTCTGACAGTGTACATTGGGCGCACAGGACTGCATGTTAGTGAAACATGGACTGTGTTAACACCGGAACAGAAAAGAATACAAGCAGGTTGAGATGTGATGCTACGGACGAAAATTAGGTGGACTGATAAGGTGAAGAATGAGGAGCTTCTGCCTAGAATGGGAGAGGAAAGGAATATGTGGAAAACTCAGACAAGAAGACAGAACAGGATGACAGGAAATCTATTAAGACATCATGGAATAACTTCCATTCTACTAGAGGGAGATACAGAGTGTGAAAACTATAGGGGAAGACAGAGATTGGAATCCATCCAGCAAATAATTGAGGACGCAGGTTGCAGGTGCTATTCTGAGATGACTAGCTTGGCCCAGGAGAGAAATTCGTGGTGGGCCACAACAAACCCGTCAGAAGACTGACTGAAAAAAAAAAAGATGGACCTACCTTGCATCAACTGTCACAGTGTTGTTAAGGAACCCATCACCTTCACCCTCAAAGCGCAAAAGAAATTGTTGACATATTATGACTGATCTCTTCTATTACACGTCAGAAGTTAACATTCAAGGGACACACTGTGCTACTAGTTCTTGGTACAGCCGTTCTGCTATGATGGGCTGTATGCTGTCTCGTGATGCGTCGCACATACTTGATAGCTGTGTCTGTGTTGTCCGACACTGTTCCCTAACGATTTCATCAACCCGGTTCCGATGATTATCCTCGGTTGCCGTACGCGGTCAAGCACCACCGTTTCCTTCATTACGAGCACACACAACCCGACGCAGCAATTTATACAATCATTTCATTCCCCTATGGTTTTCCACTCGAGGCATGTTTTCTGCTGTTAGAAACACGATTACAGCATGCCGATTCTTACGAACTGTCATCGTTACGCTACCGTTTGGAGCCCCCTAGCGGCAGAGGGTTGCAACTTGTGTCAGCGACGCAGGACCATCGAACAAGTAATATGTATAACATGTAACACCTCAAATAATATTGAGAATGAGATAAAACAATGTAGGCATTAATTTCAGCATATCCTAGTAGAAAGATATTGCAAAATATGTGGACGAGTGAGTCTTGAAGTTCGTAAGGTCAGCGAGGATAGATAAATTGATTTACGTCTATATCTACGTGATCACTCTGCTATTCACAATAAAGTGCCTGGCAGAGGGTTCATTGACCCATTTTTAAGCTGTTTCTCTACCGTTCCACTCTCGAAGGGCGCGCGGAAAAAACGAGCACTTCAATTTTTCTGTGCGACCACCGATTTCTCTTATTTTAACGTGATGATCATTTCTCCCTATGTTGGTGTGTGCCAGCAGAATGTTTTCGCAATCGGAGGACAAAACTGGTGATTGAAATTTCATGATAAGATCACGTTACGACGGAAAATGCCATTTTGTTGTTGATTGCCACTGCCATTCAGGTATAATGTCTGTGGCACTCTCACTTCTTTTTCACGATAATATAAAACGAGCTGACCTTCTCCGAACGTCTTGTCATCCGTTAGTCCTACCACGCAGCAACACTCCAGAATAAGACGGACAAGTGTCGTGTAAGCAGTCTCTTTAGTAGAGCTGTTGCACTTTCTGTGTGTTCTGACAATGAATCTCAGTCTTTCGTTTGCTCTACCCACAACATTATCTATGTGGTCGTTCCAATTAACATTCTTTGTAATTGTAAGCCCTAGGTATTTAGTTGAATTTACATCCGTCAGATTTGTGTGACTTATCGCGTAATCGAAATTTTGCGGATTTCTTTTAGTACTCATCTGAATAACTTCAGTTGCCACTTTTCGTCCCATACAGATATCTATCTAAATCATTTTGTAGTTCCTTTAGTTATCTGGTGACTTTACAAGGCAGTAAATGACGGCACCATCTGCAAGAGGGCGACTGTCGGCAGGAGTGGCCGAGCGGTTCTAGTCGCTTCAGTCTGGAACCGCACGACCGCTACGGTCCCTAGTTCGAATCCTGCCTCGGGCATGGATGTGTGTGATGTCCTTAGGTTAGTTAGGTTTAAGTAGTTCTAAGTTCTAGGGGACTGATGACCTCAGATGTTGAGTCCCATAGTGCTCAGAGCCATTTGAACCATAAGAGGGCGACTAAGATTGTCTCCTACGTTGTTGTTGTAGATCAGGAACAATAGAGGGCCTATAACACTTCCTTGGGGAACGACGGATATTACTTCTGTTTTGCTCGATGATTTGCCGTCTATTGGCACGAACTGTAAACTTTCTGACCTAAAATTCAGCCATCTTACCGCAAAAATGTTTATTCTCAACAAACCATGAGGACATTGGTACTTTATACTTTCTATTTGGAGCATGAGCAGGGATAGTAGGAACATCAGTAAGAACACTTATTCGTGCTGAACTTGGTCAACCCGGATCTCTAATTGGAGATGACCAGGAAATCACGAATCCAGTGGCACAACTGAGGCGGTATTCCATAAGCACGCAGTTTGGTTAGAAGACGCTTGTGAGGAACGGTACCGAATGCCTTCTGGAAATATAGAAATATGATTTTGACGTCCCCCGTCGATAGCACTCATTATTTCACGAGCATGAAGAGCTAGTTCTGTCTCACGGAAACAGGTTTGACACCTAGAAGAGATAGCATAATTGGAAATGTGTTAAGATTTCAAGGAATAACTTGTAGGGCACTTGACAAAGCTGTAGAGGGTAAAAATTGTGGGGGAAGAAAACATTTAGAGAAAAGAATTAAGAGAGATAGATACAAGTGTTGCACTGGGATGAAGAGGTTGGCACTGGAGATGAATCCATGGCGGTGCACATCAAATCAGTCAGATGAGAAAATGAAGCTACAATCGAATAAAGTGGAAGCTTTGCGCCTTCACCTATTACATCGAACCATCTCGCTATTCATCTGTAATGGTTTCGGAAAACAGAAGTAGAATCGGTGGATCAGGTAAACAAGCCAGAATCGCTTTTGCATGAACTTGTTTCTCTTCTTCTGGTCCTGTGTGAACTAGCTGATGGACAGTCTGCCCTAGGACACCTGTTATCTCCACTGGCAATATCCGGTTGTGCCTCGTTCTGTGTGGCTGCCAGCGCAACCATCGATTAATCGCGCGTTTGCCTTCCGCCTGGAGCACTCGTATCGTCTGTTTGAGAGTGACACGCCAAAGTGAAATGTGCTCCAGTCCGGGTCTGTTACAGGACGCTCACTGGCGAATGCACGCAGGGAAGTAGGACACAAGGCGCGTCAGATTACATTGAGGCAGCGCTCTGTGAAATTCTACTGTACGTTACGTTGAAAATGATGGCAGCAACGTTGCTGGACCGACATTTTGACATTCCCTGCACCAACATGAATGGTCTGCGAACGACACGAAGTCGAAAGACGTCATATCACAACATTTAGATATTATTTGCCAGAAACATAAATTTACTTTTTGGTTTTTCTTCATTGGCAGCCAGCTGTGATTCTGACAACATCAGACGAATGAGACACACTTATCTTATCAGTTCTATTATGTTTTGAATGACGAATATAACATTTTACTGAATAATATACTTTTCTGGAGTAATCGACACTTGTATTAGCATCGGGTGTTGAGAAACGCTCATGCTTCAACAAAGATAGTTCACTTAAAATTTCCTTTATTCTTCGAGATACCAACAGCGTTCAATAGGAAATGCAACACTTTCTTTTTCTCGGCCAGTTTCGGTTGTAAAAATTTAAAATTACTAGACACTAGACTCAGAGCTTGTTGTGGGACAGTCCCTATAGTTTCACGAAGGTCCGATGGATGGCGGCGCAGCCTTCAAAATAGCCTGCGCAAAGGAGGTGTGTTCCAACCAGAGAGCTATCACTGAGTGGGAGTGAACAGTAACACTCTGAGTCGTTATGCGAGGCGTCTGTCGTCACCGCAATAACTCATCATCTTCTACCGGCCGCACAAGCCATGACTCCTGCAACACTGGAACGTGTGGACACTCTCATCCGAGGTGATAAACGGATCACCCTCAAGCAACCCACAGCACAACTGGATGCGTCTTCTGGTACTGCTGACGTACTTGTTAGGGTGCTCAACGGTGTTTGCCGGTTTTGTTCCCCACTGCCTAACAGAAGATCATAGTTTAACCTGAGTGTTTCGGTAGTTAGGTTTTCGAATATCAGCATATTAGCAGACACAGTTCGTCCGTTTCCGTCAGGGTCTAGAATAGAGTTGGGCAGCACATGCCGGTAGTCCGTTTATCTGCATAGTTTAATTTTCCACCGTCTTTAGTATGGACAGGGACTGCGATCATTGTGTGCGGATGCGAGCCAAGTTGGTGACCCTTCACTCTCAGCTTCAGGCTGTGATGGCTTCGGTTACACAGGTTGAGGCTGCAGTGGATGGGCTAGCCGTGGGTATCCAACGAACGTCCAGCACATCAGAGTCCTCCGATCGGTCCTCACCGGTGGCCAACCCAGTTACTGTTAGCACTGAGGCTGACCCTTCATCTGTGGTCGAGAGGGAGGTCGCCCCGGGGCGAAGCAGGCGGCGAAAGACTTCCCAGGTAGCAGCACGTAAGGTCTCTCTGGATTGTCTGACAAACAGGTTCAAAGTGCTGTCTGTGGCTGACACTGTCACTTAGCCAGATGCTGTCGCCTGTCCTGTTTTAGAGGAAACCACTCAACCTGCAAAATCCGGGCAATCGCAGAGGGTGGGGTTATTGGCAGTTGGGAGCTCCAACGTTAGGCGTGTTATGGTGCCCCTTAGGGACTCGTCTCACAAGTAGGGTAAGAAAACCAATGTGCACTGCGTGTACATTCCGGGTAAAGTCATTCCAGATGTGGGAAGCGTCCTCCCAGATTCCATAAAGAGCACAGGGAGCAGCCAATTGCAGGTGGTTGCACCCATCGGTACCAATGATGTGTGTCTCTTTGGATCAAAAGAGATTATCTCTGGTTTAGAGTGGCTAACAGAAGTGGTAAAGGCTGCCAGTCTTGCTGATGAAAGCAGAACAGACGTTTCGCAGCACAGTCGACAGGACCGATTGCAGGCCTCTGGTACAGAGCCGAGTAGAGGGTCTGAATCAGAGGCTAAGACGGTTTTGCGACCGTGTAGGCTGCAGATTTCTTGACTTGCGCCAAAGGGTGGTTGGGTTTCTGGTTCCGCTGAGTAGGTCAGGTGTCCACTATACTCAGAAAGCGGCTAAACGGGTAGCAGGGGCTGTGTGGCGTGGACTGGACGGTTTTTTAGGTTAGAGGGTCTCGGGAAAACACAAGAAGGGCTTCAGCACAAAGGGTGCAGGCTGAACACAGAAAGAAAGTAGATAAAGGAACCATCGGTACAACATTTGTAATTTGTCGTAGCTGTGTTGGGAAAGTACCAGAGGTCCAAGCGCTAATAGAAAGTATTGAACCTCAAATCGTTATAGCTGAAAGCTGGCTGAAGCCGGATATAAGCTCAGCCGAAATTTCTGCGAAGAACCCAACGGTATTCCGAAAGAATAGACTAAACACGGTTGGCGGTGGAGTGTTCGTTACATTCAGAAGTAGTTTATCTTGTCGCGAAATTGAAGTAGATACTTCCTATGAATTAGTATGGGTAGAGGTCATTGTTGGCAACCGGAATAAAATAATAATTGGATCCTTACCGACATCCCACTTCAGACGATACAGTTGCTGAAAGGTTCAAAGAAAACTTGTGTTTGATTTCAAACACGTACCCGACTCGTACGATATTAGTTGGTGGTGGCTTTAATTTACCCTCGATATGTTGGTGAAAATACATGTTTAATTCCGGAGGTACGCATAAAACGTCATCCGTTTGGAGTATGTCATCTTCGTGGTGTAGCAATTTTAATGGCCAGTAGTGTAGTGTCGCTAGTAATTGAGAGATTTATACCAAATAAACTAACAAACAACGGAGCTGATTCTCCTTGGTACACAAAACGGGTTAGAACACTGTTGCAGAAACAACGAAACAAGCATGCTAAATTTAAACAGACACAAAATCCCCAAGATTGGTGATGTTTTACAGAAGCTCGAAATTTAGTGCGGAGCTCAATTTGAGACACCTATGTCAGTTTCCACAACGAAACTTTGTCTCGAAACCTGGCAAAAAATCAAAAGAGATTCTGGTCAGTGTTAGTGGCAAGAAACAATCAGTGCCTTCTCTGCGCGATAACAATGGAGATACTGTACTATCGAAGACAGTTTTGCCAAAGCAGATTAACTACACACAGCCTTCCGAAATATTTCAGAATTCGAATCGAGAACAGCTGCCAACATGAGTAACGCAGAAGTAAATATCCTCGGAGTAGTGAAGCAACGTAAATCACTTAATTAGAGCAAAACTTGTCGTCCAGACTGTACACCAATTAGGTTCCTTTGGGAGTATGCTGATGCATTAGCTCCATATCTAGCAATCATACACAACCGTTCGCTCGACGAAAGATCCGTACCCAAAGACTGGAAAGTTATACAGGTCACACTAGTATTCAAGAAAGGTAGTATGAGTAATCCACTAAATTACAGGCCCATATCGTTAACGTCGATATGCAGCAGGATTCTGGAACATATATTGTGTTCGAACGCCTGCCGATGTGGCCGAGAGATTCTAGGCGCTTCAGTCTGGAACCGAGAGACCGCTACGGTCGCAGGTTCGAATCCTGCCTTGGCAGTTCTAAGTTCTAGGGGACTGATGATCTCAGACGTTGAGTCACATAGTGTTCAGGGCCATTTTTTTGTGTTCGAACATTATGAATTATCTCGAAGAAAACGGTCTATTGACACACAGTCAACATGGGTTTAGAAAACATCGTTCCTGTCAAACAAAACTAGCTCTTTATTCGCATGAAGTGTTGAGTGCTACTGACAAGGGATTTCAGATCGATTCCGTATTTCTGGTTTTCCCGACTTCATTAGCCTATTTTTTCGTTAAATTGAAAACTGTTTTAGTTGGGCTGACTTATAATGTAACATTACTTGCATTTCAGTTTGTATAAGTTTATTTGTTATAAGATGAATAAATTTCCCGCTTAAGAGTTCTTAAAGTTATTTGCTGCGTTGCATTTTATCAGAGTACCCTATTTAAGTTTTATTATAATTAACTGAAAGGTCAACCTTTTGTAGTCACAGCTGTCGTTATTACCTGTTAGTAAAATTCTCTATTAGTGATTGTAAGGTGATTATGTATTCATGTACAACGTACGTATTGACAGTAAAAGGAGTGTAAATATTCTCTTCATTTTCTGCTCTCTATGTCATGTGATCCGCAACGTGCCCCTATGAAGTGCGGTCATGTCTTGATTCATTGTTAGCGTTGTGTGATTTCTGTTGTTATTATCTCTGGCGAGAAAAACAGTACATTTTTCACTGTGTTCAAGTTGCTACTTTTTTCGTATGAGTGAAGCATATCCCGTAACTTTCATAAATATTTTGGGGTGGCCAGTTCGAGTATTTAAGGTCTGTTATTGTGAAATGGTTTTAATGGGACTGGTCTTCAAGCGGCCGCCATCAGCAAAAAGTATGTAGCTGGCAGTAAGTGAAGGAAGATTCCTTGTCACCAGGCATTGGGCCAAAGTCTTGGTTTAACTCAAAATCTATTCAAACCTAGTCTCATCACAGTGAGATGAATCTGAGGCTGTTGAAGATGATTAGTTGGTAGAGGGGGCTTATCCCATTCCTGATGAAATAAAGTCTCATACCAAAACACTCCCCTTGTCATATTTTAAAGTACGTACATATAGGAAATGTTCAGCTCATAATTAGGCATTTGCCTTTCGCCATACCATAATTTTTCAGTCTGCTGGAAAATTTAACACCGTTTCGCCAACCTTATCGTGATGTGTCCCTACCGAAGTAGATAATTTTGCTTCAATTCATCGTATTCACATACGACTTCTTACTAGCCATTCTTTTGTTATACCTTTCATCTCTGATAACCCTCTGAGCAGTTTATTCACGTACTTGCTTAACACATTCTAGAAACAGCTAGACTGCACGGTAAATCGGAGATTGCAGTAAATATTTTGTGTGAATAACCGTCTTCGTCTTTCATTTATCTTCCGGGTTGCACTTTCTGGTAAACTGGTTCTGTTGGATCAAATGGTTCAAATGGCTCTGACCACTATGGGACTTAACTTCTGAGATCATCAGTCCCCTAGAACTTAGAACTATTTAAACCTAACTAACCTAAGGACATCACCCACATCCATGTCAGAGGCAGGATTCGAACCTCCGACCGTAGCGGTCGCGCGGTTCCAGACTGTAGCGCCTAGAACAGCTCGGACAATCTGGCCGGCTCTGTTGGATCCACCTCTTCAAACTATCTTATCACATACCTAACCGTACTTATGAGTATATTCACCAAATTACCAATATCTCCTTGAATGTGACCTTTCAGGGTGAAAGATAACAATGTATTGCTTTTCGAACGTCGTATTACATCTCCAGCTGCCCATTGTGATCTTCTAGATCACTTGCGAGAATGGAACAATAGCAAGTGAGCGAACTGGAAAATACTGGTTGTAACAAACATACAAAACGCGTTTTTATTGAAGGGAGTTCGTGTCATTGTCCCCCGTGAATAAATATTAAAGATTCTTTACTTTATGACGCTTAGCAATCAGTTATTTTCAGAAATGCTTTTTGTAGCATTTACAGCGATTCGACGAAGCTTTTTCATTTAACAGCCATCTGTCTACTGATGCAGGATGCTTTTGTATGCAGTTAATACGTAATAGCTCTGATGGTATCGAAAATTAAGAAAAACAGTACCGGGCTGAACATTAATGACAGCCCTTGTACTCTTAATTTTGCGCCTTTTGCTACTCTTGCCGAGTGCCAGTTACATTCCGTTCAATGTTCACGTAGAAACCAACGCTCGACGTCAATTTTCATGTCATTTGCATCCTCCTTGCTGTCTTCTATGCAGTACTTAAGAAGAGCACGGCTAACTATGACTGAAAAAGAAAGAAGTTCATCTGTAGAAACAGCTGAAGGGGCACTATGCAAAGAAACCCTAGTAATATCGTGTTAGTATCCGTAGTATAAGTCTTGTATGACAATGGAAGATCTTTAATAAGAAACCATTTAGAAAAACGCTCGACGACCACAGACGATAATAATTTTTTACTATCGGCCTCTTACAAGGTGATCTCTTGATCAACTGCGAAGAATGCACCTTCTGGGCAAAGCCGCTAAAGCACCATTGTGCATTGGCGCTCAACCCAGTCGTAATCGGTGCAATTCTATTGGTGGAAGTAATTTTTGTTTTTCATCCTCAGGTCACTCAAATGCTATAAATACTATTTACCACCTTTCAACCAATTAGCAAGTCATCACCAGATGATTTGAGAAAATATGGACCCATTCATTTGTCTAATTATTATGTAAAGTAGTGAATTGAATGACGACGTGGTAATTCGTAAAAATCGGTATCAATTATATTTAAGTAACCTCACGTTGAAAAATAAAGGAAAATAAAAATAAATTGACGGTCTCTATGTTTCCGTATGGAGAGTTGGACAGTGAATAAATACAACCCTTAAACTGAAATTCTACCAAATCTCCGAAGAACGCCAAGGTAACCTAATTACTCTTACACTGTCACCAGTATAACGAAATAACTGCGCAGGTTTCCACTTTCCCAGGAAAACATTCGCCGGGGCAGTCCAATTCGCAAGAATCTTAATTGCTGATAACTGAATAAGTCATTTTTGAGAACATTTCTCGTGAAAATACAGCCGTCTGGCTAAAAGCACTAAAAAAGTGGACAAAACAGTCTCGACTGATAAAACATCTATTTTAATGGTAAATGGTTTCAGCCAGTTTTTGACCGTCCTCAGACCTCACACTACGATGGTAGGCGATGGCGGTGAATGGAGCGTGTATTTTAACTCCTGAAACGTCAACTGCTATGATGAGTTCGCTTAGCAGTGCGAATTTTTTCTGCTGATGCCAAATCTATACTTGCAAGTGTAAATTATCTTATAATGAAAAAGTTATTATAATGGTTTGCAGAGGCATCATCCAAACTGTGCAGACACTAACCATTCTAAAGGGAACTAATCCACTGGTAATGGACATTATAAAAGCTATCAAGCGAAACCCCAATCTTTGAAAAAAGGTAAAATTTATGTGGTCCAAGGGACACGCTAACATTAAATACAATGAAATAGTCGATGACTTAATAAAGACTGCCGCTGGAAACGTCCAATTTAAAATCAACCCCGCCATCAAACCCAAAGACTGCGTCATATACGAAGGGGCTTCAAAAGTTACACATTATTGTAGAAGGTGATTATTATTGAATGCTACACTACTCTTCAAAGTTATCCATGACACACTGTTCCAACACTGTCACCGAATCTCTGTAAACAATGGTCGGAACGTCGTACCAAAAGTTGAATTATTCAACGACACATTCCTTTCCTTGTTCCATTTGATATGTGTGGATGGTCACATTGTTGTAAAATCCCTTTCTCAAAAATGTTCTTCTTGCTTACCAAAAACATAAAAACGACTTCGTTCAAGATACAGAATGTTTTGGTGGATCAGCATCACCCACGTCAATGTGGTGTTTGTTAAATTGTTGGCACAATTACACCACGGCTTTACGTGAAACCGCATTTGATTCATGTATCACCAGAATTTTACGAACAATCTGTGTGCAATTTAGTATTGTCCCACGTACGCCAATTTTACCTCAAGTTTCTAGTTCTGCTGCCATGATCCTCATATCGCAATACAGCAGTGCCTATAGGAAACATGCTCTCTTGTGATAATGCCCCATTCTTGTTGCGCAAAGTGGGACGACGAATGTTACTTGACTTCTGATGTCTTTACATAGAGCGACAAGGTGACCAAAAATTATTGATACGAAGTAAAGGAAAACATTGTGGACAAATAGAGCAGGTTATTCGACCGAAGCCCTGTTAGCACAAAACGGAAACAAAAAAAAGTTTTTACGTTCCATAATTGGCATTAGATTTGATGATGAACCATTCGCCTGCGCCATCTTCGAATTCAAGATAGTCCTTAATGTGAATGTAAAGGTGTAACAATAGCAAATATCAGTCGTATTTTTTTGTATGTAAACTATATACAGACCAGCGAACTGATATCATAAAACATCAAGTAAGTTGTCATCAACCATTTCCAACTAATATAGCAACTCTCCAGCACGAAAATAATGTAGAACTTTTAAAATGTATGAACATTTTTTAAATTAATGAAATCATATCCTGTAAAATTCTAGAAAATTTCTAAAACACCGGGAAATGGCTGAGTGGCCCTGAGGGGAAAAAAATCCTGGATTAGATGCCAAACTTCTCTGCAGTGTCTCATGGAGTATGGCTACGTGACGCCACAGATTTCTAATGGTGATCCATTAGTCGAATGGATATCTTTCGACTGAATTTTCTACTGCCGAGAAATGAGAAGGAACGATCTGTGCCGCGCGGTATTAGCCGAGCGGTCGAAGCCGCTGCAGTCGTGGACTGTGTTGCTGGTCCTGGCGGAGGTTCCAATGCTCCCTCGAGCATGGGTGTGTGTGTTTATCCGTAGGATAATTTAGGTTAACTAGCTTGTAAGCTTAGGGACTGATAACCTTAGCAGTTAAGTCCAATATGATTTCACACACATTTGAACATTTTTTTGAACGACCTGTTTTGCTTCGTAAAAAAATTCTAAAGCCAAGATCGCGTATATATTTCTTTGTTTACAGAAAAACTGTTTCGACAGTCTCAAATCTTCACTAATTCATATTATAAAATGTGTTCATTTCGAGTTCGATGTCACACCAAGGTTGTCATGTAGATAAAATGTAGCACATAATGTGAGGGTTTGCCATAAATAAAACATTTAAAATAGAAATGCACCTTGTGCAGATTGTCTTGCCCATATACGTACCCCTCACAATAATTTCATGTCATAAAAATGTGTCACAGTCATCTGTGAGTGCTACGTATATGGACATGAGCATGTGCACAAGCTGCTTTTTCATTTTAAATAATTTATTTATTGCAAAGATTTGTACTGCAAGGAAGCAAGAGAGAGGACGTTATCATGGGTGGACGGTATCCTCTTTTTACAACGCAAATACACACGGGGATTAATACGGTTCTTTATTTATATGAACTGGAAGCATTCACCTAACTTGAATCTAGTCGATGCTTTGTGGTAGAAGCTCATCAGTAATAGTCCTCTTGCAGACTGATGTAATGACGATAACCGTAATCTTGCTACTAGAAACTTTAGTTTATCTCTGCTAGTAAGGTACAATTTTGTTTGAGGTAAACTAATCCCGCTATAGACACTAATTTGTTTGGTCTGGACTGTCATAGCCTGTCACGAACTAAACCCGCTCTGCGAGTAACTGAAAGACGCTAAACTGAATGATTGAGTGACGCCCTCCGGTCAGCGGCGGCGGCGGCAGCCTAAGTACCTGTTATGGAGATTGAGCTGGCGCCTTGTTGTTTGTGAGCGTGTCTCTCTCTTGATGGCGCACTTGATCCAGCGCCTACTAATCGATCTTCCCACTTCGTCTTCACCGACTGGTGTGCTGGCGACAGTTTACGCCTGTACATTCATGACAAATCATTAAACACTACGTTTTACCTACATTACAACTTGGCATGAGATCCATCTCAAAATGAACACATTTTATGACATAAATTTTTGAAGATCAGAGATGACAGCAGAGTCTGTCGAAACCGGTTGTATGTAAATAAAGAAATATATATGCGATCTTGGCTTTGGAAAGTATTTCCCATGGTGTGATTTATCTGGTGATACCATGGTTCTACTCGAAGGGGCTAAACTAAGTACCAGTGTCACGAGGGTTCTCTTCTCCTATCTCATCACCATACAACAAAAATACGACACCACGCGATACAGCCAGCCCTTATAATCGCGTACACTCAAGTGAGGCACTTAAGAAACATATACCTCTGCTAAGGGGCGTGTATGGATTAAAACGCTTTCCAACTGGGTGGCTGAGGCTATCCTTCCAGTTCATTAGCCAACAAGGCTACACTAATTTTTCTTTAGCTGTATGGATATGACGTTTTTAGACTGTTACCTTGGCTGGCCTTGTTACTGCGTTTCACGTACCTGCCACGTTACTGTGCTTGTAACAAACGCACCCCGCGTGTTCCAGCAGCAACAGCAGCAGCGGCGGCGGCGGTGGCAGCGGCAGTGGTGTCCTCCCCCGCTGCCCTCCCCCGCCGCCCACGCACCCGCACTGGCTGCAGTACCCCGGCCTGCCGCCCGCCGCCCACTACGCGCTGGGTTCCGTCCTGCTCGCCATCGGCACCGCCGGAGTCCTCGGCAACGCCCTCGTCCTCTTCGTCTTCACCAGGTGCGTGCACCCGCACAGCGTTGCATTGCCAGGTACCTAAGGCGTCATCTCCACTGTCGTTGCAAAGTGTTCGTAATACGAAGACGACGAGAAATGTTCGCAAAATCAACACTGCCCAAAGAAATTAACGGATCTCATTTTTGGAAGTGCCGTAATTGCCTCCCATTGCTGTGTAGAAGTTTGGAATTAGGGTCAAAGGTGCCTCCAACCTTCCTCTGTTATTTATTTACCAAGAAAAATTGCCAATCAGACGTATGTTTTGAGAAGTTGTTTTATTTAGACAAACAGTTTCGGCGTCTTATTAATTCCATCTTTAGGCCCCTTTGCCCTCCGTCCGCTGTATCGATATTTGCGTAACTGGAGCTATCAATATCTGTATTCCGTGACTTCGTTTTTGGTGTGTTTACTCCGAAGACTTGATGGCTCGAGTTATACAAGTGTAGATATAATCGATTGTCTATACACAGAGTGTGTGGGGTCCTGAAGATGGAATAAATGAGATGCCGAAACTGCTTGTCTCAGCAAAACAACTTTTCCAAACATACTGCTGTTTGGCGATTTTCCTTGGCAAATATTTGACCTGCAGCTGTCCCATATCAACAATGGATTAACAGCAATTCCTCTGTTAGGATGCAAAAGCGTGGTTATCTTCTACCTCACTCTTGGGATCTGCAACGCCTCAAACAGCAGGGTGTCGACACATGTGGGAAAAGGCCAGAGTTTAGACGTACGTGTCAGGTCTGCGGTGGGTTAACGGCGCCTGTAGACAGGCAGCCTCTTGACACAGCTCCAGTTCCTCATGCCTACTGCAAGGTGTAGGAGCAGCAGCATAACTTGCCTGCGGGTGCCTAAGACTCTCGGCACAGTTTTTCTCTGTACAGGTAGAATTTTAAAGTGCTCATTACCGGCAGGGCGGTGGCAGCATAAGACTGCGTTTTATTCACAGCGTCCGTGTCGAACACCCCTGTGATCACGACACGGGAGGACACGAACCACGATGGCTGAAAAAGCGTGAATTCTGCTTCAGATCACATTGAAATTTCGTCTAATGGTTTTTATTAGTGCCTGATGGTCCCTCTCTGTACACAAGGTCATAAAGTGCTGTTGTACTGCACTCCAAAGAGGTGCCCTCACTTTCACTGGAGTTGCAGTCCCACGATGGTTGAATCACGCGAGAGCAGTCTCAAACCTTGTCAAGAACGTCGTCGTGTTGCTCATCACACAATGAACTGATTATTGTCGAATACGAAATGCGTGGGAATCGACGGCCCATGGTAAGGGGTGGTTTGACTGCCGCCCTTTCTGCCACCCTCTAGGGCTTTTTCGTGTCGAGTCTGAGCTGCGGCGTGTCTGAAGCGTTTTCTTCGGCTGTCCATAAGACAACGGTGTGATTTTAATATTTGTCGTCGCTGTTCTGGTCTCCATCGAAGGAGACGTCAACAGAAGGGGTGAATTCCCAACACAGCGCATAGAACGGGCAAACTTCACAGTCTCTGTTATTTCGTAAGTAACACAGATAATAGATCGATATCGTTCTAGCTGAAGTTGCGTGCATCTCTCGAAGTAACTTCTTTTTGTTCCAGAATGATTGACGTAATGCTTGCTCGTGTCCCATTATGTCTACTGCACTGAATAAACGAAAACGGGAAATTTCCATCCTCAAATTCTTGCCTCTTCTTCTTTATCTTTTCATCGAAAAATCTTATACTCTTGCGAAATATTCTTATGCATCAAATTTCGGCATTAATTTAGCTGTTGCGACAACAGTGAAACCGTCATGTTCAGGAAAGTTCTGACTTTTTCACGTTTTATAACATTTTCATTGCAATGTCCTTTTCTTTACACTGTTATCTTAACCTCCTTCACATCCCACTGCTAGGAAACTAATCTTCCTTACACCAAAACAATTAATTTTCCCACTAATTAACTCTCCACTGGCCTCTATCCGTTCAAGCACATGCCTGTCTCGACCAAAACTAACTGCTGGGGATTCCTCCAGACTACAGCTTCCACCTTTTCTTACTAAGAAAATTTGTTCTTAAAATGTAGGCGCTTTTCTAGTAATAGTCAGACATGTTAAATCCGTCTCTCTTAACAGTTCTGAGAACCACACTAGACTAACTACTTAATTTGCTACTTCTCAGCTGCCAAATTTTTAAACAGAGAAATGCTCCCTACCAGAGGAAAGCTGCGGAATACACAGAGTTACATACAGGTCGGTCAGAGATTGTCTGAGGAGCTTGTAAGGGCGTTGGTGAAGAGGTTGTGCTAGAAAAAAAATTGGATATATGCATGTTTTCGTGTTATTTGGCATAGACGTTAGCCAGTCAGGTGATTGTGCGTGTACATTCAAACATCCTGCCAGAGGCAGTGTCGTCAAACGTATTGTTCGTTTGGTCCCCTCAAACGGAACAAATGAAGCTTTTCCTGACTTAGCTTAAATTTGGCACTTCAGAATAAGTCACATTTTAACTGGTAATGAGCATTCCAACTAGTGATAACTCACGGACAGGTAGATGACGGTGCATTACCGCATTTTATCGCGTGCAAGCGCTGAATATGCTCGCGCAACCACCTGATTTTCTAACGTCAATGTTAAATATCTCGGAAACGGCACAAAGTAACGAATTTTTTATCATCAGTTACTTCTCACCACAGCTTCCTTGAAAGAACACCAATACTAGAATGAGATTTTCACTCTGCAGCGGAGTGTGCGCTGATATGAAACTTCCTGGCAGATTAAAACTGTGTGCCCGACCGAGACTCGAACTCGGGACCTTTGCCTTTCGCGGGCAAGTGCTCTACCAACTGAGCTACCGAAGCACGACTCACGTCCGGTACTCACAGCTTTACTTCTGCCGCGAAAGGCAAAGTTCCCGAGTTCGAGTCTCGGTAGGGCACACAGTTTTAATCTGCCAGGAAGTTTCACACCAATACTAGTTTTTTTCAGACTGTTTATGGTGATGAACTACGACTCTTAGTCGGCGCCGCCTAAGAGAATGGGAGAGTTCGTGTACTTCAGTGAAGCTGGGAGCTGCTCTGTCACATTAACCTGACGACCGCCTATGTTCGACGACAGTGGATGTAAAGCGTATCAGGTCCTCACCTGACACGGGAGGGGTGATTGCGAAAATCAGTGCATCCATTATCGTGATGCGGGAAGGGAGAAGACGTCTAGAAGGGCATGGCCACTGGCTTTCCGGGCAAGGGTGGAAGCATTTCCGAAATGGTTAATTTTGTAAATTGTTCGCGTGCCGCCGCGATTAAACTATAGCGAAAATGGCAAAGTGGTACTAACCAGAACCGGCGCCTAGGCAACTGTGGTGCGCCATGATCCATAGAAGGCAGGGGTGAATTACGGCTACAGAAATGTGCGACTGGCGAGACAGCTGTTCCACTGTTGAGCCAGCTGTCTATGCAGATGAACGAAGGGCCATCAACAATGTCTCCTCAATGACTACTCAGCGTACGTTGGTGCTTGTGGGCGTCCACAACAGGCGCCTCGTTCATTCCCACATGTTGACTGCTGTTCACCGGTGACGAAGGCTGGAATTCGCACACCAGTACCACATCTGGGCGTCCGCTAAGTGGCGACAGGTGACCTTTTTACGATGAATCACGTTTCTTGTTCCATCGACCAGATGGCCGCTTGAGTGTACGTTGAACGTCTAAAAGCAAAGGTTCCAGGTCGAAGGAGGGAGTGTTGTGATCCGGTGTTTGTGGCACTCACTGGGTGATCTTGTCACTCAGGAAGTCACAATGGTAGGCATCTCTCCTTGGGGCAATGTCCGCCCTTACTTGCAGTTTGTTTTTCCCTGGCAGAATGGCATCTACCATCCGGACGATGCAACATGGCACAGAGCTCGCAGTGTACGTACGTGGTTCGTAGAGCACCAGAATGAGGTTACTGTACTCCCGTGGCCACCAAACTTCCCGGATTTAAATCCAATCCAGAAATCATGGGACCACGTAGATCGAGCTGTTCACAACATGGATCCTCGATCGCATCAAATGGCATGGCTCCACACCACTGTCGGTATCTTCCAGAACCTCATTGACACTCTTCCTCAACCTTATCGACTCTCTTCCTACACGAGCGGGTTGCAAAAGATGGTTATTCAGGCTTTTACATGTGTTCATATTAGTAGTGGAGTAGGTACCGGCTGTTCCGTAGGACAGGGGGAGCTCTTGAGATGTAGTGAAACACACCCACCTAGGCGAGAAAAATGAGGATAAATCCTGCTATCCCAGGAACAGAAAAATGGAAACTCCACTATTGGGCTAACTCGGCACAGTGCACGAAACGCGGCCAGGTGACAGTTATCATCAGCAGATACGTTACAAGTGTGCTTCGGAAAAGGATAGAAGAGTGCAAGACGAAAATGGTTGACGAATTGGTTTATGAGTCGGCACATGGAATATTAAAATCTATATAGGCCAGGAGCGGCAAAAATCTTACTGTTGGAGTTGGAGGAATATAAAGTTAATTAATCACTGGATTACAAGAAAATATATGGTGTGGAGAAGGGATTTTACTTCAGGAATATTCAGTAATAAATAATGGAGCTGCAAAGAGAATGGAAGGCATGGGCAGGATTTGTTGCCAGAAACTGTTTGCTAAGGCAAGTGAAGAGCTCCCGTGCCTACAGCAAGAGGATATCATTTCTCAACTATGAGTTGTGAGTAAAGAGACATAACACCTCTTAATGCATATGCACCAGAAACCGTGAGCGACGAGGAAAACTGTGTTCTATGATGAACTAGAAAGAACAGTTAAGAGGACTGGTACAAGAAATATTAAGAGCATTTCGGGTTATGGGAGGTTTCAGTGGCAAAGTGACACAAGAAGACATGTGCAGGCCGACCATTGGGAAGGAGAGTATATACGCGGAAGCAAATGACAATGGGCTGTGTCTCATCAGTTTGGCGCAAAGCCAGAATCTTGTGAGCTCGATGAATTTCCCCCACAAATAGACACGCAAGGAAAGAAGGTGCCCAGATGGTAATATTATCAATCAGATTGATCACGTGCTTACATCTGAGATGTACAAGATATGTATGACAGATATTAGATGTTACAGAGGGGCTGATGCGGACATAGACCATTACCTAGCAATCAGTGAACTACAACTATAATTGTGTAATAATAGAAAGAGGAACAACGTGGTCATGAGGTAATTTGATGTTGAGAGGCTTCAAGATACGGAGTTGTGTCACCAGTATATTACCAGAAAGAATAACAAATTTTAAGTCCTTGTATCAAACTACAGGAAAGAAAGATGATCTATAGGTCACTATAACTGAAGCATCAAAGAAAATTATAGGAGAAATAAAGCTAATAACCGATATGAAACGGTTTAGTGATAAATGTAAACACGCTGTGAGTCAGGGAAACATATTTGACAGAAATTGTGCAGAAAGCGGCAAGCAAGCAAGAAAATAAAAAGAGAAACGAACATGATTCCGAGGACAGAGGAAAATTAAATCACGATCAATACGATTAATGAAACAGAAGGAGCAAATAGAATATTATACAAAAGAAAAATGTTTCAGACTATGAAACATGTGAGGAACGGTCACAGAAATGAGGCGTTAGCTGTTAGTGATGAGTATAGAAATAGGCTAACGGACATGGAAAGCTTTCTGCAAAAGTAGAGGGAATATTCTGACGAGTTGCTGAATGATGGAAACCCTGGAAATATTTTCCCAGGAGCTATAATTGCTGAGAGTGTAGAGAAAGACGAAGCTGAATTAATTCAACAGGGCATAGACAGAGTATTTAAGAAACTGAAGAGTAATAACGCACCAGGAAAAGATAGGATAACGGTAGAGATGTCAAACAGTTCTGAAAGAGATAAACAATCTTTTAGGTAAAGAATGGAGAAGGAGAAGATCCAAAAAAAGTGGAAGTCAGATACCATTATTCCATTGCACAAAAAGAACAGTAAAAGAAATTGTAATTATAGACGTGTTTCTCTGTAAAGCGTATCATACGAAGACTTGTTATGAATAATAAGGGAAGGACTGAAGTCTTTTCCTGAAAATCTTTGTGGAAAGTACTAGGCAGGTTTTCGGCCAGGAAGAGCAATCGTTGATCAGATTTTGGCCGTGAGAAAAATCTGAGAGTAATGATGGAAATTCAGTGATCGGTTACTGGTAACACCGGTATGTTTCTCAAAGGCTTAGAAGATAACGTTGTGAGACAGCTTGGCATGCCAGGGAATTTGATTTAATTGGGGTTGGTGTGCACGGGCAAGGGGAGATATTCGAGGAATTTAGCATCCAAACAAGTATGTAGCAAGATGATGCCATTTCACGATTGCCTTTTTTTAGTTCTAGAGAATGTAATATTTCGGGAAACGACAGGAGAACGCTAAGAAGTGTAACTAAATGGTAGAACACAATTATTGCGACATGCAGACGACATTGCAGCCATAGCAGTGTCAGAGGAAGAGATGGCATCAAGAATGTCAGCAAGATTGAACCAAGATTAATGCCTAGAAGACTGCAATGATAGTAGCCAGAGGAGCCTCTAATAGTGCCCCCTTGCAGGATATAATATGGAACACAGCAAGAGGAACACCAAACTTAAAGCATATAACGTAGTGATAGCGCTAGCGTCATCAAGGGGAAGCATATAACGTAGTGATAGCGCTAGCGTCATCAAGGGGAAGAAAACTGAATCACAAAAGAAAGAGTACCTGTTGATCTTTGAACGGGAAACGATGAGAAAGATATTTTTACCTACCCGCAAAGACAACACTTGGAGACCTAGAAAGAATCAGGAACGGTACGACCTGATGGAAAGACTCGAACATCCTGCATAAAATGAAAGAGCGGAAAATAAGTCTGGCAGGCAACATTGCTAGTAAGCCAGACACGTGACGGTCCAAATGTGTGCTTACGGGAAAACTGATGAAACTCGTCCAAATGGAAGATCAATGAAGCTACAAGAGGGTGAACTGCAGTTGATTGCCAGTGAGAACTGGATCCAAAATGCACAAGGTGGCTATCAATGAAGGAACATTGTAAGGTCGACGAATGGTCTTCAGGATTCGTGATCGCCAACGTATGTGTCTGTACGTTTGTATTACGTACAACTGAATTAACAGAAGAATATTACACCCTCATACAATATTGCTTCTTACATTTCCAGTTAGACAAAGGCATGCAATCATCAAACGAAATGTAAAAGACTAACGAGCAACAGATTTATAATACTTTCCTAATAGATATAGGACTGGTGATAGCTGATGTGTAATACATAAGGAACAGAAAACATATCTATTATATATGCCTTCACATTTCTAAGGACATTTTATTATTATTAGGATTGCTTAACATTACATAGATACACATACAACATACAGAAATGGATTGCAATACATACATTGGAACACGAATTCTCTCATTCATTCCCATCATGAGGAAAGCTGTAACACCATGGTCACTCCATGTCAGCTGCCTGATACGTCGTTCATAAACGTCACTTGACCTAGCTACATGCAGTTTTCATCAAAAGGTGTTCCGTAACCTACGCCTGTCTGTTTCCCATCAATCTCCCCGCTGCAGCTTGTGGTGCCTCAGAACACAAACCGGTCTTTCCTCTTCGGCAGTCAAGTCCGGCATTTCGCAATGTCCTTTAATATTCGTCGCAGGTCTACCTGTTTGAACCACAGTACAGGCTCCAATATCACTGCAATTCACTCTTTCCCTCTCATAAATAATTATAACATTGATTTGAAGCGAAGAAATACAACAATCTGATAAAACAAGTTTGCAAATGATAAAACTAAAGTTCTTCCCTGTAAGTATATTCTCCTGACGAATTTAAATGGTCCTTCTTAATTATCTGTCATGTTTATTGTATCTGGTGATTTCCCGATTGTTGACTCCGGTACATCCAACGGTATATTTTCTTGTCTGTAGTGGCCTCCTGTTGCTTCTTCTTCCCTTCCTTCTTCCAGATCACTTAACAAAAAAATTCGTGCCCTACCGATACCCAATGTAAAAAATTCGTAAGTTTAATTTACAAATTCAAGTGAATTCAGAATACTGCGTCTCTAGGGTGACACAACTCTTTTAATATAAACACTTGGTAGAAATTCCTAATGGTATTAACCTTTTTACCTTTGTTTCTCTTGCTTTACCCTGGCTTCATCTACATCTACATAATACTCCGTAAACCACCTAATGATGTGTGGCGGAGGGTACATTTGGTACCACTATCTGATCCCTCCCGCCCCCCCCCCCCCCCCCCCCCCCATGAACCATGGACCTTGCCGTTGGTGGGGAGGCTTGCGTGCCTCAGCGATACAGATGGCCGTACCGTAGGTGCAACCACAACGGAGGGGTATCTGTTGAGAGGCCAGACAAACGTGTGGTTTCTGAAGAGGGGCAGCAGCCTTTTCAGTAGTTGCAGGGGCAACAGTCTGGATGATTGACTGATCTGGCCTTGCAACATTAACCAAAACGGCCTTGCTGTGCTGGTACTGCGAACGGCTGAAAGCAAGGGGAAACTACAGCCGTAATTTTTCCCGAGGACATGCAGCTTTACTGTATGATTAAATGATGATGGCATCCTCTTGGGTAAAATATTCCGGAGGTAAAATAGTCCCCCATTCGGATCTCCGGGCGGGGACTACTCAGGAGGATGTCGTTATCAGGAGAACTCTTTTTCAAATTCTAAAGGTGGCAGGGGTAAAATACAGGGAGCGAAAGGCTATTTATAATTTGTACAGAAACCAGATGGCAGTAATAAGAGTCGAGGGGCATGAAAGGGAAGCAGTGGTTGGGAAAGGAGTGAGACAGGGTTGTAGCCTCTCCCCGATGTTATTCAATCTGTATATTGAGCAAGCAGTAAAGGAAACAAAAGAAAAATTTGGAGTAGGTATTAAAATTCATGGAGACGAAGTAAAAACTTTGAGGTTCGCCGATGACATTGTAATTCTGTCAGAGACGGCAAAGGACTTGGAAGAGCAGTTGAACGGAATGGACAGTGTCTTGAAAGGAGGATATAAGATGAACATTAACAAAAGCAAAACGAGGATAATGGAATGTAGTCAAATTAAATCGGGTGATGCTGAGGGAATTAGATTAGGAAATGAGACACTTGAGGTAGTAAAGGAGTTTTGCTATTTAGGAAGTAAAATAACTGATGATGGTCGAAGTAGAGAGGATATAAAATGTAGACTGGCAATGGCAAGGAAAGCGTTTCTGAAGAAGAGAAATTTGTTAACATCGAATATAGATTTATGTATCAGGAAGTCGTTTCTGAAAGTATTTGCTTGGAGTGTAGCCATGTATGGAAGTGAAATATGGACGATAACTAGTTTGGACAAGAAGAGAATAGAAGCTTTCGAAATGTGGTGCTACAGAAGAATGCTGAAGATTAGACGGGTAGACCACATAACTAATGAGGAGGTATTGAATGGAATTGAGGAGAAGAGGAATTTGTGGCCCAACTTGACAAGAAGAAGGGACCGGTTGGTAGGACATGTTCTGAGGCATCAAGGCATCACAAATTTAGCATTGGAGGGCAGCGTGGAGGGTAAAAATCGTAGAGGGAGACCGAGAGATGAGTACACTAAGCAGATTCAGAAGGATGTAGTTTGCAGTAGGTACTGGGAGATGAAGCAGCTTGCACAGGATAGAGTAGCATGGAGAGCTGCATCAAACCAGTCTCAGGACTGAAGACAACAACAACAACATCTGATCCCTCCAACCCTGTTCCACTCGCGAACAGTACGTTGGAAGAATGATTGTAGGTAAGACTCTGTACTGGCTCTAATTTCTCAAATTTTCTCCTCGTGTCCAATACGCGAGATGTATGCGCCGGGAAGTGATGTGTTGTCCGACTCCTCCAGAAAAGTGGTGTCCCGAAATTTCAATAGTAAATCTCTCCGTGATGCAAAACGCCTCTCTTGTAACGTCTGCCAGCGTAGTTTGTTTAGCATCTATATAACGCTCTCTTGCCAGCTATACGATCCCGTGACGAAACGCATCGCTGTTCGTTGGATTTCTCTACCTCCTTCATCAATCCTGCCTGATAAGGATCCCAGATAGATGAAGAATACTCAATAATCGGGCGAACAAGCGTCTTATAAGCCACTTCTTTCGTGGATGAGTCACATTTCCTTAAGATTATTCCGATGAATCGGAGTCTGGTGTCTGCTTTTGCCGCTATTTGTTTCATGTGCTCAATTCAGTTAATTTCGCTCTGGATAGTTTCGCCTGAATATTTTAGGGTAGATGCTGTCTCCAGCTGTCTGTTAATAATATTGTAGCTGCACAGTTGTCGATTTCTTCTCCTATGTATGCGCAATATGTTACATTGACTTACGTTCAGGGTCAACTGCCAGAGCCTGCACCATTCATCAGTCCTCTGTAGGTCGTTCTGCAAATTCTTATTACCTTCTTGTGGTGCTACTTTGGTATAGACAACTGCTTCATCTGCGAATAGCGTTAAAGAGCATTTGAGGCTTTCTACTAGATCATATATATATATATATATATATATATATATATATATATATATATATATATATATATATATACACTGAAAACAGCAACGTTCCTATCACACTTCCCTGAATGAGGAAGGGTATGTACGTATGTTAAATAAACATCATTCGTACAATTAGAATTTTATTATAATGAACCAGCGCAGTGCTCATTAGGTAAAATGATTCAAAGCGTTGCTCAAAAGTTTAAAATGCAGCTATAAACGTCAAAATGTGTCCAGTTACCTCACTATTACGGAGTGCGGGCAGGACTCCAATCAGGTACCATTCTGAACGCACCGTTCTACTGAAAACTGGCAGCGCAGTCACTGCTACTTTTAAAAGAACACATTTAAATAAGCCACAATAATCAGTTGACGAAAGGTTGTAGCTCTTCAAAATTTCACACGATTGCACACTGCATTGTCAACGTCCAGATATATATGTTTAAAATACCGTATCACAATAGTAATAGATAGTCTAAGGCCCACAATAAGAAAAAGTTAAAACAAGAACGCTCCTATGTAGTACCACTAGCTATTGATTCTTGAATATTGAGCCAACAGCAACACATCCTGGAAAACATAGTAAAGCGTAGTACAGCAAGGATAAAACTTGAAAGCAACATTGCTGATGACGGAAGCTGCATTGACTGGAACAAGTCACATAATAAAAATCTTAAGACAGGGCCGGCCGCGGTGGCCGAGCGGTTCTAATCGCTTCAGTCCGGAACCGCGCGACTATTACGGTCCCAGGTTCGAATCCTGCCTCGGGCATGGATGTGTGTGATCTCCTTAGGCTAGTTAGGTTTAAGTAGTTCTAAGTTCTAGGGGACTGATGACCTTAGGAGGTAAGTCCCATAGTGCTCAGAGCCATTTGACCCATTTTCGTAAGACAGAATGTGCCTACTGAGCAAACTCAGACCAGCTGTAGCACTCTTAACTACTCTCCCTGTAGGCGCTGGTACTCAAATGATTAATGGCCAGCTTAGACTTAAGGCAAATAATATTCAATTACAAACCGCAATAACAGGCAAAAATTAAGAAACAGGACCAATATAACACCAGACAATAAGCTATTCAAAGCTGTCTGCTCCAGTAAAAAAATTAATAAAAATAAAAAATAATTTAAAAGTAAGAAAGTGACTGCAGACAAATAAGGATTTAAGTTCCGGAAAATAGCACTAAACAAGATTGGACAGTATGTTAAAGTCGGCTCTACAACATTAGCACACAGCAATAGGAAATAGTCTGAAACACGTTCACATAGCTCAGTTATTTTTGGTTGAACATATGCTGTTACAAGTGGGAATGGCAGCGCACACTCTCTTTGGTACCACGCGTAAAGTCGTTTCTGGGAAACAGGCAAAGAGCGGAATCCCGATTAATATCGCTAAGAGTCGGACAGATAATTTCCATTACTTTTAATATACTTTGATGAGTATCGACTGTGACTCCTAATTTTTTCTGTCCTACCCCATTTTCTCTCCTGGTTTGTCGAAAATGACTCGTCTCTCATTTTTTAGCTTGCTATTGCCCATCGTTGTTTCATTTGCTAAACTCATCTCCAAGTCGACAAAAAAAATTGCTGAATATACATCAATGTTTTCCATTCCTTCTGGTGTCCATGTTCCTTAAGTGACGTTCTTTTCTGCCTCCTGATGTCTTGCTTCTCTTACAACTTCTTCACATCGTAATTTACATATATTTACATCGTCTCAGTCAACAGTTGTATCTGCTGGTGGCTCGCCACTCTTCACGCTGCGTTCCGCCTTTTAAACATCTGACAACAACGCAAACAAATAAAGAAAGAAAAGAGGAAGGACAGAAGTAACGTTGGCATGGAAACATCAGTTGACATACCTGAGATGTATCCAGAACTTCAGTTTATCTGTAAAGGTGAAAGGCAGTTCGGGATAAAAATTGAAGGTATATCAACTTTTTCGCCTTCTCTATCACTAGGATCCTATTCTTTATTTGACATATGTACGTCAACTGAAGTATGGGATGTAAATTTTACAGGTGTTGCTTTCCTCACCTCAGCTACTACTATACATCATCCTATTCTTCAGTTGATACTTGAGAAATCGACATACGTAACGTTGACATTATGTACCTCAGTTTAACTAAGCGAAGGCGAAAAAAAGAGACATTCATAAATTTGTATCCCGTTCTTCAGTTGACCTATATACATCATCTGAAGTATGGGATACAGATTTTTCGAATGTCGGCCTTTTCGCCTTTTATAGTACCAGTAAGGACTTGAAAATATCGTAGCAATGCTACTTCTAGCGATGGCGAAAAAAAAGCAAGAACTGTAAAAATTGTATTCTGTACTACAGATGACGAACCCAAACACAACGGAGAACAATACAATACGGCGAAGAAATAAACGAGAAAGAAAAATTCAATACAACGCCAAAGTAAGACACTAAACTTACCGTACACAAACTGCTATAGAAAAAAGCGAAAGCTGACCTTGGGAGACGTCAGCAAAAATCACATACCTACATACAAGCACAATGTCACAAAAAACATACATACATGCATATATATAAACCAGATGTTGACATCAACAAAATTGTAATTTTTTTTCTATTCTTTACTTCCGTCTTTCTACTTCTGTCCTTGTAGCCTTTCGTCTGTTGTAATGTCGATACATTCTTCATCTTTAAATACTGACTCCCAATCCTGTCTTTTGCCATTTTATAAGTTCGTGATGTTCCGAGGTCCTTTGTCCTGCCGATGTACAGTGGGACTGCCACTGCGGCTGAACTCCTCATGCTACTCCTTCCGCATCGTGTTGAAACACGCGTCCCGGCATTTGGATTTAGGTTTCAGTCATTTCCCTGTACCGCTGAAGGCAAATGCCGGGACGGTTCCTTTGAAATGGCATGGCCAATTTCCTTCTCCATCCTTCCCTAATCCGAGCTTGTGCTCCGTCTCTAAAGACCTCGCTGTCGACGGCACGTTAAACATTAGTTTCCCCTTCCTCCTACTCGTCTGAGTGACGTCAGGTTTGTCCGTATGCCGTTTAGTTCCGCACATCTTACCTCCCTTGTACCTTGACTTTCCATGACGTAACTCTGTTCCAATGTTAAAGGATATGACAAGTACGGATATTTAAAGAGACGTATAATAAACATGGGCTCTAACATGAGTATCTTCGATATTGTGAAATAAGTCTCTTCTACTACAAGCTCTTTGCTTTCCAAATTTCATGATGTAATACTATAGACCAAAACAAGAAAAAATGTCCAGTAAAGATGGGCTCCAAAGTGTTTACTTTAAGAGCTATACTAACTTGTCCATCTCCACTACTATCTCTGCTACTGAACAAGTGCTCATATCGGTTAAGGTATGCATTTTAGATCCCACATTTAATAGACAATTTTGCTTCGTACGTGCCATATGCCTGAATATCGACCATTCCTCGTGGGACATCTTGTGTAACAAAACATATTACAAATACCCACAACTATTCTCTTTAAATTTTCATTCACATACAGGCATGGAATACGTTAAGGGAATATAAAAGACTAGCTGGATTCAAATTTAGAACAAATTTCCGGCCGATATTAGATATTAGACTTATGAGGGCCTGAAATACAATCACAGGAGGGCCTGAAAGTGTAGCCACTATAGTGTCGCATGGTACATTAGACAACGGTCAGCGATGAAACCAACGTTTCGTCAACGGTACCAGTGCCCTTCATCTGAATACACCAAAAAAAGAAGGTTGCTGCGTCCATGTCCGAAACATTGGTTTCATCAATGTTAGATCCTTACATTATGTCACGGTTCCATACCTACAAAACTTATACTTTAAGAGACCCTGGCCTTGGAAGCCTACACAGTTACTGCATGTTATTTAATGCACAAGGAATACAGCCCATCTACAATGCATAAAAATTTATTTCTATTAGAATTCAGTAAAAATATTAATTCCTTGATTCCTTATTACTTTTTATTTTTACTGTCTTTAACTTGAAAATCACTCATACAATTTAATTAGTTAAGAATTTCAAGTCTTTTTACGAAAATCAAGATAAAATTGCAATTAAAATTTTATCAGCTATTTTGAACGTTTGTTATTTATGATGATATTCAGAATTTTGAATTGGAGATTAGGAAACAAGGTGGCAATGAACAAGGAATAAAATTAACTTAGAAGTCAACAATGATTAGGTCAAACAAAGATATTCTAAAATTAATAAATATAAGAAATATCATGTAAGGAGCTATAGGTCTTAAAGTCTATCTAAATCTTTGTTCTTAGCGCAGACAATGCCAGTGACAATGAAGATGAAGTAATGACATTATAATGCCAAAACATCCCGTCAGACGCTCTTTAGTTCGGCCAGTCTGGATGGTCTCACTGATGACTATGTCCGCTGCTACTATAGCGTGTTAGACACCTGACAACTAGTTTTTCACGTGTAGTACGAAGGCCCCTCATGAAGTCGCAGGCACACTCAACAGACGGCCAAGCATGAATCATAATTAGAGCAGACAAAGGTGTGTGGCTTTGGAGTCATCATTCTCCTAACAATTATTATACGAGAAGTACGTAGCATGTCCCCAGTGACGTAATTTACATATAAATGTGTAGGATTTCGTATATCATAAAGAAGCATGGTATAAGAAATAATTTTCACATGTTTTCACGTTACTTAAAAAAATACAATTCGAGTAGATACATATGGAGTGATCGGCGCTTGGATGGGTTGTAAGTAGGCTGTTTAGGTTTATATATTGGTAACGTAGCGCTCTGTATGAAAATCACTGGCTGTGCTGTGTGCAGTCTGTGGCTTGTTGGCATTGTTGGAATAGTCGCTATTGTAGTGTTGGGCAGTTGTAATGTGAACGGCGCGTAGCGTTGCGCAGTTGGAGGTGAGTCGTTGCCGACCGATCGATCGATAATGCTTTCCTGTTCACTAATTGTTTCACTGTCTACACCATTATTTGCCACCTGCTCCATTTCCCTATGCACAGTTACCAAATTACTGTTTTGAATGTCTATTAATTACACGGTTGTACTGGTAAGCTGCGCTCGTCGTCACTATCATTTCCCAATTTACTTTGGAGCCTAGCGTTACGTTTTTCACACGCCATAATTATCATGTATTTTACACGATAACAAGAAAAGCACAATTTGAAGAGCAAAAATAAGAAAACACATTAACATAGCACTGAAAATAATATCTCGTTAATTGCAAGCGCAGCTGCGAAATACTTGGTGCAAATCTACGTGCATGCCACAACTGTTTTACTGTACAACAATGAAAAACTACAACTACAAAGGAAATTCTCTCTATAATTACGTGCTAGCAATAAACAATAGGGACACTAATTACACAAACTACAAGAAAAAAATCTGAAGATTCCAGTGAGGTATCCTCGGCTAAGGGTCGCCATATGAAACGTCCCCTTAGAAAAATTGTAAATGACTGTGCTTAAACTGACAGACAACGCAATATGACTTTCAAAAATCGCTACGAAAGACTGGCCCTGACTCACAATAACCTATACTTTTCATGAATCACTTACCTCACATAAATCTTCGTTAGTCAAACTACTACAATACAGCGAGCCCTAATATTGCCAGCTAAATAAAAGATTCTAACTACTGAAGGCACTAATTACTGATAGGCATAGTTAGTAAATGAAAGATTTTGATAGAGAACAAACAATGTATTTACCTTAATAGTGGTCAAAGGCATTATATATATATATATATATATATATATATATATATATATATATATATATATATATATATAAAATGACATCCAGGCTTACAAATGTACTGTCTCTGATGGACACACGTCCAGATCAACCGCTCTCAAAACTCCGCCATCTCTCTCCCCACATCCACCACTGTTGGCAGCTCACCTCCAACTGCGCAACGCTATGTGCTGTTCACATCCAACTAACCAACACTACAATAGCAAATATTCCAACAATGCCAATCAGCCACAGGCTGCACACAGCACAGCCACTGGTTCTCATACAGAGCGCTAAGTGACGTTACCAACATAAAAACCTAAACAGCCTACTTACAGGGTGACCATTCGGGCCACCATGAGCTGCTGTCATTTTTCGGGTCGCACTCAGTCTCGTGATGCTAATTGAGGAGCTACTCGACCGAATAGTAGCGGCATCGGTGAAGAATACCATCATTACGACCGGGAGAGAGGTGTGCTGACCCCACGCCCCTCCTATCCGCATCCTCTTCCTCCACTGAGGATGACACGGCGGTCAGATGGTTCCGGTAAGCCACTTGTGGCCTGTAGACAGAGTGGTAAATACATACCCACAGGCAAATGATCATACCAAAGTTTAAGTTTATGTTACATAATTTCTCATCTGTACCACTCAAAAATATTATTTACCTGCATTTGTCTCTAATGGCTGTATGAAATTAAATGAATATGGTCTGGCACTGCCACACTGAAAGAATGCTGATGATGTTTGGTTTGTGGGGTGCTGAACTGCTCGGTCATCAGATTCCGTACTAAGACCCAATTTTGAACACCGTCCATTTCTTTTCCACAGTCCAGTCTCCGGTTTTCTTCGTTGAATCTGCTCGGGGCGGATGTTGTAAGACATCCGTTTTAAGTTCGTTTGTTGATAGATTGACTCAGTTTCTTAATTACAGAGGACAGCTAACCTTGTGACCGTACACGACTTTTTTAAATGGTTCAAATGGCTCTGAGCACTATGAGACTTAACATCTATGGTCATCAGTCCCCTACAACTTTGAACTACTTAAACCTAACTAAACTAAGGACATCACACAACACCCAGTCATAACGAGGCAGAGAAAATCCCTGACCCCTAGAGAATCGAACCACTAGACCACGAACTGCATCCACTGAAACAGTCGACGAAATCTTGCCATTCGAAACTTGGTTACAGCACGCTGCACCTCGCGCACCGACATACCGGTAGTTACGTTATACACTGCCATGTTAACCCTATAATTCCGAGCCGTCTAGCAACAGGACTGCAAATTTGTAGATATGAAGAGTAAAGATGTAGAATGTTAATAGCTTTTGCTTTCTTTAAAAAGACACAAAGGTATTACTTTTCAGCAAGTCCTAGTGAAGTCGCTGTGTAGTCGTAAGTTGTTCCATATTTGTCATTAGAGTGCAAATTTAAAGTAACATTGAAGGCATTAAAATGCTGCAGGATGGAACAACATGCGTACTTGACTAGAGAGAGATGTAGGTATGCTACATAATTTTCAGTGCATCCACACTACAGTAGTTACGTATTAAAACCTTAAGTCATTACGTGATCAGATGATGCGACAGGAACATCAGATGCGGAATCAGATCATTGCCACGCTTTTGTTCACTTAGCTGTATCTTGGTGCATGAAACTGATTGAAGATGGAAGAATGAAGTCTATGAACATCGATTATGTAACGTGACCAGTGATTTGTTAGTTCGCAATATAACAAAATTAAGAAAACATTTGATATAGAATTTGTCCTATATAGATAAACATACATCTACAAATTGATAGCGGTTGGTTGTCTTTGTTGGTGGTATCCTCGTTGCATAAACAAATGCTGAGCTTTAAACATAAATCGTCTTCGTGTGTGGGGCAATAGCCACATCACAGTAGTTTTTACTAGGTTTTATCAGTTCGAGGTGACGTGTTTTCCATGTGAGGAATTGATTTGCTTAGTGGTATGCTGTGCGTTGCTTCAAATAGATAGATTGAAATACCACACAGTCATAAAATTCTATTATCTGGTCAGTTTATCGCCAGCGGTGATTCACGCAGACTAGGATAGGTTTGTGACAGGAATACTCCTTCATTTGAAATAGCAAAGAAAGGAACGGCTCAATACGGACGTACCCTATCATCTTTTAAATGTGATCAACAAGATGTAAGACTAAATACTACAAACACAGATGAAAACCTTCAGAAAGTGTTCACTGTGGTATTGGACTATCGACCACTAGACGTACCAGTTTTAGCTGACACCACAGGTATATCAGTCAAAGCAGCACGAATTATATGAAGAACTGGCTGCATGGAACTTCACGGAAGCCCATTGACTCATTAGATGGAAAAGCGAATGCATTAACGATTCTCTGATCTGAAGTAAAAAGAATTCAAGCAACTTTATGCCCGAATTTGTTTCTGTAAATGAGAGGAGAGTTTCAAAGGAAAGAGCAATCAATGCCGTTCGTGGAAGCTAATACGTCTGTAATAATTGTGTCCTCGTTAGCGTGATCATGGACAGTGTTTTGTTGGATGCAAAACTCAATATTCTTTCTAATTTGCTAGTAAATTGTAAAAGAAGTACTAGCAAATGCTACTCCACTCCACCGGACGAACTGAATTCAAAAGTGAATACGCAACAGTGCTCTTGGGTTACATAAGATAAATTCCTGTTTCATTAAAAAAACACACTCCCAAGGCTGATATTACAGTAGTGGATATAAAACAGTAACTGCGGGAAAATCTTGCTATTCATTGTGTATTGTACTCTGCCATATACACCTCTTATCTATTTGAATTAAGATTTTGAATTTCATTGATTATGTCTGAAACCAGCCTATTAATGTTGTATGTGGTAGAAGTAATGGACACATTGACAATTACTCGCATAAATCTCTTATGTCGCAGTTCTGAATTTCAGCAACAAATTTTATTACTGGGATCATGCACTGAGTCTCTTCTGAAGCGTGTAGGTGAAGGCAGATCATCAACTTGGCGGAGTAATTCTATTTCTCGCTTTTGATAAATGAAACGACTGTCCGACAAGACAAAAAGTAATGCAGAAAAGTCTAATAGATGATTTGACCTTACCAGTTCATTTTAAGGAACTGTACAAGAATCGACGTGTTTTTATAGGCCTTTCTATGGATTGGTGGCTATAAACAACAGTTGTAGTTGGATACAAGACGTAATGCAGTACCCACAAAATCAAGCAGTTACCTACTGAATAATGAAGTTCTGTATGATAGCTACTCGATATATTGTCCATCAGCTATTCACAGGAGAGAAATTTCACGCTTATTAAGGACACTGAAATTAAATCTTATAGAAAAAATGACTTTAACTACAATAAATGGTACACATATTAACTTTTTGGGTCCAGCTCCACGGCAGCAATGATAATATGGCAAAATTTCCAAATTCAACAATCAGTTTGACTGCCACTTTTTTGTGCGTTGAAGTTGTTGGCCAATAGTTTACATATCTACAACTGTAGTCTGAGACCTAAGGTAAAATTTCTCTTTCTATGCTGAAATGAGTTTTGGACCTCCCTCCAAGGACGAAACGAACAGTGAAACTGCTTTTGTCTATAATGGTCTAGAAAATGTAAGCACTGAAATCAAGTTTTCTTGCTGGGAAAATGTTACGCCACATAAGATGTGTTCAGCTGATTAACTTTATTAATGAGCATTTTTACGAGTGTGTTGAAGAGTTCTGTAGTAATCATAAATGTCACAGGGAGCAGAAAATTTTGGGATTAAGGTGATGAAGCTTACGGGGAAATTATTACATAGAGACGAAAGGTTTCCAGTAAATGAAACATTTTGAGATACAGTTACTTTCTGGCTGCCGCAGCGGTACCCAGATGATATACCTCTAGCTGAGCTCTCAATAAGAACAAGATCTACTTAATTTATGAATCGTTGAAGAATTACTCTCACGTCAGAGTACGGATTGTGACAATGAATTTGTTAGCTGAGAGCATCACAACAGTCACAACATTGTCTGTTTTTTGCATTGCAACAAATCCGTAATACTGTGTGTCCCAGATTCGTATATTACTTCTGTAAGGCAAGCTACAGAATTTTACTTGCCTTACTTGAGTTCCCTGGTGGCTTCCCAAGCAGTTCTGAGAGTCTTGACCCACCACGCTGGTTGTCCTCACACAATACCTCGCAGATACAGCAATATTCTCCAGAGAGCAGTTTGGTAAACAGGTAGCGTAAGAGGGCTACCGCGCTGTGGCCTAAGATGGACAACCGATATTGACATTCGAGAGGAAAGCGGACTCAAAGAATTGGACGCTCTTCCTGTAGCGGGGGAAAGATCTCGAACCAGCATCTGTGCGAAAATTTTACAAATCGTACCACCGAATCAATCATTTCGTTAATTTGGGGATGTGCAGAATCTTATGAAACTTAAGTTGTAGAAAATCACTTAACAATATCAGAATCAGAATAATGTCTGACACAAAACATCACTGTGAGACCAAATGGTAATGCTCTGATGGGTGCCAAGTACAGAAGCATCACATTGTCTTTGTGAAGTATCCATAAATGTAGATTATGAATATCCACAAGTGTAGATTATATGATATAGGGGCCATGAAACGTTAATCACATAAATATACACCTTTCAGTTATTAATAAAGTACGTAATAATCATATTAATCATTCAGTACATACTTCCCGATATTTCCGAACGTTCTTTTGGTCTTTACTCCTTCAGCACACGAGAGTATTTTTTTTTTTTTCGTGAGTTGCTCCTTTTTCTCTGATGCTCCTTTTTAGAAAGAAAGGAATAAATTTGAGTTTAGGCTCTCACAGGTGGTGTCATTACAATAAAATTCTACTTGTTGTACCACCGCGACGTATGTGCTAACAGTGTCGAAGGTGTCACCCTGATTAAGGCTGCCTGCAGCAATCGATACGTTGGCAGGTTTTACCACATTCAGCGCCATCACACGAATAGAAGTGTTTTACTGAAAAAGGAACATATATACTGAATAAACGTAGCGATTTCACAAGGGTAAGTTACGCACGTCTTCCGCGCTATTACCCTTACGCAACTAGAGCGGCGCATTGTCAGAAGAGCCGTTGCGGTACGGTTAAAAGGTGCTTCACAATGCGCGGGAGAAATGTCACCGCATCTGGTAACGTTGTCTGAAGGTGAAATGTGCAGAGCAGTACGTTTCTCGATGGCGAACCGTCTAAGCTGCACACAGGTTCACCGCGGGATTCTGCCGGTATGCAGGCCAAATTCAGTGTGGCGTACAGCAGTAGTGAAACGATGTCAACAATATGACCAAGGCCGTACACATGTGAGCAATCCTGATTTGTACATTCACATCATGTACCACGTGATTTCCACCTTCAGGCAAGCTGAAAGATCCTCTGGAGGGAAAGAGATTTTCTCACGATGAGAATAGGCACTCAACAGCCCTGAAATGGTCTCGTGAACAACGCCAGGACATCCGCCGTTGAGCAGTTCAGCGATCGGTTAAAAGGTTATGACATTGTTCACAGGAACCTGCTACTCTGAAAACTGTGTCACGTATGCTTGTCACTCTCAAGTGCATTGCAGCATTCAGCAAAAGTTACTTGGTCTGCCACGTTAATGTGTGATTTTCTCTTTGAATTCCTCTCATTGATGAAAATCATTAAACACCAGCAAATTAGGAGATTCAGAGTTATTGTACAATCAATTGTGCCAGGTTACTCAGTTAAAACGAGTAATAAAAGCTACAAAACGTATACCAGTAAATTTTATTTATGAATTAAAAATAATTCGTTTGATAGAATTGTTGAAATTCAGTCTCATTTAACATGAGTTCATAGGCTATACAGAAACCACATGGTTGTTGAGTTATAGGGTTCCAAAACCTCTCAGTCGTACTGTTAGAGGTGCAGTAGACAGAAGGATGAATGGATAACGGGGAACTAGTATCATATTTTCCCGTCATCTTCCGTTTGCACTTTCGTCTATAGAGCAATAGGACGGGTCTATTTATGGATACATTATTTCATATCCAGATATGCTCTTTTAGCTTCACATAAAAAAGTACGGGAGGGATTAATTAACGCACACATTATTCCAAATACAGATTTACTTCCAAACATGTCATAAAATAAGAAAATAAAACTTTCCAGTACGTTTAGGGAGCTTTGAGAAATTGCAGCAGCCTTTAATACGGCTGCGTCAGGAAATAAAAAGAAATCACAGAAGGTATAAAAAATGCTACAATGAAGCAAAAGGACTGATATAATGAGACAGCATTTTTATGCATACGGAACGAATTTCAGTAGGATATCCTCGTTAATAAGCGATTCGTGCTTGGGAACTCGCATTTTTGCAATACGACTATTTATTTTACACCCTTTGGTCAGTCACCTTATCGCCAGGACTCAGTTTCAATATCTCTGCTTTTATATAACTGTATGCAATAGGACAGTTATTACTAAATTTTTAGAACCTACAAGCTCGGTGGCTTGAGGTAATACAGTATTAGTATAGTAATAACTTTTGTTCTTTCTCAGTATAGTTTTGACATGATGGCGGTGTTTTTATTAAGTTCACGAGAGAAAAAATGGCTCTAAGAGGATAGAGCTCCAAGCAGACAGTAATCAGTTCTACTATCGTAGACTTTACTTCTTGTTGAAATCAGGCAATAGTTTAAGGGTTAATCGTCGCATCTGTCCTAACACCTCACTGCTTAGGAAAAGGTCGAGCCATTAGTGTTTCACCAGAGTAATTTCTTCTGTCCGAAACAAGTGTGATGCCATGTAACTGTAAATTGTTATGTATGGATGACAACCAGAAAATATTTTGAACTGGAGAGAGGTTACTAAAGGTTCCAAGAATACTGAAAGGATTGGTGCACTAGTTGAGAAAGGGACTTTGTCTCGAAGTCACTGAAAGTCGGTACTGACGTCAGTTAGCAATCCGTTAAAAGGTGATTTATCACAGGCGTCTCCGTCACAAGTGAAATTTTGTTACATCTGCTATAACTAGATAGTAAGTCATCTGCTGATGTTTGTCTTCGATAACCCCGAGAGCTGCTAATAGCAACGTGTATGGGGTAATTATTCCGATAAATATTCATCTTTTTTCCACCAAAATGTCTCATGCAGATGGCGCGGCTCGGGATAAGGCGAAAGCCATACTGGTAACTTGGCTAGAGCCACTTTCCTTGTTCGATTTGAGTTTGTGCTTTAATTATTTCACAGTCGACGAGATGTTAGAAACTGCCCTTCCGTTCATAAAGATCTGCTTATCCTACACTGCTAACCCCTACAACGAAAACCACTGCTTCATTACTACTACAATTCCATTAATATTTGTTCAAGTTCCTAACTTGCTTTCTGACACAGCCGAAACCGCAGAAACATACAGTCTGGCATAGTGGTACAGTGTCGTAGGAAGCGCTTTGTGAATCTGGGATTAATTTCGTCACGACAGGGCAGATGTTACTCGGAATGAGTAGTGTGCGGTATGGAACCCCATTCCGTGTTTCTGCGCCGGCAGACAACAGCAAGACGTACAGCGTGACACCTCATCTGTCTCCATGAGCGGCACTGCATACTTCGGCACAATGGATGGCAGTCTTCACAAAGCAGGAGGATAAACCTGCAGCGCGATGCGGGGAGCTGTCTCCACTGCTCACACTTGAATCATACTCGCTACCAAACAAACAGCTGATATTGCGAAATTAGTTAGTTAGTTAGTCAGTTAGTTAATTAGTTAATTAAATGTCCCATAGATTCTTTGAAGATTTTTTATCGAAATGTGCGAAACGAGTCAGTTCACAAGATAAGTACGCATGATTAGTTTTAATGTGAATGAAAATACTATTTTTCATTTCTGTTCAGGCAACTTCACCTACAAGTCGGCTTTCTTACAGGCTATCATTTCTTTAATACTCAAGAAGCACAGAAGCCTTTTAAGTAGCTGCAGGAGCAACAGTCTGAATGACTGACAGATCTAGCCATGTAACATCAGCCAAGATGACCTTGCTGTACTGGTACTGAAAATGGTTGCCAGAAAGAGAAAACTACAGCCGAAGACGTGTAGCTCTCCTGTATGATTAAATGAGGACGACATCCTTTAGATAAAATATTCCGGAGGTGAAACAGAGCCTGATTCGGATCTCCGGGTAGGGACTGCGAAGGAGGATGCTGTCATCAGGAGAAAAAAAAACTGGCATTCAACATTTCGGTGCCAGTAATATTGTGTCCTTAATCCGGTAGGCAGCTAAGAAAATTTGAAAAGGGAAGTGGATATAGTGGACATGGGTCAGCTTCGGGTGAAGAAGTAAGAGAAACTCATGATAATGGGAGTAAAGGTTGAAAAATACATACATCAGAAAACGTTTTGAGTTACCTCGGTTACAAGAGTTCCGCAACTTGTGCAGAAAATTGGAACAGAGATCATTTCCGCCCTTTTTACTGCTCCTGAAAACCACACATTACATGTTTTATCACCATACAATGAGACCTTCAGAGGCGGTGGTACAGATTGCTGTACACTCCGGTACCCAGTAGCATGTCTTCATGCATTGATGCATGCCTGTATTCGTCGTGGCATACTATACACAAGTTAATCAAGGCACTGTTGGTCCAGATTGTCCCACTCCTCAACGGCGATTCGGACTAGATCACTCAGAGTGGCTGGTGGGTCACGTCGTCCATAAACAGCCCTTTTCCATCTATCCGACACATGTTCGATAGGGTTCATGTACGGAGAACATGCTGGCGACTCTAGTCGAGCGATGTCGTTATCTTGAAGAAAGTCATTCACGAAATGTGCACGATGGGGGCGTGATTTGTCGCCCATGAAGACGAATGCGTCACCAATATGATGCCGATATGGTTGCACTATTGCTCGGAGGATGGCATTCACATATCGTACAGCCGTCATGGCGCCTTCCATGACCACCAGTGGCGTACGTCAATCCCACATAATACCACCCCAAAAGAGGAGGGAACCTCCACGTTGCAGAACTCGCTGGATAGTGTGTCTGCCTTGACCGGGTTGCCTCCAAACACCTCTCCGACGATTGTCCGGTTGAAGGCATATACGACACGCTTGGTGGAGAGAACGTGATGCCAATCAAGAGCGGTCCATTTGGCATGTTGTTGGACCTGTCTGTACCGCGCTACATGGTGTCGTGGTTGCTAAGATGGACCTCGCCATGGACGTCGGGAGTCAAGTTGCGCATCATGCAGCCTATTATGCACCATTTGAGTCGTAACACGACGCGCTGTAACCGCACGAAAAGCATTGTTCGACATGATGGCGTTGCTGTCAGGTTCGGTTAAATGGTTCAAATGGCTCTGAGCACTATGGGACTTAACTTCTGAGGTCAATCAGTCCCCTAGAACTTAGAACTACTTAAACCTAACTAACCGAAGGACTTCACACACATCCATGCCCGAGGCAGGATTCGAACCTGCGACCGTAGCGGTCGCGCGGTTCCAGACTGCAGCGCCTAGAACTGCTCGGCGACCCCGGCCGGCCTGTCAGGTTTCCTCCGAGTCATAATCCGTAGGTAGCGGTCATCCAGTGCACTAGCAGCCCTTGGGCGGCCTGAGCGAGGCATTTAACAGACAGCTGCTTTCTCTCTGTATCTCTTCCACGTCCGAACAGCATCGCTCTGATTCACTCTGAGACGCCTGGACGCTTCCCTTGTTTATAGCCCTTCCTGGCGTAAAGTAACAATGCGGAAGCAATCGAACCGCTATATTGACCGTCTAGGCATGGTTGAACTTCAGACAACACGAGCCGTGTACTTCCTTCCTGGTGGAATGACAAGAACCGATCGGCTATCGGTCCCCTTCTATCTAATAGGCGCTCCTCATGCGTGGTTGTTTACATCTTTGGGCGGGTTTAATGACATCACTGAAGTCAAAGGGGTTGTGACTGTGCCAGCCGGTGTGGCCGAGCGGTTCTAGGTACTTCAGTCTGGAACCGCGCCACCGCTACGGTCGCAGGTTCGAATCCTGCCTCGGGCATTGATGGGTGTGATGTCCTTAGGTTAGTTAGGTTTAAGTAGTTCTCAGTTCTAGGTGACTGATGACCTCAGCAGTTAAGTCCTATAGTGCTCAGAGCCATTTTGGATTATGACTGTGATATAATACCGACGTCTGTCTTCAGGAGTTGTGGGAACTGGAGTGATGCAAAACTTTTTTTTTGATGTGTTTACAAATCCAAAAAGAGATTATGTAGGAGTAGGTCTAATTATGAACAAGACAATAGGAACGCGGGTAGGCCTCTATAGCACTTTAGCAAATGCATTATCATGTCCAAAATAGATGCAAAGTCACCACCCAGTTTATACGCCAGCTAGCCTACCAAATGATGAAGGGATTGGAAGAATGTGTTGTCACAGAGAATAAATTATTCATATAGTCAAGCAAGAGGAAAATTTATTGTGTTGGGTGACTATAATTCAATAGTCCGGGAAGGAAGAGACGGAAGATGGTTTAAATTCCTTACTTTTAAATTATTTTTTATTTTTATTAATTTTTTTACTGGAGCAGACACAGCTTTGAAGAGCTTATTGTCTGGTGTTATATTGCTCCTGTTTCTTAATTTTTGCCTGTTATTGCGGTTTGTAATTAAATATTCTTTGCCTTAAGTCTAAGCTGGCCATTAATAATTTGAGTAACAGTGCTTACAGGGAGAGTAGTTAAGAGTGCTACAGCTGGTCTGAGTTTGCTCAGTAGGCACATTCTGTCTTACGAAAATGGTTCAAATGGCTCTGAGCACTATGGGACTTAACATCTGAGGTCATCAGTCCCCTAGAACTTAGAACTACTTAAACCTAACTAATCTAAGGCATCACGCACAACCATGCCTGTGACAGGATTCGAACCTGCGACCGTAGACGTCGCGTGATTCCAGACTTAAGCGTCTAGAACGTCTCGGCTACACGCCCGGCCAAGAGACGGAAGAATAAGGATTGGGGTAAAGGAATGAAACAAGAAGCTGCCTGGTAGAATTTTGCGCTAAGCATAATAGGAAGAATAGGTGCAAGAATCAGGATTCTATAATACATAGAAAAGACCTGGATACACTGGGGGGTTTCAGACTGATTATTCAGGTTGGACACTAACAAAACCGACAAATTAGAGGGATGGATTCCTGACTGGTAATGGAGGAAAAACGGTCCTATGAAGACGTGTCCGGAAATAAACGGTGTGCGTGCAACGACAACAAATCGTCCCTGAACACAATACAGAGCTGCATCGCATACATGTCACAACAGATGTTCGATATGGCGACCGAATGCACGCGGTCACACGTCACGTCGTGCATTTGCGTTCCCTTAGGCACGTTTGTGCATGTCTCGGGATACGGGCACCGTGAACACACTGTTGAAGGGCCTGCACATCAAGAGCTGGTCCAGCATACATAACACTTTCCAAAAGTCTCAAGAGATAAAAATCCAGGAGGCTTAAGTTCTCTGATCTAGCAGGCCATGTTGCAGGGCCTCCGTGTCCTACCCAACTTCCGAGGAAGATGATGTCTTGGGGAGCTGCAAGGCGGAAGTGCAGGGATGCTTCGTCATGCAGAAACCACACAATCAGTCGTACTGCCAGAACTACATTCTGAAGCAGCCCGGGAATATTCCGCAGGAAGTTCAGGTACGTTCCTGTGTTCCGCGAAATTTCAGGCACGGTCCTCCGTCAAGGGGCTGTGGAATACTAACAGAATATGTGATCGCCAAGAACCGTAGCACATACACTGATGCTGAACCGATGATGACGAGATACCTCAACCATTCCACAAGGGTTGTCTGTAGCTCACAGATGAGACGATTATGCAGTTTGATGATGCCAGCTCTGGTAAAGGTTGCTTCGTCGGTAAAGAGGGCTGATAACAGCAATCCCACAATTGTGACGTTCTGGTGCACATCCTTCCTATAGAGGGAAATAAGCTTACACGTTGCAGGTGATATGGATAGTTGCGGTTTCAATGCAGGACACACTTAATCGTACTTTCGTTTACACCGTATTGGCAGGCCACTTACCTGGAGCTTCTACTACTGTTTGTCTCAATATTCTATGGACCTCGGTTCTCCAAATCTGGCGCACGCACAGTCCGTCGCTTCCCTTTACGTTCATCTGTCTGCAAGGACCCAAGATCAGACAAACGCCTAAAAAGTGCTTCAAAAGTTATATGGTGTGGTTGGTGTCTGTGAGGGTACTTGTTCTAGTACAGCAGTGCTGCCTCTAGATCGTTTCCATCTGCTTGGCCGTACACAGACACCATATCGGCTTGTTCCCAACATGAATATCGGACTATTCTGCTACTTACAGTTCCCTACGTCGATCATGTAGCCTCCAACACACAATGAACATAGGGCACGTGATCAGAGAAACTTTAATTCACCAGTGCCATCTAGCGTCACGAAGATGCGTTTTCAAACACATGTTCATAAAATCTTTTTTACTCCATTTCATAAGGAATCCGACAGTGCAGTTTGTCGGTTTTATTAGTGTTCACACTGCATAAAGCAAAGACAGAGATTCCTGAACCATATTTCAACTGTATGAAATTTCCAGGAGTACATTAAAACTGATGAATTTACAAAAAGGATAGGAAATTAAGGAGATGGGAACGGCATGAGTTGAACTAGAGATTGGTGAGAGTTTCAAAGGTTGCACTAGGGAACGACTGGAACGGGGAAAAATAGAGTTGAAGATGCATAGGTAGCTTCGAGGTACGAAGCAGAGAAAACAGCAGAGGATCAAATAGATAAAATGGCAAGACCAAGTAGAAATCCCTGTAGATCACAGGAGAAATTGAATTTAACTGATGAAATGAGAAAATAAAAACATGCAGTGAATAAAGCAGGCGAAAGGGAATACAAACGTGTAAACAAAGAAGTTAAGAGACAGTGCAAACTGGCTAAGCAGGACTGGCTGGAGAAAAAAAATTTGGTATATAAAAACATTATCACTAGGGGAAAGACAAATACCAACTTCAGAGAAATTGGAGAGGCGTTTGAAGAAAAGAGAAGCAACTACATGATTATTAAGAGCTCACGTGGAAGCCAGTACTAAGCAAAGAAGGCAAATATTAAAGGTGAAAGGAATACATAGAGGAGCTATACAAAGAAAATGAACTTGAAGGCAAATTGTAGGAAGGAGAAAGGAATAACATCACTATGGAATGGGATATATGATACTGTGAGTTAACCTGATAAAACACTAAAAAACCGAAGTTAGAATAAAGCCTGTAGAGTAGACTACATTCACTCTGAGCTATTGATATTCTTGGGTGAGCGAGCCATGAATAAACTATTGCACCCGGTGTGACAAATATACGAGACAGGATAAATACTGTCAAACTTAAAAGAGAACGAAATAATTCAAATTTCAAAAAAGGAATGAAGAAGGGATGAGAGGTGAAATATTACCGACCTATCGGTTTAATACGTCATTGTTGCGAAATACTGACACGAGCTATTTACAGAATATTGAAATAACTGGTAGATGCTGACGCGACCACTGGAAATGATTAAAGGATAGCTCAGACATATTACATTGTCACTAATTAAAATAATAGCAGCATACTGTGTGCTGCTGACGTGAGTTGACAGAATAATTAAAGCTCTAAGCAGATAAACTCACACATTTAAAGAGGAGATACAGACAACGTCCACTTAAATGTACGGCCAGAATTTATTGCAATACATCATGTGATAAATGCTGGCTTATACAAACAGATGGTTCAAATCACATCTCAGATAATTGATGAGACATTTGTATTTGGATTAGTCAATTATTAACCGCAGTTTAGTTACATTTTTCTTTATTTTGATAGCACTGTCGTTTTACGTTGATGAGTATGATTTGTTTATTTGTTGTTATATCTTTGCCATTTTCATGCTGCTAGGTTAGTTTCGTTATCGCTGCCGCGCTGTTAATCATGGCTGTTCCACTGTCTATTTGCACCAAAGAAGAGCAACTTTCAGTGATTCGTTTTTTGTGGTTGGTAGGCGTATCAGGGGCCGAAATTCATCGAAGACTTTCGGTACAGTACGGGAACAGTGTTTTGCCACAACGGAGTGTCTACGTATGGATTGAAAAATTCCGGAATGATCGGAGAAGTGTTACGCACGACGAAGGAGCCGGACGACCGTTTACCGCCACAAATGAAGAAACCATTGAGCGTTCTAGTGAAATGATTCTCTTAGACTATTAACGATTGACAAAGTGGCATATGGTCTGCAAATTAGTCACGGTACTGCCTGCGGAATCATCCACAACAAACTTGGGTTTCACAAAGCAAACTTGGGTTTCATAAAGTTTGTGCAAGTTGGGTCCCAAAACGACGCACTGCTGCATAAACAAAACCGCTTGACCATCTGCAAACAACATTTGGATCGCTATGGTAACGAAGGTGACAACTTCTTAGAAAGGATCATTACTGGTGACGAAACGTGGATCCATCATTACGAGCCTGAGAGTAAACGGCAGAGTGTGGAATGGAAACATCCAAATTCGCCACGCATGAAAAAGTTCTAGACCAAACCGGCCTCAGGAAAACTGATGCTTACCGGTTTTTGGGACTCACAAGGTCCAGTACTGGAACATTACGGTGAAAGGGGCACAACGATAAACAGTGTACGTTACAGTGAGATACGTATCGCCAGACTAAAGCCTGCAATTCGAAGCAAATGCCGAGAACTGCTGTCAAAAGGTGTTGTGTTGTTGCACGACAATGCCCGTCCGCATACTGCTGCCCACACTGCTGAAACACTGCATAAAGTCAAATCTGAAGTACTGGAACAGCCTCCATACAGTCCTGATCTTGCCCCTTCTGAGTATCACTTGTTCGTTCCATTCAAACAGGCATTTAGGTGCCGTCGATTTGCCTCGGGCGAAACAGTGAAAGGAGCGGTGCATTTCTGGCTCGAACCGAGAACCTTTTTTTATGAGGGCATCAGGAAGCTTGTACAACGATGGACCAATAGCGTTGAAACGCAAAGAGACTATGTCGAAAAATGATGATCTTCTCCATTTTCCATTTTATTACAATGAAATTTTATAACTACTTTTCAGATAGTAATAGACTTACCCTCGTATTTAATATATGACTAACATAAAATTTTTGTAAACTAGTATTTATACACTGATTACAACTACTCTATACCCGTTGTACCACTAGCGTAAATTCTGTGATTGCTTTGCACTGTAGCAGACACGATGTAATATACCAGGCACTGAAATGAGAAATAAAATTATGTATGTTGCAGTGTAAAGCATCTGATTAATTTACAGTTATTGAACACTCAATACAACATAGTTTTAACAAGCATGTTTTCCGCTCCTTCACAATTTTTTTATATTAGTCTTACAGTAGATCCAACTGTCAGTCTAATCATTTGTGTGAGATGGGGTCTGAACGATCTGCTCATACATGCTAGCGTTTCTCATGTGTTATATTGTAATACACTGACGGAAGAAAATCTCTGCACCAAGAAGGAGTTGTGCGTCATAAACGACATTTGGTATGCGTGTTTCTTCATCTCAAAGATAATGTCTATTCAGATTCCACACCAGTCGTATAAGAGTGGCACTAGTACAGCCACTGTGAGGATGCGAACCAGGTTTGTTTTAAATACGCGCTGTAAAGTTCGCGAACGTTAGTTACTTTTGAGATTGATCGTGGTAAGCTGATGTTAGACAAGAATGTCTTTAATACGACAAAGCCGACACTATCAATTCTTCACTGAGTTTGAACGAGGTCGTGTCAAATGTCAACGAGAAGCTGGATGTTCCGTTTGCAATCCTGCAGGAAGACTTGGCAGGAATGTAGCCACTGTATGTGATTGCTGATAGCGGTGGTCGAGAGAATGTACGATCGCAAGAAGACTAGACTCCTGGCGGCCACTTGGCACTAGCGAGAGGGAAGACCATCGTGTTCAGCGTATGGCTCTAGCCACTGTACTGCATCTGCAATAGCCATCTGAGCAGCGATTGGCACCACAGTGACCCAACGAAATGGAACAACTCGGTTGCTTCAGAGATAGCTCCGCGCCAGTCGCTTTGTAGCGTGCATTCCACTGACCCCAAAGAAGTGCCATTTGGGACTTCAGTGGTGTCAAGCGAGAGCTCGTTTGAGGGTATGGTGGAGGTCTGTTGTGTTTTCTAATGAAAGTTGGTTGTGATTCTGAGCCAGTGATGGCCGTGTGTTGTTAGAAGGAAACCAGTGGAGGACCTGCAGCCAACCTGTTTGCGTGCTAGGCACGATGGCCCTACCGGTTGAGCTACGGTCTGGTGAGCGATTTCATATGACAGCAGGAGCATTCTCGTGGTTATCCCACACACTCTGATTGCAAAACTGTGCGTCTATTTGGTGAGTGGATCTGTTGCACTGGGACTCATGAACAGCATTCCAGGCGATGTTTTGCAACAGGATAAGGCTTCCCCACATACACTACTGGCCATTAAAATTGCTACACAAAGAAGAAATGCAGATGATAAACGGGTATTCATTAGACAGATATATTATACTAGAATTGGCATGTGATACATTTTCACGCAACTTAGTTGCATGGATCCTGAGAAATCAGTAACCAGAACAGACACCTCTGACCGTAATACCATGCTTGTTACGCCTGGCCATTGAGTCAAACAGAGCTTGGATGACGTGTACAGGTACAGCTTTCCATGCAGCTTCGAAGCCAGACATTTTCAATTGGTGAGAGATCTGGAGAATGTGCTGGGCAGGGCAGCAGTCGAACATTTCCTGTATCTAGAAAGGACCGTACAGGATCTGTAACATGCGGTCGTGCATTATCCTGCTGAAATGTAGAGTTTCACCGAGATCGAAAGAAGGGTAGAGCCACGGGTCGTAATATATATGAAATGTAACGCTCACTGTTCAAAATGCCGTCAATGCGAACAAGAGGTGACCGCGACGTGTAACCAGTGGCACTCCACACCATGATTCCGGGTGTTATGCCACTATGACGATGACGAATACACGCTTCTAATGTGCGTTCACCGCGATGTCGCCAAATACGATTGCGACCATCATGATGCTGTAAACAGAACCTGAATTCATCCGAAAAAATGATGCTATGCCATTCGCGCACTCACGTTCGTCGTTGAGTACACCATCGCAGGCGCTCCTGTCTGTGATGCAGCGTCAAGGGTAACAGCAGCCATGGCCTCCGAGCTGATAGTCCATGCTGCTGCAAACGTCTTCGAACTGATCGTGCAGATGGTTCTTGTCTTTGCAAACGTCCCCATCTGTTGACTCAGGGATCGAACGTGGCTGTACGATCCGTTACAGCATCTCGTCTGCTAGTGATACGAGACCGTTGGGATCCAGCAGGACATTCCGTATTACCCTCCTGAACCCACCGATTCCATATTCTGTTAACACTCATTGGATCTCGACCAACGCGAGCAGAAATGTCGCGATACGATTAACCGCAATCGCGATAGGCTACAATCCGACCATTATCAAAGTCGGAAACGTGATGGTACGCATTTCTCCTATTTACGCGAGGCATCACAACAACGTTTTACCAGGAATTGCCGGTCAACTGCTGTTTGTGTATGAGAAATCGGTTGGAAACGTTCCTCATGTCAGAACGTTGTAGGTGTCACCACCGGCGCCAACCTTGTGTGAATTCTCTGAAAAGCTAATCATTCGCATATCGCAGCATATTCTTCTGTCGGTTAAATTTAGCGCCTGTGGCACGTCTTCTTCGTGGTGTTGCAATTTTAATGGCCGGTAGTGCACAACTATTCTAAGATAACGTGCTCTATAGAATGTCGAAAAGTGGCCTTGGCGTGCTCGGTTACGAGATCTCTTTCCAATCTGACTCATATGGGACTCAGACGACAAAACAAGTGCCATCTACAAACAGCATTAACCGGAAATTTTCACTCTGCACCGGAGAGTGCGCTGATATGAAACTTCCTGGCAGATTAAACTTGTGTGCCTGACTGAGACTCGAACTCGGGACCATTGCCTTTCGCGGGGAAGTGTTCTACCAACTGAGCTACCCAAGCACGACCCACCACCAACGACCAACGACCCGTCCTCACAGCTTCACTTTCGCCAGTATCTCGTCTGCTACCTTCCAATCTTCACAGGAACTCTCTTGCCAAACTTGCGAAGACAAGTACTTCTGGAAGACAGGATATTGCAGGATATTAGCCACAGCCTGTAGATGTTTCCAGAATGAAATTTTAACTCTACAACGGAGTGTGCGCTAATATTAAACTTCGCGGCAGATTAAAACTGTGTGCCGGACCGAGACTCGAAGTCTGGATCTTAACCGTTCCTATATTGACCGACGAAGTGCAATAGGCATGGAAATCCATCCCGCAAACTAACATCTGGCACCTATAGATCACATTGGATGCACGTTTGCAAGCTTAGATTCAACATTATGGTGGTTACACTGTTAATGTACGAGAATTCCACATTTCAATGACTTATCTCGCGGTTACTACGGTAAACTGCTACGAGTGTCTCATATGATAACGCATGACAAAGAACATTCACTGTGTATCTGTTAGACACTAGGCAGTGGAATCGTATTGGAGCTAATGAAGCGGGCAGACAGTAGACGATCTGGTAAACAGTGATCAGCTGTGCAGTCCGTAGTATGTACAGCAGAATTTCTTCGTTCGCAGGGTTGCTGCTTACTGTTAATGCGCCATGAATGTGTGTACTATTTGGCACATTGTGTGAAAAAGTAATTCTGTACTATTTAACAACATGTAACTGCGTATAAATGCGATGTATAAGAGGCAGTCAAGTGAAAACGAGACAGGTGGATAAAAATACGTGACCTTTATATTACTTTAAAAGTTCATCTCACTGTGAGACAAGACTGTCAGTGCCTTCATGGAAAAAAAAAAAATGTTTTCTGTTGCCTACGGAACCATGTTGTCCGCCCACATGCCGGCAAGATTGTTTCGACTACGCTCCAGAAGTTTCACTGCGAAGCCCTTACGAATCATTCGTAGATTTCCTTAGGAGGAAGAGATGCCCGTATAATTCCAAATTTAGAAGAACGAAAAATCCCCAAGACTGGCGAAGTTTTGCAGAAGTTCGAAACACAACGCGTACTTCAGTGCGAGAAGCTTTTAATAATTTCCACAACGAAACTCTGTCTCGAAATCCGTCAGAAAACGCAAAGAGAGTCTGGTCATACATAAAGCACGCCAGGGGCAAGACGCAAGCAATACCTTCACTGCGCGGTAACACTGATGACAGTGCGATTATAGCAGTGTTATTAAACACGGTTCTCCGAAATTCCTGCACCAAAGGAGACGAAGTAAATATTCCTGAATTCCAATCAAGAACAACTGCCAAGATGAGACAAATAGAAGTAATATCCTCGGTGTAGCAACGAAGCTAAAATCACTTAATACAGACAAGGCCCCCGGTCCAGATTGTATACCACTCAGGTTCCTCTCAGAGTATGCTGATACAGTAGCTCCATATTTAGCAATTATATACAACCTATCGCTCACAGAAAGATCCGTAACTAAAAGCTGGAAAATAGCTCAAGTCACACCAATATCCGAAAAGGGAAGTAGGAGTAATCAGCTGAATTACAGTCCCGCATCACTAGCGTCGATTTTCAGTGGGGTTTTGAAACATATACTGTATTCCAACATTATGTAGTTACCTCGAAGAAAACGATTTATTGACACATAGTCAGCACGGATTCAGAAAATATCGTTCCTGCGAAACACAACTAGCTCTTTATACTCATGAAGTAATGAGTGCTATCGACAGGGGATGTAAAATTGATTCCGTATTTTTAGATTTCAAAAAGACTTTCGACACCTTTCACCATAAGCGTCTTCTAATCAAACTACGTGCCTATGAATATCGCGTCAGTTGTGCGACTGGATTCGTGATTTACTGTCAGAAAGGTTAGAGTTCGTACTAACAGACTGAAAGTCATCGAGGATAACAGAAATAATATCCGGAGTTCCCCAAGGAAGTGGTATAGACGCTCTATTGTTCCTGATCTACATTAATGACATAGGTGAAAATCTGAGTAGCGTCTTAGATTGTTTGTAGATGATGCTGTCATTTACCGTCTTGTAAATTCATCAGATGACCAAATAGAATTGCAAAATGATCTCGATAAGATATTATCTGTATGGTGTGAAAAGTGGCAGTTGAACCTGAATAAAGAAAAGTGTGAAGTTATTCACAAGAGTACTAACAGAAATCCACTAAATTTGGACTAAGCGATAAGTCACACAAATCTGAAGGTTTTAAATTTAAGTAAATACTTATGGATGACAATTACATATAACCTAAACTGGAGCGATATTACGTAGATAATGTTGTGGGTAGGGTAAATTAAAGACTGCGATTCATTGGCAGAACACTTTGAAGGTGCAACAGGTATATTAAAGAAACTGCTTATACCACGCCTATCCGCCCTATTCTGGAGTACTGATGTGCGGTGTGGGATCCGCATGAGTTGGCTCTAACAGATGACATCGAAAAGGTACAAAGAAGGGCAGCTCGTTATGTATTATGTATTATAGTGAAATAGGGATATAGTGCCACAGACATCATACGTGAATTGGTGTGGCAATCATTATAACAATGGCGTGTTTCGTTGCGACGAGATCTTCTCATGAAATTTCAATCACCAGTTCGATTGCGAAAACATTCTGTTGGCACCCACCTACACAGGAAGAAATGATCATCACGATAAAATAAGAGTAATGAGTTCTGGCACAGAAAAATCTAACTACTCCTTTTTCCCGTGGGCCGTTAGAGAATGGAACGGTAGAGAGACAGCTTGAAGGTGGTTCATTGAACCCTCTGCCAGGCGCTTTGTTGTGAACAGCAGAGTAATCACGTAGATGTAGATGTTCCAGCATGATTTGCTAGGCAGTCGCAAACGTTTTTCTATACCGGCATTGACCATCTTATTTCAAAGTGGGATAAAGAATAATGATTTTTCCTCGTCTGTCACGTTTTCATTTGACTGCCTATTATGCTTTCCGTTACCTACTTTGACAGTGTCTGTTAAATTATTAGATATGTCACACAGTTATTTCAAGTGACAGATTCATGGATTTTACTATTGGGCGCCATTAATTCTATCGCCTAGTATGATGTAAACGTTTTTATGTGAAGATGTGACATTTTATTACGCTTTTTCTGTTAACATACGATTCAGTTATTTTCTCATGATTTCTGTGTGTTGTTTCCTTTGATACATAGGCTCCTGGTGATAGTTTGTGGACCGGAAATTAGTTATTGAATACAGAAAGTGTACTGGCAGCTCTTGGCGGAAAATCATGACGCTCTTGAAATACACTCCTGGAAATTGAAATAAGAACACCGTGAATTCATTGTCCCAGGAAGGGGAAACTTTATTGACACATTCCTGGGATCAGATACATCACATGATCACACTGACAGAACCACAGGCACATAGACACAGGCAACAGAGCATGCACAATGTCGGCACTAGTACAGCGTATATCCACCTTTCGCAGCAATGCAGGCTGCTATTCTCCCATGGAGACGATCGTAGAGATGCTGGATGTAGTCCTGTGGAACGGCTTGCCATGCCATTTCCACCTGGCGCCTCAGTTGGACCAGCGTTCGTACTGGACGTGCAGACCGCGTGAGACGACGCTTCATCCAGTCCCAAAAATGCTCAATGGGGGACAGATCCGGAGATCTTGCTGGCCAGGGTAGTTGACTTACACCTTCTAGAGCACGTTCGGTGGCACGGGATACTTGCGGACGTGCATTGTCCTGTTGGAACAGCAAGTTCCCTTGCCGGTCTAGGAATGGTAGAACGATGGGTTCGATGACGGTTTGGATGTACCGTGCACTATTCAGTGTCCCCTCGACGATCACCAGAGGGGTACGGCCAGTGTAGGAGATCGCTCCCCACACCATGATGCCGGGTGTTGGCCCTGTGTGCCTCCTTCGTATGCAGTCCTGATTGTGGCGCTCACCTGCACGGCGCCAAACACGCATAAGACCATCATTGGCACCAAGGCAGAAGCGACTCTCATCGCTGAAGACGACACGTCTCCATTCGTCCCTCCATTCACGCCTGTCGCGACACCACTGGAGGCGGGCTGCACGATGTTGGGGCGTTAGCGGAAGACGGCCTAATGGTGTGCGGGATCGTAGCCCAGCTTCATGGAGACGGTTGCGAATGGTCCTCGCCGATACCCCAGGAGCAACAGTGTCCCTAATATGCTGGGAAGTGGCGGTGCGGTCCCCTACGGCACTGCGTACGATCCTACGGTCTTGGCGTGCATCCGTGCGTCGCTGCGGTCCGGTCCCAGCTCGACGGACACGTGCACCTTCCGCCGACCACTGGCGACAACATCGATGTACTGTGGAGACATCACGCCGCATGTGTTGAGCAATTCGGCGGTACGTCCACCCGGCCTCCCGCATGCCCACTATACGCCCTCGCTCAAGGTCCGTAAACTGCACATACGGTTCACGTCCACGCTGTCGCGGCATGCTACCAGTGTTAAAGACTGCGATGGAGCTCCGTATGCCACGGCAAACTGGCTGACACTGACGGCGGCGGTGCACAAATGCTGCGCTGCTAGCGCCATTCGACGGCCAACATCGCGGTTCCTGTTGTGTCCGCTGTGCCGTGCGTGTGATCATTGCTTGTACAGCCCTCTCGCAGTGTCCGGAGCAAGTATGGTGGGACTGACACACCGGTGTCAATGTGTTCTTTTTTCCATTTCCAGGAGTGTATATCGGGTGATCAAAAAGCCAGTATAAATTTGAAATGTTAATAAACCACGGAATAATGTAGATAGAGAAGTAAGAATTGACACACATGCTTGGAATGACATGGGGTTTTATTAGAACCACAAAAAAAGTTCACAAAATGTCCGACAGATGGCGCTGGACAGCAAAACGTCAGTGATTGCGTATGACGATCGTGTATACAAGAAACTGTAATGAGAGAGAGAATCCCGCTCTCCCCTGCCCATATGGGGCAGGGGAATGAAATTACAATAAAGAAAAAAAAAAAAAGAGAGAGAATCAGATGCGCCAGCAGTCGCAGACTGTTGACGTTACCTGAAAAGGCGCTTTTAGTGAAGCTGTATTATCAGAATGGGGAATGTGCTAGTTCAGCGTTACGATCCTATCTCCATAGGAAAGGGATTCCAACGGGTAAAGATCTGTTGACAAATGCAGCTGTGGCGAGAATGATTTCGAAGTTCGAAGCCACGGGTTGTTTAGACGATAGACCCCGTAGTGGTGGACCGAGCACAAAGCGTAATGCTGCTGAGACAGTTCAGGAAGAAATGGAGACTGTAGCGGGTTCGTCTATGCACGTCAGCGCTCGTGCAGTCGCACGTCGCATTGGCTGTCCATACACTACCGTTTGGTTGGCACCGAGGCGTACCCTTCGATGCTATCCGTACAAAATCCATCGGCATCATGAATTGTTACCTGGCGACTTAATGAAGAGGAGGGCATTTGCGGTGTGGGTGTTTCAAAAGATGGCGGAAGATGACGATTGGTTGAGTACCTTGTGCTGTACCGACGAAGCTCATTTTACTCTCCGAGGATCTGCGAACTCCCACAACTGCAGAATTTGGGCAACCGAAAATACTAGAACTGTCGTGGAAACTCCGTTGGTCGACGAGAAAATCAAGGTACGTCTTGGATGTACTACATATACCGTTATCGGGCCTTTTTACTTCGAGGAAAGGCGTGATTCTAGTTTTGTAGCTGCTACCGTGACGGGTGAGAGGTACGCCGATATGTTACAGAATCGCACCATCCCTAGCCTGGCTGATAAACACCTCCTGGAAGGTACGATGTCTATGCAGGATGGCGCTCCACCCCATATTGCTAGACGCGTAAAAGATTTCTTGCCGTGCGCGTCGTTTGGTGATGATCGTGTGCTCAGCCGCCACTTTCGTCATGCTTGGCCTCCAAGATCCCCAGACCTCAGTCCGTGGGATTATTGGCTCTGGGGTATATCGTGATCGACCGACATCTCAAGGGATGCTGAAAGACAACATCCGACGCCAATGCCTCACCGTAACTCCGGGCATACTTTACAGTGCGCTTCAGAACATTATTTCTCGACTACAGCTATTGTTGAGGAATAATGGTGGACATATTGAGCATTTCCTGTAAAGAATATCATCTTTGCTTTGTCTTACTTTCTTATGCTAATTATTGCTGTTCTGATAAGATGAAGCGCCATCTGTCGGTCATTTTTTGAGCTTTTGTGTTTTTTCGGTTCTAATAAAACCCCATGTCATTCCAAGCATGTGTGTCAATTTGTACCTCTCTATCTACATTGTTCCGTGATTTATTCAGTTTTCAAATCTATACTGACTTTATGATCACCCGGTATATCATGACCGTGGACTAGACAAAGTTGATCGAGAGGGATCATCGACACAACAGGAGAACTTGAGACTGGTGAACTATGTGGCACTCTTTTGCGGCAGGTTCCGGCGACTGCGGGGTCCGTTCAGCGCGTTCATCGTGAACCTGGCGGTGGCCGACCTGTGTACGTCGCTGCTGCACGCCGCGGCCGCCGCCTCCTCCTTCAGCGGACACTGGGTCTTCGGCGTCGCAGGTGAGTGATGCCAACCCACCACGAGACAGCACGACTCCTTTCCTACACTGCAGGCCACCGGAACTGCAACAAGATGGAAGGGCGTGCGAAAAACTTAACATTCGCTTGAAGCCTGCTACACCAGCTGTCAAGTGTCGAATTTCAACAGGGGCTGTATTGTAACGTACTGTGACTGCAGTTCGCCGTTCCGCGATATTTCTTCTCGCGTTGCTCGACCTCCAACGTCTCATGTCTGTATTTGGAATGTATGGCTTCGGTAGGACAATACTCAAGGCCATGCATTTCCGGGGGTACATAAAGGCATTGTTAAAGGGGCAGTATTATTTTCAGTGTACACTGATGACTGTTATCTGCGGCTCCTCTCGCATATCAATGGTTTTGTTATTGATAAATTTTGATGCCTGAGTAAGCTGTTGCTATGCAATAACGTCACATGTGTGCCAATCCACCAAGCGACTCAAGGCATGGCGACAAGGCGCGTGTAGAGTTGCTTTCGGGCAGCAGCGGTTATTTATGTATCGTGTCATTGAAAAAGCTATACTTGATACGACGTGTACAGTAGGCAACAAATTTAACAATTTTCTAACCTGATATATGTTCAGTAACGTATAAAAGACTTTGCACTCCCTGCTTTACTATTTTAGGGGTCAACCTTTCACTCCCCCCGCCCCCCCCCCCCCCCCACAAAAAAAAACAACTGAGAATGTGCTGCATTAGGGTTCAATCTGTCTCCATATCAAATTTCATCGAAATCGGTTCCTGGATTTAATAGTGAAAACGTAACACACAAAATTACACATTTGATATTAATATCATAGTAAGGATTAACATGTTGAGGATTGTTGAATCCTATAACGTAGAACATATACAATTTTCATTAATATGATAAAGTTCAAAGGTCAAAGAATAATCTGCTTTTTCAAAGAGCAAATATTGCTCCTACGTTCGAGCAATAATCTTCAAAACAACAGATATCTTTTGGACACACTTTCTAATGTAGCCTACGTTGTTCCTCATAGTTCAAGCCATCTTCCTGTCAAATTTCATAGAAATCAGTCGAGCGGTTTAGGTGTGAAAATGTAACAGACAGAGTTACACTGAAGTGTCAAAGAAGCTTGTCGGCAAAGCCTACACAAGGTTAGTCACTAATTACTGCCACCTACAATAACTCCGAAAGTATGATATTAGCTGAAAAGTTTGTGGGAGAAATGTTGCACGTGACAACGGGGACCATAATATGACGTTGGTTTTTTGTTGCTAGGTGGGGTCGCGTCAGACGTATAAAGGTCAGCTTTGTGTTTTTAAATGTTATGCTATAGTTTGGTACTTATTTTCTGGTAGCTGCTATCGAAACAAATCCAATGATGTGTCACAGTAAGGTCTTTGAAGGTCAACGAAGGTGAAAAAAGGGCATGAACTTCCATTTACAGAAGGTGTTCGAAGTGATGACCAGTGGTATCAGTGCAGTGCTGCAATCTTCTTATCATGGATTGAGTGATATTCCTTATCACTTCTTCACTTATTGAAGCACATGCTCTTACAACTTCTCTCGTATATCGTGCAAATAGCAAATATTCGGAGAATGAGGTGTATCTATCTAACGTGCTACTGACATGTAAACACCGTTCAACGGTTTCGCAATACAACACCAATAGGAACGGTAAGACTAGTATCGTCGAATCAAGCGAATGTGAACGATGTATTCCTTCGAAGAGAAGGTCGATATACCTCTCAATTAAGGAGAATGCCAACGATGTTCAGTGAGAGCTAGAGACTTGTATGCTGAAAGATATCCTCAACGTACTCACCCTACACGCCGTGCATTTAAATATGTGTGTGATAAATTGAGAACAACTGGATCTTTAACGCATCGGAAACATATCCAGCAAAAGAAAATTATTAACGAGGAAACGGAAATTGGTACTCTTGGCTCTGTGGTTCGAGATCCTTGTGTTGGTTCGCGTCAAATCGCAAGGGAATCTGACATGAGCCAGAGTAGTACGCTTAATGATCTTCATCCCCTTAAATACACTCCTGGAAATGGAAAAAAGAACACATTGACACCGGTGTGTCAGACCCACCATACTTGCTCCTGACACTGCGAGAGGGCTGTACAAGCAATGATCACACGCACGGCACAGCGGACACACCAGGAACCGCGGTGTTGGCCGTCGAATGGCGCTAGCTGCGCAGCATTTGTGCACCGCCGCCGTCAGTGTCAGCCAGTTTACCGTGGCATACGGAGCTCCATCGCAGTCTTTAACACTGGTCGCATGCCGCGACAGCGTGGACGTGAACCGTATGTGCAGTTGACGGACTTTGAGCGAGGGCGTATAGTGGGCATGCGGGAGGCCGGGTGGACGTACCGCCGAATTGCTTAACACGTGGGGCGTGAGGTCTCCACAGTACATCGATGTTGTCGCCAGTGGTCGGCGGAAGGTGCACGTGCCCGTCGACCTGGGACCGGACCGCAGCGACCCACGGATGCACGCCAAGACCGTAGGATCCTACGCAGTGCCGTAGGGGACCGCACCGCCACTTCCCAGCAAATTAGGGACACTGTTGCTCCTGGGGTATCGGCGAGGACCATTCGCAACCGTCTCCATGAAGCTGGGCTACGGTCCCACACACCGTTAGGCCGTCTTCCGCTCACGCCCAAACATCGCGCAGCCCGCCTCCAGTGGTATCGCGACAGGCGTGAATGGAGGGACGAATGGAGACGTGTCGTCTTCAGCGATGAGAGTCGCTTCTGCCTTGGTGCCAATGATGGTCGTATGCGTGTTTGGTGCCGTGCAGGTGAGCGCCACAATCAGGACTGCATACGACCGAGGCACACACGGCCAACACCCGGCATCATGGTGTGGGGAGCGATCTCCTACACTGGCCGTACACCTCTGGTGATCGTCGAGGGGACACTGAATAGTGCACGGTACATCCAAACCGTCATCGAACCCATCGTTCTACCATTCCTAGACCGGCAAGGGAACTTGCTGTTCCAACAGGACAATGCACGTCCGCATGTATCCCGTGCCATCCAACGTGCTCTAGAAGGTGTAAGTCAACTACCCTGGCCAGCAAGATCTCCGGATCTGTCCCCCATTGAGCATGTTTGGGACTGGATGAAGCGTCGTCTCACGCGGTCTGCACGTCCAGCACGAACGCTGGTCCAACTGAGGCGCCAGGTGGAAATGGCAGGGCAAGCCGTTCCACAGGACTACATCCACGATCGTCTCCATGGGAGAATAGCAGCGTGCATTGCTGCGAAAGGTGGATACACACTGTACTAGTGTCGACATTGTGCATGCTCTGTTACCTGTGTCTATGTGCCTGTGGTTCTGTCAGTGTGATCATGTGATGTATCTGACCCCAGGAATGTGTCAATAAAGTTTCCCCTTCCTGGGACAATGAATTCACGGTGTTCTTATTTCAATTTCCAGGAGTGTATCATCCTTACCATGTCAGTCTCCACTAATAATTAACTGGTACGAATTGTATGCGTCGCATTCAACTCTACCGATGGGCTCAACTTCAGATTGTGAGGGATGATACATTTATTAATTGATTTTATTTACTTAGGAGTCTCAAGGTATTTCTTCGAGTAACAGACCAAATGTTTGTTGCAGAAATGTGGCGTACTTCGTACCATTAAGATTTATTTCCATGAAACAGGGACCTATAATTCTGTCTTCCAGAATCCCGCACCATTCATTCACCGACCACGATTTTGGTGTGCAACTTGCCCCAGCAAACATGGATTTTCAGTTGACCAAACATGCATGCTACAAGGAACAGAATGTGGTACCAACATGACGGGTGTCCGGCACATTTGTCGTTGATGACTAGAAATGAGTTGCAGAGACAAATCCCAAATAGTTGGATTGGACGCAGAGGAGATATGTCGTTGCCACACTTGACGCCTTTGGTTTTCTTTCTTATGGGGATTCGTAAAAGACATTCTTTATAAAGACATTCCAACTAAACCGGTAGATATGCGACAAAGAATTGTCAGAACATGTGCTTCGATAGCGCCGATGTGATAAGGAATACCACTCAATCCACAATAAGAAGGTTGAAGCACAGCATTGTTACCAATGCATCACTTCGAACATCTTGTGTAATTGGACGATCCTGCCCCATTTTGACCTTCGTTGAACTTCAAAGACCTTACTGTTACACATCATTGGATTCGTCTCCATAGCCACTATCAGAAGATAAGTACCAAACTATAGCATCCTATTTAAAAAAAAAAAAAAAACTAAGTTGACCTTCGTATCTCTGACACCGCCTCACATAGCAACAAAATTTCTTTGTCATTTTATGGTCTCCGTTGTCCCATGCAACTTTTGTCCCACAAAGTTTTCAGCTGCAATCATACATTCGGAGTTATTCTTGGTGGCAATAGTTAGTGACTCACCCTATATAATACAAGTGTCTGGCGCAGCTGTTCGATTGGTTGCTGCTGCTAAAATGGCAGGTTATCAATACTTAAGTGAATTTGAAAGTGGTATTACAGTCGGCGCACGAGCGATGGGACACAGGATCTCCAACGTAGTGATGAAATGGGGATTTTCCCATATGACCATTTCTTGATTACACCGTGAATATCAGGAATCCGGTAGAACATCAAATCTCCGACATAGCTGCGGCCGGAAGAAGATCCTGAAGGACGGGACCAACAAAGACTGGAGAGAATCGTTGAACGTGACGGAAGTGGAACTGTTCCGCAAATTGCTACAGATTTCAATGCTGGACGGTCAACAAGTGTCATCGTGCGAACCATTGAAAGAAACATCATCGACATGGACTTTCAAACCCGAAGGCCAACTCGTGCACTGTGACTGCACCTCGCCTCGGCACTACACCGACATTGGTCTATTGATGAATGGCACCATAGTACATCTAGATACGGCTCTGACAGGTGACGCATACGTAAGCATCCTGTCTGATCACATGCATCCATTCACGTCCATTGTGGATTCCGATGGACTTGAGCAGGCACACCCTACTGCTTTTAAACACTTCTGCTGGCCACCAAACTCCTGAGACATTAACATTATTGATCATATCTGTGATGACCTGAAACGTGCTGACCTCGACCCCCTTGTACTCTCATGTATTTATGGAAGCGCTGAGGATTCATGGTGTCAACTCCCTCCAGCACCGCTTCATTCATTAGTCGAGTCCAAGCCATTTCGTACTGCGGCACTTCTCAGTGCTCGCGGGGGCCCTACACGATATTAGACAGGTGTACCGTTTCTCGGCTCTTCAGAGGATTTTCACATTTTTAGAAGCTTACATTACGATATCCTATTTTTTGTTGCTCGTTTTTCATGACTCAGAGCCTATAGGCTTCCCCAAGCTACGCTCAGGTTACCTGTGAAAACCCCCTGAACATTGGTCTAGAAGTTTTGGAGAGTGATTTGTTCAAACCAAGAAAGAGACACGACTGTTTTACAGTTTTATTACTCGTATATATGTAGAGGATAACCCCGGAGACTGCGAGGGATTGTTTGCGGACGATGCTCTGTACCACAGAAATCCAGCAACGCTAGAAAACTACGGCGATCTGCAGTAAGACCTGCAGGGAAATGACGACTGGCACAACAACCGGTAGTGATCCTGTATGTAAACGAATGTAACGCGTGTAAACAGTCATGAGATCTGGTACTGTGCGACTACAGTGTTGGCGAAAAATCACGGGACACAGTAACTGCCTTAAAGTACCTAGGAAAAGCTAAGCGAAACGATCTAATGTGGGACGCCCACATCAAAATACAATTAAGAAAAAGGAGATAGCTGATTGAAATTCCTTGGGAAAATCTCCAGGGAAATATAATTCTTCTACGAAGAAGGTTGCTTACAGAAGTTTCGTTCGACCTATTTCTCAGTATTATTCATCAGTCTGAGACCCCTACGAAATAGGATGTAAACGTGAGATAGAGAACATCTAACCAAGATTTCACGGGATCGCTTACTCGGTGAGAGAACGTTACGGATATTATCAACAAACTATAGTGGCAAACGCTACAAGAGAGGCATCGTGGATCTCTTGGAAGTTTATTGCTGAAATTTCGAGACCTTACCTTCCATGAAGTGTAGAGCAATACTAAATATAATCCACACACGTCTCGGGAAAAAGTGACAACAAAATTATTAAGGTAACTCGACGTCATACGGAGCTATACCGACAGTCACTTTTTTCAGATACCATTGGTGATTTCAACAGGAATGGGGGCAAGGTGCTTTGCTAAATGTAGATGTAGATGTACTTGTAGCAGTGCCACCACATAATATTTTCAGATGTATTCAAGTTCTGCGTACATCATCATCATGAACGTTTCCTTGTAAGGAGGATATGTTACGAATGAACGATGCAGGATTGCATTCCTGTCGTAATATTATGTGTTGACAGTGGCTAGACAACAGTACTGCCTCCAGCTGGCGTAATCGGTAGTTTGGGTGGCAATCGTACGCTTACAATTTCTGCCGTATGAAGGCCGGTGACTGAGATCCCCTTCACGTTACTTTTTTTAGTAAGGTATCACAAAACTGCTTGTTGCTAGCGCTGTTTTGATTTAGCCTGTTAAAGACAGCGCTCGACAGTTGCCCTGCTCAGAATATTCTGCAGATCTCTCATCCAGTGAAAACGCTGGTAATAGTCAGCCGAGAGAATGGCAATCCAGTTCTCGTCATAGATTACAATTGCTGAACTCTGACGCAGAGGTCAAGCATCGTGGTAAGATTTACCTGTACCTGTTGTCCACTCTCGATATTCATCGAAGTTATAAGCCATTTTTGCTTCATGAATACTAACTGCGTGTTCTAAGTATCGCACATTGTATACCCCAAAATAATCCATAAATTTCACAATTGTGAATAAAACCGCCTAACTCTCCTGATATATTTATTTACTACTTGTTTCTGTGCACACATTGCTGCAGTTCAGCCTTGTGAAATGGAGAAATAAGAAAACAGGCAGTATTCTTTCTAATGTGTACGTCCTAGTCTCTTTCTGACGCCTGTCTCCGTGCATCACCTTTTTTGTCCCTCTTCTCTTCCTTCCGCCACTCTCTGTCCATCACCTCGTCCTCGCCCCCATCCTCTCTCCTCTCTTTCTGTCTGTCACCTCCTGCCGCTTTTCCCTGCATATATTATTCTTCCCGCTCTCTCCATCTCCTCCTGTCTCCACCCCACCCCCAAACTATGTCCACCTCCTCTTTTCCTCATTCTGTGCACAATTCGTTCCTCTCCTCTGTTCATATCCTCTCACCCCGTCCCCTCCTCGCTGACTTTCATCCTTGTTTATTGGTATTGCAAATTCAATTTTCCTGTTTGCTAGCAATGTTTAACTAATATAAGCAGTGTGAGACACGTAGACGTAACACACCTTTCACTTCGTGAACGGTTTCTCACATCGAAACGCGGTTTTCGGCAAATGTTAGAATGTAGAGGTATTTGGTTAATGTTAATGTTTTTAGCGCTGGTATTAATAGGGATATTGAAGTAAGTACGTTTCTTAAATGGAACCATAAACTTTTTTATAACTGCATTTATTGTAACTTCGTTTTTATATCTGCCTTCAATTGCTGTTAAGACAGTTACAATGATATAGCGTTTTTTAATGTTGACGTCGAAACTTATCGAAAAACATCGATTTTTTAAGAGGTGGAGCCCCTCCACGCCAACACCGGCATGGTGGCCAACTCAAAAGGTCTATTGCTATTGCTGCATAAGTGTTAGTTTTCACTAAAGTGAGGTGTCGCAGGATGTGAGTACTGCGATGTTTGCGTACGTCTGGTTAAGGTTAACCATTAATACGCGCTCATCTAGAGATAGATTGGGTCGAAAATCGAACGAAAGTTAGCGGTTTGAAGGGCAGAGGGGAAAAACTGCCAAGGCAAGCGCCAAGGGAAAAAACCTCTGCGATAGCTGGGTCGAGTAGCGAAAGCCTTCCTGACTGCGACAGGTCAAGCAAGGATAGGTTATGTTAATAGCGGGTATCATGCAATAGGATACCGCGCAGTGTCCTTGGTCGTTGTAATAAAAGGAGTATGGTGCGGCAGCGCAGTGCGTTGCCTTAAGCCCTCTGCTGTGCCGTGTCGTCATTGACTTGGCACAGCATTATCAGGCTGGTGCTGAACGGCGGCATCTCACAGTTGGGTGGCGTCCCCTGTTACTGCGTGGCGCTGTTCTGCCGCAGCTGTTCCTCGAGCACCTCCGCTTGCTCGGCGTACTGCGCCGCAGATTCTTCGGAGAGCTGCAGTCCGTTCCCTCGCGCATGCTTGATATGTGCTGCCCTTTTGTTTTCTCTTTCTCTTGCGGAGGCTGCTCCCGTGGCTGTCGACGTCGCTGCCGCTACCGCTGGGGCGGCGGCTGTCATCTCGGCACTCTTCTCCAGCGGCGCTGCTGGTGCAGGAGGTTACAGAAGCCTTTCTGATGCACATTGCCCTTGGGCAAGGACTACACGCAGTTGCCTTAAGGCCTCTTCCTTCTCGGCAGCCACGGCGGCTGCGCAGGCAGTCCTCTCTGCCGCCGTGGCGGCTGTCAGGGCTGCTGTGGCTTCCTCTACGGCGGTGCTGAAGTCGACGGCACTGATCTTCCCGGGGGGCGCGAGTTGCCGCCTCTGGGTTGTCGTCCCCGCAGCTGGCAGGCGGAGCTGCTTCTCTGCTGAGCCGTGCTGGTCTGCGCCCGTCGTCGTCGCCTCTTCCGCTGCGTTGGTGCGTCCGCGGCCGCCTCGCCGCCTCCGGTACGACTGCGGCTTGAAGAAGCCGGGCAGCAGCGCCAGCTGGCGACGTGCGGTCCGCCACACCGGGCGCAAGTCGGCAAAACTTCTCTGGCGCGGTCACAGGCGCGACTGCCGTGCTCGCTGGAGAATTTGTCGCACCGCGCCGCGTTGCGTCAAGACTTGACAACATGGCCCTCGCCCCTGGCACTTGAAGCACATGGGCTGGGGATCCATGGTGATCGGGATAGCCAAAGATATCCCCCTCGCCATCGGCCTTCTGCACGGTCACGGTGTAGAGCGTCGGCCTCTTCTTGTTGGTCCCGTCGCAGGTTAGAATCCTGCCTTGGGCATGCATGTGTGTGATGTCCTTACGTTGGTTAGGTTTAAGTAGTTCTAAGTTCTATGGGACTGATGACCCCAGAAGTTAAGTCCCATAGTGCTCAGAGCCATTTGATTTGTTAGTTACGTAAGCCTATCCAACACATGGGAAAGAAACGGTTTTTACTTGTCATGAGGCAAAAACCCGTATAAAAGTTATCACTCACATCGGTTTTTAATTGTCCCGAGCCCAAAACCGCATAGCATCAATCACATCGGTTTTTAATAATCCCGGGGCTAAAAACCGCATAAAAAGGATCTATCAAAATCATATCGGATTATTAATTACCGTGCGACTGGCGCAAAACTTATTCAATACGCTGTCCACCGTTTCATGCAACAAGTAGAAATCCACAACTGATCGAAGTGTTACTGGCGTCACGTTCATAATGTGTTGCGCAGTGCGTGCCTTAATGCAGCTAAATTTGCAATAGGAACACTGAACACAACATCTTCGATATAGCCTACAGTCAGAAGTCAAATCGATTAAGGTCAGATGATCGGGACGGCGAGGCTGTGGGAAAATGGCGGCTGATAATACTAGCATTTCCGATATGGCGCTTCAGCATCTGCTTAACTGGATTTTCAATGTGTTGAGGTGCGCCATCTTCCTTAAAAATGATACCATCCACACATCCACGCTGTTGGAGAGCTTGAATGGCGTGCTTGCGCAAAAGACAGTCATAACGCTTACCAGTGACGGCACAGGTAACAGGAACTGAAGCACCTGTCTCTTCGAAAAAATATGGCCCTATGATAAATGATGCCGTAAACCCTTACCACGCAGTGACTTTTTCAGGATGAGTTGGTACTGGTTGATTTGCGTGTGGATTTTCCGTTGCCAGAATTCGACATCCCTGTGTATTGACATACCTTGTCACATGGAAGTGGGCTTCGTCTGTCCACAAAATCTTCCACGGCCAAACATTGTCCACTTCCATACGAGCAAGAAATTGTCAAGTAAAGGTCTCTCTTGTTGGCAGGTCAACAGGAAGCAACTCGTGCACATGGGTAATGAACGGACAGCAAAGAAGGATGTTTCGTAGGATTTCGCTCACCGTACTCACAGGTATGTCCAATATTGGGGCAATCGTCCGTGCACTACACGGTTGCACTCTACCACTTGTCTCCTCCTGCCTTGCTATGGCCACTGCTTCCACTGTCGTCGAATAAATTCATTTACTCCCTCTACCAGAATTCAAACCAAAAGAATCGGTTGGTTCGGATTTCCGAATCACTTTCCCAAGACCCGCGGCAGTCATCGGACCAACGCCTTTTTTAAAACCCTTCAGTGTCCGGAACTTCAGCAGAGTGATGTGCACACGGTCGTCATTCTTGTAATACAGCTTTACAAGCATAGCGCGATCCTGCATTGAGACAATCATGGCGAACGTTGCAGACGCGAAAGGAGGAATAGTTCTTTACCGGTGGACTTTATACCAACTTTAGTGAGCCGTGAGCATGACAGGCGTTTTCATTTACTTATTCTGACACATACACCGCCAACTATTGATCAATTCTTACACTATTTTTTTCTTCTGTCATACATTTTTCGCCTTCTTCGAAAATATTCCGTTGCAATTTGGCGTCATTCTGACCAGAGGTGTCATTTTTACATCGTTTTGAAAGTTTAATTACAATCACCCTGTACATTAAAATGTGTAACTTACGTCTGAGCGAATGTTAATTAGAGTACTGTAAATCTTTCAAGATTTATTCGAGATTTTTGCTAATAACGTTTTCCTCTTTACATATTTATTTATGTATTTATATACTATATATGTTGAAAATGATATATTAAAACACTTGCAAAGGCAATTTCACTGTTGTGTAAAAATTTTAAAATAATCGGCGTCGATCATTCTGAGAATTACGGTTTTGTACAAACGAACATTTGCATTTTTATTTGTATAGATTTTGTCATTTCCGTACTTGCCATGTTCAGATTAAAAGTTAGTACTTCTAAAATAACATTCAGTGTCAGTATCAATAAAAGCTGTGTTCTGCTTTGGCATGGGTTTCATTAACACTGAATGCTGTTTTACAATTTCCAGGTTTTTATCTTAAAGCAGTATGGACAGTTATATTCGTAAAGCATCCACATGATCACAGATTCGTGCAGGAAATTTTGTTTCCCTAATAAATAAAAAGATAACCATATTTTTCCTCCTGTATTCTATAAGCCCGGCAATTAACATAGCGTTTGCCGTATTCTTAAAGGTGTTCCAGTTTTAAAGACGTGATGTTTGGGAATTACTTCTGCATCTCGTCGTGTTCCAGTGGCTAATTATTATTGATGTAAGCTTTGTGTTTGATTTGGTGAATAATTGTCAGCATGAGGTTCATCGATCGATAATACACTCCTGGAAATGGAAAAAAGAACACATTGACACCGTTGTGTCAGACCCACCATACTTGCTCCGGACACTGCGAGAGGGCTCTACAAGCAATGGTCACACGCACGGCACAGCGGACACACCAGGAACCGCGGTGTTGGCCGTCGAATGGCGCTAGCTGCGCAGCATTTGTGCACCGCCGCCGTCAGTGTCAGCCAGTTGCTGTGGCATACGGAGCTCCATCGCAGTCTTTAACACTGGTAGCATGCCGCGACAGCGTGGACGTGAACCGTATGTGCAGTTGACGGACTTTGAGCGAGGGCGTATAGTGGGCATGCGGGAGGCCGGGTGGACGTACCGCCGAATTGCTCAACACGTGGGGCGTGAGGTCTCCACAGTACATCGATGTTGTCGCCAGTGGTCGGCGGAAGGTGCACGTGCCCGTCGACCTGGGACCGGACCGAAGCGACGCACGGATGCACGCCAAGACCGTAGGATCGTACGCAGTGCCGTAGGGGACCGCACCGCCATTTCCCAGCAAATTAGGGACACTGTTGCTCCTGGGGTATCGGCGAGGACCATTCGCAACCGTCTCCATGAAGCTGGGCTACGGTCCTGCACACCGTTAGTCCGTCTTCCGCTCACGCCCCAACATCGTGCAGCCCGCCTCCAGAGGTGTCGCGACAGGTGTGAATGGAGGGACGAATGGAGACATGTCGTCTTCAGCGATGAGAGTCGCTTCTGCCTTTGTGCCAATAATGGTCGTATGCGTGTTTGGCGCCGTGCAGGTGAGCGCCACAATCAGGACTGCATACGACCGAGGCACACAGGGCCGACACCCGGCATCATGGTGTGGGGAGCGATCTCCTACACTGGCCGTACACTTCGAAGGGACACTGAAGTGTCCGTCATCGAACCCATCGTTCTACCATTCCTAGACAGGCAAGGGAACTTGCTGTTCCAACAGGACAATGCACGTCCGCATGTATCCCGTGCCACCCAACGTGCTCTAGAAGGTGTAAGTCAACTACCCTGGCCAGCAAGATCTCTGGATCTGTCCCCCATTGAGCGTGTTTGGGACTGGATGAAGCGTCGTCTCACGCGGTCTGCACGTCCAGCACGAACGCTGGTCCAACTGAGGCGCCAGGTGGAAATGGCATGGCAAGCCGTTCCACAGGACTACATCCAGCATCTCTACGATCGTCTCCATGGGAGAATAGCAGCCTGCATTGCTGCGAAAGGTGGATATACACTGTACTAGTGCCGACATTATGCATGCTCTGTTGCCTGTGTCTATGTGCCTGTGGTTCTGTCAGTGTGATCATGTGATGTATCTGACCCCAGGAATGTGTCAATAAAGTTTTCTCTTCCTGGGACAATGAATTCACGGTGTTCTTATTTCAATTTCCAGGAGTGTAGATGGATACGAAACGATGTTAGTTCCTAAGGTTGCCGTTACTCTTTCTCATATTGGAAGTTCCGTTCCATCTCACATGTCAATGAGAATTTAGGAACGAGTTTTTAAAACGTGAATCAACCTGCATCTCACTCTTGTACAGTTATGACGATCCTTTGAAGGAAAAGAACGGAAAAATTATTTTCTAATAGCACTCTCTTAGCTCGCGTTCCTTCTTTTATGTCTTTCCTGAGTAATTAGATCAATGAATGTTTGTATGTTCCGAGAAGGACTACAGAGCAACACCTGTATGCCCGAGTTCTACCAAATTGACCGCATTCTGATAGTAGAGAGTTAGCGGTAAACATACAGTGAATGAATTATGATTATCCCTCAATCAATGCTCAACTGCAGTTACAGCGGCTGACGGTACTCTCCCACCAACCTCTAGCTAGAGTTCCGAGTTGTGAGAGAATTCGGTTGAAGGCAAGATTACGAACTGCAAATGATTGAATGCCTCATCGGTCTAGTGGTTCTTCATTTTGTTTCACATGTAATGTGAACGATTCTTGTTGGCTACCTCAACTAATGTTAGGATGGGAGGCATTTCAGTGTCATTCAGTCTGAAATTAGAAACTGGGAGACTACGTCAGCAGTAGCACCGTTGTGAGATGCCCCCGTAACTATGTCATGCTGAATCTGTTACACCTGGATGTAAGCGAAGAAACATTGTTAATCGCATCAAATCGGAGAAAACAATTTTGTATAGTGTTGTTATGTTATTGGATTAAGCATTTAAGTACGATTTTACTGGTGTAATTTCGGTTTAATGCTTCTCTGCTGTATTAATTTCCGACAGTAATGTAACTAAATTAGTCTCGTATATTTATCTTACTCCGTCAAGACAGCAACAGTCTCTCGTTGAAGCCATTGATTTAAATTAACGTGCAGCGTTTCTCATTAGCATTTTCATTCGCATGTTGTGTGAGATGCTGGGTACATCAAATGTGGTATTTGTGTTACGATTACGTCCACGTGGGTACCACACGACGACACGGGAGATAAAGAGTAGATTCATTTTGTGACATGACTCCTTCGCACATTTATGAGCTATGATTTAACGAGCAAGCGCTGGACTTAATTCATACTACTCGAAGCTCGGTACTCTTCTTTAACGTAAAACTCGTCTCTAATTAACTCCATGTTCGGTGGGAAGTCAAACCCCAGGTTTTTTATACACTTCTGGCCATTAAAATTGCTACACCACGAAGATGACGTGCTACAGATGCGAAATTTAACCGACAGGAAGAAGATGCTGTGATATGCAAATGATTAGCTTTTCAGAGCATTCACACAAGGTTTGCGACGGAGGCGACACCTCCAACGTGCTGACATGAGGAAAGTTTCCAACCGATTTCTCATACACACACAGCAGTTGACCGGCGTTGCCTGGTGAAACGTTATTGCGATGCCTCGTGTAAAGAGGAGAACTGCATACCATCACGTTTCCTACTCTGATAATGTTCGGATTGTAGCCTATCACGATGGCGGTTTATCGTATCGCGACATTGGTGCTCGCGTTGGTCGAGATCAACATTGTCTCTGAGAACTTAGAACTACTTAAACCTGACTAACCTAAGGACATCACACACATCCATGCCCGAGGCAGGATTCGAACCTGCGACTGTACGGTCGCCCGGTTCCAGATCGTAGCGCCTGGAACCGCTCGGCCACCCAGGCCGGCTGGGCGAGATCCAATGAGTGTTAGCAGAATACGGAATCGGTGGGTTCAGGAGGGTAATACGGAACGCCGTGCCGGATCCCAACGGCCTCGTATCACTAGTGGTCGAGATGACAGGCATCTTATCCGCATGGCTGTAACGGATCGAGCAGCCGTGAGTCAACAGGTGGGGATTTTTGCAAGACAACAACCATCTGCACGAACAGTTGGACGACGTTTGCAGCAGCAAGGATTATCAGCTCGGAGACCATGGCTGCTGTTACCGTTGACGTTGCATCAGAGACAGAAGCGCCTGCGATGGTGTACTCAACGACGAACCTGGGTGCATGAATGGCCAAACGTCATTTTTTCGGATTAATCCAAGTTCTGCTTACAGTCTCATGATGGTCGCATCCGTGTTTGGCGACATCGCCGTTAACGCACACTGGAAGCGTGTATTCGTCATCGCCATACTGGCGTAGCACCCGGAGTGATGGTATGGGATGCCATTGGTTACACGTCTCGGTCACCTCTTGTTCGGATTGACGGTACTTTGAACAGTGGATGTTACATTTCAGATGTGTTACGACCAATGGCTCTACCCTTCATTCGATCTTTGCGAAACCCTACATTTAAGCAGGATAATGCACGACCGTATTTTGCAGGACCTGTACGGGCCATTCTGGATACAGAAAATGTTCGACTGCTGGCCAGGCCAGCACATTTTCGAGATCTCTTACCAACTGAAAACGTCTGGTCAATGGTGGCCGAGCAATTGGCTCGTCACAATACGCCAGTCACTACTCTTGATGAACTGTGGTATCGTGTTGTAGCTGCATGGGCAGCTGTACATGTACGCGCCATCCAAGCTCTGTTTGACTCAATGACCAGACGTTTCAAGGCCATTACTATGGCCAGAGGTGGTTGTTCTGGGTACTGATTTCTCAGGATCTATGCACCCAAATTACGTGAAAATGTAATCACATGCTAGTTCTATTATATTTGTCCAATGAATACCCGTTTATCATCTGTATTTCTTCTTGGTGTAGCACTTTCATTGGCCAGAAGTGTATATGAAAAAGACGACTACGGACTGCGTGCTTGTACCTAGATTCTACTGTGGAGGATGTACTAAGAGATTTACCTCCACGTCTGACGTCCGATAGTGATCAGGCACGCCGCTATCATCTCTACTATAGTCACCCGAACGAAGAGCAAGTTCAACAATTTTCAATTTTTTGAGCAAAAGTGGGCCCTCTTAAACTAGACTGCAGAGATTAAACCGAATATTGCAGCTCACGGCAATGAGCAATTTAGAGCTATAGAACAAAACTATACCAAAACTGATTTTCACAGTTTGAAGTATCTGCATTCTTAATTCAGTTTCCACGCTGCAACGTATATTACATTCTAGGAATGAAGTGGTACGCAGTTGAAATCTGGCTTGCTTTATTATGCCCTATGAAGTATAGACGCGGTGGCATTATTTCAATAAATCAATTGAAATTTTTCGTTATATAGGGCGAACCAGAAGTCCGTTCACGGAATAATGTAGGCAGAGAGGTAAAAATTGGGAAACATACCTGAAATGACATGAGATTTTTCTCATATATAAAAGAGCGCAGAAAATAACCAGCAGATGTCTTTCCATATGATACAAAACCTATAATTAACTTTACAGCAGATTTTTAGCAAAGACGTTAAGTTTTTTAACATATGTTCAACATATCGGATGTCATTAATCAACAATACATTTAGTCGAGGATAATGTTGTGAACAGCACCGTACAGCGTATCAGTAGGTATCGTCAGAAAATGCTGTCGGATGTTGGCTTTTAGCACCCCCGCCCCTCCCCCCCCCCCTCCCAATGAAGTCAAACAAGTCAAACAACTTGAGGTAATCGTCGCGGCGCAACACACGATCCTTACCAAACGATCTGGGCAAGAGATATTTCATATGTGCAGCAATAAGAAGCGGAGCGCCATCCTACATAAAAACAGGCATTTATCGACCAAGCTAGGGATTATCTGACTCCCTCAACAGCTCATTTTACACACGATTCTCATGCGACATCACTGACGGTCATTGTGCAGCGCCATCTGTTGGCCAGTTTATGTACTTGTTGTTGGTTTCAATAAAACCCCATTGTAATTCAGGCTCTTTGTATATTATTCCGTGAATTGGTGCACCAAGAATTATTTGGCATGACGTTGCAAGAACTTTCACAAGTCCCTGCCATTGGAAGATGAGGACCAGTGTCTACGTAGGTACAGTTTTCTATCTCACTGCAGATGAATGACTTAATTCATAACAGGTAAACTTTCTTGTTACTGTGAGACAGCTCCAGAATTTCATCATTAATATTTCGGATATTTATCACTAGTAATTTGTTTATCATCTTATTCAAACATTTAACCATTTTATACAGTTAGTGTGACGATTGCTGTAAAGCAACCTGTAATGAAGTCATCGTAGGAAGTAAATTCTTCGTCTAAGATAACTGAAAAGAACAATTACATGATGGTCACATTGTGGAGTAATAACATCGAGGTACCTGACGTGTTTGATAGGTCAGTACTATATACCTTAGTGTACGTCCAACAGTACGTGGTGACAGATGCGTTGGGGGTTCCATATAGAGAGGAAGCGCTGTGTCTTGCGCTGTACGTAAATTAATCGCTGCGAGGCAGGCTACGGCCATAGCGCACGTTCGTAGGGATCATGGGAAAGGAATCACGTATTCGCATCCGGAGCCATCGGGGACTGTCGCTTCCAGGCCACAAGTTGTCTATGGCATCGGCTCACAGTAAGTCATGACGTGAGGAATTTCTAACTCCTTTGCGGACTTAAGTCTCACAGTGACTAACTGACAGTCCTAGTACATCGCCTGCTGCTCCCGCCATGACTGGGTGGTGCTATGCAAACGAAACACGGCACACCCATGTTATTCCAAACGAGGAATGAACATCTGTGTCATTCATTAATATCTCTACATGTAACCCACTGGGCCATGAAAGATACCAATACTTTTGACTACCTTCACCAACCTCACTTTCCTCCTTTGACTGCACTGTGACCTATCATACGTCTTAATCTCAAGTAATCTTAAAATGCATGTGAGTTCTCTTACTTAGCAGTACGGTTCTTTGCTTTTTTGCGTAAAAGTTTAATAGGCGTGATACAAATCAGGATGTTCAGAAGGATGTAGGTTGCAGTAGGTACTGGGAGATGAAGGAGCTTGCACAGGATAAATTACTATGGAGAGCTGCATCAAACCAGTCTCAGGACTGAAGACCACAACAAGAACAACAAATCAGGATGGTTGTAATTTTATGTTAGAATATAAAACTATTTTCTTTCTACATTTAGCCTCATCCGTAAAATATATCTCTTAGCCCTCACCTATGTATGCCCGCATGCGGTATTAAATGTGTAGTCTTGGTCCGGTGAAGCACCCGAGTCTTTTCTTTTCTTTTCTTTTTTTTTAATTTGGTATTCAGTACACGAGCTGAAAGTACATTTCTCTCTAAAGAACGTCAAAGTGAGGCTTCCGGAACATCTCTCCGTTTTTCATTAAGGAAGAGTGGAATTACGTAGAGTACGCTGGTGCGATTTTTCGGGAGATTTTCTAGCTTATCACTGGCGCAACGGTCAAATATGGCAGTTCCCTGTCTCTACTCTGGGCCGTCAGTGAAACAGGATTTGACATAGTAAGTGAATAAGTGCAGAATTTAGTTTTGATAAAGTTGGGAACAAAATATTGAATTATTTTGGGGGAAAATGAAAATTTTTCTGTCGTACAAAGTTATCCTCTTCTATACCTGCCCAAAAATATTGATGGTGCTTTTGTGAAAGATTTAAAGATCCAGCTGAAAATTCCAAAGCGGTATAGCAATTTAGTAAAAGAGCATGCTGATATGTTTTAGTGGCAAGGGTTCACAATCAAAATGATGTTATTCTTTATTTATAGAGTCGTGTGCTTCAGCGATAAAAATGTAAATGTATTTCGTATCTCATCATGAAGATTATATTTGTTGCTATTCATTGTGATAGCCACGATGACGATGTGAAAAAATATAATTTTGTTGTACACATACAACGAATTAATTAATAAATTAAAATTAACTCTAAAATAAGTGTGGCTACATGGGCATAGCATGAGCGTGAGGGAAATGTCTGCCACGAATACAGTGTTGACGTATTCCATTGTAAATTTTCATTTCACAGATGTGTCATGGTTCAATGGATGTCGGAAGCACGTGAGTCCGTTGACGACTGACTAGGTTGCTTACGTGAAAACATTTACATCTACATCTACATTTATACCCCGCAAGCGACAGTATTGTGAATGGCGGAGGGTACCCTGTAACATTACAAGTCATCTCCTTTTTTGTTCCAATCGTAAATAGAGTGTGGGCAAAACGACTGTCTATGTGTCTCTCAGCACGAGCCTTAATCTCTGTAATCTTATCTTCGTTGTCCGAACACGAAATTTAGGTTGGCGGCGGTAGAATCGATCTGCAGCCAGGTGCAAATGTTGGTTCTTCAATTTTTTTCAATAATGTTCGTCCTTTCCCTTCGGTGACTCCCTTTTAAGATCCCGAAGCGGCTTCGTAATACGAGTATATGCGTGTCGTTTGAGCACACCGGTAACAAATCTAGCAGCCAGCCTCTGAATTGTTTCCATGTCTCCCTTTAATTCTACCAGTTGCGGATCCCAAACAAACCAACAGTACTCAACGATCGGGTCGCACTAATGATCTCTGTGCTGTCTCCTTTACAGATGAACCACACTCTGCTAAAATTTTCCCAGTAACCGAAGTCGACCACGCGCCTTTCCTACTACAATCTTTACATGTTCATTCCATTCCATATTGTTTTCCGACGTTATGCCTAGATATATAATCGACCTAATTATACGAACCCGCACGTTACTAATGCTGTATTGGAACATTATAGTTTTTAGCGACTCATCAGAATTAACTTATACTTTTCTACATTTAAGGTTTCTGCCATTCATAGTACCAACTAGAAATTTTCTAGCACCATCCCACAGTCACTCAACGACGATACTTTCCCATACGCCACAGCATCATCGGCAAGTAGCCACAGACTGCTGCTTACCCTGTCGCCTGATCATTTATTTGCGTAGAGTATAACAACGTTCTTAACAAACTTTATTGAGGCACTCCTGACGATACACTTGCCTATAATGAGTAATGGTCTTCAACAACACCATGCTGAGCTCAGTTACTTAAGAAGTCTTTCAGACGCACGCCTGTCTCTGAACCTTTTCCGTATGCTTGTATCTCCATTAACAGTCGGCAGTGAGATTCGGTGTAAAATCTAGGAATGTGGAATTCATCTGTTGTCTTCCATCCATCGTTCGCAGGATATCATGTGAGAAAAGGGCAAACTCAGTTTCCCATGAGTGATGCTGTCTAAAACCGTGCTTATTTGTAACAACAAAGTAACAGTTTCAGCAACAAAATAACCACTTTAACCAACGTTGATACCGAGTATTCAACTATTACTGAGTTAGTCTTTTGTCGTACATTTTTGTACAGTTCTTAGAAGACATCTTCGGCAAGCTGGAACAACTTCTTTTCACAGTTACTGACTTTATGCATCAGTTTTGGCTGAAAATGAAGTTTCTACCAAAACTTACTAAGCGGTAAATTTGTATCATGGATTGAGCCACTTCTTAACTTGCAAATCAAGACAGTTTGTACTGAATTTCTGGATGTTTTAAAAGGCCGATTAAAATAATACTCTTTCCTCATACCTTCATCATTGACAATGGCTGTTGGTTGAAACTGATTTTATTTATAACGAAACAGGTTATATTTTACAACAGATCATTGGGTATTAACATACGAATTGTAAAGAAATATGAAATACATAGATTGAAAAAAATTAAATAGCTACATGTGAGGAGCTAATAAATACAGTTTTTAGAACAATGTATGTTAGCATTCCACTAATTCACCGGCTAAAATTATGACGTTTGCAAATGTTACAAACCCATATATTACGTAGAGGAATTTAGTTTATTATAGGAAGGTGAGACATCTCTTTGTCAAAGTGACCAACAGTTTCGAGATCGTTAAACTTTTCCTTGCCTACCGGTTTTTCCTCAGACCATAGGGACGTGTGCTTAGCTAAATGAAAGCTATCTGATCTTCCTTGGTTTTTGCTCTTAATATCTACCAAAATGAAATTTTCTTGCCAATGGGTAGTTTTCATATGAAGAACAATGGTTTTGTCCTCGCAAGTTGACTGGCACGAACTCTGAACCAGCTGATTTTGTTTTCCTCGCGGACCATTTTCCTATTGGTGATAATTTTTTTCAATTTCCTTCATTCTCTTCCAGTCATTCTTCTACATTTGCTTCGACACTAATTTCCTGAGTTTTCGACTTCCTGGCGTCGTAGTAATGTTTATAAACGTTATGGTTTGTCGGCCGGTGTGGCCGAGCGGTTTCAGGCGCTTCAGTCTGGAACCGCGCGACCGCTACGGTCGCAGGTCTGAATCCTGGCTCGGGCATGAATGTGTGTGATGTCCTTATGTTAGCTAGGTTTAAGTAGTTCTAAGTTATTGGTGACTGATAATCTCAGATATTAAGTCCCATAATGCTCAGAGCCATTTGAACCATTTCGTTAATTGTTTTTGAGGACAGACTCGATAACTCTGAAATCTCAATCGTTCGGGACATACCGAAGTTATGAAGTGAGGTACTATGTCACAAAATTCTGCATATGTAGACCTTCAAACAGTTTATTCATCATAATACATTTGTATGTTTCGGTTCCACTCTTCACGTAAATCAGACAACAAAAATAAATCTGACAAACTTCTTCCAACAATGAATAAGCCTGTATTCTCACAAATTGGGACCCTTTTCCTTAGCTCCTCGTACTGCAGTAGCTTCTACCCTAACATAAAAGAAACTTTTTTCTTTTCCATAGTGGAGCCCTATATTATGCGCCCATATTTGCCACCTGTAAAAGAATAATATTTTTTGTGTTTATTGGTAGGGGCAATATTTTGTACATATCGCAACATTAATGCTCTGCATCTTTGCGTGAAAGTTGTTGCGTCCATTACAAGTTTGTCCCTTCATCTTAATTCTTTTTATATTAAAACTCGCTGACAAAACTGTAACTTTCCGAATATTCATTTGCCTATTTTCTATTAGAAACGAAAACAAAAAATAAGATTGCTTGTAGTGCAATATTGTAAAAAAAAAAAAAAATATTTACGTGTATTCGTCAAAGCACCTATTAAATTGTGAAACAGTTACTTCGGATGTCTAAACTCTTTAGCTCTATAGACGGCTATTATTTTCTCCTACAGCCGTTAGCGCTTCGCAGTTGTTCAAAAAATGGCTCTGAGCACTATGGAACTTAACATCTAAGGTCATCAGTCCCCTAGAACTTCGAACTACTTAAACCTAACTAACCTAAGGACATCACACACACACCCACGCCCGAGGCAGGATTCAAACCTGTGACCGTAGCAGCCCCCGGTTCCGCACTGCAGCGCCAGAACCGCACGGCCACCGCAGCCGGCGCTTCGCAGTTGAAAGATGTTAAAAGCGCTGCTAGGTGTCAGAGATTCCATCAAGATCAGTCAACTACCGGAGTGTGTTGGTAGTAAAGAATAGATATAGTAGTTGTTACATCTTTGCAGTACCTGTTTATCTTAGTATAGAATGAAGTAGCCTGGAACAACTACCAAAGAAAATAAATTGCTCCTAACCGGACACTGAGTCCAAAGATTAAAAGAAATGGTCACCTGCTTGTAACAGGAATTTCTATGACGCAGACAATTTGACACTTAGTCAACTGCCAGTCAGTCAAGATGGTATACTCAGTGATGAAACAAAGCAGTAGACTCTGCCAGGAATATCGACTCTTAGACAGAGTGTCTAATAGTGTATTTTAAGAAGAGAATTTGACACTTAGTCAACTGTCAGTCAGTCAAGATGGTATACTCAGTGATGAAACAAAGCAGTAGACTCTGCCAGAAATATCGACTCTTAGACAGCGTGTCTAATAGTGTATTTTAATACGACAGTATGCCATTTAGACAATGTATGACACTTGTAAGTAAACATTATAAATATGGATTCTAATATGGTTATATTACTTGTTATGTATTTCACTGTTATTGTCTAATCGCTTTCATAAAACACTTGTTAATGCACTTTGAAGCCGAAATCATGATTGAGTAAGTGTAAATGTAACACTATAAATAAACAACAGTCTAATGGCGATACTGACTGTAAAGAAATATATTATGACTGTGGCTCCACATTATGAAAAAAAAAAAAATTAAATTTCTGAGAATGTATCTTCGGCGCACAGCATTCTATGGTAGTGAATGGTGAACTCTGGAAAATCCGGAAAAGAAGAGAATCAAAGCGTTTGAGGTGTGGTTCTACAGCACGACGATGAGTGGAGACTGGATTATATGCTTCATAAAAACCTTGAAATATGCATGAAAAGTGCGTACAATGCATGAAAACTGTCGAAATGTGCAAGATCAAATAATGAAAGAGCGTCGAACCTGTGCATATCAGTTACGAGGAGGAATGCCGGCCACGCGAAAGTTCGGTACATTGAGATCGCTAATATCATTTTCTGAAAGCTTTCTGATAGAGGTTAGAATGGGGCCTTTCTGTGATTAGTTTCTAAATATTTGCAAAATCGAGACGCGAACCGTGTTTCAATAACCTTTCCTTCTTTGATGTTGTTGTCGGTAACAAGTGGATGCGATGTGAATGAGTCCCAGCGAAACAATCGATATGTTTAGGACCTACTTCGAGATATATCGCACGCAGAGGGGCACGCTCAAAAACTCCGTAACATTTTATTTAAAAACAACATAGTCATGAATTTTTTTGAACAGTGGTAACTGTTAATTAATACTATTAGACCAAGCATCATTTACAGTTTATTGTACAGTTTTCTTCTATTGTAAACATAAGCGACCAAGTACTGTTCCAAATGTTCGGGAGTAAGATTGTGTCTTCAATCACTCAAAACATTTTTATAGGTAGAAAAGGACCGTCCTACATCAGCTGAAGTAACTGGGCGGTACATGGATTTGGGTGCCATGTTGGCACTTATTGTTTGTGGGTAAAAGTTCATCTGTCCCATTAATGAAGCTATCAATTTGGCACAAGGGTTGAAAGCCTTGTTTATTATTTAAAATGTTTTCAATCTTTTCTTTAAGTTTTCTTGGGAATACCTCTAGTAATGAGGACTTCACACGAATAATACTATCCATTAAGTGAATACATTCATTCAACGCTTAACTTTGAATTTCAAGCCTTTTAATACTTTCAGGTAATTGGGGAAAATGAGTGCTATTGACAGCAAAGTCTCTTTTAATACCAAATTCACTAAAAGCTTCCTTGCACTGTCTAACTGCCGAAGCCTCTGCACTATCGAAGTCGTTTACTACCACTCTAATGGACTCGAAGTGTTCCCTGGAAAACAACAGAGCATCGACCCATGTACCCCAACGACTTACCACTGGTTCGGGAGGTAAAGGTACATTCGGTAGTTTTTCTTTGTAGGTCTTGATGTGAGCAGGAGCCTTTAGACACGCTTTCTTTTGGGATGAAATCAGTTTATTTGCATTCACAAACGTGGAACGTACTTCTTCAGCAAAGCGATATACCCCATGAGCAAAGCACGTTACTTGAATGAAATTGGGATAAAATAATCGGAGGGCTTTTCTGCTCTGATCATATAGGGAGCAGCATCTGAAATAAACGCAAACATCCATTCATCTCGAGAAGATTCTGGAAATATTTTTCTAATACCCTCATTCACATATCTTGCATTCATACAATGATTTACTTTTTCAAGTTCTTTGCAGGCCGCTAAATAGGAAAAAGAAGGCTCTTCTTTTAAAGCACCAACAATTAAAATTTACAATGTAACGGCTACAAGTGACTGTAGTTTCGTCAACTGAAATCCAGAAAACGCTGTCCTTGAGTCGATTGCGTATTTCTTCCAGAACATTTACGTAAATTGCTGGTATATAATTTTTGCGCAATGATGATTCGTCTGGTATATTTTAATTTAAGCAATATTTGCGCAGGAAGCCTTTGAGGATAGTGTGTGTTTGTAGTTTGAGGTTTTCGGGCCCCTAAACAGCGTGGCTTTGAGGATAGTGTTTGTAAGTTTGTGAAGAGGAGTAATGGTTGCAATGGATGCAACACCTAGATACATGTTAAACCGACTTCTTTGGTTAGTCGTGGTCCTTTCTTCTGCGTTCCTGCGATATGTAGACTTGTCTTGACATGCTGGTCTATTTGAAACTTTTTTTTGCACGAAACGTTTTTCTCTCAAACTTTTCAATATAAAACAATTCCAACATATGTAAATGTTCCTAGATGGTCAGCTATTCACGAAACGACGTTTCTTTTTTCGGGTGGCATGGCGCACAACACGTTACACACTACACATCGTAAACACGTTGAGCTGTGTACAAGTAAAAAGAAGCCAAACTGAAACAATGGGCGTGCGACTAAAAGCTTCCGCAGTTTAACTGTTGCCGACGCGTACGGTATGACAGCGGCGGGGATTAACCGGGGACGCGGGCGAGGGAGCATTGACCCTGTCTGCCTGTTCCTGTTCCTCTTCCTGTTCTGTAATGATTTCGCGAGGCAATGGCTTCTCGGTTAGCGACTGCACGCAGTTCTAGGTCGCGGTCAATTTGTGAGAAATCGAAATTACATCGAGCTAGAGACCGCCCGTCAAAATTTTTAATATATTTTAAACACAGGGCGAAAATTTGCATCGTCACTGGTTTTTAGTTATAATATGCATTAACTGGTGATTAGGAGCCAAATATGCAAGTGCATATGCAACAGGCAAATACATATAATCCTCTAATTATGAGAATTAGATAGAGTGATAAGATAAGGAATGTGGAAATTTCTCTGCGGAATTGACGAAGAAAGGGACAAATAGAAGCACGGACAAGGAGAAAGAACAGAATGATGGGACATGTGCTAAACCATCAGGGAATAACTTCAATGATAGAGGGTAAAACTGAATGGAAAGGCAGAGATTGGAATGCATCTAATAAGTAATTGAGGACCTAGGGTACAATCGATCCTTATGAAGTATCTGGTATCAAACCTGTCGGAAAACTGATGGATGAAAAAGGACTATTGTTGACACATGTAAGACGGCTGTGGCACAGAGATGTCTTGTGACAATAATACGACTGCGGTTTGGCTGGAACAGGTTTTGAAACTCCACATATAGAATTTGTTTTATACCGAACATTTTGAATAGAAATATATTTCGTCAACATAATTCACAGAATTATTCGCAACTTTTATTCTTCGTGGATGTATGGCGCCATTACTATTTAATGGTTGTCGAACGCAGGACTTTTGCTAGTGGAATGAATTCTTCTTATAGGAAATAGGCTTTCTGTCAGCTAATCGAAGATTTGCCTAGCTTCTGTAACACTACCTATGGCTAGTGAGAGAGGGCCTGTATGCGCGAACGAGCAATTATCAGCTTTTTGTTTGGGAAGTTCATTTGTTTGTGACTGTAATATAGGTGGAATGAAGGCAGTTCGCGATAAGAGCCGGTGTTCAATGGATTAGCGACCAGAGCATACAGCTTTGTCTATCGTAGCGCAGCTTTCCTAGAAGATATAAGTTCTTGTCGATACTACGGAAGTGGCCAAAATCACAGCATAATAACTTTGACAATGTTCATTGGCCAACTATGGGACTCACTGACTGTAACTGAGAAGACAGCGTTATGAACGCTAGTCGCATTTGCCATTCGTTTCCTGGAGCTACTAAGTTTATTTTTGGAAAAGGAAATTTCATCATGATCGTCACTGCGGTGTAACACTAAGGATTTTTAAGAACACTGTACTCAAACCCCTCTACTGAGAAATATAGCAAACCATTCTTTATGAACGGGACAGTTAATTCGAAAATTGTATTAACAGGCTAGTAGAGTATGGAAAAATTTAGCTGGAATATCCTACTCTGCAAGACATGTGGATCAAGTATGGAGGACGAAAAGCATTTATAAGACATTTTCAGATTATTACGCTACGCTGTTATGCTACTGTGTTTCGCTTAATGACTCCTTAGCTCCAATGTCTTGTTCCTACCAATAGTACTGGGGTGGACAAGTTATCTCACCTCCCACCGATATAGACGTTAACAGCTGAAGTATTTCATACTCGCTTACTGAATACCTTTAATAGTATTCTCGTACAGAGAGTGTTAACAACTACGTATACAATTCTGTAGTGTCATTAGAGGAGACAAAAGGGAACACATTTGAGCACAGTTGAACAATTTCCCCACCAGGGGTCCTTGAAGGGATAGTGCCTGGGGTTCTCGTAAGCTTACATTCTCATTTGTTCTGTCTGCTCCGTTTGCGACACATTAACAGTGGAACCCTATTAGCAGCATAGCTTCTAGAAAGGATAAGATTTACTGATGACTTTAACAACGTCCCATGACAAACACGTTCTCATTGCGTATGTATTTTTGTGTTCTCTTGAAATTTCGCTCTGACCGAGTCACCTGGTATGTAAGTCATTTATAGGGAGGTAATTCTCAGCAGTCGGGCATCAAGTCACTTGTCTTCAGAACGAGTTCTATGGTGCTGGAATTCAAATCACGTCACATGTGGAAGACCTGAACATCCATCTTCGTGAGATAGAGTCCCTTAGGCCAGAGCAACGGGAAATTGTTAGACCTCGCGGTCCATTTAGTTTGAGTAAGTTAAAATTTCTTCAGTATTAGAGGTTAGGAAGCTTACCGTACAGCGAAGAGTCCACACGTTCGACATGTTGTACGCCACACCAGTCTTGTATTTTACGTGGCAACGCATAACATCATAGCTGATAATGCCTGACTTTTGCCGTTGTACTGCGTAGTGTTCTCCCGATTTGGTACTTTTCCCATCTAGTCGAAATCGATTTATTGGTTTTCGTTCATACATTGGGTGGTACTACACTTTTCGTTCAGAATAATGTATCCCTTTAAAAAACTTTTCAATAATCGGCCCAGTGTGTTGCGAAATTATTTGTCTAAAAGTAAGAAGTGAAAAAATTTATGGGAAACTTTTGACACACCTTATTTGCTGAACAGGATTTCGAGCATCGTTCGAAGACGTGTCAATGATTCCTCTAAGCTGTGAGTAATTTCGGATTTTTCTTTAAATACTCAAGTTTTGTTCAGAAAGCATGATCTTATTGGCACGTTATTGACTATACTATCGTCTTCTGTTCTCGAAATATCCTGAAACTAGCACCAGATCCGAGGGAACAGTTTGGCAAATATCATACCAATATTTCTTACGCACAAAATAAAGTACGTGGAGACTTCTCAGGATCTGTTTCATTTAACGGTCGCAGCGCAGATTCTGGACAATATGGTGGAAGTTCGTGTATAGTGGGGGAACGGATAATAGGCCCATATCTAGACGGACACAAAGGTTGATAACTGCTTTCCATTTGTCAGTTTCAGTAGAGCTCTATCCTTTGGTTAACATCAGCCAATGTCCGTACATTGAGATCTCGGTTCTTCACGTACGTAGAGAGCAAAGTGGCAATGGTACCTTTGACCTACCTGGATCGTTGCGGTAATCACAGGAATCGAGAAAAAATGGTTATGATTCCACTGTTACGAGTAATGTGCAAACGGTTTCTTCCAACAGTCAATGTACGTGTGTCGCTCATGATTTGAGCCCCACTTCTCGTAACTTCACTGTAACTGCTCCTTTGGAGAACGAACAGACGGTGCACAAACTCTGCAGGTCTCTAAGGTGGCATTTTATCGTATAGCAAGAGAGGTGCTATGTCCTCAGTCGATGACTTGTATGCGTAGTCTACTTTTTACTGCATTGTGGCCGTTTCTCATTATCAGTAGTGGTGTGGCGACGACGTATATTCTTCGCATTATTTCCGTATCAACTTCTATGCCTTACAGTGATGTAACACACTAATTTTTCGAGAGTATCATGTCTTTTTATTTTGCCTGGGAGCCCTAGCCGATCTCGTGCATAGTTATCGGGCTTCCAGGATTGTACTATCGTGTTATGGTGGGTTAGTAGTAGTAGTTGTAGTAGAGGTAGTAGTACTATGATTAATGTCTTGGCTTACCATTATTTAAGCGTACATAAGTATATGATGTCACTCATTATTAATTCACGGATACGCTTTTATAGCATTAATTATTTTTTAAATAACGTAGTGAAGTGAACTAACTGTCCTGCGTGTGTCTTTAGAATTCTAAAGATCATAATCGTAAGCTTTGAAATATTTATTCTAATTATGCAGAGAGAAGGGGGGAGGAGAGTGCTCGGCGGAACTAATAACAGTGTTTATCCACAAAGTAGTCCACAGGTACCCACGTAGGCAACTGCGAGCTACGACTGGTTCATTGTGGTAGTATGTCCCTTCCTGAATAATTTTCGTAGCAGTGCCTTTTGCGCTAGCCACCGGGTTGGTCACGTCCGAAACGATTTCAGAACCATTATTTTAATCATGCAAATTTATTTGCAATTTCAGGAGGAAGCGAATGGTCTGCTGTAATATTGGGCAGATTCGCGGAGCTTTCTTGTTCATGGTGAGAGATTCAGTTGTAGTCCCGGCCTTGGGCTCTCGATGAGTTCCATACCATATTCGAGTGTCGCTTGGCTCTTTCGACCTGCATTATCTGCCGAATGCAGAGGCCGGGGGAGTACCTCGTAATCTAGGTGTGTATTTGAGGCAGTCTTTGATATTTCCACAGATGTGTTTGCTATTATTTCTATGGGAGGGAGGCCTTTCGTCCAGAATTGATATAGCAACAGTGATCCTTGTACCAGCTGCCTGTTTGGAGAGGATTACACTTGTAACAGCGTAACTTCCTCGGCCTTTTTTGGGTTGGACTAGTGTTCACGGCTATACACCACACGTCAGCGTTAGAGGAGCTGGTCTACCACAACGGACGAGCTATTATTCGCTAGGACGGTTGCTGATAATGGTCGACTCAATCTCTAGCTGCGTATTTTGTAGCGCTGTTCTACACAAACACTATCTTTTGTTGGAAGAATCAGAATTATGGTATCATGTCACGTAGTCTATTAATGTGGTGATGTATTAACAGTGGGTTTATCTAGCGCGTTGCGGAATTTCTTAGACATACAGTATCTTTAATTGGAAATTGGTGGTGCTAATAGAATTTTCTATGATGTCATTAATATGACATGCTATTATTTATATCAATGCGTTCGTATCTAGTACATACATTACGACGTCACACGCACACGAGTAATTTAGTGGTGCCTTAGCGATGACAAATAATTCGGAGCCATGCTGCACTGTGATTGGCTGAGTTCACCATGAGGTCGAGGCGACGCGACGCAGCGCGACGTGATGTCACACGACTCCCACGATGATGATGTAACGTCGAGACAGAACTCACATTAATTGATAAAATACATAAAATTTTTAAAACATTGAGAAAATGTGTAAAATTTTGGTGGCGCGGAATAAGAGTATTTACGTATCTGCCTGGGTGTATGCTCTGTTGGTGCCTTAAATGACATAATATCAAACTGATATTAACAATCATACCTTGAGTGACGTGCATTGACGTCATTTGTTATTAAGACACAGATAAAGGTTACAACCTCCCCCAATGTTGCACATCTCCAGAGATAAATCTACCTAATGAAGTGTGCAAGTTATAAAAGATGAAAATAGAGAGGAAGTGCTTCAAAAGGAGTTATAAATAATTCAGGAATATGATCTACTGTGACTGTTTGAGAGCATCACCACGTGGACGTTTGTAGGGAACAGCGGGATAGAACTCTTGTAATTGTTTAAAGTATAAAAACGTGGAAAAATACGTAAAATTGTGAAAAATGTGCAAAAATTAGAAAATGGGCCAAAAATACTTTAAACTGAGGAAACTATGAAAAAATGTTGAAATTACAGATTAGTACGTAAAACTGTGGAAGAATGAGAGTACTTAGCGAACTGCTAGTGTGTAGTCTCTATTGTCCAGTAGCACACATTCAAACCGATACCACCAAATATCTAAGGAATACCGCCTGGACACTTTACTCTTAATTGGTGTCATTAAACGAATTCAACCCCCAGTGGCTACCCATATACACAAAGGACACCACAATAAAAATATTTACCACAGTCAACGGCAATATTTACACATTAAATTAATCAAGCGGACACACAAGTTACTGTCGGCACTCCGTTTTCAAGCGTAGTGTGTATTAGTTGAAACGTCCCCTCAGAAAAATTATAAATGACTGTGCTTAAACTGACACACAATATATTTAGCGCAACGCAATCTGACTTTCAAAAATCCCTACGAAAGAATGGCCCTGACTAACATTAACCTATACGTTTCACAAATCGCTTACCTCACAAAAATCTTGGTTACTCGAACTACTGCAATACAGCGATCGCCACTACTGCCAGCTAAATAAAAGATTCAAACTACGGAAGGCACTAACTACTGATAGGGATAGTTAGCAAATGAAAGATTTTAATAGAGAACAAACAATGTATTTACCTTAATAGTCATAATATATATATATCAGTTCATGACATCCATTCTTACAAATTTCAAAACTCCGCCATCTCTCTCCCCACATCCACCACTGCTGGCGGCTCACCTCCAACTGCGCAACGCTACGCGCTGTTAACATCCAACTGCCGCTGCCCAACTCTGCAATAGCAGACAACAATGCAAACCAGCCACAGACTGTACACAGCACAGCCAGTGATTTTCATACAGAGCGCTACGTGGCGTTACCAATAAGAAAACCTAAACAGCCTACTTACGTAGTTATAAGAGCAGATATATCCAATGGTGTCTGAGAAAGGTGAACGGAACAGCATTACATCAGAATTTACGTCATTTACATATTAATAGTTACAGCTTTTACAAGTAATACCTTTACGAACAAGTGGTACGAACAAGGCAATTAAAGCTTATTTCCCCCAGAGCAGCAGGTCAGGAGCTGAAGTGTGGACACAAGGACGCAAAATGGTTAGTCTACACTGACCGGCGTAGTCAAGTTAGTGGTACAGCTACAGCCATGCAGAATACATCAGGTTGTAAAATTTGTGTCCTCTTTGTGGGAAGACTGCTCGACGCAGAGAACATACAGGCAACACACTGATGTGTTTATGTATTACAATAACACAAATAAAAATATCTACAGTCTGTGACGAAACACGCAATCGTTTCCAGCTATACAGGAAATAATTTGCTTTGTTATAATTCCAGTCTTGCAACACAGTTTTTATTTGTAATCAGATTATTAATTTTAGTCAGCAATGACTATCTTCAGATCTGAGTAAAAACTTGTTGCAGGAGACATATCACGGCGTTGCATGTGATGGTGGAGTCAAAATCATGAGCCATTCCGGCTTCATCAAACAAATAATTATGGTATGTAATGATCAACCTTGAAGTTATAATACTTTACAGATGACTGATACTGGAATTATAATGAAGCAAAAATATCTACACTTATATCCATCACACCCAATATTAGAAAAGTAGATATATATTTCACGTTTCCTCCTAACAAACTGGATCAATTCAAACCAGACTACATACACACCACTTACTGCCTGGAAAGAAACACTGTGTGGTAAGAAACACCTACCTCTCAAATAGGTGAGATGAAAAAAGAAGCATAGCTCGCATTGCACTAATAGCCAGACCATTCATGGAATATTTGAGAAAGAGAGTACTTAGTGAGACGTACGGCGAAAAAAATAAGAGGAAGCAGACTAATGTAATAAAGTCGAATAGTGACGTTATTCAGCAGCTGCTTGCGCTTGTTATGTTTTGCAGTGTCGGATCCGTCACACACCTTTATATTATTCTTGATTGTGTGCGGTCGTCTTCATGAACTGGTGGTCGTGCTACTGTGTCCCTCCCCTGTGTAAGAACTCACTCTTCTTCTGGACTTCGATCCTGTCCTGGGTGATACTGAACTATGAGATCACGATGTATCATATTATGTAGGCAGTACTGATATATAGAACTGGATATACTAGAACAACTATATTATTTTATCATTTTATGACACGTGGTTCAGGAGATATGACATTATAAACGTGGAACAAGGTGAAAAGTAAACTGTAAAGTACAGTTTGCTGAAGATAGAGATGAAATAGAGCATGTGAAGAAATATGAGTGACGTATGATATACACTCCTGGAAATTGAAATAAGAACACCGTGAATTCATTGTCCCAGGAAGGGGAAACTTTATTGACACATTCCTGGGGTCAGATACATCACATGATCACACTGACAGAACCACAGGCACATAGACACGGGCAACAGAGCATGCACAATGTTGGCACTTGTACAGTGTATATCCACCTTTCGCAGCAATGCAGGCTGCTATTCTCCCATGGATACGATCGTAGAGATGCTGGATGTAGTCCTGTGGAACGGCTTGCCATGCCATTTCCACCTGGCGCCTCAGTTGCACCAGCGTTCGTGCTGGACGTGCAGACCGCGTGAGACGACGCTTCATCCAGTCCCAAACATGCTCAATGGGGGACAGATCCGGAGATCTTGCTGGCCAGGGTAGTTGACTTACACCTTCTAGAGGACGTTGGGTGGCACGGCATACATGCGGACGTGCATTGTCCTGTTGGAACAGCAAGTTCCCTTGCCGGTCTAGGAATGGTAGAACGATGGGTTCGATGACGGTTTGGATGTACCGTGCACTATTCAGTGTCCCCTCGACGATCACCACAGGTGTACGGCCAGTGTAGGAGATCGCTCCCCATACCATGATGCCGGGTGTTGGCCCTGTGTGCCTCGGTCGTATGCAGTCCTGATTGTGGCGCTCACCTGCACGGCGCCAAACACGCATACAACCATCATTGGCACCAAGGCAGAAGCGACTCTCATCGCTGAAGACGACACGTCTCCATTCGTCCCTCCATTCACGCCTGTCGCGACACCACTGGAGGCGGGCTGCACGATGTTGGGGCGTGAGCGGAAGACGGCCTAACGGTGTGCGGGACCGTAGCCCAGCTTCATGGAGACGGTTGCGAATGGTCCTCGCCGATACCCCAGGAGCAACAGTGTCCGTAATTTGCTGGGAAGTGGCGGTGCGGTCCCCTACGGCACTGCGTAGGATCCTACGGTCTTGGCGTGCATCCGTGAGTCGCTGCTGTCCGGTCCCAGGTCGACGGGCACGTGCACCTTCCGCCGACCACTGGCGACAACATCGATGTACTGTGGAGACCTCACGCCCCGCGTGTTGAGCAATTCGGCGGTACGTCCACCCGGCCTCCCGCATGCCCACTATACGCCCTCGCTCAAAGTCCGTCAACTGCACATACGGTTCACGTCCACGCTGTCGCGGCATGCTACCAGTGTTAAAGACTGCGATGGAGCTCCGTATGCCACGGCAAACTGGCTGACACTGACGGCGGCGGTGCACAAATGCTGCGCAGCTAGCGCCATTCGACGGCCAACACCGCGGTTCCTGGTGTGTCCGCTGTGCCGTGCGTGTGATCATTGCTTGTACAGCCCTCTCGCCGTGCCCGGAGCAAGTATGGTTGGTCTGACACACCGGTGTCAATGTGTTCTTTTTTCCATTTCCAGGAGTGTATATATTTGGGGTGAGAAACAGAGAGAGAGAGAGAGAGAGAGAGATTGGAGGAGAGGATATGAATAGAAAGAGGACGGAGGAGGATGTGGAGTTAGAGGGATGAGAAGGAAGTAGAGTGGGGAGGAGATGGTCTTAGAGGGTGGAGTACGAAATGGACAGTGGGAGAAGAGGCAGATGGCTAGACAGGGTAGAAGCAGATGAGGATTGAGAGGGGGAAAGAACAGATGGAAAGGCGGGAGAAAGAGAGGGACAGAAATAGGGGACAGAAGCTGGTACTGAGAGAGTGGGGGAAGGAGGAGGAGATGGACAAAGGGTGAGGTGGAAGAGGGGGATAGTGTGAGGGGTGAGGAGGAGATGGGCAGAGAGAAGTGAAAGGTGAAATGGATTAATAGACGATTTGAATACATACTTAACTGGGGCAATGCTGGATACTCAGATAGCACAGTGGTTGGCGTCTGATTTTTAAACTGCAAACACAGAACCAGTTTTCGTCAACGTGTTCCAGACAACGTGTTCCAGACAATCAACGGAAACGCCATGAAAGGAACAAAGAATTTATCTGTGGCAATTGGTCGCATAACCATCTCGAAATTGATAAACTCACTGCCTCTCCAAGTTGACAATAGTGACAGTGCGTGGGCTATGCTGACGAGCTCGTCGCTTCCCGGAGACCCTGTGGCCAGTCTACTCACATAGCGTGCTTGTGCACCGTCTCAAAACTTTCGAAGCAGGGACTCGAATCTTCCAGAGAAGCACCACGAAACCTGACACATTGGTCAAGTCACTAACACTGGCTTACAACGTACCGCTACAAAAGTATCAAAAATTTTTTCAATTAAGAATCGGCAATATGATCTGTAGAGATGAATCATAACGTTTACCAGATTGTACTGAGAAGCTGGAAGATGTACAGTATTTGGCTTTGCAACGGTTTATGTGAAAGAGATAAATGAAAGATTATAAGAAAGCTGAAGATACAGAATTCGATGAGACTAGCCACCTTTCGATATTCAACATCATCTGTTTATGCAACCTGCGTCCAAAACGTAGATGTCCTTATTGAATTCCCGTGAACCAATAACAGCGTAGTCGGAATTCTTCTAGCTGCGAATTCAGAGCTTTTGTGCAGGACTGGCTTAAGGCCAAAGAGTGTACACGTGTGAGCGACCAAAGGAACCAATGTAACAAACTCAAAAGGGTACGCGACCATCGACGCTGGAAGTTGGCGTAGTGGCACAGCGTTGCATGAACTAATGAATTCCGATACCTTCTTCAGCATGCTCATGCAAGGGCACGAAGCCGTCGTCTTCCAGTGGAATAGCTTCTTGATATCTGTACTGCCGAATGGAGACAAGCTGGCACCGGCTCCATTGTGCTATGGAAGATTTACGTGGGGATCCACTCGTCCAGTGGAACTCGTGCAAGCAAAGCACCATGACGGCCAAGCAGTATCATACACTGGCTGCAGACCACGCACACTCCATCACGACAAATGTCTTTCCCGACGGCAGTGGCACTTTTCAACAAGATCATGCGCTATGTCACAAGGCCAGGAGTCTAATGGAGTGGTTCGAGGAACACAGTTGCGAGTTCAAATTGATGTGTTCCCTTTCCCCCCCCCCCCTTCCTCTCTCCCCCCACTCCGCCAACTCGCCAGACCTGAAGCCGACCGAACACACGTGATCGAATGTGGCGTCAGATCTCATCGCCTCCCTGCCTGAAATTTACGGGAATTAGGTGACTTGTGTGTGTATATGTGGTGTCAGCTCCCTCCAGTGACCTACCAAGACGTCATTACTGTCATGCCACGAAGCGTCGTCGCTGTTATTGGTGAGAAAGGTGGCCATACCTGTTATTAGGTAGGTGGTCATAATGTTGTATCTGGTCAGTATATACAATGCTTGGCAAAATGGTGCTATCCAAAACCGGCGCCTAGGAAACTGTGTAAGATGGTTATGTCATTTTTATTTTGTATGTCATCGATGTGCACATCAGAGAGAGAGCAAGGAGCGCTACTCTTAAACAATCTTTGGTCTTGTCTTGGCACAGCGTTTGCCTCTGCACATCCTGATATATTCTTAGTTGAAGTGTGGTAGGTGATGAATGTATATTAGGACATGTTTTTATAAAAAAATCTGATGATGATGATTACAGTCCGAAACCGGTAACCTGATGTCAAAATGGCTTGTGACCATAGATGTGTAGTAAAGCAAATTTATTCTATATTCGGGTCACTGTTCCAATTCGCGACCATGCTTCAGCTTGTGTATATAGTGATGGACTTGGGACTGTATCTGTTATATGAAGCAAGGCTGATTGTAAAAGACAGCAAGGATGAATACGATATGTACATTTTAAGAGGAAAAAGACATAAATTTTGAATAATCTTACTACTTTTGAAGAGAAGGAGTTTGAGATAAGACTGCAGCACTGCGCAGGTAGGAATGATTACTGTCAGCTTGTTACTGCAGTCTGGAACCGCGCGACCTTTACGGTCGCAGGTTCCAATACTGCCTCGGGCATGGATGTGAGTGCTGTCCTTAGGTTAGGTTTAAGTAGTTCTAAGTTGTAAGGGACTGATTACCTCAGAAGTTAAGTCCCATAGTGCTCAGAGCCATAGTGCTAGTTAACTTGCTCACAGATGAGAGAAGGGCCACCCAACTTCCCTGAGTCATGTATTAACATGTTAACTGTTTAAGCTGTTTGGTTTTGTATATAAATCCTCTGTTAGCATTGTACCCCTTTTTAAGTACTTTTTTCATCTTTTTAAGCATAGTATTGTTCAGACGTAGGGTGTGTGTGACGATCACGCAAAGTTTCTACTCTGTCTTTTTGTATACATATTTCATTCTCAGATCGTTACTCTGCCCATCCCACTGTTTGTCATTGCTCATTACCACATGCAAAACTTTGAATATATATTTAGAAACATAAATCTAGCTTAGCCACTGCCTGCTTACTGTTTGCTCTTGTGCTTCCGAGAAATGTGCAACAATGTTGTCAAGACGCCAGGTAAGTGGAAATTTTGATTAGGGCCAGATAATTGTTTCACTTCATTTGCGCAATTTGATTGGAGCAAGATACCTATTTCATTCCAGTTGCGCATTTAATACAAAGACAAGCTGCATCCAGATCAGTTAGAGTTCAGTTCAAATTAGATTATGTTTAGTCAAAGGTTAACATATAAGTTGGGTAACTGTTTGTCGGGACATAGGATCAAATGGCTCAAATGTGTCTGAGCACTATGGGACATAACATCTGAGGACATCAGTTCCCTGGAACTTAGAACTGCTTAAACGTAACTAACCTAAGGATATCATACATATCCATGCCTGAGGCAGGATTCGAACCTGCGACCGTAGCAGTCGCGCGGTTCTAAAATGAAGCGCCTAGAACCGCTCGTCTACCGCGGCCGGGCAGTACATAGGTTCGGTTATATGTAGTGCACCATAGGCCATAGATAACAGGGGTGAACAACGGTTATGGAGACATGTGGAGGCGAACAGATGTGCAACTATTGAGCAACTGGCCACACAAAAGAACCACGAGGCACAAACAGTGTCTCCTCAACGACTGTTCAGCGAACGTTGTTGCATATGGGATCCTGCAGCAGGTTCCTGGTTCTTGTACCCATGCTGGCTGCTGTTCATCGTCGATGATGGCTGAAATTTGCACGCTAGTAGCGCTACTGGACGTCCTCTGAGTAGTGACGGGTGGATATTTCAGACGAATCACATTTTATTCTCCCTCGGAGATATGCTCTTTGGGGTGTACGGACCTGCAGTAATCGCCGTAAGTGTCTGGGCCGGAGAGGGAGCTTTATGGTTTGGGGAATGTTTTCCTTTCATTCTCTAGGTAATTTCGTAATTCTGGAAGGCACAGTGGATCAATACAAATACGAATCCTTGTGAACCATGTCCACCTCTAGAATGAGAGTTTCACTCTGCAGCGGAGTGTGCGCTGATTTGAAACTTCCTGGCAGATTAAAACTGTGTGCGGGACAGACACTCGAACTCGGAACCTTTGCCTTTCGCGGGAAAGTGCTCTACCAACTGAGCTACAGAAGCACGACTCACGGCCGGTACTCACAGCTTTACTTCTGCCAGTATCTCGTCTCCTACCTTCCAAACTTTAGAGAAGCTCTCCTGCGAACCTGCAGTACTAGTACTCCTGAAAGAAAGGATATTGCGGTGACATGGCTTAGCCACAGTCTGGGGGATGTTTCCAGAATGAGATTTTCACTCCGCAGCGAAGTGTGCGCTGGTATGATCCTTTCTTTCACATTACTGTTACTGGACCGTGTATGTAGAACTGCTAAGGTTTTATTATTTAATCAGGTTCTGTCATTTTCATTTACACTAAAATGTTGCCGTATTACTATATGCAAATTATATACGTGGCTTGTTTGATTGTCACGTCATGCATGAGTACTATCGCAGGATGATGGATGATGTTCTTGGTTACAAAACTTTTCTGAACCTCCACACGGACTTAAGTTTCAGTTATACGAGAGCCTGTAGAAATCGAGATATAGGCTGTGTTTTCACCGCAGGCATTCAGCAGACCAGAGCAAGAGCTGAGCGACGTATGCAAGAAAAAAAGTTTTAAGAATAGGCACTCAGTGGAAGTAGCAGCGTAGGCCATTGTCCGCTCCCTCGAGTACCCGTATCTCTGACCAGTGAAGGGAGGGGAAAGGGGGGAATAAGGTGAGGGAGGAGAAAGAGGGCAAGCAACCTGCACTTTAAGCTGAGCATTGTTTGACAGCTGATGTAATTTAAAGCATCTGGTTTCGCAGCTTACCCTCATTCGCCTATTGAGACTGTTGGTCGCGTTGGTGACAAATTTGGTAACATCTTTTTGGCGGATGTACTTTTACTATCTCTTATTACCTAAAAAAATTTCATTTATGAAATACATAAAGACTTAGTGTCTAAGAGTGTATCACACTACAAGGCAAGGAAGCGCAATATGACAGAAAAAATTAGTTTCTGGCTATCGGAAATAATATCTAACTGCAAAGGACAAATGGCCTTCTCTTTCCATTTCAGACCTAGTCCCTTTACAGGGACGACCAGCTGCCGCTGTCTGCTTAGCTGTTGCTTCCGCGATAATGTAAATTACCGTGTACATTATACTGCAACGACTGTTAAGCTAACCAACAGGAGAGGATAATTAGCTGTAATGAAGCGACAACTGCCACCAAATCGATTTCTGAGCTTATTGTGTGCCTAGAGGACACAGCATCGACGAGAAAAACGCGACAAGAAACACATAAACAAAACATACATGGTAGAACTGCCAAGGACACGTCTGCGTATCAATACCACAACGTATGTGGAATCTGGAAAAAGGCCTACCTTCTTGTTCTTGTGAATTTAGTTATGAGGTTCTTCGGCACCATTTTGCCACAAACGTTTCTCATGTGCAAAACATCTATCAAAGTTTAATGTGCACTGAAAGCATTTCACTGAAAGGGGTCACCCATCATCCTCATTGTTAAACGGTGGTCTCATTTCAGAAGAGCCCGCTCATGTTCCATGTTTTCGTAGTTTTTTCAAGTTGAAGTTCTCCCTGAGAAAGGTTCGTCATCAATGTGTCCCCAAAATGATTTGTTCCAGCGAAAAATTTGTGCTCCTCATAATAAATGTTCCCCGTAGGTCTGTTTCAACTTTTCAAAGATCACACTAACCAGTTCGCCAGCTTTATCACAAAACGTTATGGCATGAAGTTGCTCTAAATTTTCGAATGTTATTCTTTACACGATCAAATTTAATATTTCTTATGTTATCCACAGTTTCTTCGCAGCTACCGTGCCTTACAACTATATTTGTCTGTTGCTGTGACAACTCTGAGTTGCGAAATCCATTCCTCTTCAGCTGAGGTACTATTACCGCATTATTTACGTTCTTACACAAGTTCAAAAGCATGCCATTATGTCTCAATACTTCAGTGTCCCACTCCTTGTACTTTGATTCTTCTCAACAAGTTTCTTGAACTTCAGCCTACCCTTCGCAACAATTACATTACAATTAGAGTCTTCTTGGTATACCTTGCAATTCGGTATCTGATATCGGAAACTCTGTCTCACCATGATGTAATCCTGCTGGTTTCTTTCTGTGTCTCATGGTCGTTTTCAAATATACGTGTTCCTCTTCTGATTTTCAAACATTCTACTTGTTGTTCCTATTACGGAATCCGTATTCCCCAGGATCACTGTCTTATGCTATTTATCTCCCATGTAACTTCCTAATATTCCTTGATTATTAGAATTTAGTCTTCCTATTCATATGCAATTATTGCCCCGTTTGTGTTCCCTCGGACAGGCTGCGAGAGCTAGATTTTGGAGTCCGCTAAATGTTCCTCATTTTGCTACATACTCAAGAGCTGGCCTTAGCTTTTATAATATCATCACTTTGGCGCTCTGGTGTAGATGGTGACTTCGCCAGAGTGAAGCTTATTTTTTTGTAGTGACTTGAACTTTTATAGTAGTCTCATATATTCAGGAATCAACTTTATGCAAAGTAATACGTTTAAGAAACTTACAAACACTGGAAGCCCCCTGAACCTCTTGTAGCGTATTCATCAAACGAATATGTTTGCTCAAAATGGCTGTCAAACTAATCCGAATCGCATACTGTCAGCTGGCATTGTGCAAATGGTATTGTTGTGTAGTGTCTATGTTGTACTATGTAGTCCGAAGGAATAGCCACTGCGTTGATGATGAACTCGCAAACTACGATTATCGTTCAGCGTCAGCTGCAGAATATTTCACAACATATGAAAATTTGTGCAAGACTTATAATTGAACCCGGATTTTCCCGCTTGTCGCAAGCGAACACGTTAACTACTTAGACTATGCGATTACGCTCCCAGATTGGTCCAAATCTCCGTTTGTGCTTTCTCTCGTCATATGCCTTCCCATGGCATGTGTGTCCGAAGGGAAACTGCTTGAGACTGTACAGGACAACACAGACACTTCACTACAATATTTCATGTCATGGCGAGGCAGCACAACGAGAGAATACAACGTCTTAAAGTGGGCGAGAATCAAGGGAACATGGTGTGAGCGCAAGGGAGTGTAGGGACACCAGAACAAACTGAGATTGGGTCATTCCTGGAAGCGTTCTCAGACAGCCGAAGGTATTAAGACGACCGCTCCCTAGGAGCAAGAAATCTGAGTACGTGTCCCGATGCAGCACGAATTTTGATTTTGATACGTCCCCTTAGAAAAATTAATGAATTACTGTGCTGATAAACCTCTTACGTTATTTGATTTTCAAACAGCTGAGCAAAACTGAACGTACTCAGACATATCTCTCTTTGCTTATTCTGAATATCACTAAACTGACACACAATATTTTTAGTGCAACGCACTCTGTCTTTCAGTAATCCCTACAAAAGAATGGCCCTAACTAACAATAACCTATACCTTCATTACTCTAACTACAGCAATACAGTGAGCGCAAATACTGCCAGCTAAATAAAAGATTCTAACTACTGAAGGCACTAACTACTGATTGGAATAGTTAGCAAATGAAAGATTTCGATAGAAAACAATGTATTTACCGTAATAGTGTTCAAAAGTTATTATTAATATATATGTCAGTTCATGACATCCAGTATTACAAATTTACTATCTCTGGTGGACACACGTCCGCTCTCAAAACTCCGCCATCTCTCTCCCCACATCCACCACTGCCAGGCGGCTCACCTCCAACTGAGCCACGCTACGCGCTGTTCACATCTAACTGCCCAACACTACAATAGCGAATATTTCAGCAATACCAACCAGCCACAGACTGCACACAGCAGTCAGTGAGTTTCGTACAGAGCGCTACGTGGCGTTACCAACATAAAAACCTAAACAGCCTGCTTACAATTTGTTCTGAAATATTTTACAACTGCTACTGAATCACAATCGAAATTTGCGAGTTCATTCTTGATTGTGCTAATCGGCTTCAAACATTGGAGGCAACTATCACAGCTGATCGGTGGCCCTCTTTATTAATCAAAAGTTCGGAACAAAGTTATTTTTTGAAACATGGTAGAAATGGACTACGTGTGTCGGAAAACACAGCTGCTATTATGGTATTAATGTACAGCTTATGAAAAGGAAACACCGCGGATCAGCTGGGTATTCGCAGACGGAAATTACAACGCGCCAAATGCCACAGCTCCTGAAAGTGGGTTACTGCGCAATGGCAGTGCTGCCTCTTAGCCCCCCCCCCCCCTTCCCCCTCTCCTTTCCTTCCCGCCTGCCATCAAGCCCTCGATGCTTTATGTTTATGAGAGCGCAGGAACGTTTTCTGAATGGAACGACATACTGATTCATATACTCTACACTTAAACATCATCTTCGAGGAAGAATGATTGTTCACCGTTAACTGATTCCCTCTGCCCTGTTCGGAATGTCTTCGATACTAAATTTAGTGGATAAAATTAGTTAATAGGTTTTATGATAGACATTGTCGATGGACAAAATGTAGAATAAATGGTTTGATTACAGAAATTTTAGTAGGGGAGCGAAGAGTAAAGTTTGGCCAGGTTGGGAAAAGCGCCACTGGTTATTTGATGTCTTTAGCAGTGCTGCTTTCTACAGAGAAGTGACCAAACTAGCTGTAATTGACACCATTAGAGGCGTCAGTGACGTTGGCAAAGGAAGCTTTCTCCGTTATCTTTCTGTTTAAACAGTTAGGCTTCTCGATCGTTTGATGTGAGGTAAGTCACTCATTTACGTTAGTTCCTTCATTTTTATGTAGAGAAATAGGTTTTGGTGATAGAACGGTTCATGAAGTGCTTTTTGACTTCCAAATACAAGTCACTGTCGTTTCCTTCGGTTATATTGTTTCGCTTGTGAATTACTCACTGATACAGACATGGCGTTCGATCGGATAAACTGTCAATTTATTCACTTGCTCTTGTCCTTCACTGAACACAATTCTCAATAAGTTGCCTATAATTTTATTACTGCCAACTGCACATCTATTTTTCCCTAGAACTGTCCATTTTAGCGTATTACGTAGAATATTGAATAGTTTTGCTGCTGCTCAAAGGCGACCACTTTCCCTGACAGATGGCCACTTCTCCCGAGATATGGCTAACTATTTCCGACAATCTATTTTCAACTGTATGTCCAAGTGAGAGTTAGATAATTATTTCTTACATAGTACAACAACTGAAATGAAAACATTAGAAATCGTTTCGTACACAAAACTAGTATCCGTTATCCTGCTCCTTCGCAAGGGTTTGAAAGAGCTTCAAGATGCCATAAAATACTTCCAGAAACAGAGCAACAAAATTGGGACCCCGTTCAGATGCAAAAGGTAATTGAAGCAGTAAAGAATGATAACATGTCTTTTTGAGGAGCAGCAAAACTATTCAATATTCAACGTAATACGAGAAAACGAACAATCTTAGAGAAAAATAGAGATGCAGTTGGCAGTAATAAAATTATAGGCAACTTACTGGCAGTGTGTGAGATGGACAAGGGCAAGTAAACCTTAATTACATTTTTAAACCAGAAAAGAGATTTTATGGAATTGCAATTTATGACCTGCGGCGATTAGCATTACAACTGGCAGAGCGCAACACAATACCACATCGTTTCAACAAAGAGTCTGAAACGGCAGGCAAAGGCTGGGTGGATAAGATGCCGGAGCTGTAAATGCCGGGCTCATGAACTGTGCACTGGTCGTGATGAGGACGATGACAACTTCAAGAGCGAATTCTGTACTGAATTTAATGTTGTTTCTCAGTGGATAAATTGTGAATGAATTAGGCTGAAATAGTAATCCATTATTAATCTCTATTTATATCATTAGAAACTTTTCACCTTTTTGTGCCAACAATGTACTGCAACACATTTTTTTCCTCATTTGTATTATTTGTCTCCTAGTAATAATCAAAGGTGAAATAGAAACTACAGGCCTATCCAATTTTTTACAAACTAAACAGCCTATTTGGCAAGGGTCTGACCACGTTACTCCACTAGGTACGAAAAAGTGGCCACTGTATAAGCATTCAGAAAAACGTTTATATATCCTGTGAAATATACTCTTACCGTATCTTTGAATATTTCTTGTGATATCTTACACTATGAAGATCGGAGATGTATATGCCACAAGCTTCGGTTAATAGTCACGATTTCGTGAAAACTCAGTTTCGATCAGTGTGAATACTTTTCCCCACCCTCCCCTATTGTTTGTTTATTGCTACGCTGATGCTGTCTCTCTGAGTTAACATACTAAAGCATTTTTGATCAGTAAGCTCTAAGTCACTCTGAACTAATAAAGCAGAGAATATTTCTCTTCTGGAAACGTGTGCTAACAATGGTGAAATATTAGCTTGTTAATTATGTATCTACATCTATATTTATACCCCGCAAGCCACCCAACGGTGTGTGGCGGAAGGCACTTTACGTGCCACTGTCATTACTTCTCTTTCCTGTTCCAGTCGCGTATGGTTCGCGGGAAGAAGGACTGCCGGAAAGCCTCCGTGTGCGCTCGAATCTCTCTTATTTTACATTCGTGATCTACGCGTGAGGTTTAAGTAGGGGGAAGCAATATATTCGATACCTCATCCAGAAACGCACCCTCTCGAATCCTGGACAGTTAGCTACACCTCGATGCTGAGCGCCTCTGTTGCAGAGCGCCTCTGTTGCAGACTCTGCCACTTGAGTTTGCTAAACATCTCCGTAACGCTTCGCTTACCACATAACCCTGTGACGAAACGCGTCGCTCTTCTTTGGATCCTTTCTATCTCCTCCGTCAACCCGATCTGGTTCGGATCCCACACTGATGAGCAATACTCAAGTATAGGTCGAACGAGTGTTTTGTAAGCCACCTCCTTTGTTGACGGACTACATTTTCTAAGGACTCTCCCAATGAATCTCAACCTGGTAATCGCCTTACCAACAATTAATTTTATATGATCATTCCATTTCAAATCGTTCCGTACGCATGTTCCCAGATGTTTTACAGAAGTAACTGCTACCAGTGTTTGTTCCGCTATCATATAATCATTCAATAAAGGATCCTTCTTTCTATGTATTCGCAATACATCACATTTGTCTATGTTAAGGGTCAGTTGCCACTCCCTGCATTTCGCTACAGTTTTCTAATGCTGCAACTTCTCTGTATACTACAGCATCATCCTCGAATAGCCGCATGGAACTTCCGACACTATCTACTAGGTCATTTATATATATTTTGAAAAGCAATGGTCCCATAACACTCCCCTGTGGCACGCCAGAGGTTACTTATACGTCTGTAGACGTCTCTCCATTAAGAAAAACATGCTGTGTTCTGTTTGCTAAAAACTCATCAATCCAGCCACTGCGTGTAGTGAACAGTATCCGCATAAATAAATCGAAAACCACACAAGCATGTAGGAATCTGAACATACGTTCTGTAATAAAGTCGCTGGCCGCGCACTGCGGATCAAAATACCACGATCGGCCACTGAACAAAGCGGCGTGAGAAATGTAACAAACGGTAAAGCGACAACAGACGGGAAACCGACCACTTTGACTGCAGTGCTAATAGATCACAGAGGACGCAGATGCGTGAAACCGGTCTGGGCTCTGCGTAATGAGCCTGCGTAATATTCGATAGTGTTCGCTTGGTCTTGGGAAACAGCCCTCGGAAAATAAAATGTTACAAGCCTAAAAACACTCTTAACGTCAGCGGATGTAATTACACGGTTAACATATGCGTTCAGAAAACTATATTACATATTGGCGCGGAATCAAGAGCCGAAAATATGTCAAGGCCGTGTACCTGATATGAGAAGCGTTGTAAATCATCCGAGACAGGTTGTTGGGACATTACAGCAGTGGTGTGGCTAGAAGTACGCTGTTTTGACAGGTGACGACAGAGCCCGGAAAGCATCACTCTTTGATGTACCTTATGCATTTCTTGCTTTTATGTTTTCGTTTTCTTCATAGGCCAAGAGAAATGTGGAGCCGTAGCCCAGCGTGGAGCTGTTAAAAACATAAAATGCTTTTCCTGTTCCTCAGTAAGAGGACTCCCTCTCTGTTAATGAAAGAAGGTAAACGCACGTTATTTTAGAGCGTAATCCGAGGTAATCATTTTAGTTGTGAGTATAAGTAAAAAGCCTGCATTTTTGATGAGCGGAGAAGGATGCATATAGTATTGTTTCACCAGTCAAAAATTGTTTGAATCATGATTCTAAGTAGTACTGCAATATATATATAAACTCAAGAAGCCCACCTGAGTACTTATTCTGAAGATCCGATTACAAAAGTAACGACGAACATGGTCAAGATTCGGTAGGTGGACACGGCGATCGGACGTAGTATTGTTAATTGATCAGCATAAATCTACAATAAGACTATTAAGTTTATGTGGAACCAACATGAAAAGATTCTTTACCCGTTTACATGAATAGCCCAGCTTATTGTGATTGTCCAACACGCCGAAAAATTCATCTTATTACTTACATATATCTAAACATTATTTTATTACTATATTATAACTCCGAGGAGGTAGCATTTGGATCTGTCTGCTTGCAGTCGACGACACTTTCAAACCCTGCCGGAACAAGGGTCATTAAGCTAACAGGAGGGCAGCGGGTAACCTGGAATGTTACTGCAGGATGGGAAAAATCTGGACACTTGGCCATTACAGGCGCCATTGTGTGAAGAGGTGCAGATATTCGGCGGAGACAGGAGCCGAAAGTTTATGTGAAGGCCACAAAATACGTAAAAATCAAACCGTTATGTCACTGATAATTATAATGCCTCTGTCTTTACTTCCACATGACAATATCCCTCAGATGTCGTAGCGGCCCCTTATCAGTTAGAGGGCCCGCACAGCAGAAAAGCTAGATGGACTGCCAACCTCCCTTCAAGACTTCAGATCGAAATATCTCCAGGTGATATACATAATAACATGCTTTAGAATAAACACGGAATTACTTCGTCAGAAGACACGTGACAGTGTTCCACCAATTGGAACTCATGTGACTCATTTAGCACTCCGCCGACTTGGGGTTATAAGCACGCCTTCACAGTCAGACCAATGAGTTTATGTACTGTTACGACAGCTCCGGTCAGTACTTACGCCGGCTCTAGCACAGTATACACTCACCATAGCATAAAATAGCACATTGTATCTTGTAACTGGTAGAGTAGCTTTGGTCATTATTTTCTTTCATTGTCTTGTATTCTTATCTAGTTTTGTCACTACAAGAATTAAGGGGTTTTCTTGTTGTTCTTGTGTTTGAAAATTAATGCATGGCAAGAAGGAGTAAAAAAAATTAAAATAAAGTATGTTCATACTTGATTGTTAAGTTCTTTCCTGCCGACCGCTGGACACCACATCAGACATGCACAGTTATAGCTATTGTAAATATTACGAAGTGAATTCGCAATTTCTGAATACGTATTGACGACAGCTGTTTGTGATACATGAAAACTTATGTCGGACCAGGACTCGGGCCTGGATTTCCCTCCTAACGCCAGTTGTCGCCTTAAGCAGTTCGGCTCTCCTTGTATGCCTCCAAGACCGACGACCAACAGTTCTATATGGCACGTTGCCCACTACCCTTATTCTCGCACATTCCGTGAATCCCACACAGGCAGAAACAAGTGTTTCAATATCTCATTTTATACTGCTGATCATCGCAATGTTTGTGTTTATAAAGTGTTTGTATCTTCACGTTACAATGCCACAAGACACTGCATATACACAGACACTGTAATCATCAGTTTTGTATTAAGGCGACCGCTCGCATTAAGTGAGAAGGGTTTGAGCCCCGGTTTGGTGCAATTTTTCAAATGTCACAAACAGCTGAGGTCAATACACATTCGCAAATTGCAAATCCATTTCGTAACAAACTATTGTACTTAGAAGTTAAGCAACAACATGAAATGAAAAAATAAAACGAGACGAGGCAGTACGTTTAGTCATTCATTACGTAGACCGAATAGTGCTTAAGATATTGTAGATGAAGGATTTGAAAATACTTCTAAATCCTTTCACTAAGTTTAGAACCCCGTGTCTACATAGATCTCCTGAAGAGCGCTGTCTGAATACTGCTTTAAAATTTTTGAACGTAATAAATATTGGGTTGTCAAGTTCATTCCGAGAGCTACAAAGGTATTTTAACATCATACAAATTATAAATCACTTACTATAAAGTCAGGAACCATCTGCAATGTAATTTCAATTATATCTTGTAATAAATGTTAACAAACAAGGTCAAATTAACAATCTCGCTAAGGAAAATGTGAATAACAGGAAAACTAACAAGTCCAGCTATAATCTAAGTACGTCACTTGAAAGCTTGTGAAATTCTCTTCCTAACTGATATCAAATATGTGGACAAGCAAGAATCCGAGAAATCTGCGACGACAAACCGCATACGTAAGTGCGGCAGCCTTACTCGTTCAGGTGACTGAAATTTTTTGGCTAACTGTTATGTGGACATGTAAAATTTTGTACAGGAGCGCTGTAAAGTCCTTTGCACTTGCAAATATTTCCATACTTGACCTGGTGAACTAACGTTTCCACAGAATCGTATTTGGACATGAAAAGTTTTGAACAGTTGGTGTCTTGGTCCCTAATAAAGAGCAGAAGCGGTTGGAGTTGTGAAACTTTTCGTCGTTTAGCTTCAATTACTTTAGCATTGAAAAGTAACATGGTGTGCTGCACTTACGCTTTAGTCCTAACTGCCAGGGTCTCTGCCTGTCATTGTGTTGCTTTCACTAACTTGAAGGTTTAATAAACATTTTTATTTTTATACGTTGCCTAGCTTGTTTTCTGGACAGGCTATCAATTTTCATCATTGACTACAACAATTAACAACTAATAAGAAGTTTAAAGTTTTACATACTGCGTGATGTGACAGGTGTGGGGTCATACCGTTGGCCACCAACATTGACAATGGACACTAAATGAGTCACCCACTTAAATTCATCGATTTGCAGGACACTAACGATTTTAAAGAAATTCAAGGTGCTTCTTTGTTGTCTTTTATCATGCCCTTTTGTTGGCTTATTAATATGTCTCTGCAAATGAAACATAAAAATATCTATGGTTCTTAGTGGTATTCAATAGCGAATTTAGGTTCGGGTATTTATTTGTAACAATAAATCAATGACATTTTTAGTCGATAAACTACTTCCCATTGCGATATTCATTGTCGTCCTCAGTTCGCAAGACTCATACAATTACGCATCTACAATAAAACTTTCTCAGACATCAACATCTACAATAAAACTTTCTCAGACATCAACATCTACAATAAAACTTTCTCAGACATCAACATCTACAATAAAACTTTCTCAAACATCGTCACATGTTCATTAGTTGTACATTTCATTTTAGTGTTACATAAATCACCACGCACAAGTACTCCACAACTCACAGCAGACAGCATTGGTAGAGTATTTCGAATTGTTACTTCAGTAATATTATATCTACAAGTGTTGCTGAAGAGAATCCATTGGCGTCTACATACACATACTTGTCGCACTTCGCCTTTTTAATGTTCTTCCGTCACAAATACGAAATACATAGCAGGTAACACACACTGAAGCGACGAAGAAATTGTTGAAGGCATGCTTATTCAAATATATAGATATGTAACCAGGCAGAATACGCCGCTGCGGTCGGCAACGCCTATATAAGTCAGCAAACGTCAGTAAGTTGTAAAATCAGTTACTGATCCTACAATGGCAGGTTACCCAGATTTAAATGAGTTTGAACGTGGTATTACGATCGTTGCACGAGCGATGGCACACAGCACCTCCAAGATAGCGATGAGGTGCGAATTTTCCCGTACGAGTATTTCGGGAGTGTACCATGAATATCAGGAATCCAGTAAAATATGAAATCTCATACATCGCGGCACCAACTAAGACTGAAGAGAATCGTTCAAGTGAAGGAAGTGAAACCTTTCCATATTTCAATGCTGGGCTATCAACAAGTGTCAGCGTGCGAACCATTCAACGAAACATCATCGATATCGGCTTTCGGAGCCTAAGGCCCACTCGTATACCCTGGATGACTGTTCAACACAAAGCTTTACGCCTCGCCCGGGCCCGTTAATACCGACATTGGATTGTTAATGACTGTAAACATGTTGCCTGGTCGGATGAGTCTCGTTTCAAATTCTGTCGAGCAAATGGACGTGTGAGGGTATGGAGACAACCTCATGAATTCATGGACCCTCCATGTCAGCAGGAAACTCTTCAAGCTGGTGGAGGCTCTGTAATCGTGTGGGGCGTGTGCAGTTGGAGTGATTGAGTGCCCTGATACGTCTAGATACGACTCAGACAGAGAACACGTACGTAAGCATCCTGTCTGATCACCTGCGTCAATTCATGTCCATTGTGCATTCCAACGGGCAATTCCAGGAGGACATTGCGGCACACCATACGTCTAGAATTTCTACAGTGTGTCTCCAGGAACACTCTTGTGAGTTTGAACACTTTCACTGACCACCAAACTCCACCAGACATGAACATTTTTGAGCATATCTGGGATGCCTGCAACCTGCTGTTCAGAAGAGATCTCCACCCTTGCATACTCTTACGGATTTATGGACAGTTCTGCAGGATTCATGGAGGCCATGCCAAATCGTGTTGCGGAATTCTGCTTGATCGCGGGGGCCCTACATGATGTTACGCAGGGGTACCAGTATCTTTGGCTCTTCAGTGTTTGTTCCTTTATTGTCTCGAAAATCATACCTTAAATTTTTCCAATTGCAAAACTTCAAGAGAATGCCTTCTTTCTCCAATGCTCAGTCAATATATAACTGCGGTAGTGTTGAATCAACTATCGAAAGCCGTAGTCACACTTAATAGACCGCGACTACATCGAAACACGAAAAGGTTTCTCAGGAACGTTACGAGCCATGACTTTTCGTTGGCTCACTTAATTTATATTACAAAGCAAAACGTTTTGAGATAGAAACCTGAGCCTCATGTTATAATGGCAAAACAAAAAACTTTTAACACAGGTACATGTAGATTTTAATGTTGTTTGTACAGCGTGTATCCTTCCTTCAAAGAAAGAGAAGCACAATGTGATCCGCGAGAATATTCTCTTTATTTATTGGTTTGCTGTTCACATATTTTTTTAAAAATACTCATTCACTTTGTTGATACGAAGTGGATGTTTCTTGTTTGGTGTTCTGTTACATCTATTGCTATGGCTCCTTGTATCATGTTAACATCTATACACAAACTTGAAAGGACCCTTAAAACGTAGTTACAATCAACTGTACTGTGCAGGATGTTTTTTTAAAAAACTGATTTATCTATCGATATATCGACCCTGTTGTCATCTGTCACAAGGACTTCCTTTGAAAACTAACTGTCGCATTTCCACTGTTGATCTGAAAAATAGCTACAATATGAGGGACTGTGACAATTTGATGTTATGAAGACAGTTGGGATATTACATTTGTGAATAGTTTAAACGCAAAAAGTAGATATCCTTGACACACTTCAAATACATAATCACAAAATAAAACCAACTGAACCCATCTGAAATGCCAAAAATGACAGCATTTACAACAATAGCAACTTTGCTTTCAGCAACAGCCTGCATTATTGCACGCATACACACACGCACACACACACACACACACACACACACACACACACACACACACACACACACACACACACACACACATACACACAGATCTTTGTACTTACCATATTTAGTTATGTTACCAAGACATGCCCCAATGGAACAACGGATTGGTCTCATTTACAAATATACAAATATAGCATCAGACCAAAAACTTGTACCTCCTGTCAGCATGAAATTGTTTGTACATCAACTAACAGCACAAATTGTGCGTCTACCAGAATGTTTTAAAGCATTAGCAAATGTATTATCCCAACCTTTAGTTAGTTATTGCATGTAACAGATATAATCTGAAGAACCCCATGCTTTGGGAAGTTAGCTCTCGTTCAGTCACTCGCTCCGATCTCTCTTTTGATTGGGCCCGTTACCTTGGGGCTGTCGGGTTCACTATTGTTAATCTCTGCATTTCTTGCCCTGTGAATAAGAAACGTTATTTATTGAATGCTTCTTTTGTTTTTTTCTGTGGAGGGCCATGTGAGATTTCCTGTATGCCACTAATTTGAAAGAAATCAAGTGTCTTTTCTAGATACAGTTGTGATCGTCACCATAGCGGAACCATTATCAGCTTTCAGTACCAGTGCATTGGCCTCAATGATATTCCTGTTCATATTTTTAATCAACTGGTTCTCCTCTTCAGTAGTTCTTATTGAATTTTTGTTCAAGTGTTTCAAGCAAGTCTTGTACTGCTGCTAGTCGGCCACAAATTAAATGCGTGTTACGTATGTGTGCGATAACAGAAAAGTGCGTTGGAAACTTATTTCGTCGTAGCAATTCTTCTTACTCAGCTCAACATAAGAAACAGTGGCGTAAGGGGAACAAGAACTTTTTTGCGGAGAAATGATATTTTAATGACTTATCGTCAAGACCGATAACAAGAGAATAATTGACTACAGTATAAATCACAGAGATTCGTCGTTACGCTTTTTGCAGCACTGAATAAGCGCGTGGGCAGCGCTCCGTGTGGCAAACGCGCGAACCTCTGACTGACAATGATGAATAGCCGATCACACCTGTTGCCTAAACGGTCTGTTGTCGGCAGCACATGTTTGTATATTAATTAATTAGCTTTGCGATCTCTTAGGCCGTTTGTTTAGTTCTACCTACTTTAGTAAGATTACCTACTATTTTTACTGAGCACAGGATTCTCACTATGATCTGCGTCTAAGTTGTGTTTACGGCTTTTGTTTACTATAGGAAGTTTACCAACATTTGAAGTGACTGTAGAGTTGACTAATGTTGGGAAAAATCTGTGACTGCTGTGACTCTTAATGGTAGATGCACGATTAACACTTTTTTCATGTGATGCAATAATCTCGTCGTTTCTGTCACACATAGCTTGATTTAGGAAAGGCACTTGATGGTTCAAATGGCTCTCAGCACTATGGGACTTAACATCTGAAGTCATCAGTCCCCTAGACCTCGAACTACCTAAACCTAACTAACCTAAGGACATCACACATATCCACGCCAGAGGCAGGATCTGAACCTGTGACCGTAGCGGTTGCGCTGTTCCAGACTGAAGCGCCTTGAACCTCTCGGCCGCAGTAGCTGGCGAAAGGCACTTGACAAAAACATGAGAGCAGTTGTAATTTATATGCTATTTAACTGTTTCTACTTCCTGTACTGTTGTTTCACTTCAGCTTTCAATAAGATTTTCTCACCATTCTTTTGCACAAACATGGCACAGGGGGAGGTATTATGTGCTTGAGTTTCACATATTTGGCAATCAGATCCTTTTTGAAATAGATTCTACGTAAATTGTCCTACGTACTCAGTATTTTAATTTTAACCTCTCTATATGTCTGTAACATTTGAACAACTTGGCTTGTTGGTGTAAAATTAGTGCAGACTTTATAGAACATCTATACAACAGACGTACTGGCGAAATATTCGTTCATACCCATTTTTACTGTTCATGGTACAAGATTTAAACAGGTTTTGTAATAAATAAAAGTCTGTCTGCCACTCTTAGTAGTGAATCACGACATTTTTGATACATACTTCGTATTTCATTCTTTGCCTTTCTGAAAATCAGGGTCAACAGCTGCTCATAACGAAGGGGAATTTGAGCTACATCTTAGATGTTGAGATACACTCCTGGAAATGGAAAAAAGAACAAATTGACACCGGTGTGTCAGACCCACCATGCTTGCCCCGGACACTGCGAGAGGGCTGTACAAACAATGATCACACGCAAGGCACAGCGGACACACCAGGAACCGCGGTGTTGGCCGTCGAATGGCGCTAGCTGCGCAGCATTTGTGCACCGCCGCCGTCAGTGTCTGCCAGTTTGCCGTGGCATACGGAGCCCCATCGCAGTCTTTAACGCTGGTAGCATGCCGCGACAGCGTGGACGTGAACCGTATGTGCAGTTGACGGACTTTGAGCGAGGGCGTATAGTGGGCATGCGGGAGGCCGGGTGGACGTACCGCCGAATTGCTCAACACGTGGGGCGTGAGGTCTCCACAGTACATCGATGTTGTCGCCAGTGGTCGGCGGAAGGTGCACGTGCCCGTCGACCTGGGACCGGACCGCAGCGACGCACGGATGCACGCCAAGACCGTAGGATCCTACGCAGTGCCGTAGGGGACCGCACCGCCACTTCTCAGCAAATTAGGAACACTGTTGCTCCTGGGGTATCGGCGAGGACCATTCGCAACCGTCTCCATGAAGCTGGGCTACGGTCCCGCACACCGTTAGGCCGTCTTCCGCTCACGCCCCAACATCGTGCAGCCCGCCTCCAGTGGTGTCGCAACAGGCGTGAATGGAGGGACGAATGGAGACGTGTCGTCTTCAGCGATGAGAGTCACTTCTGCCTTGGTGCAAATGATGGTCGTATGCGTGTTTGGCGCCGTGCAGGTGAGCGCCACAATCAGGACTGCATACGACCGAGGCACACAGGGCCAACACCCGGCATCATGGTGTGGGGAGCGATCTCCTACACTGGCCGTACACCTCTGGTGATCGTCTAGGGGACACTGAATAGTGCACGGTACATCCAAACCGTCATCGAACCCATCGTTCTACCATTCTGGTTCTGTGATCATGTGATGTATCTGACAACAGGAATGTGTTAATAAAGTTTCCCCTTCCTGGGACAATGAGTTCACGGTGTTCTTATTTCAATTTCCAGGAGTGTAGTATGCAGCTGCAATAGAGTGCTAAATGCTTTTAATTGTTGATTGTGGTGGTTTATGTAAGGTAACATTGCCATAGATGACTAACAGAGTTATGGCTATTTCAAAGCGAGACAACTACGTTGATGTCTTAATACAGGTACTTTATTGTGTTAAATCGGCTTTCAATTTCTCTTCTTTCCGTCTAGGCTTCAAAGCGGATCATAATGTCAAGTCGTGATCATAATGTTGTAAATATCACAATCACCCATTTTGCTTCACATGTAATAAATACTGACTTAAAAGGAGAATAGTTAACTGATGTATGATCGGGTGTCACACGGCACATAACTTACAAATGTCTTACTGCTTACAGTTTGCGAGATGCAGCATTCACTGTATCAGTGCACTGTATGTATGTTGGTTTAGGCAGATTGGTTCTAAACTGTTGCCATTTACTTTTATGTCTCTTGGTTACTCACGCTGAACGACTCCAGTAGTGTGTTACATGATCTTTCCCTATCTCTCTTCATATGCACTCTTTTATGTTTTTGAGAGTTCATTTTTTTGTTAACCAGATTGTGTATTTTTATCGTCACAGACAAAACTAAACTACGGTGTTTACTATAATTGCAATATCCATCCGGATAGCCAAGCACGTTTTAAACAGTATGTTGGGTAAGGTAAAGTGAAGTAATTCCATAAGTAGCTATAGTTAAGCCCTGAACGTTTTAGTTATGAAATAGGTATAAAGCTTATGCTCCCAAAAGCAATTTGGAAATGCAGTCTAATCATACATACTTTCATAATCTGGACCAACTAAAATATGGGCTTGGTACAGCTACCGTTAAAACATTGATTAGTGAATAATGATTCATCAAGAAAGTGATCTAATATCGGTTAAGTATTTAATTGAAGCAGCGCCAGTGAGGAAAATTCTTCAATTTTGTAATCATTAGCTTTAAGCATTAAAGAGTATCTGACTAATCAAAATCACCACAAAATTTATGATTATAATTTCCTCGTAACATTACAGTTATGTGCAAGATCATTTCACCACATATTAGCAAACAGCGACTGTCAAAGTATCACTCGTCGATCTACCTTTCCTGCATCTGTAACCTAATAATAGCATACGTAGATAAACTACGAATTTTTAATATTTTGCGATTGCTGTTCAGTATGTGGCCTGTGATGTAACAGTACATCCACGGATTGCAAATCGAATCGACAGCACGATGGAGGCCATACAGCATGGCCTACTATAGGGCACGAGTTTGAAAGAAATGACTTGTTTTGTGTCGAAAGAGTTAAGAAACAAATTCATTAGTCAACATTCACATTATTAGCCAATAAAAGAAAACAGATTTATATGCCTAATGGGCTCTTAGAGCAACTGATATAAAATTCAGTCTCACGAAGCACGATAGAAATATTAGGTTCTCAGGAAACGACTTTAAAGTACGTAGTAATTACCTCATAATTCAGAGGAACATGATAAAATTGAATATACAGCAGGATGGATTGAAAAGGTAATATAAAAATATATCTCTGTTGTCAACTTCCAGTCGATCAAGTTGGAGCAGCGTAAAAGTTTTATCATGAAGAACTATTTCCTAACCATGGAGTAATCTTGATCAAACCGAAATAACCCTATCACCTTGTAAGGATCCTCCAGTATACATAAAAATTTAAGGAGTAGGGAGGAGAAAGGAAAGGAAAGGCTCTATGGTGCCAGCTGCATCTGCAATGACAATTGAATCTCTATGTAGACAAGTGTAATGTGCTGCGAATACATAGAAAGATAGATCCCTTATCATTTAGCTACAAAATAGTAGGTCAGCAACTGGAAGTAGTTAATTCCATAAATTATCTGGGAGTACGCATTAGGAGTGATTTAAAATGGAATGATCATATAAAGTTGATCGCCGGTAAAGCAGATGCCAGACTGAGATTCATTAGAAGAATGCTAAGGAACTGCAATCCGTAAACAAAGGAAGTACGTTACAGTACGCTTGTTCGCCCACTGCTTGAATACTGCTCAGCAGTGTGGGATCCGTACCAGATAGGGTTGATAGAAAAGATAGAGAAGATCCAACGGAGAGCAGCGCGCTTCGTTACAGGATCATTTAGTAATCGCGAAAGCGTTACGGAGATGATAGATAAACTCCAGCTGAAGGCTCTGCAGGAGAGACGCTCAGTAGCTCGGTGCGGGCCTTTGTTAAATTTTCGAGCACATACCTTCACCGAAGAGTCAAGCAGTATATTGCTCCCTCTTACGTATATCTCGCGAAGAGACCATGAGGACAAAATCAGAGAGATTAGAGCCCACACAGAAGCATACCGACAATCGTTCTTCCCAAGAACAATACGAGACTGGAATAGAAGGGAGAACCGATAGAGGTACTCAGGGCACCCTCCGCCACACATCGTCAGGTGGCTTGCGGAGTTTGGATGTAGATGTAGATGTAGAAGGCGTCAGTGTGAAACCATCAGTGTCGTAATGAAGCATGCAGAATATGTATAAGACCGAGTGTATTTAATAGTGTTTGAAATGAGTAATGATTTCGTCTTGCAACAGACGGTACCTACTCCGTTCTCCATCTCCGCCAGCTGAGATTGAACATTGCTCTGCAGATTGTCTACAAATTGGTTGAAAACAGTTCACCATTGGGATGAAAATATTTTTACGCGACCTGTGCTGGTACTGCGAACGGCTGAAAGCAAGGGGAAACTACAGCCGTAATTTACCCTGAGGGCATGCGGCTTTACTGTATGGTTAAATAATGATGGCGTCCTCTTGGGTAAAATATTCCGCAGGTAGAATAGTCCCCCGTTCGGAACTCCAGGCGGGGACTACTCAAGAGGAGAAAGAAAACTGCCATTCTATGGATCGGAGCTTAGAATGTCAGATCCCTTAATCGGGCAGGTAGCTTAGAAAATTTAAAAAGGGAAATGGATAGGTTAAAGTTAGATGTAGTGGGAATTAGTGAAGTTCAGTGGCAGGAAGAACAAGACTTCTGGTCAGGTGAATACAGGGTTATAAATACGAAATCAAATAGGGGTAATTCAGGAGTAGGTTTAATAATGAATAAAAAAGGAGTGCGGGTAAGCTACTACAAACAGCATAGTGAACGTATTATAGTGGCCACGATAGACACGAAGCCCACGCCTACTACAGTAGTACAAGTTTATATGCCAACTAGCTCTGCATATGACGAAGAAATTGAAGAAATGTATGATGATAAATTATTCAGGTAGTGAAGCGAGACGAAAATATAATAGTCATGGGTGCCTGGAATTCGAGAGTAGGAAAAGGGAGAGAAGGAAACATAGGAGGTGAATATGGATTTGGGGTAAGAAATGAAAGAGGAAGCCGTCTGGTAGAATTTTTCACAGAGCGTAACTTAATCATAGCTAACACTTGGTTCAAGAATCATAAAATAAAGTTGTATACATGGAAGAATCCTGGAGATACTGAAAGGTATCAGATAGATTATATAATGGTAAGAGAGAGATTTAGGAACCACGTTTTAAATTGTAAGACATTTCCAGGGGTACATGTGAACTCTGACCACAATCTATTGGTTATGAACTGTAGATTAAAACTGAAGAAATTGTAAAAAGGTGGGAATTTAAGGGGATGGAACCTGGATAAATTGACTAAACCAGAGGTTGTACAGAGTTTCAGGGAGAGCATAACGGAAAAATTGACAGGAATGGGGGAAAGAAAAACAGTTGAAGAAGAATGGATAGCTCTGAGGTATTAAGTAGTGAAGGCAGCAGAGGATCAAGTAGGTAAAAAGACGAGGGCTAGTAGAAATCCTTGGGTAACTTAAGAAATATTGAATTTAATGGATGAACGGAGAAAATATAAAAATGGAGTAAATGAAGCACGCAAAAAGGAATACAAACGTCTCAAAAATGAGATCGACAGAAAGTGTAAAATGGCTAAGCAGGCATGGCTAGAGGACAAATGTAAGGATGTAGAGGCTTATCTCACTAGGGGTAAGATAGATACTGCCTACAGGAAGATACCTTTGGAGAAAAGGAGAGTTGCTTGTATGAATATCAAGAGCTCAGATCGAAACCCAGTTCCAAGCAAGGAAGGGAAAACAGAAAGATGGAAGGAGTATATGGAGGGTCTGTATAAGGGCGATGTTCTTGAGGACAATACTATGGAAATGGAAGAGGATGTAGATGAAGATGAAATGGGAGATATGATACTGCGTGATGAGTTCGACAGAGCACTGAAAGACCTAAATCGAAACAAGGCCCCGGGAGTAGACAATATTCCATTAGAATTACTGACGGCCTTGGGAGAGCCAGTCCTGGCAAAACTCTACCATCTGGTGAGCAAGATGTACGAGACAGGCGAAATACCCTCAGACTTCAAGAAGAATATAATAATTCAAATCCCAAAGAAAGCAGGTGTTGAAAAATGTGAAAATTACCGAACTCTCAGTTTAATAAGTCATAGCTGAAATATACTAACGCGAATTATTTATAGACGAGTGGAAAAACTGGTAGAAGCCGACCTCGGGGAAGATCAGTTTGGACTCCGTAGAAATGTTGGAACACGTGATGCAATACTGACCTTAAGACTTATGTTAGAAGAAAGATTTCTAGCATTTGTAGACTTAGAGAAAGATTTTGACAATGTTGACTGGAATACTCTCTTTCAAATTCTGAAGGTGGCATGGGTAAAATACAGGGAGTGAAAGGCAATTTACAAATTGTACAGAAACCAGATGGCACTTATAAGCGTCGAGAAACTTGAAAGAGAAGCAGTGGTTGGGAAAGGAGTGAGACAGGGTTGTAGCCTCTCCCTGATGTTATTCAATCTGTATATTGAGCAAGCAGTAAAGGAAGCAAAAGAAAAATTTGGAGTAGGTATTAAAATCCAGGAAGAAGAAATAAAAACTTTGAGGTTCGCCGATGACATTGTAATTCTGTCAGAGACAGCAAGGGACTTGGAAGAGCAGTTGAACGGAATGGGCAGTGTCTTGAAAAGAGGATATAAGATGAACATCAACAAAAGCAAAACGAGGATAATGGAATGTAGTCGAATTAAGTCAGGTGATGCTGAGTGAATTAGTTTAGGAAATGAGAGACTAAAAGTAGTAAATGAGTTTTGCTATTTGGGGGCAACATAACTGATGATGGTCGAAGTAGAGAGGATATAAAATGTAGACTGGCAATGGCAAGGAAAGCGTTTCTGAAGAAGAGAAGTTTGTTATCATCGTTTCTGAATGTATTTGTATGGAGTGTGGCCATGTATGGAAGTGAAACATGGATAATAAATAGTTTAGACAAGAACAGAATAGAAGCTTTCGAAATGTGGTGCTGCAGAAGAATGTAGAAGATTAGGTGGGTATATCACGTAACTAATGAGGAGGTATTGAATAGGATTGGGGAGAAGAGAAGTTTGTGGCACAACTTGACTAGAAGAAGGGATCGGTTGATAGGACATGTCCTGAGGCATCAAGGGATCACAAATTTAACATTGGAGTGCAGCGTTGAAGGTAAAAATCGTAGAGGGAGACCAAGAGATGAATACACTAAGCAGATTCAGAAGGATGTAGGTTGCAGTAGATACTGGGAATTAAAGCAGCTTGCACAGGATAGAGTAGCATGGAGAGCTGCACCAAATCAGTCTCAGGACTGAAGACCACAACAACAGACTTCCAAAATTTTTTACTTTAATATTTTACGCTGAGATCGCTGTTAATCCAATGACATTTACGAAAATCACTAGCAAGTTCTCAAGTTGTTTCACCATCATAGAGCTGGTACCCTGTGAGGACAGCACCAGCTCCTCCCACTCTTCATTCCTGACTGGGTAAAAGGCAACAGGCATTGAGATGCGTGGAAAATGAGCTTTGATTTAAAACGCATGTAAAATTAGCTATACTGTACTCATCAAGTTTGATAATTGGAGCACGTAGCAACTTCCAAAAAACTTTGCGGAAAATTTCAGACGTTTCATAAACTTTTTCGTTACTCTGTGCAGAACTAAGATGTACAAAAACATTAGAGTTTTGTTCCTTAATCTTTAAATGTTTACATGCACAATGACACATTTTTATTGAAATCTTGGAAGCTGTTGTTCAAATGGGAGTTCGATTCCTTAAAGAACTAGGGTGGAGGTTTCTCGTGCGCTCTAATCTTTGTGTAAAAGTTAAGTATTGACGAGGGAAGTGGTTTTTAGGGTACTATAGGAGTGCAATACTTTTGTTATGATAGTACTACTGAGTAAAATATAACTACCTTTTTGTTCGATGCCGTGTCCCTGTCTGCATAGAGCATTAAATTAATCGACCATTGAGAAGTGTTCGCTTTGTTTCAGGCTGCCAGCTGTACGCATGCGCGGTGGGTCACTTCGGGCTGCTGTCCATCGTGACGTTGGCCGCCATAGCCGTGGAGCGCTACATGGTCATCACGGCCAAGCCACTGTCCGCCTCCTGGAAGATGACGCAGTACACCGCCAGGAAGGTATGTAATATGTACTGTACTGCTGGCGCAAATCAAAATTGTAGTAGTCTGGTATTACTAACTGATTACTCTGTGAATTAGGTCTTTCTCGTATTAACGGGATGTAATAGATGTTTGAAGCATGGACGACATCGGCAACGGACTGGCGCAGACAGGGAAAGCAATGCCTTTCTTGCCACAGTGCGGTCGGGTCTAGCCGACTGCCATGTCATCATCAGCCTATGACGTCATCGATATGTGGTAAGGGTAGGCGTGGGGTCAGCGAGAAGCCCTACCGCCCATTGTCGTGTTAGCAAACCAATTGGTGCTACTTCGTCGACAAGCAGCTCCTCAATAGACATCACTAAGCTGTTGGCCCTTGTTCTAATCCATCCCCTTGCAGAACAGAGAATCGAAACTAGGCCCTTCTGTTATGGAGGTGGACAGTATCCTATGTAAATGTTCGTGAATGTTGGAAAGGGGAGAAAAGCAGGGAAGCACTTGAACTGTGACAATTCGGTATCTATTGGCATATGTCTTGGGTTTTTTGCCCGACTTTTGCTTCATGGTTTTTCTAACGTTTCGCCAGCACAAATGACAATGTAAAAGCATCACCTTCGATTGTTCACGAAGGACTCCACCAGTAAAAGAAGGGTAACGTTTTGACAATGCCAACCACTCATGCCACGCCAGAAAAATCATCAAACAAAAGTCGGCCAAAGAACCCGAGACAGAAGCGATCAGGAACTTTGTCAACAAGTGGCTACGAAAGCCTTAACAATTTTCCATTTAATCTGTGGTGGTGATGAAGAATATTAAGAAATAAGTCGGCACATTATAGTACGAAATTACTATGAAACATCGTGGCAGATTAAAACTGTGTGCCGGACCGAGACTCGAACTCGGGGCCGTTGCCTTTCGCGGGCAAATGTCCAATCATCTGAGCTACCCAAGCACCACCTACGCCCCCTCCTCACAGCTTTACTTCTGCTAGTACCTCGTCCCCTACCTTCCAAACTTTAGAGAAGCTCTCCTGCAAACCTCAGATGGTAGAGCACTTACCCGCGAAAGGCAAAGGCCACGAGTTCGAGTCTCGGTCTGGCATACAGTTTTATAGTGCTAGGAAGTTTCACATCAGCGCACACTCCGCTGCAGAGTTAAAATCTCATTCACGAAATCATTAGGTACTTGAAGGTATAAGCAAGCATAGAAGGTAACCGAAAGACGATGATACAAGTAGGTGGAAAGTTTGTTAAGCAGAAGAGGCAAAACTGTAAGCGCAAAACATCTGCATCTTAATCTACAAGAAATCTCTGCAATTAGGACTTAAGTGCTTGGCAGATAATTCATAGAATTACTTTTAGATTATTTCTCCACCGTTTGACTTTCAAATAGCACGTCAAAAGAATGAATATCTAAATCTTTCCGTGCGAACTCTGAGTTCTCTTATTTTTCACGTTGCTCGTGTTTCCTTGTTTAGGTGGAGGTCAAGAAAATTTTGCACATTCTGTGAAGAAAGTTGGTGACTGAAATTTTGTGGAAACAGCTCACAGCAACGGAAAACGTCTTTGTGTTAATCATTGCCACCTTAGCTCGCTTACCACATCCTTGAAAGTCTCTCCTCTATTTGGCGATAATATAAAACGAGCTGGCCTCTTTTGAATCTCCCAACGCCCTCTGTAAATCCTGTCTGGTAATGATACCGTACCGCTCAGATGTACTCCACAATAAAAAGGACGCGTAGACTGGGTAGTCTAGTAGAGTTTGTTGCATCTTCTACATGTTCTCCCAAGAAACGCAGTCTTTTGTTTCGTTTTCCCTACAACATGAGGTACGTGATGGTTCCAGTTTAGGCTGTTCGTAATTATAATTTCTAGGCATTTAGTTAAGTCGACAAAGCTCGAATTCGTACCAAGGCGTGTAACCGAAATGTAACAGAATATTTTTTCAGAATTCATGTGGGGGAACTAGCACTTTTTATTATTTAGATTCAATTAATACTTGCGACAGAGGCAGATATCCCGTTAAGTCGTTTCGTAATTGGTACTGACCTTCTGACACTTTTGCTAAACGGTAAACAACACCTTTATCTGCAAACAGTCTGAGGAACTGCTCAAATCGTATCCTAATCATTCAAATAGATTAAGAACACCACGGAGCAACAATTCTTCCTTGTAAAACACCATACATCACTACTGTTTCACTCTATGCCTTTCCTTCAGTTACTATGAACCTATGTGCTCTCTGACGGCAAATATCGTATCCAGTCTCGTAGCTAAGACGAAACTTAATTGGGCAGGAAATCACGAATCCAGAAAGTACTTCATAGTTACGCAGTTTAATTAGAAGACGCTTGTGAACAGTGATTTCGAAAACCTTCTGGCAAACTGGATGTCTAAGAAGGTAGGATACTGAGAGGGATACATATAACATTACCGTCTGCTACTGTTATACCATAACCTCCTCAAAGCTGGAGGCAAGTTGTATCGCGTAATTATTAGTCAAAGCAATTATAGTATAAAGAAGCAGAGCAGAGTAACCCTGGAAGGAATTTTGCTATGTTGACCGTGATATACCTAATGGAAGTGGCTTATCAGAAGTGAAAGTCAGGATTACGAAAATATTTAATCAGTAACAAACAGTAATTTACCTATCCACAGTGTCCAAATGATGATAAAAACGCTCGCCAGCATAATTAGGCCTAAGAATGAGTGACATTCTTGTTCAAGAAAATAGATATGAGTAACTTTATGCACAGTCACAGCCTATACTTCATCACATGAGAGTGCAATGCTCTCTGTATCTAGCAGATGTTGATGTTAAAGAAAGTACTAACAGTTACAGGAGAACAAGGCTATTAGCATAAAGACAACCGAAAATGACATACACTTTTGCCTTCAAGTCTTGGTCAAACTAAATGGTTTCAGTAATATTGCTATTAAAGTGCACTTTAGGAATATACAATTAAGCAAGGATTTAGTCTCACTTTTCAAACATTTTCCAATCTGACATGAGAATAAAGTTCACTGCAAAATTATAAGATGGGCACAGGTTTAATCTTTCCTTTAGCAAATACTTTGCTAATTGAAATGGGAAAAAATTCATTAGCTAAATATTCCTCATTGTCCCCTGAATAATACAAGTTACTGTTTTCAGAGATAGTGGTCTTTCTGTTACTTGTTACCTAGCATAAGCACAATAGACAAACTGTGGATCCTATTACACTATTAGTGAGCACTTCCAATACAAAAGAGAAACAAGCACTTATCAAACATGGATCTATAGCTTTCCACAAATGCAGGTCACGATTTTTACTGCAGTGAGACACAATAGTGACATATTTGTAAGAAACTGACTCACCTGTTACAATTTACAACAGACAGTACTATGATCATTAACTAAGCAAAACTTTATGAGCCTCAGTTTTAAGAACTTTTAATTTTTAAAAGTAACAGCACATTGTCTTTATTACTGCAGTCTTCTGCTTTCAAGTGAATGATTAAATAAGTTATTTTGAAACGCCACAAAACGTTAAATTGGACTGTAACAATCAGTGGAAGGCTTTCACAAAGCTGCATTTACTACCTCCCACAATTTTACCAAATCAACAGTAAACCTGAATATTCTTACTTAATTAATTATTTGACTTTGAGGTTTTCATTTTTTCCACAACAAGGACACTCGGTAATCATACTTCAAACGGAGAGGAACCTGAGAGGTGGTGTGATAAGGAAAAAAATCAGGGTAGGTACATAAATTCAGTTATAAGTTACCTTATATTTGTGCACACTAAAACATCCAGTGAGCTGTTCCTTCACTTTATACATTTACAAGTCTTTGGTTCCTTTTCAGTGATTGCGCAACGTGGTGGCGAGTGCATGTTCGGTGGCTGGATTTGCAGGTGGAAATGCTGGACTCTGTCATTTCTTGGTGGCTGTGATAGGTACCAATTCTAGAATAGTTGCAACTCTTTATCCGTCCATCCGAGGCATTGGAAAGTGGCACGAAAAGCCTCTCTCGGCACCAGCACAATACACAACTTGTACATGAGCAGTTGACAGTTTGGTAGCTCGTCCTCGACTGACTCTTTGTTCCCCCTTCCTATCCATGCCAACCACATTTTGCGCGCGCTGCATGCTTCCGTTCCCAAGGGGAACCACGCCACCTTTTACTTACAAAATAACTAAGAACCCTAAGTGACGGTCAGCAGTTTACATAACAGCAACCAAACATATTAAATAAAACAGAACATTTGCACATATTGACATTTCTACAAAAAATTATTTAAACAAAATTATTCAACTTCAAAAATAACCAAAGAGATTATGTGAGAAAGACAAAATATATCATTTGCTCATATTGTGCATATTACAGAAATTACAATTCATTACAGTATCGAATTAATCATACACTAATTACAGAAATTCATCGATGTGGTCAAACAAAACAGAAAGCTAAATGAATCAATAAAAGATATGTTGTGTGTAAGCTATGTTGTTACATACATCATATAACAATGAGCATTTGAACTTACGAAGCTTCCCCAACGCTTAGGCGACTTCTTGTGATAAAAGGGACATAAAAATTTGTGCCAAGAGCCGAATATTTACTCCAGGGTACCTTCTATATTTTCACGAACCTGAGATTCAACTCACCAGTTCAGCTATATGTGTGACCATGGTGTCTTATTTTAACTGCGGCAGTTTACGAGGTTGAAATTTTCTCTCTAGCAACATCGTGGCGTTGCTGCAAATTGACTGTGTCGTGATTTCATATTTGAGGGCGATATCGGTTGCTGCGAGCTGTTGTTTGTCTTCTACAGCACGCGCGCTCACTTTTAGAAAATTTTCCATAATTTTGTTTTGTTGATCTTTTACTGAGCGTATTACTTCGTTTGATTTACCAGGCTTCTCATATTAAGTCGCTAATTTAATGTATGTCACGTAAGGGGATACTTGTGCTGTAGTGGGGTCCTGTGCGGGTGTTTTCAGTTTCTGAATTAGCTTTTTATTCGGTTTTTGAGGGATGTATGTCGTCACGCGGTAATTTTAACATGTGGGGATATGACTTTAATTCTTTATGGAACTGCAGCTGGCACAAATTCGAGGTTCATCATCATTAATTACGAAAGCTTTATAAAATTGTACGTTTTTGTATGACGCACTATTTTTCTCAAAACTATTCGTACATTCTTTACCGAAACATCAACACTTAACTGCTTGTTATTCGCACAACTTTCCCTTTGTATTTGAATTATCGAAACATCTGATTCCAGAGGTTGCCGCGCGATATTAACTGTTCCATTACTATTTGGTGTAATTCGCATACACGCTTCAATTAATTTATAACAAACTGAATTACGAAGAAAATCACGTTGTAGCCTTAGTTCCTGTGTTCGTCGCAACGTAGCGTGTTCGGTAGCTCACTCACATATGTCACATACTTTTTGTTTTTCGTGACTATGTGTAAAACCAAATCTACCTTACATTTCCTGGTAAGAGCCAGCATAGAATATACACCCCTGTCCTGAAAAAGTAGACCACCTTGTAGGGCTAGGGATAGGACGTTCAGCCAGTCGTTGTGGCCTAGCGGTTCTAGGCGCTTCAGTCTGGAACCGCGAGACCGCTGCGGTCGTAGGTTCGAATCCTGCCTCGGGCATGGATGTGTGTGATGTCCTTAAGTTAGCTAGGTGTAAATAGTTATAGGTTTTAGGGTACTGATGACCTCAGACGTTAAGCTCCATAGTGCTCAGAGTCATTTTTTTTAGGACGTTCATATTCGCATGTCATGTACATTAATATTTTCTGCACACATGATTAGCATTTCAGTTACCTCGGTTCAACATATGTCCTGTTGTCTAGTAGGTAGAGGTTCCGCCATGGACATTGATAACTTGTTCCATGTTTGATGGTATCGACGCTTATAGGACACGATTGGTGACCTGTGCTACAGACATTCGAGATGTGTTCACATGGTTCCAATGATCATCTGTGGTGGTCGGAATTTGGTCACAGCACTGCACACTTTGTTTCACCATATTACCCATTTCGACTGGCAACCAATCTGGTAATCTCACGGGCGAGGGCAAAAGGTTGACATTCTGTGACTACAAGAAGGCACGTGTTCGTGCAATAACATACAGTAGTGCATTGTTTTGCTGAATAATGGCGTCCGGGGTATTGCGCAGATGAGGTATGGCTATGGGTCGCAGAATGCCATTCACATAGGTTACCCTTGTCACAGTCATTGACATGTACCAACTATGATTTGTGGGTGTTCCCAATAGCATCTCGCACCATAAGGAACTGATTTGGTGCTGTATTTCTTGTGCGAATGCAGTCACTGTGATGATGCAGCATTGCCGTCTAGCGTGTTTCTGCACATTTGTCAAAAGTAGGCGAAGAAGTGGGCGAAGCGCGCGTAACCCATGTCGTAATAAACGGCGACGGACTTCCACTCCTGATACTGCACGATGTGTTGCACGGTCGCCTTGTTGCACCAGAGTCGAGTAGGACGCAGATCTGTCCTGTAATGCCATTCGGATGAGGGTAGATCTTCTCAGGGGGTAGTCTAGGTGGTGCGTACTGACCCATCTCGTCGTGTTGTACGGCCTTTCGTGAACCATTCTGCACAGACTCGTTGAAATGTCGAAACACTTCGTCCCACATGAGCAGCAGTTTCCAGGATGGATGCATCAGATTCTCTCATGCCCTGTTACAAACTCACTGATTTGGCGGGACAGTCCGTGGATACGTCTGCGAGGCATCCTGCACGTCTACTCAAGTCACACTGATCCACTACCTTCGGTTTATAGCAACAACAAGAGCTGTTGGGACATTTTACCGATAGGTGGCGTTGCTCTGCGATATCGATGTTGATCTTGAACCCACGGAACAATATAGTTCAAATGCTAATCATTTCTGCAGAACATACAATTCAACCTGTTATGTGAATATGAACATCCTATCTCTAGTCGTTCAAGGTGTTCTTTTTTTTCTGCATATGAGTGTATAATGTTTCTGATTGTTACCAAGTCTGGGTAAACAAGTAAGTCGTCAGTCACCCAAAGCTCATTGGCAAACATTTACTTTCGTGGCGACGGCTGGGTTGTAAGTACTGGTATATTATTTAGCTATACAAACTCGTCTCATTTTACCATCACAGAAGTAGTTGTACTGCAGGAAACGGTGGAAGAGTCAGTGTGTTTGCCCACGGCCAAGGACATTACACGAAAGAAAAATTAGAATTTCACCAGTCTCGCCACGTACTGCAATGCCTCCAGTGACACTCTTGGGATGTCATCTCAGTTATAATTTTAAAACAGTATGAAACAAGACTCTTTAGACCAAATTACTACCTTTCATTGATCCGTAGTCCAGGTCTTTTGGTTTAGGAACGTTTCCCCGTTACGGGTGATTGTGTCACCGATGAGTGGTTTTGGAATTCCAGCTGGTCCTGCAATTCCCAGCTTATGCAGCTCCCTTGGCGTTGTTTTGGTATTTTTAAGTGTTACGTTCAGTTCTGCACTGACGGTTTTCAGCTGGCGATCTCTTATTTTTTGTCACAACCCTCGTCAATCATTATCTGACCCGTTCACTCAACCCATACTTTTCTTCCGCGTTGTGACTGATTATGTTTTTCCATGTATGCGGTACAGATATTCGACACGGTGCCACTTGAAGCACCAAACATTTCGGCTATCTTGGTTACGGAAGCATCCATCATTATGAGCACCAATAATTTGCCCACGTTCGAATACACTGAGTTCAGACATCATGCACTCACAACTACACAGAACGCTGTTCTGTACGCGACTTGTGTTTGCAGCGTAATGAAGAAATTGTATACGTGCCGTTCGTGATCAAGTACAACAGTGACACCTGCAGGCTTCTCTAGCATCTGCATTTATTTTTAAGCATGCGCTTCTCGCAGTTTTCCGATATTTTTGTCCAACCCGTGTAAACACTTTGTCATGGAACATACATTATTTAGAGAGTTATGACTGTAAAATTTATAACCGGCCGAGGTGGCCGAGCGGTTCTAGGCACTACAGTCTGGAAGCGCGCTACCAGTACGGTCGCCAGTTCTAATCCTACCACGTGCATGGATGTGTGTGATGCCCTAGGTTAGTTAGGTTTAAGTAGTTCTTAGTTCTAGAGGACTGTTGACCTTAGAAGTTAAGTCCAACACTGGTCAGAGCCCTTGTAAAATTTATATCCATAAGAAACTAAAAAAGTAATGAAACACTAACTCTCCTACTATTAGACAATGCGATAAAGAAAATACTACGAAAAAAGTTCTCAAATACTACGAGAATCCACGTTACAGGCTAGGACTTTGGCTCACGGAAACCTATGCGTTTAGGTTTGAAGATTTAGGGTTTTTTATCCAGTTTTTTTTTTTGGATTCCGCTAGAGACCTGCTGAATATGAATTGCTGCAGGGAGCGAAAGTGCTTGAGTTCACTGAATTGTGTAACTAGTATAGTACACTAGTATCTCGCTTTTTCAAGTGTTTTGTGTCATAAATTGTACGCATAGTGTTTTGTTTCAGTTAAGCGCTAATTCGTTCTCTGAGGCCACATGCTGTTCTTAGTGACTATCCTATTAGCTAGATTATTTACAACTGATAAACAACATCAAAAATAACTAAGTACTCAGAATAGAGTCTTGTGGCTATCCTCACTTTAGATGTCCTTAAACATTTCCTCCATCATAACTTATACATACGAAGTGAAATATTCTTGATGTTTTCCTTACTCACATTATGGTCAAACTTATGCAAAATGATTGTCTGGACCACACAATAAAATTCTTTTCTAAATGTAAGAAAATACTCAGACCTCTCAATCTACTGTTCAGAGCTGCTGGTGCTACAGACACAAAATAATAAAGTGAATTTTGTTGGAATACATTTTTCCTGAAACTAAACTGAGACTCTGACAAGAAACTAAGTGCAGTTAAATGTGTTGCTGCTGTGCTAGTCATTGCTTTCTCAAAACGTTTTGAAAATACCTGTAGAAAAAGAATTGGCCGATAATTTTCGACGTCACGTTTTTCCCTCATTTTCTAAATATATTACAATATTTGTCAAAAACTTGACCACATCTCAAAGAAACATTACATAACTTTTTAGTTAACAAAATGCCCTATTAGAGTATTTAATAGTAAATGCAAGTCAGGTTACGCTAAGAGCAAGTCTAATGAAAAACTTACAATTAATTATATTCACAATAATGAATGATCATATAAGGTTTTCAGGAGGAACAGCATTTTTTTAACTTCAGGTAACAGAATTATTCGTATGCTGTAGCTTTCCTGAAAGTGGTATATTGGTTGACTGCTGCCTCCCTTCCATTTAATCCTCTTCTCTAATGCGCCTCTTTCATGGTTCAGTTCACTACACACTCATAACAGATGATTACTGTTTGATCCCCTTGTACGCACGTACAAGCAGCACTTGCGGCTAGCTTGAACCGATGGTACTAAGACATCTGTTTTCCATGTCCTCTAAACATTGTTGCATGATTAGATGGCTGCAGTAACTTTATGGAAAGACGATCCTGACAGTCAGGAAACAATCTTTTGTGACCGTTTCTTTCGTAGTTTCAGCCCATTCCCTGTTCCATTTTCTTTCGATGTGCATTTAAAAACACGGAGTACTTCTTTTATAATTTTCAGCTGCGTTTTCTCGAGCACCTTGTTTGGCAGTCTTGTCTGCCCATTCATTTCCAGGACTGTCTATATGAGTAACGCGCAAAGGCTAGATGAAAATCTTTTATTTCCATCAACTCGCTTATTGGATTAATAGAATTTAGCATTTTAAGCCAGGAAACTTAAATGTTAAATATTATTTAATAAACGAATAGCCAAGACTCTTATTAAATTGTCAATTTCCAGATTTTCCTAAACTCTTAGCAAGGCGTCGTATACATCACCCAACTGGAATCTTAAAGGCTTTAAAGCCTCTGTCCTTCTCTCCCATGTAGTGTCACTCAATGATTCTACAGTTTAGCATTGAAAACATTGTAAAAGTACCGCCCATCGAAAAGCAGATGGCAAAAAAAAAATATTTTTTGGGCGATGCTGAAGAAATTAACGACTTCCAAGGATGCTTTGGCCAAATCATTACCAATGTGATTAAAAGAGTGGCTACTTCATGGAACATAGAGGTCTTGTGAATTATATTACTTAATTCTAGATTGCACACCTGCTTTCTCGCCCGTCATTTTAAACCGCATTGTCACAGCCATGCAATCTGATATCGTGACGATTTAATAATGTCACTTAAAATCCGTCTTGATTGCAAATTTTTTATTCATATGACCGGTTTTGGTTCATTCAGAACCAGCTTCAGATCTGTAAAAATAATGATACTAATTTACTATTTCACAGAAACAAATCTTTTTCATCCTATCTAATCAACATCAAATGTACCAAAACGTACCTGATATATCAGTTACAAGAGTAACCCGTCCAAATCCAGCAACTTTCACATGCTACGTCACATTTAAACCAAAGTCCTTAAGGTTTCCAATTATAATATCAGGTACACGTTTTCTTGTGCATCTTTCGACTAGAAAAAAGACAACAAAGCTTTCACTAATTTTAACTTCAATATCAGTGTTTAATTTATTAAGTGAAACATAGCAGTTTACAAGAACCAACTGCGCTACCTTACTAACGTCAGGAATACAGTGTAAAATTATGGAGGCATATTTGGATTTTATCGTTAACGTGAGGTTTCATAGCTTTCATACTCAGATGCAGCAGGTCTATTGCCTCAGTTTGGATATTTTTCCCGAGATAGTGAGCTTTAGTCCCTTCTTTCTTTAGCACTTAACAAATGTAATCTTTCATAATACTGTCAAATACAGATAGGAACCCAACTATTTTTAAGGACTAAGACTACTTGTCGCTCGTATCTTGAAAAGCCAGACCACGTTTTTCAAGATATTTATTAAATGCTACTATACTTAGGAGCAGCACGCCCCAACAATTTATTGTATCATTAATAGCATTTTGAGCTGAGTATACAGTTTACAACACTTTAACCATTGGTTCATTTACATCCACAATCGCTGGGCCTTAATATGTTTTTTGGAAATGTCATGCTCTTTTAAAGTTTCGTCGAGGTGCTTTCAATTTCTAAAACCCTTCATTGAAAGAGCGATAAATATATAGCAGAAAACCTTGGAAAAGTAATAGGAAACGTGTTTTTTTCAAAAAGAGTGCAGTCATTCTCGAAAAACTTGGTTTGCATTGCCGAAAATTTCTGTATAATAATTTCTGTTACGTTATTGACCATTGGAAGTAAATTTGTAATTATGCAATAGCTTAAGTGGACCCGGTCTTACTTGACATTTATTTATCTGTATTAAAAATTCGTATTTCGTACATTTACTTGTAATTATCATCCGTTGATGATTCTGTACATTCTTCAATTTTCGCATTTGATGGTGGATTCTCAGAGTTGTCATTTGTTTTGACGCAACTCTGGATATGATTTTGTAATGTGCAAGCTTGTTTTGGCTTTCGGCTCTCTTTTCCAGCCTTCGTTTTTTGCACTGGTAACGAGACAGTAGACATTCTGGAAAAGGCACACAAATTCAAACATTGTAAACACACACACACTCACACACACATATATGCATACATAATTACTGTGTGTTATTGAATGGAATGTAAATGTGAGGTTTTATTATTTTATTTAATTGCGAAGATATGCGAAGGCACGGATCTTTCTTAAATTTTACTGACACAAAAATGTAGCGTGCTCTCCTGTATAATTATTAAAGTTACTTAGACGAATTTGTGCTGAATCATTATAGGCTATATACACACACAAAAAATTATTCACCATTTTCAATACGTAAGGACGTTCGTGAGATTTAATTTCGTGTTACTACAGACCAAGTCTGTGTCCTATTGCACGTAACATAAGACCACTGAATAAATTGTTAAGCACTCTGACAATATCAGTTTCCTATGGATAACAAATGAAAGAAATGATGTCACCGATCTCCAGCGTCAGCAGTGGAAGTAAGTGGATAATAATTACTATAATCTGAAATTGCCTCTTAATGGCGGCCAATTATCCCCGACGAGCAATGTTCAGCTTGCTGCCGACGCGGCATCTAAAGTTCTTTTAAAAATGATGGTACAAGCAAGCGGGATATGTGGTGCAGGTTAGAGTTAAAATTAACAACAGTAATACTTTAGACATAAATTGGAGTTCACTGCTCAAATAATAAAACGTGTACACACCTTATTATGTAGATTGCACACAATGGCGTCATATCTGAACAAGACAAAAGCAAGAGAGAATCTGGCGCTTTTAGTTTCACGTCGATACCAAAAAGAACAGAAATAATAATAATACTTATGTTACAGGTAATAGTGTTTCTTTATAATTGCATTTTTCCTTGACTTTTAATAGGATTTCTTTTGCACGTGACCAATATAATTGCTTAACATCATGGAAAAATTTGTAATAACCTAATAATCTGTGCCATGGGACTTCAGAATTCGACATTCAGTTTATGATAAATTACAAGCTATCATCTAAACGACAGTTTAATTATAGATGTACTTATTTCTAAAAAAAATACAGACAATTGCAAGTAGGATTCGCCCTCTGAAGGTCTGAGAGCTCTGTGCAGCGAATCGGCGAATGGCCCACAGTTGCCGCTCGCTGTACTGCAAGCCAAATAAAAACGGGTCACATGACTGAGACTGTGGAGTCTCGGAGCGAGAGGAGAAACTTTGCCGCCACACGAAGCGACAAAGATCAAACCGACGCTCTCGGTTTCCCAGGAACGACCACGCAGTCTGACACATCATTATAAAAATGAAAGTGTAGAAGACCGACGCGACGGAAACCACTCGCATGATAACAGTTTACATTTTATGTTGGCATGCAGTAATATTTTTCTGTTATTGACATGGCGGGTTAATACAACAATGTTTTTCTCATACTTCCACAAAATGGCGCCCCTAAATGTTGACGTCCGCGACAAATGTCATGGTTGCCTGCACCTACAAAAAAATGAGGCATTGTACGATGGAATAGAAACCTCTCTGAAAATAATTAAGTCAGTAAGGTCAGTTATAAAGCCAGATTCTTTTTAATGATCCACTAGAGATGTGAAACAGTTCCTGTCAGTAGTCGAAAAATTAAATTAAGTATTGTTGTTGTACATATATATTCAGAACTCTTAAACTGTGGTGTTCTGAGACCAATGTGTATCTATAGGAAACAAGCTACTATGAAACTGAATCGATTATGAAATCACAAACTGGTTAAGACTCCCATGAGTACGACGAAATGTCAAGAATTAGGTGAAGATCAGGGCGCCATTTATGATAGTTCTGTAGTCATTGAGCAATGAAGATTATATTTGGCTGCTGCTGCAAAACTTTCAAATAACGGTTTGAAGCATGTGTTACAGTTCTGTAACCCGGCTGTATTGTTCCTCCATTCGGAAGAATTTCTATGTTTCAGTTCTATTTAGCCCAGGTGCTAAGGTTGTTGTATAATTAAGTAACGCTGCAACGCACTGGCAGCTTTTCAAACGGTTACACCGTAGCGTTGCAGTCAATAATAAACACCGAAGTTACTATCGTGCGTGTAAATGGACGAGCTATTGAAATCTCCACAACTTAATCACCTCAGCCAATATTGCCTGTTCCTGTAAACTTGCCATCTTCTCTTTCTTCCGAAAATGTGTTATCAGCAGAAAAAGCTGTCATCATCGAGAACGTTCATAACACCACAATAGGTGACTACGTAAAACTGGTAAGTGATTTTTCCTGCATCATTATTACGCACATCTGGAGGCAGTATTCGTATTTTTAGAACTCATGAAAATATAGGTCAGCTAGCCCTAGCATACACATTACAGGTTCCATTAGAAATCTGTGACATCAGTTTTAAGTGTCACATTTTCTTCTTTATACCACACATTTACATAAACTGGTTCCGATGGACCCTGTGGTTTATGTTGTAGTGTCATCAAGTTATATTTGGTTGTAATCGATTACATTTTGTTGTAATGCAGGGAATGCAGTATTGGTACACCTACGTGTTGTCGTCAATGCTGAAAATATATTATTAGAACCCGCAACTCTGTTCAACTCTCAGGTAGTGTACTCTGTGTTGTGCAACAGAGCAAAATATTGTAGTGGATTATTACGAGTAAGGGAGGCTTAGTTGCTGCACAACATGGTTGTGTTTGACAATCGATACGAACTCACACGAAAGGTAAGCGTCATTTGTAACACTAAACAATATAACGAACAGCAGCTGCATTCCTGAAGTCTACAAAAGAAGAGAGTAATGAGGTTAGTTCTTCACAATATTTTTTTATCTAGATAGAGTGCCAGAATCAATATCTAAAAAAAGGAGAAGGAAATAAAACAGCAAACGCTTATCAAGCCCAAATTCTGATTCAGTTGTTAGTCAATGGGTAGCTGAAGATGATAATTTCCTTTCAGATGTAAGTACTGCTTCAGATGAAAACCATGAAGTTGTTCCTCAGGCAACAGCATGCAACTCCTTGAGTGAAGAACAAAGTAGTGGTGGTGATGATGATGATGATGTAGCTAATAATGCCTCGGGACAAATAGGCCGTGAAAATGGTACATATATATTGCTCCTAATTGTAAGTGCCCCCCATCCCAAGTACAAAATAAAGGATCTGCATTCAATTTGGTGAAATTTATTCCAGGACGAGCAAGGGGCATAATCACTTACACACACAAAGACGCATTCCTATAGCCATTGTGGATGAAATTGTGAGATGCACAAACCTAAAACCAAGAAGAGTTTGTGTACTGAAATGATGTAGCTAGAGACGAAATGTTCGCCTTCTGGGGAATTTTACTTCATACTGGAGCGGATAAGAGTTGGGATGTTCCAGGCAGGGAACTTTTTCTGGGAAAGTTTTCCAATTCGTTATATAGAGCTAACATACCAGTGAGTCGGTTTGAGGCAGTGAGAAGATTCATTAAATTTGATAACAAAGGAACAAGAGAAGCTATATTACAAACTGCTAAACTTGCTGCTATATCCTATGTATAGAAAATATGTACAGGAGACTGCAAGAAAATAATGATAACTAAAAGAGATGTTACAGTGGATGAACAGCTTGTTCCATTTAGGGGCCGTTGTGGGTTTGTGCAGTATATGGCAAACAAGTCTGGAAAGTATGGAATGAAAATATTCTGGATATGCGAAGCTGAAACTTCTTATGCCATTGACGGGATTGTGTACACGGCAAGAGAACCAGGTGAGCCACGTTAGAAAAATTTGGGCCTTACCACAGTGAAGACCCTTGCAGGAAATGTTCTGGTACAGCCAGAAATGTTACCATAGATAATTATTTTAAAAGTGTACCATTGGTAGAACATCTATTTAGTAAAAACCTAACTGTTGTGGGAACAATGAGGATGAATAAAAGAGAACTTCCGTAAGAGATGACGCCAAATAGGAGCAGAGCAGTACATTCAAGTCTATTTGCATTTGACAATGGTTAGTTTTTCACCAAAGAAAGTTAAGTGTGTAGCCCTCCTAACTACCATGCATCATGATAAATCTATAGATGAACAACATCCAAAACAGGAGCCTGAAATTGTAAAATTTTGAATTCAAAGGAAGGATGGTGTGGATGTTATGGATCAACTAGTGCGTAGTTATACGTTCAAAAGACAAACTAAACGGTGGCCAATAGCTCTCTCGTGTAAAATAATGAGCGTATGTAGGCTAAATGCTTTTATTATTTGCAAAACCCAACATCTCATATACCTCGAAGGGATTTTGCACAAGAGGAGACTTTTCATCAAGAACATTTCAGTATAGATGTTCCAACCGTTTATGATCGGAATATCGTCTAATACCTTTTTACAGAAATCCATACATCTTTTTACAGAAACCCATATATCTGGATATGGAAATGTTCATTGGTATTCCTGCTTCACAGGATGGAAAAGCAAAGACAGTGTGCTGTAAGTGCACAAAACATCCGTGCTAGGACCATAGAAATGTGCTGCCTAACAAATGTAAAAAATAATGTCATCCTTGTTTGCTTAATGATTTGTTCTTTGTGAATATCATAACCTCCAATCTGAGAACAGTTTCTGATAATACTGGTGGTTTATGTTTCAATTTTTATAATGTAATTCATTTAATGAAAATTATTCAGTATTAAAACGTACCCTTTTTAATTTAATAAGAGTATAAAAATGATGACACTGACTTATATTATACTGATAAATCTTAAAGCAATATTTCTGCCTTTTAAGATCGACAATATACTTTTTTTTGTTTCAATTTTTGAATTAGGCATTACGCTTCCAATGTGCGAAAAATGTAGGTCATGCGCTAGAAGGTCTAGAGAAGGAGAGTAGTTTGCGTGCTAAAGAGGTAATGACGCCAGTAATGCGTTTTAAAAATGCCAGTATACGAGCTCTTTCTTCAAAAGTATTTCCATTTATTAGTAACGCTGTAATAAATTTTAAAATGTCTAACTGAGGTCGCGTACTAGGACATGTAAGAGGTGTTCCTACCGGCTCCAAGGTTGAGGGATGCTCTCATATGTTTCGTTGTACTAGTTACATATATCTGACGACTGAAGCAAAATGTCAATTACGATACAGATTTCCTGTGAAAGAAATTATTTCGTTGTGTACATTACCATGGATGACATAGTACACCATCGCTGACAAAGTTATTGGTCACATCAAGATATATGGTTCGTAGGTAATATCTACTCGGAATGGCGAAAATTCGAATATAATGCTGAAATCCAATTGTCCGTACCATTGGTATAAGAAGTATCGACTAAAATTTCTTTACCTCCTACAAAGTAAGGAAAGAGCAACATATCTGGATTTTCTTCTAAAGTACAAAAGTATTAGCTTAACACACGAAATATGCCAATCTGTTCTCGGCTGTAATAAAGATACTGTCTCCAACTGAATCTTTACCAATAAAAATAATTTTTTCTATGAATACGAGACTAAAAATTTGACTAGTGAAGATGTCACATTCCTTCCAGTTGAAATTAACAACTTAAACGAATTTAGCGCGATGTTACATCAGTCTGCTCGATTTTCAGCTAATACTGAAGCTACTGATGTACCAACTACATTTAGTGCAGCAGAACAAAACGATGAACTGATAGATACATGATCCATATGTGACTCATGTGTGTTTTTCAATGAACGGTACACTAACGGCGTTAAGACGTTGCTCAGGATAACCTCATGTCTCCAAAAAGAATGCAAAGCCATTTTGAAAACAACAGGTAGTCAGAAAATAATTAAATGACTGTATACTAAAGACATTCTGCTGCGCAACAATTAGTTAATAGTAAAAAGCAAAGTGATCAACTTCGTCAGCTACAGCGATTGTCAAAAGCGATTAAAAAAGAAACGGCTACTAAATCAGCCACGCATTCGTCATCTCTGTGTCCTGAGTGGATTAATGCAGCAGCATCAATAGGTTCGAAGTGAACAGCATACTACATAAACAGAATATTGATTATCGCTAGTGGAAACATAAGATACAAGCCAAACGACTTCATTTTTTCAGAGTCAAATCAGGTGCACACAAACAAATGTACAGCACTCCAGAGTAGCAATGATGCTGCTTACCACGCAATATCAGATTACCATTGCCTTCATGTAAGAGCCATATCGTTATCAAAAAACTTAGGAAGAATCACAATAGGCTGTAATATATTTAAGGCTGGTAGCATCAGGAAAAGAGAAGCAGTATAGATAACAAACGAAGTCATTATTCCGTAATGATTAGTCGGTTGTCCAACAAAGATTCGGTATTTGTAACAGTAGCAAAGGAATATTTCCGATTTTTCATATCTAGCAAGTACTTAGACACCACGAGACCTCCCGGAGGTGACCTGAGAAAAACAAACGGTATGATGGCCGACAATAAAGGAGTTGGTCTAGTAATTGCTATGGACAGTGCTGCGGGTTCTAGCAGGTGGAATTATACAGTTATGTACTTCACAGTAAAGAAGGTGGAACAGTTTTTGCCTTCCTGTAACCTACACCTACTGAAAGAGGTTTATTTATTTAATCGTGTCAGAAGCATCGTACATAAGATCAGAATAATTAACACATACATAGCAAGTACATAACAAATACAAAAGAGTATAAAAGCATACAGATATATAAGCAAGGTCAAGTAGTTTTTTTATTTTATGAAGTCTTGGACCAGAACCTGGCCACGTCCAGCGCTTCCGGGGTGGCGTTCATCAAATCCTTCATGGTGCAGGTGCTTGGGCACAGTACACACCGCGTGAGCTGGATGGTGGTTTGAGTGTGCCCACAGTCACACAGCGCTGGTTCATTTGAAAGGCCCCATTTGCGCATGTTCTCTTTGGATCGTGTGACGTCAGAGCGCAGCCTATTAAGAGATTTCCATGTCGTCCATCTTTCCATATGGCCGGGAGGGAGTTCTTCGTTTGGAACTAACCATTCCCCAAGGTGCTCGTTTTCTTCTCGCCACATTCCCAGCCTCACTTGCTGCGGTGTCCCGACGATGTTTTCTGCTGTGTGCAGGAAGATTTTTCTAGATTTTAGTCGACGGCGGGCTGGCTGGTGTTTGTACAGCGGGTGGGCTGATGAGGTCATCACGTTCGTCTTTTCCTTCCTGGCCGCTACTTTCCTTCTAATATCTGGTGGTGCCATGCCTGCCAGGCAGTAAAGCTTATCAGTCGGGGTTGGTCTGAGACAGTCTGTGATGATGCGGCAGGATTCATTAAGCGTTATGTCCACTTGCTTGGCGTGGCAAGAATTGTACCACATTGGGCATGCGTACTCCGCTGTTGAATAGCAGAAAGCAATAGCTGTGGTTCTCACTATTCCAGGCTGTGCCCCCAATGTAGTGCCCGTTAGTTTGCACACGTTGTTGTTTCTCGCGGCTACATTGTGTTTATTGTCCATGCAGTGCTTTTTATAGGTGAATACTCTATCCAAGGTGACGCCTAAGTATTTTGGTGTTTCGCAATGTTCCAGGGGCACTCCTCCCCAGTTAAGTTCTAGTCTTCTTGCAGATTGTCTGTTCTTTAGGTGGAAGACGCAGGCTTGGGTTTTCCCTTGGTTGGGTTTGAGATGGTTCCCCTTATAGTAGGTGGCAAGCTGTTCGAGGGCTTCTGACAGATTCTGTTCAACAGTTTCAAAGCTGTCTGCTTGAGAGGTAATGGCGCAATCATCTGCATATATGAAGCTTTCGGTGCCTTGGGGGAGGGGCTGGTCACTAGTATATATATTAAAAACTGTTGGGGCCATTACGCTTACTTGGTGGAGGCCATTTTTTCTGTATTCTCCACGGGCTTCTCTGTCCCTGAAAATCCACGAAGAATCTTCGATTCTGGAGTAGGTTTCCAATCAGTAACGTTAGTCTGTAGTCCCGACTCATTGCGTATATTTTCCCCAGGAGCAGTCGGTGCTTGATTGTGTCGTAGGCTGCTGATAGGTCTAGGAAGACAGCCCCGATGATCTTCCTGTTCTCGAACCCATTCGCTATGTGGTGCGTTAATTTTAGCACCTGTGATGTAAAGCATTTGCCCTGTCTGAATCCTGCTTTTTGTGGGATCAGGAGGTGCTCGATGGCGTCCTCAATTGTGTGGTGTATCGTCCTTTCCAAAACCATGTACATATGGCATAGCAGAGAGATCGGTCTGTAGTTTTTGGGATTGTCACGTCCTTTGCCTGGTTCTAGGATGGCAATGACACGCGATTTTCTTCAGATTTTTGGTATTTTGCAGGATGTCATGCAGTTGTTCATTATATCGACTAGCCATTTCCTTGTTACAGGTCCAAAATTCTTTATTTGCTCGACGCATGTATCATCAAGGCCGGCTGGTCTCCGCATTTTGCACTTGCTGATCGGGGTCTTCAGTTCCGCCAAGGTAAATGGCTTGGATAGTTCTTCGGTCTCCTGAATGTGGTTTCGTTCTATGCCCATCTTTCTTGTTTTTAGGTGGTCGTATCTTGTTGGTTTCCAATTTGTGAGAAGCTGGTGTGCAATTTGGTCTGCTGTGACGTTCGCGTGTAGATTTGATTTGGTGGGGTCATTCATTGGCTAGGCGTTTTATGAGTTTCCAGGCCTTTTGACTATCTCAGCCAAAATTAGTTTCCTCTATCAGTTTGGTCCACTGTTCCCTTCTCACTTGTGATATCCGGGAGGTAATAGCTCTTCCTTTGGTGAGGGTTTCTTCACTGAATGTGTTTCTTCCGAAGAGAATTTGATACTCTTCCAGTAGGACTACTGTTTCCTGGGTGAGTCCTAGTGTGTAGCTTGTTCTGCATCCCCTTGGAATAGACGCTCGGGAGCAGGTTTTGACGATGTCCATGAAGCTGTCACAGTTCTCTGGATCTGGGCTATATGCCTGGACTCTCTCTTCTAGTATTCTGGTGAATTTGGGCCAGTCTGCCTTCCTTAAATTATATATCACTGAAAGAGGTGAATCATGGACTATCTTTTGAAAATTGCAAAGGAAACAACAAAATTGACTTAACTACAGCAACCTCTCTTCTTCTAGCATTGCTAAGTGGTTGGCAAGTGTGTTGAAGCAGAAAGTTTCGCGGACTATGAGATTTTTACTTTCAACTTATGAGTGTGCCAATTCGTCTGCTGGAAGCATACTTAAATCTGAAGAATTTATTATTACAGACAAAAAACTTAGAGAGAGACCTCGAAGGTTAAATTTTGGATAAACTTATACTCGAAAGCAGGGTGTCTCAGGAAGAATGGTCAGGTATTTGGGGATATGACAGGATCGATCAGTTGAAGCAAATAATTACTTGCGGACAACTGCCCTGTTCCGAACGGTTTCCGAGATAGAACAAATAATTTTATTGTGCATTGTTAGTTATTTTCTATGATATTAAATACATTGTCGGGTTTACCCTTCTGTCCACGCTCAATAGTTAGTAAACATTACAACATGTGTTCCACCAAGTATTAACGGAAAATTACGTAATTTTAACACATTCACCTCTAAGCATTATCGAACACCTCGAACTATGACTGCTGTATTGTTCAAAACGTAAGTCCGAATATCTCACCGCCAATTTTAGTGCATTTGTGTACTCTTGGCGGATCATGTTGTGTTACTTGTCTTGAGTGTGCCTGCCCGTTCTATAATGAGCACAGCGGAGTCCACCATGATGCGAGGAAGCAGTTCATCTCGCGTATTTACCTTTCGTTTGTACTCCTCAGACTTCACCCAACCCCAAAACCAAGAATCTAGTGGCGTAAGGTCGATCGAGCTTGGTGGCCAGTTAACTGCCCATCCTCGAGGAAACCAGCGACTAGGTATGTGCGTTTAGTGACTCTTGTGTGTATATAAGAAAGTGCACATTCGTCGTAGTGTCAGTGTGGTGTATTTTACAAATATGTGTGTCTGTTTGTGTGTGTGTGTGTGTGTGTGTACGTATGTATGTGTGTGTACAGTCAGTGAACAACAGGTGCGAGTACTCTTGTGCTGTTCGTAACACATCGTAACATGACACAAGGCTATGTGCAACACACTCACTACAACTTCATTCCACGGGCAAGTAATTTTATCTTCGATATTGTTGAGGCTTTCTATATTCAAGTACCTGATAAATAAATCACTTACGAATATTTGTACAGAGGTAAAATAAATTAACAACACTTCTGTGTGAAGCACCTTCTCGTCAACTTTTAGAAATATAGAATGAGGGCTTTCACGACCGGATGACGTAGCTGTTGGTAAACCTTTCCGGATGTGAGGTCGTGGTCCACGAAACTCTACTGTTCCTGACGTTTCGTCCATGACTGCGCTGGACATCCTCAGAGGCGCTCCTCTGCCTGTTGCCGACTGACTGGTCGGACTTCCGAGAGCGACATATTCACTGTAGGAAATGGGGCGTTGTTGAAGTAACACGTGATGAACAGAGATAATCCTTGTCAAAGATAAAACATAACCATCGATTGTCGTCTTATCAAAGATAAAATTGTTTACAGGTTCTGCAGAGTTACTATCCTTATGTCGCTAAGTTCCATTGCTTCCTACATCATATTAAAATTATCCTGATGCTTATAAATTTCGATGGCGTCTCTAGATAGTCGTGGATAATAGTTTGACGATGTAGATAAGATTTATGTTTCAGAAAACGTCATTAAGAGCATGCTCTGCTACAGCTGATTTCTCTATTTTTTCCTAGTCGGCAAACACTTTTGTCATCTTTTATCCGTATATTTACGATCCTCTTGGTAGTTCCAATATAAACTTTACCACACGAGCACGGAATCTCGTATACATCACATGTCGACAGGTGAGGGTGTTTATCCTACATAGATTGGTGTACTTATTTTCTTTGTTGGGCTAAAGATCGGTCTAATGTCGCGTTTCTACGAAATCTTACCGATCTGATCTGTTACTTTTTTAATAAAAGGGACAGAAACTAATTTTTTCCGTCGTTGTAGTTCACCCTTGTCTTTCGGTCTTCTGTTCGTTGGTCGTAAAATCCTCTTTACCTCTTTCCCTAAGTAGCCATTTTTCTCGAAGACCTGCTTCAGATGTTTATTTCAGCATCCAGGTGTTCCGATGTGCATATCCGTTGGGCTCTACGATCACGTGCTACTTCGACCACGCCCCCTTTCCTACAGTATACACGTCGCTCTAGGATGCCCGAGACGGACGTTAATAAGAGTCGGCAAGACTCGGCGGATGTGCACCTCCGAGAATGTCCAGCGCAGTACTGGATGAAACGTCAGGAATAGAAGAGTTTGTTGAACCACGACCTCACATCGCGAAAGGTTTTAGAAATATCCCAGGGTTGTAATAGACTGTCTTTTAGTAAGGATAAAAATTTATACTTTCGTGGGTCCGCGTAGAGAAATACTTTTTGTGTGGTACACTTATTATTAATTCAAAGCTGAACATTTTATTAACTGTGAAAAATCTCGTCACTTGAACAAAAAAAGGTAACCATTAAATGGCATCCACGAGAATGTTTTTAATATCGATAATACTTTTTGCAAAATGAATGAAATTAATTTTACTTTAGTCTTTTACTCGAGAAAATAATTGCGAAACATCTCCTTTTAGGTGTACACCACGTAGTACTGGAGTATTTTACAAACGATTCAGTCGTCTTGCAAATGGCGACCAACAATACTAATTGCAGCTCGCTCGGTAACGCACGTTATTAATCCCCGAAAAATTCACAATTCATTTTTTATACATGTAGGGAAGCTAACGCTACTGAAATAGTTGGCTTTTGTTATCAATAACAGCATTTATTTTCCAGAAATACGTTACAAGATACATGCGTTTCAATTCGTGGCTTTCTCGTAGAAAAATTCAAATCAGATTAAAAACAGCACGAAACTGTATTTCTGTTCTTTTCATTGTTCCCAATGTCTTTATTACGAAACACAGATTCATTATAATGTAATGTCTATACTGCTCTTCACACAAATCATAAAGAGACACTCTGTAGTGCACAGTGAAATAATTCATTTTATTACGTAAACATTTTATGTCAACCATAAATAAATGTTACTCGTTGCCAGAGAACCAGTACAATGGCCACTTGGAATAACATTACCACAATTATATGAAATTTTGTGGAGAGTCATTCCACACGTACTGTCTGTTAATTACTCTCACTGTTTGTCACAATGCGTAGTCTCAAAAAGAAAACGTCAAGTTCATAGCACTTGGTCAATTGTATTGTGCGTTCATAATTGTATTTGTTTTAACCAATTATTAATTAGCCAGCTCCTATATAGTTTTCACTCATAAGCAGTTTTCAGGTGAGGAGTTCACCAAGCATTTAGAGCTACACACGATTACATAGGTTGTGAGTTTGAAATTGTGTTTAAAAAACATCAGTTAGTATCTAACGATAGCTATTACATAAGATTTTTGTATTTTTTTGCTATTACTTTGGCACTGTATTAATGAATTTTGGCCCATTTCCCACTAGACTAATGCAACAATTGAAAACAGTTTGGGAAAGTTTAACATTCCCTGGAAAGAGGCTTGTTGAGCCCACCATTCTGGTTACAAGCAGTGGGAAAAAGCCAAGGGTGACAAAGAAGACCAACCCCTAGTCTTCAGACTGTTCCCATCTGAGCATTCAGGCAATAATTACCAGTTTAATTAAAAACTAGGCTATTGAAGCTGTTAATGATGTTTTCAAAATTTACATTTACATGTTTTGAAAATACCAGTACATACACATATTTATTAAACAATTTCATTTAATTGTTCTCTGGATTTCAAGAATTCAAATGGGTGCTATAGTCGTTGATAGTGTAGTGGATAAACTATTCACGTGTAACATAATATGTTGGAGAACTGGTTTTTACAACCTTGCAGCGAAATACATAGAGAGTTTATTCTTCGAGTATCTGCGTCGGCAATGTAGACTGTGGATTGGCTGGTGAGCTACGACGAAGCAGGGACACGATCACGCCCCATCGATGGTCAGCTGGTGCAGCCAGTTCCGCCTTCCGGGTCAATCAGCTATTTGTGTGGCACGAGCCCATGTTGTGTCGCCCGTATTGTTGCCGCGTGAAGATGTTGCCGACACAGCATTAATACACTGATCACCATTGTTGATTTAGCTGAAAAGAGTCATGATTAGTTTACACTGTTCCCGCAGTTACTCTTGCATGTGAGTGCAATATTTTGTGTTTAGTGTGAAGCACTTGGTATATCTTACATTTCTGGGCTGTAGGCAATAAGTGTTGTAACTGACCTACGAGAACACTACTTTCTTATATGTCAATGCTCTTCACTAGCCATCTCTATTTGTATACACCAGTGGTGCCCAGCAGGTGGTCCGTGGACCCCCAGGGGTCCGTGAGCTTTGCCAGAGGGGTCCGCAACATCCTGCCAGAATAAAAAATATATTAAATATATTTCAAAGACAATGATTTTGAGCAATAATACAAAATTTAACAATAACAATGATCGATAAATTGAAAAAGTTTTAAACTCAATATTTTTTCAATAACGAATATGTCAATGTTTTTCTAATTACCAAAAATAGAAAATGTATAAAAAGTCTCATAATTTGGCTTTTTAGGCACTTAATACTGTGGTATAACGAGGTACCAATCATGCTCGATGAAGGGGTCCTCGAGAAAATTTTGTTCGGACCCCCTGGTATATACTATGGTGATCGTTTATTACGATCGTAACAGGTACGTAGCGCTTTCCGAATTCACAGTTAGCACACCTGACCTCGCAACATTCAGATTCCACGTTTCCATCTGTGTCTGGCAGCTTGGCAAATAAGCACAGTCTATTTCAACTAGTATATGTAGCATAGTGCCAGTACTGTCCTTGTTAAATTCCTAACACATTCACACTAGTTGCGAAAATAACAACAGGTTTTTGCCAATGTGATCCCAGCTGTGGTGTGTGTTTCAGCTGGCAGCTTGGCAAATAAGCACAGTATAGATATGGCATTTGAATTTGGTTGATTTTTATTTATATATGTTTGTAGTATTAAAGTTTTTGATGTATTGCGTAATTTATATGTATAATGACATACTCAAACATGAGGTGTCACTGCTAAATGTCACAGCTGATTTGACTGCATTGTATAGATAACGACGGTGTAGGGGCCGTGTCAGCAATTTCGAGTACACTTGAGTGAGCCTTCAGCAAGCAAATATTGTACGTACCGTGGGCATTTGTTACTTATTTCCAGTTTTGAATTTTTGATCAGATCACGCTGATCTCTGATTTTGCTAATAATTGCACCTCATGTGGAACGAGATCTAGCCTTATTCTATATATTTCAACACAGTCATGTATACTTCATAATTGTTACATTCATTCTGGATGAAGCTTTCTTCTTTTGTAGTGAAGCTTGACAGGATGCGACTGTGTCCTGGGACTGTGAACTGAATATCACTAATTGATGCGTCTGTCACTCGCTTGCTGTGGTTACAAAGTATATATTGCTTAGCGTCACTCGCAGTATAATCACTCGTACATAGTGTTCTTATGATCACTTTTTTTCGTGCTTAGAATGTCCTCAGCTCCAAACTGGAAATAAGTAATAAGTGCCACCGGTACATATTCTGTTTGCTTGCTGAGGGCTCACTTAAGTGTGCTCGAAACTGCTGACACGGCCCCTACACCGCCGTTATCTATATGATTCAGTCAAATAAGCTGTGACATTTAGCAATGACACCTTATGTTTAAGTATGTCATTACACACATAAATCACGCAATACATCAAAAACCTTAATACTACAAACATATATAAATAAAAATCACCCAATGGAAATGTCAAATCTATACTATTTACAAAAACATAAGCATTGTTTTTCTTGCTATCAGACCTTTAGTTTCAACTTATTCAGGGAGAATAAAAAGCTTTAAATCCCAGTGTGGATATGGATCTTTCACGGCCCTTGGATTGGCTAGAAGGTAACAACTTTGATGAGGTATTTTCACAATTACGTGTGGTCCTACAAGAGTTGCCATCGTTTATTAATTTTCTTTATGCTAGAAGTTTTAGGAAAAGTCCTCAGTAAAACCAGACACGCATACAACGCATACAATGACCTTGCTGCTTATTGTGCTTTCGGCTCCTAAGTGGAGCCTGTCTACTTACAGATAGTAAAGCTTGCTTGATCTACAACACCTCTAGGTATCAGAGGTACTGGTTCCTACCATGAGTTCCATTCAACCCTTGAGTGGGTAAGAACCCTGTTTACTCATGGGGAAATTTATTATAAGTATTCTGAAGTAGAAGGACATTCGGTAGCCACATAGTATGCTGTGTTGGTGAATACGTTCTTACAAACCAGTTGAACTTGTGAAAGATTCTTATAGCTGGGTTCACTCTGGGTTCAAACATGGATACCAAAATGTCTTTAACACCTTGTTCCCTTATAAAGGTGTTTCATTTTTTGTTTTTACGGTAAGTTCCATTGACTATCTAACATTCTGCGTGGTGTCTGTTGTTCTAAGTCGTGTCTCCCTACCACATTCGCGCAACGACGCTCTGAGCGTGTTTTTTAGGGAATTGACTAGTTTGAACCTGGGACCTCTCGCTGGTAAGGAGACGTCAGACCACACATGACATGTAGAGTTCAGAAGAGTCCAGTGAGATTAGCGATGATATAACCAAATACTTAATGATTTCAGAGTCAACTCCACTGCACTCCCTGTAAAAGAAACGTAATACTAAATAAACTTAGTGGAAGGGGTTCCTATTTTTAGTTAGCTGGTTAAATAACGCCGAAAAAGCAGTTAACTTTACCATTGGAAATTTTATTCTACTCACAAAACATTGTTTATAAATTGCACTATTGATAAAAGGAAATGTTTTAATACAGAATGGTAAACTGCGTTCAACAAAAACGTGAACGAACATTCCCTGGATGGGTTTCCAAGTTCTACAATCGATCGAAGGATGACCTATGTTACACTCCTGGAAATGGAAAAAGAGAACACATTGACACCGGTGTGTTAGACCCACCATGCTTGCTCCGGACACTGCGAGACGGCTGTACAAGCAATGATCACACGCACGGCACAGCGGACACACCGGGAACCGCTGTGTTGGCCGTCGAATGGCGCTAGCTACGCAGCATTGGTGCACCGCCGCCGTCAGTGTCAGCCAGTTTGCCGTGGCATACGGAGCTCCATCGCAGTCTTTAACTCTGGTAGCATGCCACGACAGTGTGGACGTGAACCGTATGTGCTGTTGACGGACTTTGACCGAGGGCGTATAGTGGGCATGCCGGAGGCCGGGTGGACGTACCGCCGAATTGCTCAACGCGTGGGGCGTGAGGTCTCCACAGTACATCGATGATGTCGCCAGTGGTCGGCGGAAGGTGCACGTGCCCGTCGACCTGGGACCGTACCGCAGCGACGCACGGATGCATGCCAAGACCGTAGGATACTACGCAGTGCCGTAAGGGACCGCACCGCCACTTCCCAGCAAATTAGGGACACTGTTGCTCCTGGGGTATCGGCGAGGACCATTCGCAACCGTCTCCATGAAGCTAGGCTATGGTCCCGCACACCGTTACGCCGTCTTCCGCTCACGCCCCAACTTCGTGCAGCCCGCCTCCAGTGGTGTCGCGGCAGGCGTGAATGGAGGGACGAATGGAGACGCGTCGTCTTCAGCGATGAAAGTCGCTTCTGTCTTGGTGCCAATGATGGTTGTATGGGTCTTTGGCGCCGTGCAGGTGAGCGCCACAATCAGGACTGCATACGACCGAGGCACACAGGGCCAACACCCGGCATCATAGGGTGGGGAGAGATCTCCTACACTGGCCGTACACCTCTGGTGATCGTCGAGGGGACACTGAATAGTGCACGGTACATCCAAACCGTCATCGAACCCATCATTCTACCATTCCTAGACCGGCAAGGGAACTTGCTGTTCCATCAGGACAATGCACGTCCGCATGTATCCCGTGCCACCCAACGTGCTCTAGATGGTGTAAGTCAACTACTCTGGCCAACAAGATCTCCGGATCTGTCCCCCATTGAGCATGTTTGGGACTGGATGAAGCGTCGTCTCACGCGGTCTGCACGTCCAGCACGAACGCTGGTCCAACTGAGGCGCCAGGTGGAAATGGCATGGCAAGCCGTTCCACAGGACTACATCCAGCATCTCTACGATCGTCTCCATGGGAGAATAGCAGCCTGCATTGCTGCGAAAGGTGGATATACACTGTACTAATGCCGTCATTGTGCATGCTCTGTTGCCTGTGTCTATGTGCCTGTGGTTCTGTCAGTGTGATCGTGTGATGTGTCTGACCCCAGGAATGTGTCAATAAAGTTTCCCCTTCCTGGGACAATGAATTCACGTTGTTCTTACTTCAATTTCCAGGAGTGTAAATCACATCTATAATCTAGGTTTAAATTAAGTTTCACAAAAGAGAAAACTATCAAAATGGTCTACAGTGACCCTCAACTATGTTTAATTACCTATCTAACTTGTTGTAAATTACAGTGGCTAATGTGGCTTCTCAATAACTATATAACAGAAAAATCATCGCATTTCAGATTTTTACTTCAAGCGGCAAATGTGAACACCATGAGCTTTAATTGACCATTGACACTAGTATTTCGCAAAAAGGGGTGTAACAGATGAGACTTATGCAGTTCTGAGTGAAGATTTATGCGCTGTTATGTGGCATCGCGTGCGTTCATTACTTTGTCGGTGTTCGTCAGGGGGTGGCGGGCAGCACAGCTCCGCTCACCTCACCGTTTCGGAAGCAACTCTCTCCTAAGGTCTCCTTACTACAATTTTCCGAAGTTGGTTTAAAAAAACTATCTGGCTGTGTTTTCATCTGACCAATCAGGGTCTCAATGTCAACCTTAAGCTCCACCTACCTAAATAAAAATGAGAAACGTTATACTTTTCGTGGTGGGGCAATGTTTTTAAAGTTTGCAACATAACAGAGACGCGAAAAAGTCTCACGCTAAAACTTGCAGCTGGTGTGGTCCTTTTAGCCTTATCGTAAAATCTATACTGTTCTTCTGGAGGGCTCTATTTTTTAACATGGGCTGGGGGTGATCCTGATGTAACAGAGATGCGAAAAAGTCTCACGCTAAAACTTGCGGCTGGGGTGTGATCCTAGCGGTTAGCTGGAGACGTGGGCCTCCGTCCCTTATCGTAGGGCCTTTAAGCTTAACACCGTTCTGTTCTCGGCTTCTCGTTTCTCCCCTCGAAACTGCGTCTGTCTCAGGGTGGGAAGGTATGACATGCATTTAGGCATTCTTGTGTTAGTCTGTGGTATTCCATTTGCTCACTCGTTGCTCGTATTACTTTCGTTAATTTAAACTCATAATTTATTCGGAGCTATGTGACATACTACTGGATTTGCTTATCATGTCAGGGTTTTCATGGAAGGTGTTGGATTTGCCTGACACCTTACAACTGTTAGGAAGGTGACTGGTTTCCAAACTAGTAATATTCTGAAAACGGTAGCGGATGTAGAATTCCTGAAATGACAGAATTTTATGTACTTGGAGAATACGTTATAAATAGCTACCAGGTACCTAGCGACCCTCTAGCTGTGGATAAGGCTCCTTTCACATCGATGGCTGCTAATTGCAGTGGTTATGATGGTATAATGGCATGTATTTCATTAAACATGCTACAGTTTGTCAGCTTTACCCCTTGACAAACCTGACATGTCCTTATTAAATTCGTAACAAATTCACACTACAGGTAGCTATTTTAGCTGCAAATTTCTTTTTGCCAATGTGACCCCAGCTGTAGTTTGTATTCCAGATAACGTTATCACCTACTGTCTGCTGGGATACATACACATCTGTGGTCTATGTCGGGGTGGTACCTGTGGAATAAAACATTCTGTGGTTTGTATAGCTTCCTAATGTCATTTCCTGGATTACTTTAAATAATCTTCTATCTTCTTGCAGCAGGGACCTGCATCTAGTATGTCCATTATATTCTTACACATTCGCACATCTGCTTATCTCTGAGTCACATCTTGGACCAGTAGGATCTTATATTCGGTTGATTCCTTGACAAGTTCTGTGAATTCGAGCAATCCTTGTGGCAAATGCAACACATCATCTGCCACCACATTGTCCTTTCCTATCATGTGTCTTATTTCAAAATTGTAGTCTTGCAAGATGAATACCCATCAGATTAGCCTGACATGTAACAATTTGCATGATAGGATAAAATTCAGGGCTTGCACGTCACAGAGGACCACTACATGTTCGCCATAAACGTAGTAATGGTACTTCTTTTGTGCCCAAATCACAGCCGATATCTCGAGTTCGGTTGCAAAATAAGCTCGTTCACAACTGGATAATACACGGGTTGAAAGCCCTGTATTTTAACTTCAGTTTGTCCTGAGGTTTAGTCTACATGGAGCAAACTCACTCCTGACCCGCAGGTCGAAGCATTTGCCACTAGATAAAAGTCTTTTGTTATTTCTTGATGACGTAGTAGTTCAGAATTGACCAGAGCCTCTCTGATTCCATCGAAGGTCGTGTTGAACTCCTCAAAGAAAAACCAAGGTGTATTTTCCTTGGCAGGCTTAACAATGCATCATTGTTCAGCTTTTGTGCAGGCACTAAACACCTAAAGAATTATTTTGACCTAGGAAAGCTTTTAACTATCTCTTTGCGCTTATGTTAGATGAATGTTGTGTGGCATCAAGCTTACTTAGATCAGACATTATCCCTACAGGCAAAAAAATGTGACCCAAGACCTTTATCTCCTCTTGTCCTAATTTTGACTTTTTTAACTTTACTGTGACATCCGCTTCAGCAAACTTCTGTCGACGACAATCTGTGTGTTCTAAACGTTGTGAACACAACTTTGTAGCTAAAAGTATGCCATGGACATAGAGCGTTGTCTTATATAGAAAGTCAGGACACATGCTTGTAACTAAGGCCACAATTACCACCCCAGCAATCACATTGAGCCTGAAGGGTAACAAAAATGGTAACTTCAGCTGGCATAAATAAAGGCAGTATACTTCCTAAGCACTTCTGATAGTAAGACTTGCCAGTACGACCTAAAAAGATTGAAGCTCGTTAAATATTGTGTTCCACATTTTCAGGTTGGTTTTGCACTGTTTCGATAATGTTATTGATATTGTGTGCATGAAACACAAGGCGTATCCTACCATGGGATTTGAGGACAATGACTAATGAACAGCTATAGGGAGTTAAACGAGTCTCTACTATGCCCATTAAATCATATGCTGCATCTCTTTAGATACTGCCTTCTTTTTACTTCATGGTACTGAATAGGTAGCACGGCAATATGTCTCATTGACTTGCATATTGCCAGCATATCCATTAATTATCCCCAGTTTTTCGGAGAATACCATTGTGTAATGTCTCAATAACTATGTAATTTGTTGTCTCTGTTTATCATCGAGATAATTCGATAGGGTGACCTTTGCACCTATGTTTTTTCGTATGGAGTCGCCCTCACTTTCACCATTTTCAATTATACACATGTAATCTTTGCCAGTATAATCACTGGCTATTTGTAATAGTTTGCATTTCGTATAGGTTACCTTCAACCTTTTGCAATATGGTCCATGTAGAACACTTATTTTTATCATTGCCAGTTCTGCTAACTTTCCTCCATTCATAAGTGAGCGTGCAGCTCGAGAAAGGTATACTTTTGTATCATTTTTCTTAAGAAATGCCCAGCCTAAGACAAAGGGAACCGCTGATTTTCTGACAACAAGGAATGAGCATCGTATCTCTTTGTTTCCTACTTTGATGGCAGCCTTAACCTGTCTGTGAATGCTGCATGCGTTCATGTACGTCTCCTACAACTCTACAATTTTGAACTTTCAGTGTTGACAACTTATTCACCTGATTGACGGACTTGAATAGGTCGTAGTCTACAACAGATACACTGGCACTGGTGTCATTAATTGCAGTCGTGGGGATGCCGTGTATATTTACTTTGATTGAGGCTTGTACTGGCTAAGTATTTAACCGATCGCACATTGTCGAATCAGCACACAGTTCTTCTTTCAATACAGTCCTCAGTTGTATCTGAACGTGGATATTCTTATGTACACATTGCCCCGTTCCTCCCCCCCCCCCCCCCCACCCCCATTCATGCTCCCACGACCACACGCAAAGGCTTACATTGGTTGTGTGGAGTCTGACGCTTGAACACATTTGGTTGTGGGTCATCCATCATGTCTACTATTCTGACACTGTATGAGGTCAAGTGTGTCAACAGTGGCCATAAAAATGGTTCAAATGGCTCTGAGCACTATGGGACTTAACATCTGAGGTCGCCAGTCCCCTAGAACTTAGGACTACTTAAACCTAACTAACCTAAGGACTCACACACATCCATGCCAGAGGCAGGATTCGAACCTGCGACCGTCGCGCGGTTTCACACTGAACCGTCTAGAACTGTTCGGCCACTTCTGCCAGCAGTGGCCGTATCTGTTCCAGGTCCGAATCAGTGAGATGGAAATGGTTTTCCCGAATGACAATTGGTAGGCTGTCTTTTTGTATTCGCAGTATATCTCTTGGCGACATTGTCTCATCCTAATACTGGCTCTTATTTAAGTACTTTTCAAAGTACTTAAACAGGTTTCCTGTATAGGAGTCTATGGTTTGGGATTGTAAACCCGCTTCCTCAAGGACTCTTGAACGCACTTCGACCAGAAGCGTGATAGAAATAACTTATAGAATTCGGAAATGTTCTGAGGGGTGTCGGCGATTTCCATCGCCCACAATACTGTATCGTCAGTAATGAAAGAAATCATGAACTGAACCTTTAGCCCGTCTAGCCAAGAAGCAGTCAATATATTCCTGAAACTCTTGATGAAAATTACGGGGTGTATCGTCTTTTTTTCTTCCGTGAAAGTCTGCACTTGCCTATGTTTTGTAACCGACTCTTCCCGAGTTATCTGCGCCAAAGTTGGCACTGCAACGTCAGCGGCCCAACAACGCGCTAGCCACTGCTCGGACTTTAACTTGAGTGCGGTTTAATATCTCGCAGTGTCCAGTGTATTGGGCTATTACCATACCGATAACCGGTTTTTGGGGTGCCATTAGGTTCTCTAAAACTTTTGTCGTTAGTCTCAGGGCCAGCCATGACCATACGCTACTGTGTTTCACGCACATTTCGTTACTGTCTTGCATTCAGGTCACCTTCCTCGAGATTTGCTGCAATGCTCACACGTTGCAGCGTCGCGGCAACTTCGGTTTCTGTTTTGTCGTCTACATTACTCGACAAATCTTCCACGTTACTAGTAACCCTTTGAACCTGGTCTTCGAGTGTTCTGGTGACCTTCTTCTGGTCTGTTTATTTGTGAGTGTAGATCACTCACTTTACTAGGCAAGTCCTTATTTTGAGTAATTAGTTATTTCATTTGTGTTTGTATTCTGTACATTTCCTCTTTTATGTGGTCCACGAGACGCTTATAACGAGTATCGAGAACCTTGTTTAGTTGTTCGGTTGTTCTCTTCCGATTTCGCGTATTCTTTCCCTTTTTTCTCTTTCCTTTTCCTTTACTGTATGCCTTTTTTCTCGTTCGTGTTCCCTTACACTGTGCATATGGCAAGTGACATATCTGATGTGTTAAATCAAATGTTTGTGAAAGAACGCTTGATATCGGCCAAATGTAGCAAGGAGACTAATGAACACATCTCCATGACCACACACAGGAACTACAGCGCTTCAAATGGCCATCGAAGGTGCTTCACAAATAAAAGAAGCGAAACGCGTATGGGTGTAAACAAAATGCCTGCAATTAGTTTCAGAGCCGGAACATACCTCCACGAATTTTGAAGCAACTATGCAACGACGGAGAAAAAAAAATTACAGTAAGTTAGCCTTCCGTAGGTTTAGGTAGAGAAAGACCTTTTGAGTTTTACGTTTATTACTAATTCATAGCTGAACATTTCCTTAACTGTGAAAACTCTCGTCAATTGAAGACAGCCATGACGTGGCAACCTCAAGAATAACTTTTGATATTGATACTACTCTTTGCAAAGTAAATGATATTAACTTTACTTTAGTATGTTTATTCAAGAAATTAATTATAAATTATATCACTTTGGCTTTAGGCTCTGTAGTTCTCGAGTAATTTAACAGGGATTCTCCCGTGATGCAGATGGCGGCCAACAATGCTAAGTGTAATTCGCGGTTTACAGCACATTATTAACGTCTGAAAAATGAACAGTTAATTTTCCATACAAGTAGGGATGCTAATGCTACGTCCTGCGTTTGAGTCGTCCAAGTAACTCTAGGTTAGTTATAAAACCGTAAAAACTTCTCCTTTTCACGGTACAACAAGATACTTTGAGTGCTGTATAAAGAAAGACTCTCTTGTTCCTCTGACTGTCAGATATCTTAAAGTAGTTGCCTCTTACGCGGAAAACACGAAGTGCCAGATGTTTCATGGCTAAAAGCAGGTAAATTACCTGAGAGCCCTACTCGCGAATGCAGCCATGTTGAAAACTTCTGTTTCAGGGGGCACTCGGCAAGAAGTGCAAAGTGGATCTGTCACGACGCCAGCAAAGCCTTCACTGCACCTGCTTACTGATATGCCGTGCCGTTCTTCCAGGTAGACGTGCCATCGCCGAACAGCAAAATGCTCTTACTCTGCATTTAGCTCTCTCCTACTCAACGAACAGTATTTGCAGTTTGTTACAAAATAAACAGGGTAAGGAATATTTATTTAGATAAGAAAACATAAGGACCGCTACTTTTCTGTCTCGATATCCAGTTAATCATACGCTGTCTACTTGAGTAATGGTATTGCACACTCTGCCTGTGTTAGCAAAACCCTTTTGACTAAACGTGACTGGCCATGGTTCACAGGGAAGCACAACCGTCGCAGTAGACGTCTTCTCTCGCTATGATGCCATTCTACTGTAGGTGACGCGCTTGGTTGATATCGGCCAAGCTTTCGGAAGGTTCAAATGGTTCAAATGGCTCTGAGCACTACGGGACTTAACGTCTGAGGTCATCAGTCCCTTAGAATTTAGAACTACTTAAACCTACCCAAACTAAGGACATCACACACATCGATGCTCGAGGCAGGATTCGAACCTGCGACCGTAGCGATCGCGCGGTTCCAGACTGAAGCGCCGAGAACCGCTCGGCTAAAACGGCCGGCTCCTTTTGGAAGAGTGGAACGCAACTTACAAGGGAAACACTCCACTGCACGCCCCTCAGATTTTCCGGTAATATGGCCCAGCGGATAGCAGTGTTGGACTGCGAAAGGGGAAATCCGTGTTCAAATCTGCTTCGTGCCCCAGGCGTCTATTTTTTTCAGCAAAATTATAAACTGTCCGTCCGGTGATTGATATGTCTGTTAGCTGTATTCAGGTTTGTTTCTGTGTCATGGTGTAACGTCCGTTTCCAACAGCGAGGAGTAACGAAGGGACCTCCAGACGTACGTACCACCTATTTGTTCTCCACCATTATCGCATGTTATGATTGTCGCGTCCCGGTTTGGAACTTTTGTCCGTTGCATTCGTTTGTTGCAGCATAGTTCACACCCGTTATTTGTTGTTTTCATTTCTATGAGAGATCTAGGCATCATCTCACTTGCTTTTACTATTTATTAGTTTTACTTGCAACGGTAATACGAGAATATTCTTACCACATCACTCATACTCTATAACCCATGTATAGTACGACAACTGCAAAGACTACATAAGCAGAATACACAGGTCAAACGACCGGACAGGAGGTTGATAATTTTGTGAAAAAAAAAAAGAAGTATGGCACGAGGAATATTTGAACACACATCTCCAACTTTGCAGCCCAACACCGGACCAATAAAACCACGCAGCCGTGGTTTTTGCAGTTAGCTAGATGTTGCTCTTCTTGAGCTAGGATCGTTCACTGTTCCTATTTTGCTTTTTTTTCACAGTTCAATAGATCTTCTTTCTGTTTTCATACATGACATATGCTCAGTATTTTATGGGATATCCCCTAGGCCTTCTTACCACAACATCAGAGGGGGTGCGATGGGGGTTTCCCTTGTTAGATTTTTTTGAAATAGCCACCGATGGAGTGCGCAAAGTGCCATCGGTACGGGCCAGACTGAGTTAATTCATCAGTGACTAGAACTACTTTCCTGGACCTTTGACGTTTTGCGGACGGATTAACGGATCATAAATGAGAATAACATTTCTTTGGTGACCGACCACTGTAGAAGAAAGACACAGTAAGGCTGATTTATATGCACGGTATCAACTTGTAATACAGGTCATCTACAGATGCACGCAACTATAAGTAAAACAGAAACATGAAAGTTAGAATAATTCGAAGAGTAATTTTACATTAAGCGTATATCTGTATACAAGTAAAACTTCAAGAAGTAATTTATACATACTAGCGCGGAGACCAGTTTGTAGACAAGGATTCATAGATTAAGTAACTATATGGAAAGCAACTTCGAGTGGTGAACTGCATAATAATCTTCCGCAACAGCTGTTATAATTAATTATTATTGGTTTCCTCATCCGAAGCTTACTGTAGTAAAAGAGTATTTTTCACCAAATGCGTCTCACGTTTATTTGTAAATCGTCTTCTGACGTCATTCTAAAAATATGAATACAGAACATGTCTCTACATTTTCGTATGTATGGATTAAAATGGTAACATTGATTTTTACTTCGTTATTATCGTAGGTTGAGGTCGAAGTAAAGTTAAATACTCATTCACTTTTGTCAATTTTTTGCCCTGTTTGAAGCCAGTTTTTCTTGCGTTGCATTTCACGTCACCTCCCTTCAGAAGAAGTTTGTAGTACAAATAGCAATTTAGGTTCATATTTTCCATGCTCAGAACAGTGTTTAATTTATTCACTTGTTTCCAGTAATTGTTGTGAAAATGTTTTTCTTTTGTGTTGGCGCGCGCGCGCGCGCTTGTGTCTCTCTGTGTTGTGTGTGTGTGTGTGTGTGTGTGTGTGTGTGTGTGTGTGTGTGTGAGAGAGAGAGAGAGAGAGAGAGAGAGACAGAGAGAGAGAGAGAGAGAGTGAGAGAGAGAGAGCATGTGTGTTTTGTGTTTTGGATGACGGTTGGAGGTCTAAACGCTGATTACATGCAGATCAAGGGAACTTAAGGAGAGTGGGGGTAGTAATTAGATGAAATATGTAGAAGGTTACTTGATTTGGGGGAAGGCGCCAAACAACAAGGTCATCTGTCCTGAAATACCTAAACGTGTGATCATATGTCTACAATTAAAATTTTTAAATTGTGCATACTAAGTGGACTAGTAATTCAAAAATTACATGGATTGCCAGATTGGTCTGGCGGTTACGAACTTGTTTCTTTCTACGTAGTTACGTTGTCATGACTGTGGTAATTTTCTTGTTGGGTTAGAAGCTGTTTTTTGTTGTTTGTCCTTATGATTTCCACGTCTGTGTCTCTGGTATTGATATTGTCTGGTATTGATATTATGTAGGTGTTGGTGTACGTTTTCCGTAAAGTTGAATGATTTGTCCTGTATTTCCATCCTGTTTGAAACTCGTCTCACATCTCATAGTTTAAGCTTTCTTTACATATGTTTCTTTTCAACTGATATGTTCCTGATCTGGATATGTTTTTTTATTGATCTTGAATACAGTTTTTATATTGAATCTATGGTTTCGTGAGATACTTTTCTAACTCGTTTTCTGAAAAGGTAGGTATCCTGCGTATATATTTGTGACTGTAGGTGACTGTATATGAAAATAAAAAGAATGCAAAAGATGATATTCAATGGCCGGCTGGTGTGGCCAAATGGTTCTAGGCGCTTCAGTCTGGAGCCGCGATACCGCTACGGTCGCAAGTGCGGGCATGGATGTGTGCGATGTCCTTAGGTTAATTAGGTTTAAGTAGTTGTAGGTTCTAGGGGACTGATGACCTCAGATGTTAAGTCCCATAGTGGACAGAGCCATTTGATATTCAATGGAATACAACTCAAGATACAGAGGCAGGTGTTTTTCAAAGATTCTGGGGAACAGGAACTGCCTTACGGTCTAAATACAAACATGAAACAGTTCTGCAAGTGTCTCAAGACAATATGAAATCTTCTATGGTATCATAATGGGTGCAGGTAATCGCAGGACAATGAAGTCAGGAAGTAAATATAGCACCAAACCACCTATACTGGATCGGGGAATCCTTACATAAAAGCGGTCAGCTAATATTTTGGATACTGCATGTATATGTGAACTGTATAGAAAACTCTCCCGGCGCCCAAAAAAAAAAAAAAAAAAAAAAAAAAAATGGTGTCTGCGAGTGCTTCTCGTTATAAAAAATTTAAGCATATTGAACCACTGATTGTGGTGTCATGATGACTCCAGACACATCTGCGGCACTTGTAACGCTATTTAATGTTCGTCTCTTGGACTTTATCTCATTTCACCTTGACGAAACGCTTAAATATCGTGATAAGTTCTTCGAGGAGATCTCGACTGCTTTAATGTTGCCAGAGCCTTGCATAACATCTAGACACTGCATGGCAACGTTATGAAGCATAGCCGTTGCTTTTTGAGAATCAGAAAATTGAATAACAGGTAAATAAATTGTGTCCTACAGATGATTTGAAATACTATGAAGCGAATCTCTCATTGTTAGGAAGTGCAGGTAAGCTGAAAGCAATACAGAGGCGTGTTGGAAAAAACTGACTATTACCACAAATGACTAATGATTGGCGTTGGACTCTTGAAGGCGAAACGCGGAAGAAGCAGGTGCTGGTAACATTGAAATGATCTTCTGTAGCAACAGTGTACTGGCCCCAACACTTCGCAGAGTTAATAACCAACAGTGACCATCTACTACCGATGGAAGGCTGAACTTGAGTTTTGCTTGTAACGGAGCTGTGTCCATCCAGGGTAGAAGTCCGTAAAGCTTCTTAAGCACGGCTGTGTATTGCTAGTACGAAAATATCAAACTAAAGGAATGAAATCTAGGTTTTGCACTGATATACGTATCTTGGCTACAACATTAACAATGAACAATATCTTGCCCTTGGCCGTAACAAATCATCATATCTAAGATCACTTAGGCAGTAAAAAATAAGACAGGAAAACACTTTTTGGACATATCTAACATCATATCACACAACTACACATTGGTCTAATAGTACCATGTCAACATATACCTACCACAACTCAAAATGGTTCAAATGGCTCTGAGCACTATGGGACTTAACATCTATGGTCATCAGTCCCCTAAAACGTAGAACTGCTTAAACCTAACTAACCTAACGACATCACACAACACCCAGCCATCACGAGGCAGAGAAAATCCCTGACCCCGCCGGGAATCGAACCCGGGAACGGTACCGCAGTGTACCAGTTGCTCTAGACCCTCGCTCTCGTCTCTAATCAGAACAACCTTATTCGTCTCAAGCAGCAAATGACCCAACAACTTCAGTCCCAACCCACCATTATGGACACCTCAGGCGCCACGCCAATCCGGCACATGGCGATGATCTGCAGGCTTGTCCACTGCTTTCGTTGCGGTTACCGCGCCTCCAGAAGTTGTTGCTAGTTCCATGTGATGCACCTGACTACTACTCTCCGACGGTCCTTGCCAACTCGCACAAGGCGGCGTTAACGGTAAACACATGTCCACGGCGTCAGCCCCCTCTTGGCCACAGCAAGAGATCTCACGCAAAATGAATCTCTGCAGGCGAGGAAATCAACCACGCCGCTTAACATTGCGCAGTAGTAAAAACAGCAGCACGTTTCCCGCATCTTACAAATCCACCACACCAAGCAAAGTTGTTTTTGCAGACATCAGTACATTTTGACTAATCACTAGATGCCTGGGACCTATAATCCTATGCTTGGCAAATAATAAGTACTTCCATTATTTGAGTAAATGGGCATACATTTCTTTTTGTGCTTCGGGTACCGAATTTCTTATGGCGGTCTTTTGTTTTGGTCCAGATACACAGTCACAACCTCCAAACATCGGCTGCCAAATATTACCCTAATGAGAACTACTCCAAGGCACTTGAGGATAGGCCCCTACGATTGCAGGCTGGTGCTTTGGACTACTTCACAGGACGCCTGTCTACATGTTTGTTCTCAACCCTGGGGCGGGGGGGGGGGGGGGGGGGGGGGTGGTTGGTAGGAGGGACCTTCTGCCATTTTATTCACGCCTGTATCAATGTCGCACCCCTCACTGATTTTGAATGGTCCCTAGTGGCTCAACCCTGCACATGAAAGCTAAAATCATTTTTCACTGCATAGGGGAGCGATCACATTCATGGAGCTGTAGCTCCACAGCGTCTTCAAAGAAAGGCTGAAACGTCCGAGGATGTGAGCAGTGTGAAGGGCTGCCAAGAACTTCACGTTGCTCATTGTACTGAAAAGTGTCGTTTCCGACTGCGAAATGTATGGGAATCAACGCCCCATGGAAAGGACGGTTTCATTGCAGCCGTTAATGCCAACTCCTGAGACCCTTCGTCCCAATTCTGAGCGGCGGCTTGTCTTGAATGTCTTCCTGGCCATTCATAAGGAAGCTACGGGATTTCAATGCTTTGTGTCACGGTTCTGACCTGCATCGCGGCGCGTCAAAGGAAGGGGCGAGCTTCCGAGCTGTGGACATTTTTTCACGTGCCCTGACACGTTGCTATTTAAAGCATCGTCGTGCTCGAGGGTGACGTTGGTGGGCGCCACGTGTGAACAGTAAACAAAGGAAAACTGTAGGCACCTTTGAGCCACACTTGTGCGTCGCAATAGAAATTAAATAATAAAAGGTTATCCTTTAATTTTGTTGAACTATGTGGTTCCCGGAATCACTCCTTTAACTCTGCGTAGTTCATAGTAGTGTGAAGAAAATCTGTCATGTCTTAAGAAAAGTAATTTTAATGGTCTGTGGAATCTGGCTGAATTGGACAAATAATATTCTTATTTATTTAGTTTCATAGAATAACATCATATGAAGAAGTATGGGCCAGCTTCGCCACAATCTTCTCATAAGTATAACTTCTGTCACACTGATATCTATGCAGTTCGGAGACTGAAGCAGGAGAGGAGAAATTCTTCGATAAACACAATACTGGTCAGAAAGATAAACATGGAGCTCGTACAAATCATATTCGTGAAGAAATAGTCCAATCTGTCCGTGAAATAACCTGGTAGAGAAGACAAAGATTAATGTGTCTTCAGTTGTTTAATACTGTATTTCAACTACCAAAGTCAGATACTTTCAGGACTTGTGATAGGCTGTACGCTATACTTACCATTCCGTGTACTTCCACCGTGGGAAAAATGCAACCTACGAGCGGCCACATAATTAGCCCTGTTAGAAGGGTCAGCCACCACTCCGTCCAGTACACGAGAAAATCGAGAAAAAAATATAACTTAAATAAGTTTGATAATTACTCATGGAGCAGTGCAGTAGAATTCTATCCAACTTCTCGGAGGAAAAAAGATTCCCAGAAACAGTGCACGAGCAACTATGTGACCAATAATTATTTGTATGTTAGATCGAACTGGTGATTCTTCCTCACAGCACTGTAGCAAACTTTCCATTACTTGTATCACCAAAAACGTCCATCATCATACAACAGAGGGTATCCACGAGGGAACTCACAAGTAATGTACTGTCTGTTTTGTAAAGAATTATCACAAAATATCATTATCTTAGTAGAAGTAAATTAGCATGTAGCAACATTCCACTAAATGACTCATCTGCCAAAATTCAGTTATGGAAAATCCAGGATGGAATGTAACAATACTAGAGACGGAAAGTTGCTACTCACCATATAGCGGAGATGCTGAGTCGCGATAGGCTCAATGAAAAGAATCACACACTCATAGCTTTCGGCCATTAAGGCCTTTGTCAGCAGTAGACACAACACACAGATACACACAGACACACACACACACACACACACACATACACACACACACACACGCGCGCGCGCGCTCGCGCGCGCGCACACACACACACACACACACACACACAGTCAAGCAAATGCAACTTGCACATACATCAGCAGTCTCAGAGAGCTGAAACTACACTGCAGTGTTCAAAAACGCAATTTCGGGCATAAAATCAATAAAAACTATTTATCTTCCTTAATGGCTCAATTTGACACCTGTACACAAAAGTTTCAAGGTTCACTCTTTTAGATGCTGTTTATTAGCTCTGTTTCTACTATTTAATATTGCGAAACCACTTCTACTCGCGATATACGACATAACCTTGCCGTATACAGGCAAAAGGAAACTGTCCCTTCATCGATTTGATTTCAAAAGTACATCGTATCCTCTCCAAGGTTTAATATTCATTATTGTCCAATCCTTGGAAAAAACCGTAGGCACGGTAGCCTAGATAAAACACTGCCGATGAACTTTGTGGTTCTTGGTGAGCTAATAATTTAGCAGCCTAAACATTTATTTTAATGTCTATGACCTATTCGATAAGACCTAATGTGCTGTAACTGCTACAGGAGTTGATTCAGTCGAATTTCGGCTGCTCAGTAGTACTCTGCTCATGGAATAGAGGTTTCCCAGTAATCAAGGTCACAAAAATTTGCACTAAGTAAAGAGCTATACGTTTACATGAAACACAATATGAGACAGACACTACCTTTGTCGTGCACATCTGCTCACGCCTCAGCTCAACACAGGTGAAATACATCGAAATATCGTCGCACGCTGTTCTATTATAAACATATCCTCACTGCAATCTGTTGGCCGGCGTGGTAGAAGAGAAGACGTAATGTCGGTACTTCGTATTTATGTCTTTTTAGTAGAAAAACTTTGTCACCATTCAGTATAACTCTTACACTTTTAATGAGGAGTTACCCATGGTAATGGGGACATACTTTACGTTGGGCGCGTTCGGCACTTGACAGTCGATTTTTGGCCTACTCTCGACATGTGCGAACAGAAATAAGATTAACTCTAAGTAAGTGGCCGTAGATCCCTTACATCTAGTCACATCTCCTTACGTACCCCTAAAATGTTCTCTGTCGATTTCTATTAATTAAGAGTGACGTGTTGGATTCGGTCTGCAAGAAATTCTTGAATGCAGTCACAGACCCACTACAGGTACTCGTTAAGATGAGACTACTGTAAGCACAGCTGTATCGAGGTTTAGCACTACTCACCCGTCTCGCCAAAGCCATCAGAGGCTGGCAGGTCATTTTACCATACTTTCGGTTCTCAAAAGTCCTAATACGATGTGAGAGCTCTCAGACTGACGGTGAAAGACGCCTGAAGGATTTAGCTGCTAGGTCTTTCTGAAAACTCACAAGGGGACTTAAAAGACTGCTCTGTCCTCTTCCCTTTCCTTCACACATTTAGAATTTTACGATCATTGCCCGTGCATAAATATCCTAATATGATACTAAGCACAAATAAAAAAAATAAAAAATATCGGGGATTGAGGATTACAAGATTTCCGAGCGCCATTAAGTACAAAACATTTGTCGGTAGGTGATTGTGAAAGTCCGGTGAATGTAGAGTCGTTTAGTCGAAACTCGCCATTTGCTACATATTGTTTACTTTTATTTAAATTGCAAACTTATCAACAAATATAAATCTTCATTAACAAAAACTGCCTGACACTTTCGTCAATGAATGCACAGCTTTTGTATTTTAATTACTGGTTGTACGAAAATCAATAAAATTTTGAGACAAAAATGCGAAAAGCCTAATTGTTAAATAAAAACACATTGTATACATTATCAATGCTGCAGAATATCTGTAAATCATAAAGTATTGTATTTCTGTTTTAGATTTTGCAGTGTTTAACCAAATTTTAATATTGCAAATACTGACAGTTTCATGTGATTAATACCAAAAAAGTGGGCAATTTTGTGTCTAAGGTGTAACTTTGTGACAACAACAAACTTGAGACATTTATTTTTAAATACTTTAACCTGGGTGAATACGCAACAGGCACCTCAACGGCAGTTCGTTCCTTATATTGCTGCCATTAGGAACAAGTACATGCATTACATCTTAGCTGGTCACAAAGCGATTTCACATATAAGTGGATGAAAAGTGTTTGTGGGTTTCTTAAAGACTTTATCCTTCTTCCTATAACTTTGAAGGACTGATTAGCTGGAGGTATAACGATATAAATAAGTTGTATGTGCTGACCATTCAGTGAAACAGTTAAATTTCGTAACATTTGCTTCAGCTATTATGAAGTGAAAAAACCTATTTCAGTAGATTAAAGGGATAACTCACTGATAACATACATAACTGTAGAAACAAGCATAGAAATTAAGGTTGTAAACATAACTCATTTATGAAATTAAAAACATTTTTCAATGTTTCATTAGAAGATCATGTTTTATTTCCCATTGTAACTTTGTTTTAAAATATAACATCCAGTTGCTCAGAATATTATATTCAATGTGTCAGGATTTTCATTCTCTCGTAAGAGTAAACTTGTAAGTAAAATAATATCTAATAGTTTGATGTAATTACTTTCATCATACAATATGTATTAAATGTAAATCTCGTTACTTCTTTTTTTCTCGCATTCAGTTCCGCTGAACACATATGTGAATGAGTATGTAACTGTGTTGCTTAAATGCTTTCCTTAATTCAGGTCGGCTCATTTTATTCTTATTTTAGTATATGCTAATAACTATATGCATTTCAAGAAGATTTGCAAAATAAATCTCACCTTATGGGCAATCCCTTTGTAATAAATGTTTTCCTTGAAGTGGGCTGAAGGAAACTCATAAAAGTGACCAAATCAGTAAGAATGGGTATGTCGTAAGGGAACACTAGGTCAGCTCAGCTTCCTGAGAGATTAATATAACTCAGCTTAACCTGTGGTACACTTTGTACCACTACCGCCTAGGTCCGGACACCGTGTGAGTATACTTAAGGTATCCTCAACGAATGTGACGAAAAGAGTGTAATAAAATCTTAACGCATCACTTTACTGATGTTTACGCCAAGAAAGAACATGAATAGATCACTTATTTGGCGAAGCGGGCACAAGCAAGAATGATGATAATAAGGGGGAGCACAATCTATACTTTCGTAAAATAGTTCTCTGACCTCTGATTATTTAACACGCGACTCATCGCCTTGTTAATATAGGACTGGGTGAGGCTCTTTTACAATCTGTTGAAATGTCTACGTGGATCGTTCATAGAGACAAAAACGTAAACGTAATCTCAGGGCTATATTTCGTGTTATCACGTTAAAATATTGCTTTACCGTAGCGAAATTAAGTACAAGAAACCTTTGAATTAAAGAAAGTATTTCCTCTTTTAAAGGAAATAATCTTCCTTTTGCCGAGAAGCGGCCAATGTAATGAACTGAAAGTTTTTAGTTTTTGTTTTAATACGAAATAAATTAATTTGTGCACTTTCTTTTCCTTACTAATTCTGATGCGAGTCTTTTAAAGCGTCTATTGATGTCGGAACGCAATGAAATTTTTTCTACTCAAGATGTCTGCAAAGAGTAGTTGATTGTTCGGTCGTTCTTGTTGTTTATGTAGCACACTCAAAACCTAGAAAATAAACCTTATTTTTATTTCTGCCTGAAGGTCACCATGTACATGAAAGAAAGATGAACAATTAGCATAAATTACAATATATTCCTTAAAAATCAGAACTGACAATGCGAAATGGTCACCGTAGCGTGCGTTTTCTTCAAGACTAGAACAGAGAGCGTATGTAATAACGCTGGTCTTTTTGGTTTCTTGAACTAGCGAGTGAAAGAACAATTACATTGCTAGATAGATTCTATACGGTTATCTTGTAAAGTCTGTTTGTACCGTTAATATTTCGTTTCATTATAAATTACCGTTCTGACAGTTAATTGTCCCCGCGTAATGCTTTCAATATTTTTAAGGTTTAACAATTTTCATTTTACTTCGTTTTTTATCTGACTTGTTGTCGCACGATTTTATATTTCGTACTGTGTATCGGTATAACTTCACATCATCATGTTGTCCTTAGGTGGTGGGAAAGATTGTGACAGTATTCCATTTTCCGAACACTTTATTGCAAAAAGTAGAGTGCCTATCAAAATCAAAGGACAAATGTTACAGGAACCCAAATATATGGTGATGAAATATCTCAATGCATGTTTTTATAACGCTGTTACAAGAACTGTGTCATATTTCCCTACTTTAGGGTTATTAAAAATGAAAGATGTTATTTGTAATGAAAATATAACTAAACATTAAGGTAATTAATATTTCTTTTTAAATAATAATTAAATTATTACGATGTAAAAACTGTTGATATTAGCACGATTCTAATTAGCGACTTCATGATCCTTGTTCCATGCTGCAAACTCTGTTGCTGAAAACTACAGTGTGGCGCACGAAATGTGTTACAATTTTGTTTCTGAATATAAACATTATTGCCAATACAACCTGAAAGTAACATATACTACAATGAAGAGCCGTCTATGGAGATTTCTTCTAACTCAGCACATGCTCAATATTCCACCATTTCTTTTCCTAACTTCCTTCAAACGAACACTGAAGTTAGTAATTACTCTAAGGCACATGTTTTCCGTAATTTCACTACAAGCTTGAAGAATAAGTCTTCTGAGCTCCATAAAATCAAGTGGACGTTTCGGGAAAATTTTTTCCTTTAGGTACCCCCAAAGAAATAAGTCACATGGATTGAGGTCTGGAATACTGGGGGGCCAAATTTGTCCGTCATTGAAGCGACCTGGAAACCTGAGTGAAATGATCGTGTAAAAACTCCAACACAGTGTTTGCAGTATGTGGCCTGGCTCCATCTTGCATGAACCACTATGTGTTGAAGGGCAAGAAGCTGTTGAATGAAGCTATTGCGAAGCATGCTCAAATAACGTTCGCTGTTCACAGTTTCTTCAAAGAAAAAGGGTCCAATATGTCTGTGACTGGAAACTGCTGCCCACGCTGTAATCATCGGAGCATAATGTTGTCGTCCATGAAGCACTTGTGGGTTTTCAGTGGCCCAAAAGCGTACATTTTGTTTGTTAACTACACCGTCTAAATGAAAATGCACCTTGTCTGAAAACCAAACGTTGTTGAGAGTTTTTTTCCCTATCCTCCACCCACTGAGAAAATAGTGGTCTCTGCTGCTTGTGTTCTTCAGTGAGCTTCCGCGCACAGGTCATCTTGCATGGGTACAAATGGAGGTCACTTTTAAGAATGCGTTGAACGGAGCGTCTGGATATTCCCAGTTGCACTGCTGCCTTTCAACACGATTTCCCGGGACTTCTCTGTACAGCAACTCGTACCGCTTCAATTTTCTCCGGCGAACAAACAGGCTTAGGCCGAGATAGCTTCGCTTCCAGTAATGTTCCTTCTTGTACAAATTTGTCTTACAACCTGTGGATGGTCTTCTTGCAAGGGACCCATCGTGTGTTAAACTGTTGTCGAAAACGCCTCTGAGTCACAACAAGGCTTTTTGTTTCATGAAAAAGTAACACAACTGCCGATCGTTGCTGTGTCGTCAGTCTTCCATTGTCAGCCATTTCTGTTTACTAGTCTCCTAGCGGCAGTGTCGTGAATTACACGTCAATTCGTAACTCATTTGGTTTTCCAAGCTCTGCTGGTACTGCTGTAGAGATGGCAGCGGAATATCTAATGTGCGTTGTAAATTGTGAAAGAAACAATTGGTCACACATATCGTGCGCCACCCTGTATGTTTAGTCATAAAATTAACCTTTATCAACTTTTTTGAGAACTACGACATGCTGTTTTAGAAAAAGTATGTCTGAAACCTGAACTTCATATACTACAGATTAAAATTAAAGAGTGCCAGTGCTGGAGGCCCTGCTGCCACACAGAGACGTGTCTTCAGGGAGCTCTGTCCGATCCTTCGAGGGCCACATCTTGTGGGACAGTGTTTCTCCCTCGAAAACATCTGCATCCACGTCATAAAATCCTCTTCTACTTGCTTTCACTTTGACGCAATAAATTTACTGTAACCAAAATAATTAAGAAAACAGCGTCGCAAATGTTGAATAAATTTCAGAAAGGATAGGTGTAGTTTCTCTCACACGAATAATCAAGTTTAGTTGGTAATGGTGAATTTTAATCCAAAAGGAGGACAAAAGATGGAGAACAAAGAGTGTGAATTCGCACAAATACTGGCCACTTTGGTGTGTAAAACAGATTCTTACAGTGTTTTTGTTGGCATTTTATTCACTGTTTGCCTTTCGTTTCTTTAGTGGTACAATCCATGCTACATAAATTTCAATAACTCAGTTCAGTTTTTCGCTATAGACATTACCCGTTTTACTATTTGCATGCAGTATCTGTATGATATGTGTACAAAACAGTTTCGTTAAAATGAAGCAATTGGTTCTGAAGTCATTTCTGTTACCTATAATTGAATTGGTAATCCTGTACCTCTATTACGTGGTTTTAACGTGAGACACTATTTTCATTTCATAACGCAAACTCTACAGTTGTTTAAATTTTTTATATATTTTAAAGCTGAGCAATTGAAACGGACCCGCCGTATCAATTTCATATAATGAAGTCTCTCTGTTAATTCTGTGTTTCGTTGCCAGTGGCTGCCTGTATCCGACGGTAACAAACATCTAAAAAGTAAACGAGTCGTTGACCTGTATCTTTCCTGTGCCCTAATCCAGTAATTAAAACCAGAATGTATGATTGTACTGACCTGAATGCGTATTTATCACGAGTGGCGTAAGTCTGTAGTCTGTTGTAACAGTTTGACCAACTTTGGGTGCCATGGATAGAAAAGTAGAGAAGTATATCTGTACTGACAGGACGAGCTGTTAGTCAGAGGATAACAGTGAATTTAGCGAGGGGTACTATGTCTTCCGTTGGTAGTTTTCCCCACCACGTTTTCAAAGCAGGACCACTGGTCAGGATCCTGTTCTGTCAGCGTCCTGTTCTCCGACACTTCGTCGCGGCACTAAGTAAGGGTACAAGTATTTTGGTAGATGCTACCTAATGGTTAAATTTGTTAAAATCGAGTAAAGATTTAAGTGTCACGAAGTCGTTTCTGAAAATATTTCTATGGAGTGTAGCAATGTATGGAAGTGAAACATGGACGATAAATAGTTTGGACAAGAAGAGAATAGAAGCTTTCGAAATGTGGTGCTACAGAAGAATGCTGAAGATTAGATGGGTAGATCACATAACTAATGAGGAGGTATTGAATAGAATTGGGGAGAAGAGGAGTTGGTGCACAACTTGACAAGAAGAAGGGACCGGTTGGTAAGACATGTTCTGAGGCATCAAGGGATCACAAATTTAGCATTGGAGGGCAACGTGGAGGGTAAAAATCATAGATGGAGACCAAGAGATGAATACACTTAGCAGATTTAGAAGGATATAGGTTGCAGTAAGTACTGGGAGATGATGAAGCTTTCACAGGATAGAGTAGCATGGAGAGCTGCATAAAACCAGTCTCAGACTGAAGACAACAACAACAACAACAACCTAATGGTTAGGTTGAAGGTGTTGGCAGGTTCTCTAAGTGAGTGATGATTGTGTTGAATAATTTTGTTTCAGTTTTAGGACGTTATTGGGAAATTATGGTAGTCATTTCGGTTGTAATTTTCTGTGTGCTCGAGTATTCACGACTTGTGTGGTAGGTACTTTGTTTGCAGATCGAAATGCTCCGACGTGTTGTAATAGTAAAAAGAAACCATGTGCTTTTTTAAAAAAATTAATGACGTAAATTCACCTCCATTGTTTTTAGTAAATTCAGGGGAAATATTTTCAATTAATCATCATCATCATCATCATTTAAGACTGATTATGCCTTTCAGCGTTCAGTCTGGAGCATAGCCCCCTTATAAAATTCCTCCACGATCCCCTGTTCAGTGCTAACATTGGTGCTTCTTCTGATGTGAAACCTATTACTTCAAAATCATTCTTAACCGAATCCAGGTACCTTCTCCTTGGTCTGCCCCGACTCCTCCTACCTTCTACTGCTGAACCCATGAGTCTCTTGGGTAACCTTGCTTCTCCCATGTGTGTAATATGACCCCACCATCTAAGCCTGTTCGCCCTGATTGCTACATCTATAGAGTTCATTCCCAGTTTTTCTTTGATTTCCCGCTTGTGGACACCCTCCTGCCATTGTTCCCATCTGCTAGTACCTGCAATCATCCTAGCTACTTTCATATACGTAACCTCAACCTTGCTGATAAGGTAACCTGAATCCACTCAGGTTTCGCTCCCATACAACAAAGTTGGTCGAAAGATTGAATGGTGCACAGATAATTTAGTCTTGGTACTGACTTCCTTCTTGCAGAAGAGAGTAGATCGTAGCTGAGCGCTCACTGCATTACCTTTGCTACACCTCGCTTCCAGTTCTGTCACTATTTTGCCATCCTGTGAGAATATGCATCCTAAGTACTTGAAACCCTCCACCTGCTCTAACTTTGTTCATCCTATTTGGCACTCAATCCGTTTATATTTCTTTCCCACTGACATTACTTTCGTTTTGGAGATGCTAATCTTCATACCATAGTCCTTACATTTCTGATCTAGCTCTGAAATATTACTTTGCAACCTTTCAATCGAATCTGCCATCACAAATAAGTCATCCGCATATGAAAGACTGCTTATTTTGTGTTCACATATCTTAATTTCACCCAGCCAGTCTATTGTTTTCAAAATATGATCAATAATAATATGAACAACAGTGGCGACAGGTTGCCGCCTTGTCTTACCCCTGAAACTACTCTGAACCATGAACTCAATTTACTGTCAACTCTAACTGCTGCCTAGCTATCCATGTAAAGACCTTTAATTGCTTGCAAAAGTTTGCCTCCTATTCCATAATCTCGTAGAACAGACAATAACTTCCTCCTAGGGACCCGGTCATATGCCTTTTCTAGATCTATAAAGCATAGATACAATTCCCTGCTCCACTCATAACACTTCTCCATTATATGCCGTAAGCTAAAGATCTGGTCCTGACAACCTCTAAGAGGCCTAAACCCACACTGATTTTCATCCAATTGGTCCTCAGCTAATATTCGCACTTTCCTTTCTACAATACCTGAGAAGATTTAACCCACAACGCTGATTAAAGAGATACTTCTGTAGTTGTTACAATCTTTTCTGTTTCCATGTTTACAGATTGGTGTGATTGCTGCTTTTGTCCAGTCTGATGGAACCTGTCCCGACTCCCAGGCCATTTCAATTATCCTGTGTAGCCATTTAAGACCTGACATTCCACTGTATTTGATGAGTTCCGACTTAATTTCATCCACCCCATCTGCTTTATTGCACTGCAATCTATTGACCATTTTCTTCACTTCCTCAAATGTGATCTTATTTCCATCATCATTCCTATCCCATTCTACCTCGATATCTGAAACATTACTGATCGTACTTTCACCTACATTGAGAAACTCTTCAAAATATTCCCTCCATCTGCCCAAGGCATCCACAGGATTCACCAGCAGTTTTCCTGACCTGTCCAAAATACTTGTCATTTTCTTCTTACCTCCCTTTCGAAGACTGCTAATTACAATCCAGAATGGTTTTCGAGCAGCTTGACCCATAGTCTCCAATTAATGTGGAATTAAAATTCTTATTTTCAGTGATGTGTGGTGAAAGGTACGTGTTTGATTTAGTATAATTAATAGTAGTAAAAATCATTTGAAATGTCCCGCGATTATAATATTCAAAATTTGTGACTAGTTAACAGTTGATTTTTCCAAGCCTATGTAAGTATATCAGCGTCTTCTCTCACCACAATCACACCATTTTTCTTATAATTTTGTACCGTTCGTCAACCAAGCGCAGTGGACTTGGGTTTCTACCGACAGAAAAATGAATCACTTTGGCCCTGAATTGAAGATGGAGATCTTGACCTAATACTACTGAAGGCAACGCTGCCAAGGTACTGCCTTAGGATGAAGACTACCAGATCTTTCATGCAAGTGTTACTTTTTGGTTTGTTCTGTCGACTACAGTTATGTTGAACGGGGAAGCATTGTGAACTACAACATTTATTAATATTCTCTTGACCAACTAACACGGAATTTGAAAGCAAAAGCATAGAAACTTAATTAAGCTAATTGTTCCGTACCTGAGTTCTGGCCGAAAAATAAATAAGAGATAGCTAAGTGTGAGGCATAGTCCCTGCAGTGAAGGAACTGATACTACATTGGAGAGGATGTTAATCTTTCAAACGCGAGATATACTCTAACAAAAGGGTCAATGGCTAACGAAAGAGAACACTGATGTTTTAGCAAAGAAACCCAAAGATTGTGTACGAAACAAACGTAAGGAGACAAGCTTGAGCTCCGCTAATTAAAGATTCTGTAGTCAATAATATGATGGACCTTTTTGTGATCTGAAAGAACAGACCACACACTGAGTGCGAACTGAAACAAGTGTCTTAAATTGTTTGAGAAATTAACCATTCTCCAGAAGGGGAAAGATGAAACACTGATGAAGTTATCAATTACTCTGTGGTCCACAATTGTCGGTAATCTACGAAAAGGAAGCTACCATTAGCTTCAAGGAGTCTCTCACAAGGAATTTGACGAGCCAGTGGAACGTTACATTGTCACGCACTTCTAAGAACCGGCACAAAGTTGGAATTTGCTCATTCGAAAGGGCACTCAAAAATTAAAATAACACTTAGGTTTACGCGGACACATCCTTTGAAAATCAATCTTAACCAACGTAATTGAAAATAGGCAAAAATATATCTTGATACCAAGTTCAGTAAACTGATCGTAGAGTCAATGAAAGAGGCACGAAGCCAACGTAACAAGTAGGACCTTGGCTCAGCCACACTCTTACGTGGACCAGAATCAGGGATTAAGCATTATTCCCCAGATTTGTAATAAATATTGTCGCTTTCAGTACCTGTGGATTTCCGAATTACGGTACATTATGTGGTTAAAGAGAGAGATTTTTCTTTGTATCTTCGTAGATGTTGTTTGCAGTGGAGAATATAAATTGCTATGCTTATTTAATGAACAAACAAATGTATATCTCTTTGTGTACTAACACCATGTGTTACCACATGCGGTTTTCAGATCCTAATAATACAGTGCTATGTTGTGAACTCTCGTGCATACAAAGAGTGTTCTTTTATTTTATCACGAGTGAGGGCCATTTAAATTATCTGCGTGTACGTGTTTTGTGTTCACAAAGATCAATTTTCGTTTCTCAATAATTTACGCAGTGGACAATTTATGGAACTGGGGCTAACCTGCAAGTCTCCACCAGATCTTTATTTAAATTAATAATTTGTAAGATTGTGTTATCCATTGCCTAAATTTAAATGTTGATTCAGTGTTATCCGTCGCTTAATTTAAATACTGAATATTCAGTCTCCGTTAGCAATTATATAACCCCACCAGAAAGCATAAATGTTTCACACTATGACCCCATTCAATATAGATTTTATTAAATATTCTGCATAAAGAAGCTGTTTTACCGTGTCTATGAAGCACCTGTTTGCAGTAAAAGGACTGAATGAGAGGGAGTAGAAAGGAAAGCATTCTGTCAGCCTCTGTAAACTGTTAACAACTCTGCTAATGCATATTCTGACGGCTGAAAAGTAATTAATTAATCACAGTTGTATTTCATTTGGGGCTAGAGTCTCGAAGAGTTTTTCAAAAGACATCTTGTTAACACTGACTGTTTTACTTTTTACATTTTCCAGTGTTGTAGTTTCGATCTTAGATCATTTTAAAGTGTTAAGCAGCTGTCAACGTTGAAAAAATCAGGCAAGTGAGTGCGAATCTCTGTGTATCATGCAACCAGTCGTACAGATGTTTAATGTGATGAATGCTGAAATGAGGCATACAGGCTCACATGTGTTTCACAAATCTTATTAATGTTGGCAAATGTTGTTTTTCATCGCCTTACCACTTGATAAAGACCTATGGTCGGAGCTGCAATCGTGGAAATTGTAATAAATAATACGATCAATGGAAAATAAGAGTGATTTAAAAACTAATTAATCTTTACACCAACAGAAATAGACGAAAAGCTGCAATTTCTGAAGTAGGAAACAAATTAAGAACGAAGAAATGCCGGAGGCTACAAATTTGTTGCATTTATCTCTGGAGGCAAATGATACGTTTTTCTTACATATAAAAATAGTGAATCTACTGGGTAAGAACAGATGTACACAAATGTGTGCGAAGCATATTTTATCATCAGTAAAGTCTGTGCACAGGACGTAACAATGGTGAACCCCATTACAAGTTCGATTAATTAAATTAATGCTGAGTAAAGATAGATAGAAAGCTAGAGAGAAACACAGTCAAGACGGGAAATTAGGGGTGGATTGCAGAAATTATTTAAGAATGTAGTGGTACATCAAAACAAACTAGGCAAAATTGTGATTTGACTGCATCTCTGCCTTTCCTCGAATTGAATTTTTACTCGCGTCTAATAATATGGACGTGAGGACACGTTCGGACCCTCTTCGATCTATTCGCAGGGGTTCGGCACTTTGGTCGCTGACTGCTGTTAGTGTCGTTTGTTTATAGAATACGGTCGCAATTCATGAAGCCTGTAAAAAATAAATTACTCACCAAATTACGCATGTGATACTGCAAGGAATGAAACACTGTTGGGAGAATGAAGGGGTTCAGCAGAAAAATATTCATCAAGATGCTGTGATGTTCAAGTCCATGAGCGATCGAGGTGGCGCAGTGGTTAGCACACATGAGAAACCCACGGCCGGCCATCCTGATTTTTCTAAACTGCTTCAGGCAAATGCCGGGATGTTTCTTTCGAAAGAGCATGGCCGATTTCCTTACCCATCCTTCCCTATCCCTATGGGACCGATGATGTAGCTGTATGGTCCCTCAAATCGATCAACCAACCAACCAATCACGTCCGCGAGACACAGGATAGAGATATACTTCAGCTCTCCATAGATACTTCATTTGATTGAGAAGCTACTTGACTGAATAAGAGTGAAGAAGACAGACAAGCTGCGTACTTGGCGTCAGATTAAAAAAAATTTAAACAAACTGTAAGACACACGACATTTATTTATTTATACGATTTATACAAGAGAGGTTCCTCATGCAAGCAAGAGGCGAACCGTACTGTAGCCTTTGTAGAAGAAAGGCAGACTTGATGTGAGGCTGCAAAATGTGCTTATCTCAGAAAATACGAGAGCGAAAAGAAGGGAAAGAGCTGCCTCTCACTCGAAAATTTTGTCAGGACCCTGATAAGAGGGAACTGCCCCAATGGAAGAAAGATTAAGGAAGGGATATCAGGGGTCAGCGTCTAGTCGAGGATTACATCGCTAGAAGCAGAGGGCTGGCTCGGACAGGATAAGGTCGCCGCAGTATTAATATGAAAAAGAACAACCAATGAACAGAAAATGATACAGATAAATAATGAACAGCTATTTCCAACAGCCAAGTAACTAATTCTCCTGAATCATTTACTTTCTTTCTTAGTGAGTCATTTCTCGCGATGTCGTATATGGTGCCTTTTTGAAAGACATATCTCTACATACGTTCCCAGTTGCTGCTGGATCCGTTGGCAACAACACGTCTAAACAGCTTTGTGGCAGGATGTTTGGCACTACCTTCTCTGAGAAACCTCTGCCCGATTGGCTTTAACTTAAATATGGAGACACAGACATACAAAAACTGAGTAGCTGCACAGTGATGTGGTTGCACCACCTCATTCAGACTCTCACTGATTATAAAGTAACGCTTATCAGCGGCACTTATTTATTTCATATTCCAAGTTACGAAATTTTACATTTAATTCTTTATTTTAAAACTAATCCAGCAAATTTTATTTCTCTTTATTCATCGTAACTTTGGTACAATTAATTGCTTCACAAACAGAAATCCGATTACGTGTTCTTTTTCTGCTAACTGTGAAGTTTAATGCCTACTAGCCTTTTCTCTTTTGCTACTTCTGCATTTGCATTCGTCGCCTATAATGACACATCTCCTCTTCCCCTTCTCTGAGTCCACCTCCTCCTCTCCCGATCTGTCCACCTCACCCTTTATTTATCTTCTCCTCCTCACTCACTCTCTCTCTCTCTCTCTCTCTCTCTCTCTCTCTCTCTTCATCCCCTCCTCACCCTGTCTTTGTCCATATTCTCGACCCCTTCTCTTTGACGATTTCTTCTATCCCCCTTCCCTTGACGACATCCAACTCTATCCCTCTCTTCGCATTTCTGCCTCTCCCTCTTCCACTTCAATACCCCCACTGACCCCCTGGACCTTCCACCTGCCACCTGCATCCACCCCTCCTCCCTGTCTCTGTTCATTCCCTGTTCCAACTCAGTCTGTTTATCCTTTGCTCTATCCGCAGCTACCTGTTCCCGGCCATACTCATCAGCACATGTAGCCCTTGAAATACAGTTAACAAAAGCAGTCTCACACTACTCCCACAACATGTCTGTCATGCAGGTCAGTCTAGGCTTCAGAAATATTTATTTGTTCTTGTTGTACAAGCTGCCGCAAGGCAAGCAGGTTAATAAACCAGGCCGATGTTGTTGCCACACAACATGGCTGATGTGCATGGCACACTGTACGCCAGAGACTGAAAAAAGTGTTGCCCTGTCTCCTGTTTGCGTATTCCATTGTATCCATCCACGTCCGAGGATGACATACTACTAATAAGTGAATCGAAGCACGAGTTGAAAGAAATGTACCAGAAAATGGACAATTATGCGCAGATGGTAGGGCACAAAGTGAATCGAGACAAAACAGAGTTCATGTAGTTAGGAAGAAGACAAGATCAGGTAGAATTTCTTGAGATAGATGACAAGAGGTTCAAGAGAATAGACCAGTTCAAATACTTGGGATATTGTTCTACCACGGACAACAACATAAAAATGAACATCTAGGAAAGAATAGCAGTGGGAACGAAATGCATGCATTCCCTCAGAGAGACGCTTGGCTCTAAATCGATCTCAGTAAACACTAAGTTGAAAATCTACAACACAGTGATATGCCCAGGAGTAATGTACGGTTCCGAAACATGCAGCATGACTAAGCGAGAAACTATTAATATTTGAAAGAAAAGTAATGAGGAAGATATAGGGACCAGTTTTAGATAACTAAGAATGGAGGAGGAGGAAAAATGAGGAAATCTACCTTCTGATGCGACAAGCAACTATCCAACAGAAGATAAAGAGCAAAAGAACACAAAGAGAGGGCCATATAGGCCGTATGCCAGATAGAAGACTGGCGAAGATGGCACTAGCGGGGAAACTAAACACCAAACGCCCCTTTGGACGATAAAGGCAGCGGAGGATGGACGACTTGGCGAAGGACCTAGCAGTCCTAAGGATTGAAAACACCTTGAGGAACCGGGCACAAAAGAGGAAGGAATGGAGGTAGTTTGTGGAAGCAGCGCGTGGTCTGCAGGGCCTGTGATCGCTGAATATGTAATATCCATCTGTCCTTTCTCCTGTTGGAGATAGGATGCTATAATCACACATTGCTGATACACATGAGGCGTGCTTTCTCTCCGCCCACCTTGGGTAAAATTGATCCACGGGTTTGGGAGGAGATCCTAGACATAATCCACACACGCACTCTGCTGCATAAACAGATTAAGCAACACAAAAGTACAAGTAAAATTAATTTTAACATAACCTGCAATAGTTAATTTGAAATATGAAAGAGTCAAACTTTAAATTTTATAAGCGGTATTAAATTTACTGTTATTTTTTAACTCTGCCTGGTAATTTACACCGCTGGCCATGAAAATTCAAACATCATGCAGGCAATACACAGTAGTCCTTAAACCGGCATGAAGGGTTCACGTTATGGAGGAAGGGAAACGTTACACAGAGGTATACTAGTTCAGAAAGAGCCTTGCAACGCTAGTTGTGACAATACTGCGTTACACCTCATGTATAAAAACATCTGCCATAACGTGTTTGAGTTCAAAACTGGAAGCGTTGTGGCCATTTAATTGTACTGGTTGGTGTTCCGCCATGTCGCGCATTGCGCAGCTTCTCTCGCCGTAGGTTCGAGTCCTCCCTCGGGCAAGGGTGTGTGTGTTGTTCTTAGCATAAATTAGTTTAAGTAGTGTGTAAGTCTAGTGACTGATGACCTCAGCAGTTTGGTCCCGTAGGAATTCACACATTACAAATTATTACCCTTACGTAATGCGGAAGTCACCACTAAATGTTACGAGCGGTGAAAGAAGGTGGGGGTTATCATGTTCTCAGTGGAGAAGTAGTAACAGCACAGTGTGTTGGTCAAGAGAGCTCTGGGATTTCGAAGCCGACTAGTCATCGGCTGTCGCCTGAGTAAGAACACATTATGGATATTCTATTGCTTCAAAATCTGACGAAGGCGGCAGTAGGTGATATGACTGTGAAGTGCAAATTGGAAGGAAAGGATCATAGCTGATACGATGTACTGATGTACAGGTGTGGTCGAACATTACGAAGTGACGCCAACAGCAGATGAGCAAGCACAATGGCTCTGTTCAGAGAATGAAAAAAAAAAAAAGTAAGAACGCTCGAGGAACTCCTCATACCTTTTTTTCCTTAAGTCATACGTGTGCTCTCCTTGCTTTGACGCACACAGCCGACAATTCCTCTCCTCATAAACCACGCATTTCTGCAGTCAATGCTAAGCAACGGATCAGACGCAGCAGAGAGCGACACCACTGGACGCAAAGAAGGCGACTGTCGCTGAAACTTGCTATTTTACGTTATATTGTTTCTTTCGAGACAAGTGCGACATGATTGTTAAAACATCTCAAAATTACCGGCCTGATATTGCTATCAATCCCAGTAATAAACGCAGACTTTGAAAAATGGAGTAGGGGATTCGATCAACGTGGAAATGCGGTTGTGGCAGAAAGTGGTCTCAGTGCCTCCAGCAGAGCTGGCGAAGATGAAGGACAAAGGCGCGGCGACGCGAGAGCGAAATGTCGCTAGTTGATGACTTTCCTGTACCATCGCTTTCTGATGATATCTATTTTTCACCCTAAAACAACCACAACCTTCACGGTTCAAGCATTGTCCCAAATTTATAGTATGACAATAAAGTTAATGGTGCATCAACCAAATTTACCTTCTCGTGCAAGGGACAATCAGTGTTTTCTGATCGGCGCGGGTTAGCTGTGTGGTCTGTGGGGCCTTGCCACGTTCCCGCGGCTGCCCCCGTAGAAGTTTCGAGTCCTTCTTCGCGCATCGGTGTGTGTTGTCGTTGGTTTAAGTTAGATTAAGTAGTATGTAAGTCTAAGGAACGATGATCTCAGCAGTGTCAGCCGCTGTGGCCGAGCAACTCTAGGCGCTTCAGTCCTGAACTGCGCTGCTGCAACGGTCACAGGTTCAAATCCTGCTTTGGACGTTGATAAGTGTGCTCTCCTTATGTTAGGTTTAAGTAGTTCTGAGTTCTAGGGGACTGATGACCTCTGAAGTTAAGTCCCATAGTGCTCAGAGCCATTTGAATCATTTTGAACCCTAGTAGTTTGGTAAAATAGGAACTTACCACAAATTTACAAAATTATCCATATGCTTTCTGCTTATTTGGTGTCTCATACTATTTTGAATCTTTTAAAGAAATAGAGCATTTTCCTTCATTGCTACCGCAGCTCGTAAAATATGTCCGGATTAGGGATGATGCCACTGTGCAGCACAACCGATGTTCGAGTATGACAACTAGAAACTACGTGTAGACAAGTGCAGGCAAACCCTAGATACTGAATGTGCACGCGTACCGCCTAATTGGTCACGTCACATGGCAACAGCTAAATTATTGTCTCAGCATAGGTGTACCGATTCCTATGTCACGTGTTTGTTGGTAGTTTCCTACTACGAATAAACTTTACTCATTTTATTATTTTTTCCTTTTTAAGTTTTATTTAAATGTCAAAAACTGTAACACTACTTCTATGGTAAATCGGCATGCTGAGTTTTTATCTACTCTAGGGGTTGCGTCTTTGATTAGTAATAAAAAGTCCTCAGTCCCAGGTTTGAACTCCGCCACCGCTTAAAGTTTAAATAAAAATCATTTACGGTGTCGGCCGAATACTTCCGGCATAAGAAACCATCGTCATTCATCCAACGGTCTGGTCAAAAAGGGCAGAGGAGCGGACAGATGTTCAGGGTACTATCTCGCACTTTACTTGGAAAACTGACCCTAAAGGCGGAAGAATCGGCTAAGGTCAACGGCATGAGGATGCAGAAGGCAACTGAAAACACTGAATTAAAGACACGTAATATTTATCCATAGGACATGTGGCCTGTAACTGAAAAAAAGTCATGATGATCACTCCATTTGCAAAAGATTCTAGGCTAGACCCCCATTCGGATTACTGCGAGGAGACAGCCAAAGAGGAGGTCTCCATGAGAAAAGGGTGAATAATCAACAAAAGGATAACACTCTACAAGAGTCGGGCGTGGAATGTCAGAAGTTTGAAATTGGCAGAAACGCTAGAATATGTGAAAAGGGAGTGCTAAAGCTCAATCTAGATATAGTGAGGGTCAATGGAGTGAAATGGGAAGAAGAGAAAGATTTCTGGCCAAATGAATGTAGGGTTGTGTCAACAGCAGCGGAAAATGGTATAAAAAGGATTGAATTCGTAATGAATAGGAAGGTAGGGCAGAGAATGTGTTCCTATAAAAAGTTCAATGATAAGGTTTTCTCATGAGAATCGACAGCAAACCAAAACCGACAAGTATAGTTCAGGTACAAATGAAGACTCGGAAGCTGAAGACGTGGACGTAAAGGAAGTTGTCGATGTTGTGGTCTTCAGTCCAGAGACTGGTTTGATGGAGCTGTCCATGCTACTCTATCCTGTGCAAGCTTCTTCATCTCCCAGCACGTACTACAACCTGCATCCGTCTGAACCTGCTTGGTGTATTCATCTATTGGTCTCCCTCTACGATTTTTATCCTCTACGCTGCCGTCCAATACTAAACTGGTGATCCCTTGATGCTTCAGAACATGTCCTACCAACCGATCCCTACTTCTAGTCAAGTTGTGCCACGAATTGCTCTTCTCCCCAATTCTATTCACTACCGTCTCATTAGTTATATCTACCCATCTAATCTGAAGCATTGTTCTGTAGGGCCACATTTCGAAAGCTTCTATTCTCTTCTTTTCCAAACTATTTATCTTCCATGTTCCACTTCCGTAGATGGCTACACTCCATGCAAATTCTTTCAGAAACGACTTTCTGCCACATAAATCGATAGTCGATGTTAACAAATTCTCTTCTTTAGAAACGCTTTCCTTACTATCGCCAGTCTACATTTTATATCCTCTCTATTTCGACCATCATCTGTTATTTTGCTCCCCAAATAGCAAAACACCTTTACTACTTTAAGTGTCTCTTTTCCTAATCTAATTCCCTCAGCATCGCCAGATTTAGTTCGACTGCATTCCGTTAGCCTCGTTTTGCTTTTGTTGGTGTTCATCTTATATCCTCGTTTCAAGACAGTGTCCATTCCGATCAACTGCTCTTCCTGATCCTTTGCAGTCCGTGGCACAATTACAATGTCATCGGCGAACATCAAAGTTTTTATTTCTTCTCCATGGATTTTAATACCTATTCCGAATTTTTCGTTTGTGTCCTTTACTGCTTGCGCAATACACAGATTGAATAACATCAGGGATAGGCTGCAACTCTGTCTCACTCCCTTGCCAACCACTGCTTCCCTTTCGTGCCCCTCGAATCTTATAACTGCTATCTGGTTTTTGTACAAATGTTAAATAGCCTTTCGCTCCCTGTATTTTACCCCTGCCACCTTCAGTATTTTAAAGAGAGTATTTCAGTCAACATTGTCAAAATCTTTCTCTAAGTCTATAAATGCTAGAAACGTTGGTTTGCCTTTCCTTAATCTATCTTCTAAGGTAACTCATAGGTTCAGTATTGCCTCACGTGTTCCAGTTTTTCTTCGGAATCCTAACTGATCTTCCCCGCGGTCGGCTTCGACGAGTTTTTTCATTCGTCAGTAAAGAATTCGCGTTAGTATTTTGCAACCGTGACTAATTAAATTGATAGTTCGGTAATTTTTACATCTGTCAACACCTGCTTTCTTTAGGATTGGAATTATTATATTCTTCTTGAAGTCTGATGGTATTTCACCTGTCTCATACATCTTACTCACCTGATGGTAGAGATTGGCCATGGCTGGCTCTCCAAACGCTATCAGTAGTTCTAATGTAGTGTAGTCTACTCCCGGGGTCTTGTTTCGATTTAGGTATTTCAGTGCTCTTTCAAACTCTTCACTTAGTATCATATCTCCCAGCTAGTAATAGTTCATGAGTCACAAGAGAAGGAGGTATACCAGGAAAAGGCCGGGATGTACGGGAAGATTTCATTTAGATTATCTCATGATCGGATAGTGTTTCCAAAATCAAATACTGGATTGTAAGGCGTACCCAGGGGCAGGCATAGACCCAGATCACAGTTTAGTAGTGATCAAGATTGGGCTGAAGTGTAAGAGATTATTCTGGAAAAATCCATGCGAGAAATGTGAGACGCAGAAGTACTTAGGAATGACGAGATATGCTTGACGTGTAGGCTATAGGCACCTCAATAAGGAAAAGCTCAGTAGGCAGATCAGTTGAAGAGGAATAGGCACATAAAAAAAACGTTAATGTCAGAAGTTCGAAATAAATACATAAGTACAAAGAATATAAATGCAAAGAAATCATAAGTAACAGAAGATGCTTTAGTGGATAGATGAAAGAGTAAACTGCAAAAATGTTCAGGAAGATTAAAAAATACAACAATACTTGTTGCTTATGAATGAAATAAATAGGAAATGGAGAGAAGCTAAGGAAAATGGCTGTACGAGAAACGTGAAGGTGTCGAGAAAGAAATGTTAGTCGGAAACACTGATACAGCATACCGAAAGGTCAAAACAGATTTAGGTCATACAGAAAGCAGGGGTGGAAACATTAAGAATGCAGTGCTTAAACACAGGGGAGAGATCAACTGGCTGCAAAAATGACACTGAAAGCCTCTGTGAGGGAAAGACTTGCCTGACGACGTAATAGAAGAAGAAACAGGAGTCGATAGAAGGGATAGAAGATGCGGTATCAGAAATGTTAATTTAAAGAGATTTGAGATCAATGCAGAAGAAATAGATAACATTCTATTCTAAGATCATTGGGGTAACGACTATTCCCTTTGGGCTCTAGAACGTATGAGTCTGGCGGAGAAACGTCATCCATACAATTCCGAAGATTGCAAGAACTGACAAGAGCGAGATTTGTCGCACAGTCACATTAACAGCTCTTGCTTCTAAGTTACTGACAAGAAGAATCTGAAAGAAAATTGAGGATTTGTTAGCTGAAGATCAGCTTGGCTTTAGGAAAAGTAAAGACACGAGAGGGGCACTTCTGACGTTACGGTTGATATTGGAAGCAAGGCTAAAGGTACATCAAATTAAGTTCATAGGATTTGTAATTTGGAAGAAACGTTCGAACTGTCAAATGATGCAAGATGTTAGAAATTCTGAGGAAAATAGCTATGGGGAAAGACAGGTAATATACAATATCTACAAGAGCCAAGAGGAAACAATAAGAGTGGAAGGCGAAGAACGAAGTGCTTGAATTGAAAAGGGTTTAAGACAGGGATGTACTCTTTCGCCCCTTCTGTTTAAGGGCGAGAAAAAGGGACAGGATAGTAGGACGTCTGTTAAGATACGACGGAATAACTTCCATGGTACTAGAGGGAGCTGGAGAAGGTAAAGTCTGTGCTGGAAGACAGAGTTTGGAGTACACCCAGCAAATGATTGAGGACACAGATTCGAAATACTACTCTGAGATGAAGAGGTTGGGACAGAAGAGGAATTCGTGGCGGGCACCATCAAACCAGTCATAAGACAGATGACTCAAAATGATATTTAAAAATACTAGTAAAAAATGAAACAAAACCTGTTTTGGCCGAGACCAAATAAATAACGAAAAATATCAAATATCGATTATTCGAAAATAGAATACTGTTTTCGGTTTCAAACGTTCGGTTTCCCTATCCCTAGGACAGAGAATCACTGGACAGTAGTGATCACTTTGGGTTTGGCGAATGCTGGGAAATAGTACTGTCATCGTCCTTAGTGCCAACAGTGAATTAAGGAGGAGGTAGAGCATGCGATTGCTTTTCGTGGTTAGCTTGTGGTCCCCTTATTGCACTTAAGAAAACACAAAGTGCGGAAAAATATGAACACATTTAACGTGATAGTGTACTGCGTACAGCAGGGGTGGTGTTCGAAGAGGACGATTGCATTAGCATGACAATGCGTTCTGTCATGAAGCAGCATCCCTGAAGCAACAATGGTGTATGGGCAAGCAATGGTGTATGGGCAACAAAATTACTGAAATGTATCAGCCTGCCTAAGTCACAACGTGAATCCAATGGAACTACTTTGGCATAAGTTAGAATGACCCCATCGTCCGACTTCATTACCTTCTCTTGTTTTGACTCTGGAAGAATAATGGGCCCTCCTTCTCCTAGCAGATATTCAGACTCATGATGGAATGTATTTCTACCAGAACGTAAGACGTCGCAAAACGAAGGGTGGGAACACCCCATATTAATACGAATCATATGTATAGGGATACTTTCGATCAAATAGTGTATTTTTCGCTCTGTTGTGCAAGATTGTACAGCCAAATCACATTCCTTGAGCAAGAAAATGGGACTGTTTGTAGAGATGCAAGTATCGACTCTAAGGCTACAACGACGTCTCGAGCAGTACTGACTGACTACACACGGTACCAGGAATTGGCGCACCGACAATGCTTGCACCAACGACAACACTGGACACGGAAGGACGCTTAAGTTGTCGTTTGAGAAGTGTCCTCGTATTGCGTACGAGATCACAATGGAGGTATGCATGTGTGGTGGCTTTCAGAAGAACTGAAGTTTGACGACCGCATTCGTCATAGCCATACACACTCAGCTCCTTGCCTGATGGTACTGGCTTCCATTGGGTACACAACAGGACCGCCTCCGATTCACATTGACGGTAATGTGGGCAGCAAGTGATACATTACTGATGTGTTACTACCGGTGGCTGTGCTATATTTTAGCTGTGGGTGAAGTTCAATACGATAACGCAAGATCTCATGTAGCTCAAGCTAGCCAAAGCTACCTCGATTCAGAATGTGTTTTGCTGTAGCTCTGACCTGAAATGTCGACCGATGACTCATCCACCGAAATAATCTGATCACGGACTGGCACGCCAGAACAAGCCGATCACTACGATCAATGAATTCCAGCATGTATTTGATGCAATAAGCAATAAGCAATGAGGCGTCTGTATATGTCATCCAAATTCCTTTGATTTTATACCCAGCAGGATAAGAGCCGTCATTACTTCAAGAGGTGGCAGCTGGAGCACCTTGCATACCGCAAATCGCCCACAAATTTATGCATATATTCTTCCTACCGCACTGTACCAACACAATAAGTACAATGTTATTTTCTATACGTCCAGGTGTTTTTGGTTTAACCATCAGTGATGTATTTTATATTTGGAACACCTGACGAATTCGATTTTAAGTTAAACATAAATGTTGAGACCAGAAAATTATAAAATAATTACTGATATAACTGTGTAGGTTTCCACGGCTACAGTCTGTTAGTATTAAAGTTTCCACTTAATAGTACCACGTCATATTACTAACAGTTGTCTGTGGTGAAAAAGTTTCTGATGTCCAGAGTAACTTACATTTCTTCCATGACTGCTCTACTTAAAGAGAGTATAGTACTATCATATTTCGTTTTCAATGTAAATATGTCAAATGTTTTGTCAAAGAAATCTGATAGTGTGATGGGGAACTATGTCAAATCTCGTCTTTCGTCAAAGAAATGTGATCAAATCTAGAGCCTCGCAGTAGATTTGATCATAAAAGCCATTCTGCTTCTGTTCACTCCAATGTGAAATGTAGCCGCTTGGAGCACTGGCATCGCTACAGCTATTTGACGTCTCTGCAGTGTGTTTGTAAACATGGCTTCAAAGTTTAAATTGGCGTGTTCCTTCGACACTTTTTAATAACGTTGCTTCGACTTGGGGGTGGATAGAGCAAGGGTCACATTAGTCGTGTGCTGAAGGACAGGTGGAATATACACTGCAGGCGACTTCTTAACCACAATCACAGCTACAGTCATTCACCTTTCCATACAGGCAGCTTTTTAGCCAGCAGGAGCATAGGAGGTGGTCACACTCTAAAATAATAATTAAAAAATTCTTATCTTTCAATTCTACTTTGTCTTTTTTGAACTCTGGAAGCCTCTAATTAAATAGTGCATCATGTATTTCGTACTTCTTATTAATTCTGTATTAATTGGTACCCTGATTCAATTCATTACATTCTTCAAAAAATAAAAATCGTTCTCATTGCCAATACAGTGTACTAAACATGTATTTACCTTCAGGTATTCCTCTTTCCGTGCTTTATACATCGCTTCACACGTTTGTGGAATTATCTTGGTTAACGTACGCTGTGGCACTCGAGTGCTGGGTTGTAAACTAGAGTAGCTCTCTCCTCTATCAAGAAATTGTAGTGTTATGGTGGGTCTGTTTTTTGCACACAGTAATTCTCAGGAGAGAACTATGTTTCCTAATGTGAGAAGCCACTTTACTGAGCAAATACTGAAATGTACTCTCATTCATTCGTAAGTAATTTATATGGGACTTGACGTCCTCCACTTACACCTCTCGTAACAAATTTTGCTGAATGCTTTTACTATCTCGTTCTATAACCGAAGGCTTGCATCAGTTAAGTTTGCTTTTTCCTCCGTCGCTTCTCTTCAAAATGGACACACAATGCAATTGTGGTACCAGCAGTTGCAGCGCATAATAACAAGTTGTTGTAGTCCACCATCTTGAACTTCGACGAAAAATATGATGACAATGTAATAGCCCTTTTTAGCGCCATGTCAAACATCTTGGCAACAATATTTGACGAATATTTCATCATATTTCTTTGTGAAAGAAAAACTATGTCGTAATACCGCCATAAGCATGATATTACTTCTTAATTAAGGAAATGTTGATACAATTGGTGTCTTGTAGCAGGAGGAGTGGGAAACTTTTACTAATAGTTTACTATGGTAGAGGCAGGGGGGCGGGGCGTGTAATCTTTTTTTTTTTTTTTTTTGCCTCTTGCAATTTGTGCCGCGACTGGTAGTCATCGGCGAATGGGGTGTGCAGATCCCCTCCACACGCTGGTCGTGGGCCACGCGGCAGCAACCACTCGCTGGTAACGCTCTGGTCTCGTGATGTTTATGTGGGCAGGCGAGCTGTCAAGGCCGGCAGCCAGGACGTTGCAAGAGAAGTCCATCCTATCTATTCACGTTTTCAATGTGTTTTTAACATTTCGGCGTCTCTAATCTTACGTTTCAGCATCCGCGACTGATCGGGAAGTACGAAGGTTTCATTAAATTATGTTTGGTTGACGCACTGTAGATTTGTTGTGCTGACCAAGTCGAATCCAGCGCCCGTGGTCCCGTGTGTGCCGTGCTACTGGCTTGCAGGTTTCGCCGATGTGCAAGGGATAGGCAAAATAATGTGAACAGTACTGGTAATGGGATGGTTGCGTTTGACGGTCAATAAAACATGTAAGGAACGTGTCTTGTTGGACTGTGCGTGTTCAGTACGGAATAGGCATCAACCTGCACTGATGGAGGTTGTTTACGAGTCTTGCACACTTCATATTTGCATTCAGAGGTTGAGATCGACGTGCAATGAAAGACCTGACAGAGTTCAATGAAGGAAGATTGTGGGAGCCCGATTATCTGGAGCTTCAGTAACCAAGACAGCCAACTTATTGAATGTTTCAAGAAAAAGTGCTTCAATAGTGATGACAGCCTACACAAAACATGGAGAGACATCATCGTGTAAACGTAATAGTGGGCGGAAATTAAAACTAAATGACAGAGATCGTCGCACGCTAACACGAATTGTGTCAAAACAACACAAAACTACGGTGGTTAAAGTGACTGCAGAGCTCAATAGCCATCTTCGAGACCCCGTGTCTTTCGCCACTGTCCGCCGAGAATTCCATAGAGCGCATATTCGTGGACGAGGTGCTATGCTGAAACCGTTAGTGATGACAACCAAAGCAAAAAGGCGTAAAACATGGTTCCAGGAGCATAAACCGTGAACAACTGATCAGTGGGTAAACGTCATATGGTCCGACGAGTCAACGTTTTCGTTATTTCCTACATCGAGCCGGGTTTACGTCTGGAGAACGCCAAATGAAGCCTACAATGCTGATTGCTTGATTACAAAGGTTAAGCATGGAGATGGAAGTGTGATGGCGTGGGCATCAATATCATGCTATTGTGCTTGTCCCATCATTACTCTCAAAGACCGTGTTACGGTCAACGACCATATGAACATTTCAGTTGATCAGGTGCACTCCCTGACGGACATGTTGTTCCCCAAAAAGATTCCATATTTCAGGGATATAATGCACTCTTTTACACGTCTAGGACAGTACAATCATGGTATGAGAAGCACGAAACTGAACTCCACCGTGCCGGTCGTTGCTGCCGAGCAGTTCTGGGCGGTTCAGTCCGGAGCCGCGCTGCTGCTACGGTCGCTGGTTCGAATCCTACCTCGGGCACGGTTGTGTGTGCTGTCCTCAGGTTAGTTAGGTTTAAGTAGTTGTAAGTCTAGGGGACTGATGAGCTCAGATGTTAAGTCCCATAGTGCTCAGAGGGATTTTTTTTTTAACTCCACTGTCTTCCCTGGCCAGCACACTGCTCGGACTTTAACATTATCGAACCTTTGTTGGCGGTATTGGAGCGCAGACTCCGGACCAGGTTTCCGTCTCCCTCGTCACCTCAGGAGTTAGAAGAGGTTCTGATCGAAGAGTGGCATAACATTCCACTGGAGACTATACAATCATTAGATGACAGTATCCCGAGAAGAATCGGAGCTGTATTATTACGGGCAAATGGGTGTCCAACTCCTTATTAATAAACCATTCCCAAGTCAGTACAGCAAGTGCAGGTGTCTATATTACTCTGCCTATCCCATGTATGCTTCTCCACACTCAAACTGCAACTTGTGTATTCCTGAAGTGCGCAGAGTATCTACCTCATCCACGGTGTAGCCACGGCTGATGTAGAAGACAGGCTGGACACCAAGCGGTCGAAGGTGTTAACCAGTTCGGTCAGTGACATTCTTCACAGTTTACTACTCATTCCGCTACAAGAGACAAATTATATCGACTAGTTTTAAAAATGCTCAGTAGAGTAGTCGGTGCAAAAAGACACTGGCCGACTCAGAAGACGGCTGCTGTAATCATGCCCGAAACGTTGATCTCAATTAAGATACTTAATTACAATATGATGTGGTACGTTACCCAGAAAACTATCATGTCAAATAGTAACTGAATTTCACACACAGAGATAGTATGCGTTATGGCAAGATTGGACTCGTATTTCCTTCATCCGTTGAAGCTGAATACCACGACGGTTTCTTTGACAGGGAGTGGCCGATTTCCCTCCCAATCCTTTCTCATCAAAAACGTGTTCTCCATCTCTAGTGACTTCGTCATGGGCGGAACGTTACATGCTAATCTTCCTACCTTCCTTCCTGAACAGCACACACGCTGCGAGGAACCACTGCTACAGCTGTACCCTGGCTTACTGCCCGGGCGCCGCTAGTGGCGCCTCTATCTCCCGCGAGGAGGCTGACTGTAAATCATTTTCAATATCTCGTAAGCCGGCCCTGCATCTGCATCCGTGGGGAGCTCGCTCCGCCCGGAAGATGCAGCGCGCCGCCATTAGGGCCAATGTGAGAATCGCGGGGGGTGGGGAGGGGGGGGGGGGTCGACGGGGCCCAAGGGCTGCAGGCTGCAGAGTGCAGGGCAGAGCAGCCGTCTGGCCGTGCGCGCCGTCTATTTCGGCAGATACCTGAAGCAGCTGCCACTTACCCACGCAGCAAGCCTGGGGGCTGCATCTTTGCGAGGCGTCTGGAAAATTCATTCCAACCCATGAAAAATGGAAGGAGCGCTAAAGAGACGTGGAGTCTAAGTAACGAAAGTTTGGTTTTCCTGTCGTTTCCGCCGTTCTTTTGTCGCTTGAAGCTCTGCACACCAAGATAATTGGTTGATTCAACAACTCTGCACACCAAGATAATTGGTTGATTCAACAACTTCACATTGTGCCCAAATTCTAGTCACTGTGTTATATTACATTAGGTGTACCTGTCGTTTCAGTATATAAACAGCGAATAGTTCCTCCAGCCAGGATGCAGACCATGTCAGAGAATTACATAACTATAGCGTGGAAAAACAGATATGCTAATGTACTTCCCACATGTCCCAAGTGAAATGATTATGGTTATGGAACACGTAAAAAAAAGTCTTGAATAGATTTTGATTTAAATGGTAGTAGCAAACGTGTCACGAACGATGTAAATGTTCAATGCGCGGAGATAGATATGATAATTCGTAGACTATGATAATCATGCATCATGAAACAGTAAACCGTATTACAACATTTCTTTAAACAATCGGATTACGGTTCTGAAACATTATATGTAACAACAATCACGGCATTCTATTTTATTAGTTAACTTATATTTATCAGTTGGTTCTGAAGAGAAATTTGTCAGTAGAGTTCACCACCTATAAATCTCTTAGGCTCTTCTTAAAACGAATCTTGTAAATTTTTTACGGCTACTGGAAAGTTACTGAAAATGTGTCTTCCTCAGTGGATGCTTTCGGATAAAGGTAAGTGACTTTAAAGCGTGTTGAAGATCATTCTTTTTTTCTAGTATTAATTCCATGAAGTAAACTGTTGACTTTAAAAAGGGATATGCATTTGAATGGCACATTTCATTATGGAATAAATATGTTGTGAAGCGGTACTTAATATCCCTCCATGCAGAAACAGGCCTCTGCAGAATGTTCGTTAGTTCACACCAGAAACAATTCCTACTACATGTTTTCGGGCTCTAATACCTTTAGCATGGCTTTGATGAGTTACGCCAAAAGATAATCGCGTGTGATATTATGGACTGAAAGTAAACGAAGTATACCAGCTTCTTAATTTTTATGTGAGCTATGTCTGACAAAGTCTGCAACACAAATGCTCTATCTTACCAAAACCACGTAAGGCGGAACTGACCACTACATATCACGAGAGGCGGACTCTTTGACATGAAAAGGGGCGAGGAATATGCTGTCGTCAGAAGGAAAGCAGCAACAGTATAACATGGCGGACAGGAGAGCTTAGTGTCTTCAAACGGGAACTACTGGATCTCATCTGAGCGGCAAATCCAACTGGGACATTTCAACCCTCCTACGTCTGCGCAACTGAACTGTGGGTGACGTGATTGTGAAGTGGAAACACGAAGCCACAGTTAAGTCAAAGCATCATGTCCTGGTGGGTACGGAGGATGGAGGACTGAGGCTGGTGTTAGCAAAAAATCGCATGAAATCAGCAGATGTAATCACTCATGAGTTGCAGCGCGCTGCCAGCAATCCCGTAAGGACAGGGGCTGTGCGTATGAAATTAATGTGGTACATAGGTCGATCAGAGCCACACCTTTTTGAAGTCGGTGACACTCGGCGCTTGGCATGGCGTAAAGAGCGGCGCCAGTGGATAGTAGATGGCGGAAAACGAGTGACTGGGAGCGGTGAATCGTGCTACAACGTGAGACAACTAGGCTGAAGTGTTTGAGTTTGGTAAATGCCAGGAGACAGTTCTGTTAGCTGTAATGGCATCTGTGATGCACAACGGAGGTGTTGTTATGGTTTCTCGCGGTTAATGTGAGGTTACCCTATTGCGCATAGGAAAACGCTGAATGCGAGAAGATATGAACACACTTCACAGTATTGTGTACCTCGTACAATAGATAACATCTTAGTATATATAGAGTTACGGCTCACCCGCCACTGGACCATCTTCTTCTTCTGTGCTGATGTACAAACAGTGCCTGAACTCTTACCGGAATCGAGAATGCGCCGGAAGTAATGAGTATAATGGGCGGGGGAACTACGAATGCAGTGCGGGACAATACGTTGAGAATGTGGGTTTTGGCAGGAGGCGTGCCAGAGATGAATCCCTGCAGTCGCACTATCCTCTGTGTCCTCAGTGGCTCAGATGGATATAGAGCGTCTGCCATGTAAGCAGGAGATCCCAGGCTCGAGTCCCGGTCGGCGCACACATTTTAATCTGTCCCCGTTGACGTATGTCAACGCCTGTAGGCAGCTTAGGGTTTTCATTTCACTGTAATTTCATTCTAACGAGCTGCATGGTCACCGATGGTATCTCTTCTTTCGGATATGTCCGAACGAACAGATACCACCTTAGCATATATAAAACAAAACTTGTATCAGGTTATAGACCTGATGTCCATTATGCCGGTACATACGTGCTCAGAAACGACTGTGAAGTCCATGGAGGTTGGGGGATTTAGTCGTACCATTGTAATGTTCTTTAAAAAAAAGTGAAATAAAAAAGCTTCAAGACTACCTTGAATGAAGTCTTAACTGTGGAACGGATACAGAACTTGAATTGTCGTGTTGCGTGTTGTTAAGGCAAGTGGTGTACTGCTCTGCCTTATTGTAAGCAAAACTTCACGAATCGATTGAGCCATGAAACTGCCAATACCACTAAAGAAATACAGTCACGGCAAAATAAATTCAGCCCCTTAAGACCCGAATCCTAAGGCCCTGTTCCCATAACAAGTAAATTAAATTGTCTTATCTCTAAAGCAGAAACGGAGTCACACGATATATTCTGGTCTCTCATAAAAAATATGAATATGCTAAATACAGGCCCAACAGTGTGTAATTATGGCCATATTACTTGAAATGCACATGAAATTCTTTTGTGTGTTGAACGAGACCATTTAAGAAAATTCACTTCTTTAAAAAAAATATATGACCTGGACTGGGAGAGGATACTGATTATGGTGAATTACTAACACTGAGTTTTCTTAGCAAAATTATATTGCAAGTTTGTCTTTTCAAAAAATCTGACAATTGAAGCTACATTATTTACAAAATTGTAAGTAATGAGATTTAAACAGCAAGTATTATCAAAGTTCATTAATCCAACATAAATGTAAATCATCAAATTACATACAGCGCTGTTAACAAATCTTAAAAGCATTACAAAAATGAAATATCTAACTAGTCTTTTTCTCAAAAGAGTTTACGTACATTCTGGGGTTACTCAACAATTACAAATTATAAGCCAACTCATCTATCATAATGACAGCTACCTACGACTGGGCGCCCAGCGCTCTCTTACTCCATCAAAGCAGTACAGTATCTTTGGGTCAGCGTTCCACATATCGAGGCTATCAGAGACATTCACTGTGTATGGTACACTAATTTTAATTTATTAATCTTATTCTGGTGCCACATACAAGTGTGTCCCAGTATACTCCTTTCACCATATGCCTTTCCGTATACTTATGGTACGTGCGAAGAATGTCTGCTTGAAAGTTCCTACTTCCTGTTACGTAGGCTACCTGTAATTGATATCGCATCTGACTGATATTGCATCTGTCCATTATCCGATTAATTTTTAACGTTGCGTCTCACAGAAGAGGATTTTCTGTAGAAACTCAACTCATAAGTGTACGTAGCGAACAGCTCAGCACGGCAGAACGCAAATAAACATCAGAGTCTACATCATACAGGGTAATTCAACTAATCTGTTCACTTCAGATATTTGCTAAACCACTTAAGGTATTGTAATTCTGTGTTCGCCCAAATGAATTGTGGAACAGTTATCAGGAACCGACTTACGATGTCTTTAAATAGCTTTATGAATTACAGAGATACCGATACCATATTACTTTTTCAGGCGAAACTATACTAATTTTCGTTCCTCGCGTAGTAATTCCGAAAGCGTAGTATGGAGCAGCGTTTCACCCTTTAAATCCCGATCATTGGGTAGCTAGAAATTACAATATTTAAAATATAGAATTTATCTGTTTAGGACATGAAACAGACTGCCTTCTACCGCTAACTTCATGTTGTAAATGAACTGCCGCGTGAGGCTGTTAGGGCGCTCTAGGTTGCCTCAACTAAGGGAGTTTAGTTACAAAAGCGGAATACTTGGCAAAGCTTTCATTTAAAACTGATACTAATGATAAGCTAGTTCGCAGGTTCGAATCCTGCCTCGGGCATGGATGTGTGTGATGTCCTTAGGTTAGTTAGGTTTAAGTAGTTCTTAGTTCTAGGGGACTGATGACCTCAGATGTTAAGTCCCATAGTGCTCAGAGCCTTTTGATACTAATGATATTTGGCTACATGTCGGTCAGCGTGGTGTCTAGGGATACCTCATTAGCTTGCTACTGTAAGAGTCCTGCTCTGGTTCCTGCCAAAAAGGCACGGATGAAAAATTGAATGGACTTCAATAACAAGAGACTGAAATACAAGTAGAGTTAAATACAATCTCCTCGTCATGCGTTCAATGGCAAGGTACAAACTTACATACAAAATTACATAAAAAAGGAAAATTACAAAAGAGTGTTGTATGTATTTTCTTATAGTTCCTTTTATGAGATTTGAAAAGATTCCTTTTTGATACTACTACTGTCTGCTGCAGTATACGTTTTCAGCCGCTGGCGCTAGGATTTCCAGGCACATGCTGCAGCAGTGCAATGTTTCAAACCTTTTTGGTCAGTCGAAACTTGTTTATTGAGTTAACATTCGAGTGCAAGCCAACTTATAAAGCGTTAGCGTCCTGTCCAGCGACTAAGAAACTGCTGAGAGCTTTCCCCGCCACAGGGCAGCAGTGAGCCGGACACCCGTGGTGCTGGCACTTCTGTAGGAGAGCCGATAGCAGTTTCGTAAGAAACAGAGAATGTCAGTATTCTCAGCAGCACAGTAATGCATTTTTCTTACATCAGACCTTCCATGATAACATGCACCCATTAGTGAAGTTTCCGTTGAAGGTATATCTTATTGTCCTGTTGCCGTATCAGAACCGAGCGACAGAATTCCAACCATGTCGTGCAATATGACAGGCAAACCTACTGGTGAAGATGATACATGATTCTGCCAAAGCTGTTTCCGTGAAAACTGCAAACAACGCTGGGTTGGCTCATTCCAGAGGCAATCGCAATTTCGCTGGAGCTAGTTAGTGGATTATGAACAGCAGATGCAAGAAAGTCTATTTCGTTCGCTCTGCTTGTTACTAGGTCTCTCTTCATCATTTTTCCTTTCTTTGTTGAATTTTTATTCTGCTGGATACTGTCCGTCGGCATATTACTGTGACGTTCTACCGAACTATCATCTTCAAGTTCCTTCAGCATTCTCCCTCGACAAGTTGCGTATATAATTTTTCTTCGTTTGTAGAAGACACTTCTATTTTTCAAAGTAACGTGGGCTTAACACACACGTGAACAATGCAGACCAAATTAACCCTATATTTCCACTGTGCCTCTTTTGTACTGTTATCGTAGATGTACAATAATGTTTCCTCCTTATCTGATATGTTTCCTTATTTGGTTATGGAACCACGAACTACCACTTGAGACAGTAATCGGTTTCATATTAGAACCAGATAAATCCCAAATTTTCAATTTTGTAATTATTCTGACTCTAAAATTGGATACTGAGGAGTAAATCCGACTGTTCAGTCAAGTGATATATACTTGTAGTTCCGATATTGACAGCGATATCTCTGTAACGGATATAGCTGTGAAAGTAGACTATATGTCTCGTTTTAAAAAGCCATCGAGGTCATAGCTGACTGTAAAATTATTTACTAAAAACCACTAGTGCAATATCAGTCCTGTGGCCATTATCAAGTGGTCTTTCTGAGAGTGTCAAACATGGAATTTTATATTTGACATCTCGCGACCATTACGGTCGCAGGTTCGAATCCTGCCCCGGGCATGGATGCTTGCGATGTCATTAGGTTAGTTAGGTTTAAGTAGTTCTAAGTTCTAGGGGACTGATGACCTCAGAAGTTAAGTCCTATAGTGCTCAGAGCCGTTTGAACCATTTATATCTGACAAATACATACACTGAAGCGCATTCAAATACAGATATATGTAAACAGGCAGAATACGGTGCTGCGGTCGGCACCGCTTGTATAAGGCAACAAGTGTCTGGCGCAGTTGTTAAATCGCTTACTGCTGCTACAATGGCAACTTTCAAGATTTATGTGAGTTTGAATGTGGTGTCATAGTCGGCGCACAACCGATGGGCCACAGCATCTCGGAGGTAGCGATGAAGTGGGGATTTTCCCGTACGACTTTTTCACGAATGTACCGTAAATATCGGAAATCCGGTAGAACAACAAATCTCCGATATCGCTATGGCTGGAAAAAGATACTGCAAGAATGGGACCAACAACGAGTCAAGAGACTCGTTCAACGTGACAGAACTGCAACTCTTCCACAAATCGCTGCAGATTTCAGTCCTTGGCCATCAACATGTGTCAGCGTGCGAACCATTCAACGAAACATCATTGATACGGGCACTCGGAGCCGAAGGCCCACGTGTGTACCCTAGATGACAACTGGAAACAAAGATTTACGCCTCGCCTCGGCCCATCAACATCGACATTGGACTATTGATGACTGGGAACATGTTTCCTGGTCGGACGAGTCTTGTTTCAAATTGCATCGAGCTAATGGTCGTTTTCGGGTATGGAGACAACCTCATGAATCCATGGACCATGCATGTCACCTGGGGACTTTGCAAGCTGGTGGAGGCTCCTTAACGGTGTGTGCTGTTGGGATTCCTGATACGTCTACAAACGACGCTGACATGTGACATGTGCGTAAGCATCCTGCCTGGTCACCTCCACCCATTCACGTTCAATGTGCATTCCGACGGACTTGGGAAATTGCAGCAGGGCAGTGCGACAGCCCACACATCTAGAATCACTAGAGTGGCTCCAGGAACACCCTTATGAGTTTAAATACTTCTACTGTTCACCAAACTATCAGACATGAACTACAGACATGAACATTAAAGAGCATATCTGGGATGCCTTGCAACGCTGTGTTCAGAAGAGCTCTCCTTCTAGTCTTACGTATTTATAGACAGCCGTTCATGATTTTTGGTGTTAGTTCCCTCCAGCACTATTTCAGACATCAATCGAGTCCATGCCACGTCGTTTCGCGACACTTCAGTGTCCTCGCGGGGCCCTACACGATAGCAGACAGGTGAACCAGTTTTCTAGCCTCTTCAGTGTATATCTTCGTCACCCTGGAGTTTGTTCGTTGTTTAATGTGATTATAATTTTTTTATATAAATTAAACATGAAACAAGGCCCCGAGAGTAGATAACATTCCATTAGAACTACTGACAGAATTGGGAGAGCCTTTCCTAACAAAACTCTACCATCTAGTGAATAAGATGTATATGAGACAGCGAAATACCCTCAGACTTCAAGAAGGATATAATAATTCCAATCCCAAGGAAAGAAGGTGTTGACAGATGTGAAAGTTACCGAACCACCTGTTTAATAAGCCAAGGCTTCAAAATAATAACACGAACTCTTTACAAACGAATGCAAAAACAGGTAGAAGCCGACCCCGGGAAAGATCAGTTTGGATTCCGTAGAAATGTTGGATCACATGAAGCAACACTTTCTCTACGACGTATCTTAGAAGAAAGATTAAGGAAAGGCAAACCTACGTTTCTAGCATTTGTAGACTTAAAGAAAGCTTTTGACAATGTTGACTGGAACACTCTCTATCAAATTCTGATGGTGGCAGGGGTAAAATACAGGGAGCGAAAAGCTAGTTACAATTTGTACAGAAACCAGGTGGAAGTTATAAGAGTCGAGTGACATGAAAGGGAAGCAGTAGTTGGGAAGTGAGTGAGACAGGGTTGTAGCCATCCCCGATGTTATTCAATCTGTATACTGAGCAAGCAGTAAAGGAAACAAAAGAAAAATTCGGAGTAGGAATTAAAATACATGGAGAAAGGCGAATACTATGGCATTTGACTGTGTTCTGTTTTGCTACGAAGATGACGTTCATGTAAACGTTTTTGTTGTCATGGCGGATACAAGCAGATTCACAACTGAAGAACGCCATCTTCTTAGGACAGCTATATGAGACGGAACTAAAAAGTGAATTAAGATATTAAACTGTGGACTACTTTTTTAAACGGTTCAAGGAAGAACTGCCAACCGAGGTTATTCTTCGGAAACTGGAAAGAAATGACTCTGCAACTGAATCAATGACAGATGCACCAAGCAGTGGAAGACGTAAGAAATATGACCACGCTAATGAAGTCACTGAACGCTTCAATGTATCACTGCTTCTTTCACCAGAGAAATCAACAAGGAAGTGATAAGCAGATGTCGATATTCCCAGAAACTCCATACGTAGTTGGATGAAGAAAGAACGTTACCGTTTATTTTGACCAAGCAACATAAATGAGTTAACTGCTTACGATGCGAACATGCATACAGAAAGACAAAGTGTGACTGTTTAAGAAGCATCTAAGAAAATTCGTTTCAGTGGTATTTCATTATTTTAAGTGTCTTTTTCTGTGAAATACTATATCTATTGGAAATACAGAGTCGTTTCATATTTTCGTTTGCCTTCCATGATGCTTGTTGTTTCAATACCATAACATTAAACGTACCCGATAATGTCTTCTGGCCCATCCTGTAGAATATGATTTCAGCTAAAGGATTTAAAAGGAAAGCAAAGAACTGCAGTCTGGCCACCCTGTGGCCATATGACAATAGTGTCATTTGGATGCGGAATGGTGGCTCATAGGGTCAGCACACCGACTCCCAGCTGCATTCACCTCTTTAGACAATGGAGCCTCTACTTCTTACTTTAGTAGCTCCTCATTCGAGCCTGTATACACCCCGCTCAAGTCCTGCCACAAATCAAAGATCCCTGGCATCACCTGGCATCGAAGCTATATCTCCCACATAGCAGCCAGACACGCTGATCACCCAGCGACGGAGACCCACAGAGATGTAAACATACAGTATTTATTTATCTGGCAGCATCTCCGAAAACACAATTAGTTAATCGTGATTAGACTGGTTCTTTGTTAGTTTTCGGTTACTTAAACCAAATCATCTTCTGCCTACACATTTACAGAAAATACATACTGAATCTAACATGCTTAACTGAGGCCATGGAAAGATTACAGAGTAAGAATGACAATTGAATGTAGGTTTTACAATTGGATTCGATTAATAACTTCGAACGTATCATATCACATGTTAAACACTACAACCATAATTATTTCATTCATTGATTTTACTTTATTTCCCATTTAGGTCTACAGGTACTTATTGTGAAAACCCACTAAGTGTATAAATTATTTCTGTTGAGATATTTTTCACTATGTTATAGACGGCAGCTATTGATTCTAGTAGAGTGCTGCAGGACGCCGAGAGAGGTACAATTTACTTTATCAGACCCCCCCCCCCTCATTCGAAACTCCTGTTGAATCATTAACAGAGAACAAGCGGTAGATGATCCGTAGCATCCGCAAGTTTACATATCTGCAGTCAGAGCACAATTTTCAAGGGGGCACATATGGCTTGGAAAATCCCAAGATTCAGTTAATCTTCACGGGCAGCAGTTCGATGTGATACGGTTTTCAACTGATGTATAGTGTCTGACTATTACTTGCAGTTAGAACTTCCGCCTTCTCCCCAAATAGTGTTACAAAATTTAGTGTCGGATATTTTTTACATTGAACTGTGTCATTGTTAGCAATGATTGATTAACGACTACAAACGTTCCTTCTCTGTATCTGACTCAACAGCGTGGCTGCATGGAAGTTGTTTCTCAAGTTACTAATGACACTCACAGTAATAGACACAATTAGTCACTGTCCTAGAACTTCGTAATGCGTTAATACTGGGTGTCAGTCCGTGTTTCAAGCTTAGAATCTTGCCTTTCGAGGACTACACTCTTGCGAAACGCAGCTTGCACTTTTCTCAAATGCTGTCCTGCGATCCATGGATGAAGGGCAACAGGAAAATTTCATACTCCTACATTTCCAGAAAGCGTTTGACACAGTGATCCAGAGCAGTCTACTAAGGTCAAAGGTACGAAAATCGTTCCAGTATTTCTTGAGTAATAGCACTCAGTACGTTGTCCTCGAAAGCGACTATTCGTCAGAGATACGCGTAACGTCAGAAGTGCCCCAGTGTGATTGGACTACTCTTGTTCTATAGATTCACGAATTATCAGACTGAATATTGAATGCTGATGACGCTATGGTGTACGGGAATGTGTGACGTTGAGTGACTGTAGGAGGATCGTAACTGACACAGACAAATTTTCTGCTTGGTGTGATGAATGGCAGCTTTCTTTAACTGTAGAAAAATGTAAGCCAGTCAGAAGAGTAGGAAAAACAATCCTTCAATATTCAAATTCAATATTACTGGTGTGTTGCTGGACAGAGCCGAGTCGATTAAGTATCTGGGCGTAACGTTGCAATACGATGTGAAATGGAGCAAACACTTAAAGAACGCAGTAAACCTTAGATTATTAGGAGATTTTCGGGAAGGCATAGCTGATCTATGAACGAGATAGCGTATAGACCAGTAATGTGACCAATTCTGGAGTGTTTGGGATACCCACAAGGTCGGATTAAAGGCGATGTTGAAGCATTTCAGAGGCGAGTTGCTATATTTGCTACCCGTAGGTTTGATAATCCCGCGAGTATTACGGAGATGTTTCGTAAATCGACTGGGAATCCGTAGAAGGTAGAAGTAGTTCTTATCGCAAACGCTGGTCAGAAAATTTAGAGAACCGGCGTTTGTAGATGACTGTAGGACAGACGTTTTCCCTTGCTCCGTTTGGGATTAGAAAATGAAAGGAAATCGCTAGTATCGTAAAGGTACCTTCGCCATGCATCGTGTGGTGGCTGCCGGAGGATGTTTGTAGACGCAGATGTAGGTGCAGATATACGACTGACCTACCCAAGCACCACGAAGGACCAATCCTCGCAGCTTTGCTTTTACTAATATCTCTCCTTATTTTCCAAATATCTAAACACCTCCGGGGACTAGCATTCCTCGAAAGAATGGCTTACCACAACATAGGGGGTTGTTACCAGAGTGAATCTCACACTTTTGATTGTAGTTTCTTGAGGTATCCAGGAAAGCCTTTGTCAGGTTTGAGAAATAGGTGATACTGGAAAAACTATAGTTGCAAGGGCGGGTGGTGAGACATACCTGGATGGCTCATTCGGCAAAAGAAATCTTGGTTGATCTAGAGCCTTGTTTATGTTAGAAGGAGTCTCTTGTTTTCACTGGAAAAGAAACGCTTATGTGAAAGAATATACTCGTCTGTTTAAGACAAAGACGCTGCTCTATGACAGCGTGCATCATCGTACACAAACAGTCATCATTCACCCGTCTACAACCATCGTTTATACAGACTACACAAGCTCATTGAACGTTCCCTTACGTGGAATAGAGAGGCCTGCCCCCCCCCCCCCTCTCCCTCACACACACACACACACACACAACACACACACACACACACACACACACACACACACACACACACATCCCACTAGGTGAATACCGGGATGGTACCCATGTCCCGCCTCAAGCACACGACTCGCAAACATTTGCAACACGTTCGCACTATTTAATGGCTTACACTAGAGGCAGACACCTGGAGCACAGTAGTTCTACCCTGGGGGTTATGGGGTGGCGGCAGGAAGGGCATCCGACCGCCCTCTGACACTAACATACATCGCCAAATCCATTTACATATACACTCCTGTAAATGGAAAAAAGAACACATTGACACCGGTGTGTCAGACCCACCATACTTGCTCTGGACACTGCGAGAGGGCTGTACAAGCAATGATCACACGCACGGCACAGCGGACACACCAGGAACCGCGGTGTTGGCCGTCGAATGGCGCTAGCTGCGCAGCATTTGTGCACCGCCGCCGTCAGTGTCAGCCAGTTTGCCGTGGCATACGGAGCTCCATCGCAGTCTTTAACACTGGTAGCATGCCGCGACAGCGTGGACGTGAACCGTATGTGCAGTTGACGGACTTTGAGCGAGTGCGTATAGTGGGCATGCGGGAGGCCGGGTGGACGTACCGCCGAATTGCTCAACACGTGGGGCGTGAGGTCTCCACAGTACATCGATGTTGTCGCCAGTGGTCGGCGGAAGGTGCACGTGCCCGTCGACCTGGGACCGGACCGCAGCGACGCACGGATGCACGCCAAGACCGTAGGATCCTACGCAGTGCCGTAGGGGACCGCACCGGCAATTCCCAGCAAATTAGGGACACTGTTGCTCCTGGGGTATCGGCGAGGACCATTCGCAACCGTCTCCATGAAGCTGGGCTACGGTCCCGCACACCGTTAGGCCGTCTTCCGCTCACGCCCCAAAATCGTGCAGCCCGCCTCCAGTGGTGTCGCGACAGGCGTGAATGGAGGGACGAATGGAGACGTGTTGTCTTCAGCGATGAGAGTCGCTTCTGCCTTGGTGCCAATGATGGTCGTATGCGTGTTTGACGCCGTGCAGGTGAGCGCCACAATCAGCACTGCATACGAGCGAGGCACACAGGGCCAACACCCGGCATCATGGTATGGAGAGCGATCTCCTACACTGGCCCTACACCTCTGGTGATCGTCGAGGGGACACTGAATAGTGCACGGTACATCCAAACCGTCATCGAACCCATCGTTCTACCATTCCTAGACCGGCAAGGGAACTTGCTGTTCCAACAGTACAATGCACGTCCGCATGTATCCCGTGCCACCCAACGTGCTCTAGAAGGTGTAAGTCAACTACCCTGGCCAGCAAGATCTCCGGATCTGTCCCCCATTGAGCATGTTTGGGACTGGATGAAGCGTCGTTTCACGCGGTCTGCACGTCCAGCACGAACGCTGGTCCAACTGAGGCGCCAGGTGGAAATGGCATGGCAAGTCGTTCCACAGGACTACATCCAGCATCTCTACGATCGTCTCCATGGGAGAATAGCAGCCTGCATTGCTGCGAAAGGTGGATATACACTGTACTAGTGCCGACATTGTGCATGCTCTGTTGCCTGTGTCTATGTGCCTGTGGTTCTATCAGTGTGATCATGTGATGTATCTCACCCCAGGAAGGTGTCAATAAAGTTTCCCCTTCTTGGGACAATGAATTCACGGTGTTCTTATTTCAATTTCCAGGAGTGTATATTCGTGGTAGCTCGCATGGAAACAGTTACTACCATATATATTCCGACTGTTTCCATGCGAAACGCCACGAATTCCTCTGCTGAATTAACCTCTTCATCTCAGAGTAGCACTTAACACTTGTTGTTATTGTTATGGTCTCCAGTCCGATGACTGGATTGATGCAGTTCTCCTTGTTACTCTACTCTGTCCAGGGCTCTTCAGCTCTGAGCCACTATTACAACCTACAACCTTCTGACACGGCTTAATGTATTCATCTATGGGTACCCCCCTACGATTTTCATTATCCATACACCCATCCGGTACTAAATAAGGGATCCCTTGACGATTCAGAACGTGTCCTATCAACTGATCCCTTATCTTCGTTAACTTGTGCCACAAGTTTCTCGTATCTGTAATTCTATTCAGTAACTTCTCATAGTTATCTATCCAACAAATTTTCAGCATTGCTCTGTAGTACCATATATCAAAAGTTTATGTCCTGAAAAGGACGTTGGCAGAACGGGGATGACTTCACATGCCGGAAATCTTCGACCGCCATTGCTGATAATTTTCAATCAAAATTTTAAGCAGTGACTTCGTTAGAAACCAGGACACAGGACGTTTCAATTACTTAACAATGCTGCTGCCCTACAGTGGTGAGCCATATACTAACCACGAGAAACAGCACCATACTGTAGCGCCATGTCCTCCATATATCACTACTGTGGTGGCAGGTAATGTTTTCTCGACATTCAACAAGCCTACGCCGTTCCAACAGTTTGCCACGGAGTATAGCGTGATTCTCTACGTCGAATCATTCGTTTCTAATCAATCAGTGTCCAGTAGAGTTGCTCTTTACATTACCGCAAGCTTCGTTTGTCATCGATTACTCGGTGGATCGTAAGGAGTTGCTCGACCATTGTACCCTATTCTTTCGAACTTCCAACGCACAGTCACTGTCAGAGCACGATTGCTGGTAGCAATTTGGATCTCGCGAGTGAATCCTTCCGTTGATTTCGTGCCATTTTTTGCAACCATTTTCTGCAATGCTCCACGTTCTCTGTCCGTTATTACATGAGGCCAGCCTGGTTTTGGATTAGCAGTGATTGTTTCTTCGCGTTGCCACTCCACAGTCACATTACCAACTATCGACTTGGGCGACTTTAGAAGGATAGAAGTGTTTCTGGTTTATCTGTTACTGGGGCGACTTCCACTGACTAGTCCACGATGGAAGTCAGTGAGCTCTACAGACAGACACCTTCTGCTGTCACCACATCTTTACTGACATCTCTATGGTACCGCTAAGGTGCCGCCTCTCGTGACCGATTTCGCTTTGCATAATAATGTCGGGATCCTTTTGATCAGACAGTGGAAGGAATCTTGCTTGGTCCAGAAACGTAGCTTTATTTACTTTGGAAGAAGGGTGCTATTTGTTATCGACTTGTGATTTGAAAAGTGAGAGTTTTCTTCTTATTTCGAAGAGGAAACATAGTTGTTGCTAGAATGAAATTTTCACTCTGCAAAGGAGTGTGCACTGATATGAAAGTACCTAGCAGATTAAAACTCTGTGCCGGACCGAGACTCGAAATCGGAACTTTTGCCTTTCGCGGGCAAGTGCTCTACCAAATGAGTTACCTAAGCACGACTCACGTCCCGTCCTCACAGCTTTACTTCTGCCAGTATCTCGTCTCCTACCTTCCAAACTTCACAGTAGCTTTTCTGCGAACCTTGCAGAAGTAGCATAACTAATCTGCCAGGAAGTTTCATATCAGCGCACACTCTGCTGCAGAGTCAAAAACTCATTCTGGAAACATCCCCCAGGCTGTGGCTAAGCCATGTCTCCGTAATATCCTTTCTTTCAGGAGTGCTAGTTCTACAAGTTTCGCAGGAGAGCTTCTGTAAAGGTTGGAAGGTAGGAGACGAGAAACTGGCAGAAGTAAAGCTATGAGTACCGGGCGTGAGTCGTGCTTCGGTACCTCAGTTGGTAGAGCACTTCCCCGCGAAAGGCAAAAGTTCCGAGTTCGAGTCTCGGTCCGGCACACAGTTTTAATGTGCCAGGAAGTTTCATAGTTGTTGCTTCTCTACAAAACGTAGAAAATAGCTTGAGCAACTGGTCATACAAGGCATTTTGGACACAAACAGCATTGGTTAGAAGGAGAGATGAGAGTCGCTCTGTCTCTCCGCCCAAATAAAAATCGGGTTGAGCATTGGCCATGAAAGGCTAGTTTCTCGGTTCGACTCCCTCACCGGGGCAAGGTTTTAATCTGCCAGGAAGTTTCAAAACAGCACACACTCCGCTGTTGAGTGATAGATTCTTCTGTTGACAATCGTAAATTTGTTTGGAATTATGTCCATAACGCGCATCAGTCCTTCAAGCAAATTGACTGATTCTGCAGTAAACACTGAAGTACCTTCTGGTAACTAAACATTGTATTATTTTCTGGTGGTCTACGATAAAAGGAATTTTCTACGTACTCTATTAAGATGCTCGAGTAGGCAATGGTACTGGAATTAATAATCTTGCTATATGTTGTGCATCTGCCCATAGGTCTCTGGTTATTGACAAGATCATTGTCTGGATGCAGAGACTCGTAGGTAAATCGTACATTACGACAGAATAGTTGAAAACCTATGCAGGACATATTTTTAGTGATAATAACTTGCATTTTACAATAAGTCCGTAACTAGTGACTGTGGCATAATACTGGAGCGGTATTTTTAACTATCTTTGACGACGGCAGAGAACGGGTGCTCTGATTGCCGGATATCCATTAAGTGACATTCTGTGAGAGTGATATCCATTTCTCAGCTGCTATCATCATAGATGGAGTGTGAAGTCACGTGACTCTACAGTGTGTTGGTTCGAGTAGATTTCCATTACTCTTAAGCATATCCTTATTCCTCCTTATTAGAATTTGTCAATGTGATTTGGCCGTTTTTGGATTTTAATACATAAAACGTTAGTAGTCGATTTTGGTTCAAATGTGGTCCGTAGATACTGTATAATATTTTAATATGTGCTCGCTACCACACAGGACGTAGGGCTGTTATTATAATTACAACGTTCCACAGGATTACACTGAATTGCTTAAATGAGGCTTCCACGTTAAACGGAAGTGGAAATATCTCCGAGGAAATTGGGGTTATGGTTTCACTAGAAGAGGTTGTACCATAATTAAGGAACTGCCTTGTGAAGATTACTGCTGAAGGTTTTCAATATGAACTTTGTAATTCACTGTGAGATTTCTGTCCATTAGTGCATCTAATATTGTATTAAGGTTCTCTTTAGCATGATGCATGCTCTTCCTGTTGATGTCATCTGCACATTGTACTAATTTCGTGAATAGATGAGTAATATTTTCGATATCTATGCAGATTAAGCAACTAAGAACTGTCCTTGGACGATTTCATCTTTGAATCTGACTAAAATCGTTCTTTACGCTTCGAATTTGCAGATTCCTCGTATAAAATTTGTCGGCACGCTAAACCTTTCTATTTCTTAAAAAAATAATGTATTTATTTTCAAATTCTAATATGTTTTATGAATACCGGAAATAGAGAAGTTCATGTTTGTTTTCTTTCAAAAGCTTTAAGTAAGTCAGTAGTCCACATCGTTCAATTATCATTTGTCACTTTGGCTTTCCTGGAACCAGACCGAGACTTCGAAGGAGCGTTGATTTACTCCAACGACCGTTCTGGCGTTCCCTTGAACAGTATTACCAGCGTTTTGCCTAAGAAAAGTAAACAGCCGAGTATGCAGATATACTGGCCGTGATTTACAACAAAGACCTGATATATTATTGAACTACTAGCTGTTATCTGTGGCTGCACTCGCATATCAGTAGTTTTGTTGTGACGAGTAAGCTACTGTACACGCAATAACTTCAGCTGGCTTCATGTGTGTGCTTGTTCGGCAAGCACAGTTGGTAATGTGCATACACCCCATCCCCTACCACCGAGTCGCCCGTGCAAAATATTTTGTTTGTCCATCCTTTTAGCAATGTAGCGTTGTAACTGGTAGCAACAAAATAAAATCAGATCATAAATACGGCTGTAGGTGTTCTTATTTTTTGTCACATGCAAAATATGGTGGCACGTGGAGTGTCGCAGCTGAGCGATGGATGCAGAGGAGTGTGGGCAGGAGCGCACGTCTATAATCGCGCTACTGAAGTAGCTATACATTACACAACCTCTAAATGTGCAAATGTGTCTCAATTCCTAATGGACTAAACTGCTGAGGCCATCGCTCCCTAGACTTACACTACTTAAAGTAACTTACGCTAAGGACAACACACACACCTTTGCCCGAGGGAGGAATCGAACTTTCGGCGGAGGAGACGCGCAATCCGGCACCTCAAGCCACGTGGCCACACCGCGCGGCTACATATGTCTTCACAGATGTAAAAAGGATGTACCATTTCCTACTTCATTATTTTAGGAGTCTTCTCTTCTACTTTCTGAAATAGTGTATATCTTTCCCCAGTGATCAAGCTATCTGCATTACCAAATGTCTTGGAAGTCCGTTCAACATTTCTGTGGTGAAAGCTTAATAGACAGATTTACTTTCATATTTAATAAAGTAAGTATGGAAGTAAGGACTGAACATTTTGGGGGCTGTATAAGCAATGTAGTCATTACGTTGACTCATATTATGTCGAACATATCAACCAATAAAAGTAATTTCACAACTGTTACAAAGTGCAGTAATCAAAAAGTAAAACAGCTTTCTCAGTGAGTAAATATATATTCCCTAACTCGGGTAATATTCTTCAAACCAACAAAAATTTTGCACTGTGCATTTTCTAATGTGGCCTATGTTCTTCCTTAGGACTCAACCTAGCTGAACGAATACCACATTTCATAGAAATCGGTGCATCCGTGTTATTACGAAAACGTAACAGACCGAGTTATTTTCATATATATAATATTTCGAAATAAATCCTTAAATTACAGTATATTATTTTCTCCTGATCCGATTTTTACGAAACAGAGTCTGCACGTTGACCCAAGCTACGCTCAAGATAGTTACGGAAAGCCCGTGAAAATTCGTCTGGTGGTTTTGGAGGTAAGCTTGTTCAAACACATTAAGAGACATACACGGTATTACAGTTTTGTTAATAGCACAAATGAAGAGCAAAGTACATTTCCAACTTCGGCGATAATGCATTTGTGGTTGAAAGAATTATCTAGTGTGTGATTTTTCCTGTATCCCAATTATGCTAGACGTCACCAAGTTGTAGGTCCTGAATATACCTGATTCCACCAAACAGGTTGGAAATACTTTGTTGTTCCTTTTCTCTATTCTGTGAACAGAGGTTTGCGGCCCTGTTATCCCTGTTATTTTGTTACACAAGATACGTTATTCATGTTCTCTTTGAAGGCCAGTTACAATACTCCATGTAAATCATTAGGCCTTTTTCTACTTAGCTATATTAAAAGTGGCCGGTAGCACAATTCAGAAGCTATAAACGTGAAGAACAACTTGCATATGACAGAAAATTCGCAACGTTGCTTTCTATGGCATAACAAACACGCACCCCATGTATCTCCCCCCCCCCCCCCTCCCTCTCTCTCTCTTCTCTTCCTCCTCTCTCTAGGGTGGCCTGGCTGAACTGGACTCAGTACATGAGGGGCTCTGTAGTGATGTGTGCTTGACCGTAATGTAAACAGTTGCAGAGCCTCTCTGGCATGGGTTAACAGTGACCCAGGGTTGCTGTATAAGACACTACGTGCTTCTGTGGCCAAAGCTAAAGCAAGTATATTAAAATGATATCCGTTCTCTCGGACATGTCCGAAAGAACAGATACCATCTTCATATATATATATATATATATATATATATATATATATATATATATATATATATATATATAGTTAAGGCTCACCTGCCATTTGACCATCATCTTCTGTGCGGATGCACAACCAGTGCCCGAACTCTTATGGACTTGGCAGTAACGCCGCAAGTAATGAGTATAATGGGCACAGGCACTATGAATATAGTGCGGGACAATAGGTTGCAAATGTGGCTCTCACGGGTGGCGTGCCAGAGATAGGTCCCTGCACTCGCACTATCCTCTGTGTCAGTGGCTCAGACTGATAGAGCGCCTGCCCTGTAAGCAGGAAATCCCCGGTTCGAGTCCTGGTCGGGGCACATATGTTCAACTGTCCCCGTTGACTTATTTCAACCCCTGTATGCAGCTAGGGGTATTAATTTCATTGTAATATCATGGCAAAGCAAGTAAAAGGCATTTTATTCATGGAACAAAAGGGTCCATCACATACCTTATTCCGTTTTTATGTGAATAGTACGGAAGTGGTTTACGGTGGCAAGTGTATTCGCAAGTTCAAGGTTGATAGTAGTCCTTTCACTCGCATTAATTACTATTTTTTTCATCTTTCTCACATTTATGACTGTAATGATGACTATATTTCTTTTAAAATTCCTCATTTGTTATACGTGAAAGCCCATTACTTACAACACCTCTTTAGATAATAAATAAGAGAAAACATATACGTTAAATCCGTACGACCGAGTAGTGAAATTCGCATCGTTGCTCTATTTGAGGCTGAACTGGGTATATTTTGTATGTTATCTCTAATTTCACGAGCGGAAGTATCGAGCAAGTTACCGACTACCACCGTCTGTTAGTCGCATATGTTCTTAATTTTTCTCAGTGCGTACGGAATTTAAATAGCCCAACCAATGCGTGTAAAATGCTTTGATAGGCTATAGGAACTAATAATACTACGTGTAGGTTTCTCATTACTGTCTGTGCACGCACAAAATGTGTACTTGGAGTTGTATGTTAGTTAAGACGTCACGCTGGGTTTCTTAGAAGGTATGATTTATGTCCTGCCGTAATTAGAATATGCACTTAGATTAACTGGGCGTTTTGGGTTCTCTGGTAGGCGAACTACGTCCTCATCCATCACCACCTGGCAGTGTATAGTTGGTTCTGGTGTTGCAAGCATAATTACGACAGGCGCCCAGATTTACCCACCGCTTCTATTCCTGTGGCAGCACCTACAATGATGCTGTTAACCACGCTTTACTGGCCTCCGACCACGTCGTATGGCAAGAGCTCTTTGAGCACAAATGACGCTGGATTTCTTTAAGCGTTCACTTTCAACAGAAACTAATAAAGTAAATTGACAAGTAATTTTCAATGAACAAGACCAAAGTCATCATTTTTATCGAGAGAGTCAGAATTATTAACGTTGCTGGGTATATTTTATTATTTTGATTTTTCGCCGACGTTGATGTATACTGGTGCGAAGGTGAATACCCTATGCGATCCAAAGTACCCGGACACATCCCAAAACATACATTTTTCATATTAGGTGCATTGTGCTGCTATCTACTGCCAGGTACTCCATATCAGCGATCTCAGTAGTCATTAGCTATCGTGAGAGAGCAGAATGGGGCGCTCCGCGGAACTCACGGACTTCGAACGTGGTCATGTGATTGGGTGTCACTTGTGTCATACGTCTGTACGCGAGATTTCCACACTCCTTAACATCCCCAGGTCCACTGTTTCCGATTTTCCGATGTGATATTGAAGTGGAAATTTGAAGGGACACGTAGAGGCCGACATCGTATATTGACTGACAGAGACAGCCGACACTTGAAGAGGCTCGTAATGTGTAATAGGCAGACATCTATCCAGTCCGTCACACAGCAACTGCAAGCTGCATCAGGCTCCACTGCAAGTACTATGACAGATGGGAGGTGAGAAAACTTGGATTTCATGGTCGAGCAGCTGCTCATAAACCACACATCACGCCGGTAAATGCCAAACTACGCCTCACTTGGTGTAAGGAGCGTAAACATTGGACGATTGAACAGTGAAAAAACGTTGTGTGCAATGACGAATCACGGCACACAATGTGGCGATCCGATGGCATACTGTAGGTATGGCGAATGACAGGTGAACGTCATCTGCCAGCGTGTATAGTGCCAACAGTAAAAATCGAAGGCGATGGTGTTATGGTGTGGTCATGTTTTTCATGGGGGGCGGGAGGAAGGGGGGGAGGGGGGGGCAGGGGGCCCTTGCACCCCTTGTTTTGAATGGCCCTATCACAGCACAGGCCTACATTGATGTTTTAAGCAACTTCTTCCTTCCCACTGGTGAAGAGCAATTCGGGGATGAGGTTTTCTTGTTTCATTACGATTAAGCATCTGTTTATAATGGACGGGTTGTGGCCGAGCGGGTACATGACAATAACATCCCTGTAATGGACTGACCTACACAGAGTCCTGATCTGAATCCTGTAGAACAACTTTGTGATGCTTTGGAACGGCGATTTCACGCCAGGCCTCTCCGACCGACATCGACACCTCTCCTCAGTACAGCACTCCGTGAAGAATGGGCTGCCATTCCCCAAGAAACCTTCCAGCACCTGATTGAACTTATACCTGTAGGAGTGGAAGCTGTCATCTAGGCTAAGGGTGGGCCAACACCACACTGAATTCCTGCATTACTGATGGAGGGCGCGACAGACTTGTAAGTAATTCTCAGCCAGGTGTCCGCATACATTTAGTCACAACAGTGTAAGAGTAACGTGAACCGCAATGTCTTGTTTGACACCGTTCTGACACGCCTTTCCATTCTCTTCAATTTTTTCACGCTTGGTTATTTTCGCAAATAGCGAAAATAAATTTAATTTACTTCCAGTAATGAACGGTTTTCTACGTTTTATATTATCTTAATATGTCGCTATGATTTTGTTTTATTCCCCACCGACGAATGTCTTTGTATTCCTCAAATATTACTTCCATCGCTGGATGGAGTTGATATGTCAATTTGGGTGGTTCTACCATTTCCGACTTTGAGGCTAATTTCATTTTCAATGTGTGACGTTTCTTCATAGGTCATTGAAAACATCATGGTTCTACGAGGATATTTACTGACGTGTAATCGTTATAAAATTAGATTAGATTAGTACTTGTTCCAGAGATCATGAATACGGCACTTAGTAATGCTGTGGAACGTGTCAGGTTAGTGAAGGTGTCTATACAAGATGTTACATTACGCAAAATATTACATGACACTTAATACTTTTTTGGGTGGTAGTGGGGGGGGGGGGGAGAAATTACCCTTTTACTATATCCCAAATTCATCCTATGAGCAGAAGGAGTTGCCACTCAGAAATTCTTTTAATTTTCTTTTAAATGCTATATGGCTATCTTTCAGACGACTTTTGATGCTATAAGGTAAGTGACCAAAGACTTTTGTGGCAGCATAATTTACCCCATTCTGAGCCAAAGTTAGATATAACCTTGAGTAGTGAAGATCATCCTTTCTCCCAGTGTTGTAGCTATGTACACTGCTATTACTTTTTAATTCGTTCGGATTGTAAATAACAAATTTCATAAGTGAATATACATATTGTGAGGCTACAGTGAAGATCCATAGCTCTTTAAATAAGTGTCTGCAGGATGATCTTGGATGAGCTCCAGCAATTATTCTGATTACACGCTTTTGTGGAACGAACACTCTTTTACTCAATGATGAGTTACCCCACAATATGATGCCATACGAAAGCAGAGAATGAAAATAGGCGTGGTAAGATAATTTACTGAGATATATGTCGCCAAAATTTGCAATGACGCTTAAAGCATAAGTAGCTGAACTCAACCGTTTCAGCAGATCTTCAGTGTGTTTTTCCCATTTCAACCCCTCATCAATGCATACACCCATAAATTTTGAATATTGTACCTTAGCTACCGATTTCTGATCGAAGTCTAAATTTATTAATGGTGTCATTCCATTTACTGTGTGGAACTGTATATACTGTGTTTAGTCAAAGTTTAATGAGAGCCCATTTGCAGAGAACCACTTAATGATTTTGTGAAAAACATCGTTTGCATTTTCGTTAGTTAATTCTTGTCTGTTGGGTGTGATAGCGATACTTGTATCATCGACAAAAAGTACTAGCTTTGCATCTTCGTGAACATAGAATGACAAGTGATTAACATATATTAAGAACAGGAGAGGATCCAAGACCGAACCTTGCGGTACCCCATTCTTGATTGTTCTCCAGTTTGAGAATTCATCAGTTTTTTGCATATTGAGTGAAGTGCTTATTTCAACTTTCAGCACTCTTCCAGTTGGGTATGATTTAAATCATTTGAGCGCTGTCTCATTAATACCAAAATACTTGAGCTTATCTAGAAATATTCCATGATTTACACAATCAAAAGCCTTTGAGAGATCACAAAAAATCCGAATGGGTGACTACCGGTCACTCAGAGCTTTTAATATTTCATCAGGTTACCCTCGATTTAGAGGCTGTTCCACGCAGCGACTGTTATTTTGACCAGTAAATAATAGATTTCAGCTATCAGTCGTCCTTTGGAATTTTTATTGGCAGATCTAGATGTCAGCTACAAACTAGCCGTTTTCAACGCACTATAACTTTTGGTCAGTGCATGTAGTGCCTGTTGGTCGGGCTTTGTCAATGAACTGTGGGCAAAGCCCGACCAACAGGCATTAAATGCATTGACCAAAAATGATAGTGCATTGAGAATGTCTATTTTCTAGCTGAAATCTAAATCTGCCATAAAAATTCCAAAGGACGACTGATAGCTGAAATCTATTATTTACAAATTTAATATATCATTAGTGAAAGTATATATAACATTTTCGTTGAAAAACCTTTGTGGAAATCAAAATGACGTTTTGTTAAAACTTTATTTTTACAAAGGTGTGTAGCTACAGTACAATAAATTACTTTTTCAAGAATTTTGGATAATGCAGTCAGAAGAGAGATAGGGCGGTAGTTGTTGGCAACAGACGTATCCCCTTTTTATGCTGTTAATAGTGTACCACCCTGTTTGTTCTATTCATTTTCTTAAATAAAGATTGGATCATGTAACATAGCTTTACGGAACTTCAAAAGCATATGACCTGTCGGGAATAATGTAGAGGGCAGTGCCAAGAAAAACGAACACCTGCCGTAATACACAGTCAGTGCGCAGGCGACCCCACGGTTGTTACGTTTCGATACTGTCACCTCTGATACAGGAACTGAGTAGTGCCGTATCACCGGTGTACGCAGTTGGGTTAAGACCTCAGTTATGGACGGACTGATCTAGTGGGTTCGTTCAGCTGTTGACATGGAGGCAAGCAAATAGGAGCAGAGAGGTGTGGATTGTTTTCTAGTGGCTGAGATTGCTGGAGTAAGCGACATTCGTCGTCACATTCCCGCTGTGTGCGGTGAACATCCGCCCAGCCATTACCCTTTATGTGATGGAGCGGATTGATGGCTTTACTCGGGATGACGGACGAATCTTCAGGCCGGCATTAGCCATGGCTACGCGCAGTCCACCATCAAAGACGTCTTATTCCACAATTTGCTCAAGGTGGGTCCCACATCGCCTGACGGAGTGACAAAAGATGGTCAGAATGTCGTCAAACCTGAGACATCTCCTGTGGTACCAAGAGGAAGTGGTTGAATTTATGTCCGTTATCGTCACAGGGGCGTCCGCAGCTCGTGGTCTAGTGGCTGGCGTTGCTGACTCTTGATCACGGGGTCCTGGGATCGATACTGGTCGGGTTGGGGATTTTCTCTGACCGTGGACTGGCTGTTTGTGTTGTCCTCATCGTTTCATCATCATCATCATCATCGTCGTTATTCGTGACATTGGCTAGATTGGATTGTGCAAACATTCGATTGTGTAAAACGTGGGACTTTGTACGGTCACTGATGACCGCGTAGTAGAGCCCACCACAAACCAAACATCGTCGTCGCCACAGGGCACGGGTCCGATGGCACGCCAACAGTGGGAACATCTCCATCTCCCCCACCAAATAAATCCAAAGCCATTTACATACTAATTTTTTTTAACGAGATGCCAGAGTCACAATATTTTTCTTTGAAGTTATTACTGCCATTAGACTGTTGTTTATTTGCAGTGTTATATTTACACTTACACAATCATGATTTCGTATTCAAAGTGCAATTATCAAGTGTTTCAAGTGTTATAAATTGCCAAGGATGGCATACTATCGTATTAAAATACACTATTAGGCACATTGTCTAAGAGTCGATAATTCTGGCAGAGCCTATTGCTTTTTCATTACTGAGTACACTCAAGACAGTGTACTCAGTAATGAAACAAAGCAGTTTGCTCATCCATCATTACAGTGAAGAGTAATGGTGAAAGTGCACTTCCCTGCCTCAAACCATTATTCTGTTCAGTCCAAGCTGGTCTCTCTCCTCCCACTTTTACACAGCTCACACTTCCATGGTAGATTTCCCTTACCCTACAAATAATCTGTTTTGCTACTCTCCAGGGCTTTCCACACTTTGTTTCCACGTACACTATCATAAGCTTTGACAGTGTGCAGGGACGTCATTAGTAGATCTATTCCATATTCATAGTACTGTTCCCGCAGTTATCTTACAGCAAAAATTAGGTCCACCGTGGACCTTCCTGTTCTGAAGCCATGTTGTTCTTCTCTCAGTCTTCCTTCTAATATTGCCCGAATTCGTGCTTCCAAAATGTTCTCAAAAATATTTGGACAATGATTCATCAATGTTATCCACCCGATCGTGCACTCTTCTCTATTTCCCTTCTTAAAGATCGGGACAATTATTCCCTTCTTCCAGTCTTCTGGGATCATCTTCTGTCTCCACACATTTTTCATTACTCGATATAGGCATTGTATCCCCGTCTCGTCAGCTGCTCTCACCGTCTCTGCACAGCGTATACAGACCTCATGACTACTCTCCCTTCATCTTGCCCAATGCCTCTTCCACATCTCCCTAAGTAAGGTCTTTTTCTATTCGCTGTTCCTCCTCTTTTTCTCCACATCCAGGACTCTGTTCGGGTTCAGTAGTTCTTCAAAATACTCTTTCCACATATTCTTGAGTTCCCCCTTATTCTCTACATCTTGTCCACTTTTGTTCACTATTCGAGCATAATCTGTCGTACTGTTCCTCCTCTTACTTTTAATCATCCCATATAACACCTTTTTTTTGGACCTTCACTATCCTCTTCTATCACTCTGGTCCACTGTTTCAACCACTTTCTTCTATCCTCCGCCACCACTCTTTGTGCTTCTTCCTTTCTTGCCTGATACTCTTCTCTTTTCTCTACTGTTCTCTTCTGGACCATATCCTAATGGCTCTTTTCTTCTTCTTCTGTACTATATCCTTTATTTTATCATCCCATCAGGGTGTTTCTTTCCATTTTTTGTTGTTTATGCTCCCACATATTGGTTCCGGCGCATTTACTATTGTTCCCTTGATTCCATCCCATTCCTCTTCTACTGTCTTTGGTTCATCGTTTGGGATGCGTTTCTTTATTATTTGTAGGTTCTGTAGCGTGCTTTCTTCCTCCTTCAACTTCCGTACCCTTATACGTCTTCCTGGTTTTCTGTCCTTTTATTATCCTTAGTCCCTCTCAAGTTCATAATCGGGAAAGTTTGGTCGCTATCCAAGGCCTCTGAATTTATTAACTTAATGTCAATGATGTTCCGATTCGTCTCATTATCGTACAGGAATTAGTCAACTATCGGCTTTTTCTTTAAGTCTTGACTGTGCCAGCTAATCTTGTGGTTTTCCGTTTTCCTGAACCAAGAGTTCTCAACCAACAAGTCATTCCTTTGACGGAACTCCAGTAGTCTTTCACCTTCCTCATTTCTGCAGCCCCAGCCCTCTGGCCCAAGCACACTTTCGCAGCCTTGTCTTTCTCTTCAAGAGTGTGCGTTTAAATCCCCCCTTACTATCATATTCTTCCTTCCCATCTGCTTCCACATTTCCTCTTCAATTTCTTGCTTCTCGTCAGAAGTGCAACCCACCTGCTGTGCATACACTTGTGCTACCTCTACGGTCCTACATTTGAGTGATCTTTTGGTCTTCATCATCCTATCACTTATCCTCTTCCTCTTTTAATCCATCTCTTACTACTATTCCGACTCCTTCCCTCCTCACTTCCACTCTAGTACAGTCGGTAGCCTTTCCTCAGTTCTCTCCTTGCTTCTTCTTCCATCTCGTTTCAGCTAACCCCAATAGGTCTAACTTCCATCATGTCTACCATCTCCTCCACCTTTGCAGTCAATGTTTATATATTTAATTTTCCTAATTTCCGAGCCCTCATAATAGAAATAAATGTAAACGTTTACCGGTAACCAAATATTACGCCAGTGGCCTTGCATTACTGACACTGCTTTGAAGGAGGAGCCGTAGGTTCCTCATTCACTTGGCCTGGACGTCGGTTACTTATGCAGTGATATTTAATAATCTTATCCTCTGATTTTCGTTGCAAGAAAGGCGCACGTTTACTGTCACTTTAAAAATTCTTTGTGTTAGCGACATTCTGTGCCAAACAAATGCTAAAAGACATGGGTAAACACAAATACTGTTGGACGTTTGCTACACAGTCAAATTCGGAGTTTCAGCTTTCTTTCCTGTGACGGAAACAGGAAGCTTCACTGGCTGCGCATGCCGCACGATCAGGGTGAATGAAACAACACCGAAGAGTAAATGTTTTCAGTGCCTACATTACAATAAATTTACGCAACGGCAGTCCTCTCTACGCTTTCCAGCCGTGACAAAACATTTCCAGCACAAACACCAGGCAAATTCAGGGCATTACTGTATTCTTACCCGGCTCCGCCTCACACGTAAACATCACACAATCAGCTGCGTCACGCCGTCACACCGAAGTAGAATCATATACGTTATCTGATCCTAATAGATCATCCGAGCAGCGATTTGAGTTACAAGGAGAGGACAGGACATGCATTTCGGATAACTTCAACGCCCTAATCAGAGGACATTAGAAAGTGATTCCTGTAAAATGATTTAGCCATTTTACAGTTTGCATGAAATTTAATCATGAGTCATTCCCGAGCAATGCGTGCGATGGGGATACAGATGTGTCCAAGTGTAGTGACGGCGCTGATAATACCTATTGTGTACCCTGGAACAAAGGACGAGGCCTATACAAGGTGGATCCACACTCCAATTTGATGGCAGCCGGAAAACGGGTTCATATGGCTCTAAGCACTACGGGACTTAACATCTGTCATCAGTCCCCTAGACTTCTATATCTACATCTACATACTCCGCAATCCACCATATGGTGCGTGGCGGAGGGTACCTCGTACCACAACTAGCATCTTCTCTCCCTGTTCCACTCCCAAACAGAACGAGGGAGAAATGACTGCCTATATGCCTCTGTACGAGCCCTAATCTCACTTATCTTCTTTGTGGTCTTTCCGCGAGATGTAAGTTGGCGGCAGTAAAATTGTACTGCAGTCAGCTTCAAATGCTGATTCTCTAAATTTCTTCAGTAGCGATTCACGAGAAGAACGCCTCCTTTCCTCTACAGACTCCCACACGAGTTCCTGAAGCATTTCCGTAATACTCGCGTGATGATCAAACCTACCAGTAACAAATCTAGCAGCCCGCCTATGAACTGCTTCTATGTCCTCCTCAATCCGACCTGATAGGGATCCCAAACGCTCGAGCATTACTCAAGAATGGGTCATATTAATGTTTTATAAGCGGTCTCCTTTACAGATGAACCACATCTTCCCAAAATTCTACCAATGAACCGAAGACGATTATCCGCCTTACCCACAACGTGCTATTCGCACAGGCGACTACAGCAGAACCAGTAGTCGTAATCTCTAATAGTATTTCAGCCCTACAACTGATTATAAGCCATCCTAATAGTTGTACTAACCTCATAGTGGCACGTATTGTCGACGGTGCGTTTTGTGTGCAGAGAAACTATCGCAACGGTGTGAAGATATGGATGAAAGGCCCCTCTGGGATACCTAGAAATGAACAAGCCGATGTGCTAGCAAAGAAAGCATCTCCGCATGGAGCTCCTAAATATGATAAATCCCCTCTTACAGATGTGATACCAATGCTCAGATAATTGTAAAAACTGTCAAGCGGAATGGACTGTGACATCTAAATTTAAAGGCAGACACTACACACTAATTAATCCCACGATTCCAAGAGTAAGTCACAAATATGGAGCTTCACAGAAGTTACAGCGCGGTTGAAATTTCATCATTGTAACTTCAATAAATACCTCTCCCGGCTAAATGTAAGCGCCACGCCTCTATGTGTTCGCGGAAACGATGAAGATCCGAACCATATATTCCTAAAATGTCCTCGCAACATGTATACCATAAGTGTCCTTGCAAGTAATCTTCCGTCTCTTGATCATCATTTCCCAAGCAGCCTCCATACACTGTTAACACAAAACTACATATCAACATATAAAATGCTATACGAGTTCGGCAACAGTGCCAAATCAGCAATATAGCTCCCTGAGCTGTTTATATAATGCTCTTGTTATCTTGATAATTAGCACGACAGGGGAATACCAAACTCAATTAACTGATTACTTTTCCACGTGCCACTCAGCATGATATGGAACGCCGGCTGGCCGTTGTGGCCGAGCGGTTCTAGGCGCTTCTGTCTGGAACAGCGCGACCGCTACGGTCATAGGTTCGATTCCTGCTTCGGGCATGGACGTGTGAGATGTCCATAGGTTAGTTAGATTTAAGTAGTTCTAAGTTCTAGGGGACTAAAGACCTCAGATGTTAAGTCACATAGTGCTCAGAGTCATATGGAACGCTCCGCCTACAAATATGTGTCACTATGTAGTTCCTACATGGCTGTAATGCGCAAATCTGGTTTATGTATACTGTTCTCACGATCTGCCTGCATGTTACTTACAGACCTGCACAATTCTTCAATTCCCCAACCACAGTTTTGAAACAATTCTTACAAGACGCACAAATGAACGATTTACTGCTAATTTAGATACATAGTCATTAATATGGATTGAAATGGGAATATCCCAAATGAGTACCAACGGCGATTTATCATATCGTATTGCGTTACCAGTAGGATTATTATAGTACACTACATCTGTGTACCCTGTGCTACATTTACGTACGGCTTACTCGTTTAATTGTACTGTGGATGTAAATTTTGTTTTATCTCCTAAACTGTACTTTGTTAAACGTTTGTAAATTTGTGTGGGGTGTGACTTATACTAATGTATATGCTGAAGTCTCAAAACAAACTGTAGTGTACAATTCCCAGTGTTGAGGTGGCAATAAGTGCGCAATATAAATCGCAATAAATTTAAAAAAGAAATATCATTCCGCACCTTCTGCTCCGAATGCAGGCTCCAATCAGCAAAGTGATTTCGTACAACAGCTGACCAGACGTCAGCCATCATTACCAACGCATCCGACAATCTTCATCAAATTAATGTATTAATATTAAAACTAATTACGAAATAGTTTAGTTAGTGCAAACTTACCCTGTAACTTCCTAGGACCTGTTAACATTCCTAAATCACTGAGAGTTGGCCATATCGTCTTCAGACCAAATAGTAAGTCTTCTATCACTTCATTATCGTTTTAGAAAGACATGCAACTCATACATCCTATCAAAGGATCTATTTCTAAGCAGCTAGAATCTCCAGAATACTCGGAAATCCGGAATTTGTTTTATACATATCAGGAACGCAACCTAATAGTTTCCGAGAAACCAAAGAATTTCTGAGACTGATCTGTTCGCAGATATGTTTGGTGAGGAACGATTAGCAGACAGAGCGCCCGTCCAAGTCGTGTAAGGCTCGCATTATTTCACTGTCGATTGCTGTAAGCGTGAAATCGAATCAGATCTCTTGCAATATTTGTTGCTTTTAGTAAGACAGTGAAATACGTAGCGGAACATATACATTGGTAATTAACTCTAAAATAAATTTTCTTTGTGGAGAAGGAGGGAAATGTGACGAGAACCAGTGGCTACGTACTTCAACGGTATACAGGGTGTTACAAAAAGGTACGTCCAAACTTTCAGGAAACATTCCTCATGCACAAAGAAAGAAAATATGTTACGTGGACATGTGTCCGGAAACTCTTACTTTCCATGTTACAGCTCATTTTATTACTTCTCTTTAAATCACATTAATCATGGAATGGAAACACACAACAACAGAACGTACCAGCGTGACTTCAAACACTTTGTTACAGGAAATGTTCAAAATGTCCTCCGTTAGCGAAGATACATGCATCCACCCTCTGTCGCATGGAATCGCTGATGCGCTGGTGCAGCCCTGGAGAACGGCGTATTGTATTAGAGCCGTCCACAATACGAGTACAAAGAGTCTCTACATTTGGTACCGGGGTTGCGTAGACAAGAGGTTTCAAATGCCCCCATAAATGAAAGTCAAGAGGGTTGAGGTCAGGAGAGCGTGGAGGTCATGGAACTGGTCCGCCTCTACCAATCCATCGGTCACCGAATCTGTTGTTGAGAAGCGTACGAACACTTCGACTGAAATGTGCTGGAGCTCCATCGTGCATGAACCAAATGTTCTGTCGTACTTGTAAAGGCACATGTTCTAGCAGCACAGGTAGAGTATCCCGTATGAAATCATGATAACGTGCTCCATTGAGCGTAGATGGAAGAACACGGGGCCCAATCAAGACATCACCAACAATGCCTGCCCAAACGTTCACAGAAAATCTGTGTTGATGACGTGATTGCACAACTGCGTGCGGATTCTCGTCAGCCCACACATGTTGATTGTGAAAATTTACAATTTGATCACGTTGGAATGAAACCTCATCCGTAAAGACAACATTTGCACTGAAATGGGGATTGACACATTGTTGGATGAACCATTCGCAGAAGTGTTCCCGTGGAGGCCAATCAGCAGCTGATAGCTCCTACACACGCTGAACATGGTACCGAAACAACTGGTTCTCTCGTAGCACTCTCCATACAGTGACGTGGTCAACGTTACCTCGTACAATAGCAACTTCTCTGACGCTGACATTAGGGTTATCGTCAACTGCACGAAGAATTGCCTCGTCCATTGCAGGTGTCTTCGTCGTTCTAGGTCTTCCCCAGTCACGAGTCATAGGCTGGAATGTTCCGTGCTCCCTAAGACGCCGATCAATTGCTCGAAAGTCTTCCTGTAGGGACACCGTCGTTCTTGAAATCTGTCTCGATACAAACGTACCGCGCCACGGCTATTGCTCCGTGCTAATCCATACATCAAATGGGCATCTGCCAACTCCGCATTTGTAAACATTGCACTGACTGCAAAATCACGTTCGTGATGAACACAAACCTGTTGATGCTACGCACTGATGTGCTTGATGCTCGTACTGTAGAGCAATGAGTCGCATGTCAACACAAGCACCGAATCAACATTACCTTCCTTCAATTGGGCCAACTGGCGGTGAATCGAGGAGGTATAGTACATACTGACGAAACTAAAATGAGCTCTAACATGTAAATCAAGCGTTTCCGGACACATATTCACATAACATATTTCCTTCATTTGTGTGTGAGGAATGATTCCTGAAGGTTTGGCCGTACCTTTTTGTAGCACCCTGCATTCCTAATCCTGGGTGCAAACTGAATGTTCTTTGTGTTTTTGTTTAGCAATATTAAGATCAAAAACGACGAGTAGTGTTCCACATATTATTGCTAACAGATTTAAAAGCTTAGTCTCCAACATGGAATTCTAGCTCACAGATTAAACATTTTGATTTTAGTGAGCCTGGGCGGGATAAAATGATGTAACTTCGAATGATTGCACGTTAAGTGCAAGTGATTGACGTCATTAAGTGCCATACTAAACTACACTACTGGCCATTAAAATTGCTACATCACGAAGATGACGTGCTACAGACTCAAAATTTAACAGACAGGAATAATAAGCTGTGATATGCAAATGATTATATTTTCAGAGCATTCACACAAGGTTGGCACCGGTGGCGACACCTACAATGTGCTGGCATGAGGAAAGTTTCCAACCAACTTCTCATACACAAACATCAGTTGACCGGCGTTGCCTGGTGAAACGTTGTTGTGATGCCTCGTGAAAAGAGAAGAAACGCGTACCATCACGTTTCAGACTTTGATAAAGGTCGTATTGTAGACTATCGCGATTGCGTTTTATCGTATCGCGACACTGCTGTCGCGTTGGGCGAGATCCAATTACTGGTACCAGAATATGGAGTCGGGGGGTTCAGGAGGGTAATACGGAACGCCTGGTTGGATCCCAACGGCTTCGTATCACTAGCAGTCGAGATGACAGGCATCTTATCAGCATGGCTGTAACGGATCGGGCAGTCACGTCTCGATCCCTCAGTCAATGTTTGCAAGACAACAACCAGCTGCCTGAACAGTTCGACGACGTTTGCAAAAAAATGGTTCAAATGTCCCTGAGCACTATGGGAATTCCCCTAGAACTTAGAACTACTTAAACCTAACTAACCTAAGGACATCGCACACATCCATGCCCGAAGCAGTATTCGAACCTGCGACCGTACCGGTAGCGCGGTTCCAGACTGAAGCACCTAGAACTCCTGCCGGCCGACGTTTTGCAACAGCATGGACTATCAGCTCGGAGAAAATGGCTGCGATTACCCATGACACTACATCACAGACAGGAGCGCCTGCGATGGTGTACTCAACGACAAACCTAGGTGCACGAATGGCAAAGCGTCATTTTTTCGGAAGAATCCAGGTTCTGTTTACAGCATCATGTTGGTCGCAACCGTGTTTGGCGTCATCGCGGTGAACGTACATTGGAAGCGTGTATTCGTCATCGCCATACTGGCGTATCACCCGGCGTGATGGTATGGTGTGCCATTGGTTACACGTCTCGGTCACTTCTTGTTCGCATTGACGGTACTTTGAACAGTGGACGTTACATTACAAATGTGTTACGACCCGTGGTTCTACCCTTCATTTGATCTCTGCGAAACCCTACATTTCAGCAGAACAATGCACGACCGCATGTTGCAAGTTCTGTACGGGCCTTTCTGGATACAGAAAATGTTCGACTGTTACCCTGGCCACCACATTCTCCAGAACTCTCACCAATCGAAAACGTCGATCAATGGTGGCCGAGCAACTGGCTCGTCACTACTCTTGATGAGCTGTGGTCAATATCCTCATACCTCTATCTGTTCATCTTCAGCTTGCAACGTCGGCATGTATACCTGAACTATTTTTTTCTCTGATGCTATAGATACAGCAATAAGGAATAGCGCAGTAGGCAGCACAGTTGAAGAGGAATGGACATCTCTAAAAATGGCCATCACAGAAGTTGGGAAGGAAAACATAGGTACAAAGAAGGTAGCTGCGAAGAAACCATGGGTAACAGAAGAAATACTTCAGTTGATTGATGAATGGAGGAAGTACAAACATGTTCCGGGAAAATCAGGAATACAGAAATACAAGTCGCTGAGGAATGAAATAAATAGGAAGTGCAGGGAAGCTAAGACGAAACGGCTGCAGGAAAAATGCGAAGACATCGAAAAAGATATGACTGTCGGAAGGATAGACTCAGCATACAGAATAGTCAAAACAACCTTTGGTGACATTAAAAGCAACGGTGGTAACATTAACAGTGCAAAGGGAGTTCCTCTGTTAAATGGAGAGGAGAGAGCAGATAGGTGGAAAGAATATATTGAAAGCCTCTATGAGGGTGACGATTAGTCTGATGTGATAGAAGAAGAAACAGGAGTCGATTTAGAAGAGATAGGGGATCCAGTATTAGAATCGGAATTTAAAAGAGCTTTGGAGGACTTACGGTCAAATAGGGCAGAAGGGATAGATAACATTCCATCAGAATTTCTAAAATCATTAGGGGAAGTGACAACAAAACGACTATTCACGTTGGTGTGTAGAATATATGAGTCTGGCGACATACCATCTGACTTTCGGAAAAGCATCATCCACACAATTCCGAAGACGGCAAGAGCTGGCAAGTGCGAGAATTATCGCACAATCAGCTTAGCAGCTCATGCATCGAAGCTGCTTACAAGAATAATATACAGAAGAATGGAAAAGAAAATTGAGAATGCGCTAGGTGACGATCACTTTGGCTTTAGGAAAAGTAAAGGCACGAGAGAAGCAATTCTGACGTTACGGCTAATAATGGAAGCAAGGCTAAAGCAAAATCAAGACACGTTCATAGGATTTGTCGACCTGGAAAAAGCGTTCGACAATATAAAATGGTGCAAGCTGTTCGAGATTCTGAAAAAGTAGGGGTAAGCTATAGGGAGAGGCGGGTCATATACAATATGTACAACAACCAAGAGGGAATAATAAGAGTGGACGATCAAGAACGAAGTGCTCGCATTAAGAAGGGTGTAAGACAAGGCTGTAGCCTTTCGCCCCTACTCTTCAATCTGTACATCGAGGAAGTAATGATGGAAATAAAAGGAAGGTTCAGGAGTGCAACTAAAATACAAGGTGAAAGTATATCAGTGATACGATTCGCTGATGACATTGCTATCCTGAGTGAAAGTGAAGAAGAATTAAATGATCTGCTGAACGGAATGAACAGTCTAATGAGTACACAGTATGGTTTGAGAGTAAATCGGAGAAAGACGAAGGTAATGAGAACAGCGAGAAACTTAACATCAGGATTGATGGTCACGAAGTCAATCAAGTTAAGGAATTCTGCTACCTAGGCAGTAAAATAACCAATGACAGACGGAGCAAGGAGGACATCAAAAGCAGACTCGCTATAGCAAAAAAAGGCATATCTGGCCAAGAGAAGTCTACTAATATCAACTACCGGCCTCAATTTGAGGAAGAAATTTCTGAGGGTGTACGTCTGGAGTACAGCATTCTATGGTAGCGAAACATGGACTGTGGGAAAACAGGAACAGAAGAGAATCGAAGCATTTGAGATGTGGTGCTACAGACGAATGTTGAAAATTAGGTGGACTGATAAGGTAAGGAATGAGGAGGTTCTGCGCAGAATCGGAGAGGAAAGGAATATGTGGAAAACACTGATAAAGAGAAGGGACAGGATGATAGGACATCTGCTAAGACATGAGGGAATGACTTCCATGGTACTAGAGGGAGCTGTAGAGGGCAAAAACTGTAGAGGAAGACAGAGATTGGAATACGTCAAGCAAATAATTGAGGACGTAGGTTGCAAGTGCTACTCTGAGATGAAGAGGTTAGCACAGGCAAGGAATTCGTGGCGGGCCGCATAAAAAAAAAAAAAAAAAACAAGGCTGTTATTACTGCCAGAGGTGGTTTTTCTGGGTACTGATTTCTCAGGATCTATGCACCCAAACTGTGTGAAAATTTAATCACATGTCAGTTCTAGTATAATATATTTGTCCAATGAATACCCGTTTATCATCTGCATTTCTTCTTGGTGTAGCAATTTTAATGGCCAATAGTGTATTAAAATACGAAATCAATTACATTTTCTTGAAGTTTGTCATTAGTTGAGAGTCTCTCTGAATGCACATTGAGTGAAGCTTCACAGAACAGAGATGGGAATTCCAATATCGAGCCATTAATCCTGAGGGACTACGAGGCGTTTCAGAAGTGCACGTGCGACCCTTGCTGAGAGAGGCGAGATACCATACAGGAAACTACTAGGCCCGATGTAATGTGTGTGAGCAACGCATGCTAGACAGGATCCACCTACACTTTTTCGGGTGACAGTAGTACTTCCGTCCTAATTGACGTTTTAATTTGACGTGTCCATCAACACCAGAGACACGGAGCGACGTTTTCTTACAAGCTGACAGGGACAGAGCATATAGATTTGCAAGGAACTGCGAACTGCAGAAGCCCCACAATGTGAGGAATGCTAGGCTACCGGCTATTTAGACATGTTGCGTAAGAGGTAAATCGAGAAGAGGCCATCATGCACCTTTGCGCTATGCAACTTGGCAGCAGCCGCTCTCAGTTTTACGACAAGCTGATTGAATTTGCTGATTTTTACTAAGAATCTGTAACAGATGTAATCATCAGGTAGGCTAAAAACATTGGAGTGGTAGAACGAAGCTCGCCTGTAAGCGGGTTGAGGACGCATTATCTGCTGAAGAACGAAACAGGACAGATAGTGGGAGCTAGACGCTGCCTGTTTCCGAGCTCCAGCACTAAAAATACCCACAAAACTAAGTATGGAAAGGAGACTGCTTCCTTATTAGAACGTGCTGAACTACAGCAGCATTTGGTTGAAAAATGGTTCAAATGGCTCTGAGGTCATCAGAACTTAGAACTTAGAACTACTTAAACCTAACAAACCTAACGAATCACACACATCCATGCCCGAGGCAGGATTCGAACCTGCGACCGTAGTGGTCACGTGGTTCCAGACGGAAGGGTCTAGAACCGCTTGGCCACAGCGGCCGGCAGCAGAATTTGGCAATCGACTTATTGTAAGACGTACGTCAACACTCCAGATCAATTTCAGGACTTCCATATCATTATTTCCAGTACAGGCTCAACAAGTGCTCAGTCAAGCCAGAAGGTGCATACATGAGGCTTTCTGTTGTTCTTACATTCCTGCTTGCTTCACAATCGCAGTCCCTTTGCGGCTTCTGCGAAATAGGATGCTTCTCAAACGCGTGCTGATTCTAACTTGTTTACCGTAGATCAGTTATTTGACGTTTGTAACGTGTTTAGCTATATCCTAAACATAACTGTTCTTTGTTATTTGTGCACTTTGTCCTTAACGTGAATACTAAACTGACTTGTACTGCGACGTCACGCTGAAAAGTAATTCCCCCGAATTTATTACGATAAAACTATTTTAAAATTTTGAGATAACTCGAACGTTTTAATATTCCACGTCTTTACTTTCATGTTTATGTATTTGCAGCCCTCTGCCGCTCGAGGATTCCGAATTATAGCGTTTAACATGGCGGTATGTAATAACTATGGCAGTGCGTGAAAAACATTGTGTTATAATCGAGTTTCGAATTCGAAGAGTTCGTCCAATATGGAGCGCCACCTCCTGCAGCATGACAATATCAGACCACTGGCGAACGCTACGACTCCTTGCGTTCGCTGTCACTGATCATCCTCCGTAAAATCCCTATTTTCCCCAAATCCGATTTTCCTCTATGCACAAAAATTAACCTTCCAGGACGTCACTTTGATAGTGATGAAGCGATGCATGCAGGAGTAATGTTGTGGCTCCGTCATCAAAGTCGAACAGTCTACAGTGAAGGTATCAACAGAATGGTCTCGCATTGGGACAAAGGCGTTCATGCCAGGGTGACTGTGTTGAGAAATAAATGTGTAGACTTGAAGAATAAATATGTAGAACGTTAAATCGCGTGTTTTTCTTTAAAAGCTTTACATGTTTTCACGTAAAAAATATTGGAAGGCGTTGCTTTTTAGTGAGTCGTCGTAAACAGTGCTTTATTATTACCACTCTTTCATTCAGTAGTCTGAATAAGAGGTCCCATGTTTTACGCATGTTAGGGTCACCCATGTTAAATTAATTCAGTCATCTATTGCACGACACATTTCATGTATGTTAGTAACATCCCTTGAGACGCCAGCTAAAGACCGCTGGGCAGAACAGGTAATTAAGTTTTTGGAAAGGGCCATATAAGGTTGGGGTCAGATTCACCTTCTAATTGTAATTTATTGTAATTTAATAACACATTTACAACCAAACCGGCACATAGCAGAACCTTTACCAAATTCAAGTCTTTCACGGCTGAAGGCCTCCAAACAAGAAATCCTAAAAATCATAAAGATAAAAACGCAATTAAAATAGCAAATAAAATAATTAAAAACATATATCACAGCTAGATGGAAAGCCTCAAGGCAAAGTAGATAGAACAAACATTCGACAGGTACAATACAAATGGCTGAAGGTCACAATTAAGTTTTAAAATTTTAAAATTTATTACCATAATCTTTTAAAGGCAGAAGGCCGCAATGTTTGAACTTGAAATATAATTTTAAGAATTAAGTTGCAAGGCTGAAAGCCCACAATTAACTTTCCAAAATTTTTAGAAAAATGTAATCATAAGCCTCAAATTTTAAATATCTGGAAACAGATAACTTAGCACCGGTGGGAAAGACAATAAAGACCACAGCACTCAAAAGCCTCCAGAGAGGTCGATCTGCCCACGTTCACTTAGGTGAGACAGGTGGTGAGCCCAACTGCACTTGATCCGTTGGAACCCAACCAGGGGACAGCCGCGGACTGACCGACACAACGACTTGCTTGCCACCAATCAGTACATGAGAACTCAAACCAGAAAAGGTTACGGCCGTGATAATCCACAATGAAGTATGTGTAGCTGTCAAAATTACATACCATGTTGGACAGCGACAACAGATGAGGAAAGGACGCTGCCTGAAATTATGTTAGTTGCCAGGGCAGGTAACCAGAACACTAACGGCCACAAGGCAGAAAATTCCGCTGGTGCACTTGAATTATAGTCAACCAATATAGTTAATTGCACCTCCTGGCGGTTGAATTTCAACAATAGAAACACTCGGTGTTGCTCACAGGAAAACCTCCCCAACAGCAAACCACCGAAATGAACCACCACTACATGAATGGACGTGGTTTGGGTAGTTGAAACCACTACTCGACTTTGACGTCCTGGGTCGGTGAACCACGAAGCTCGTAGCGATCGGACAGCTGCCCGCATCTCGTGATCGTGCGGTAGCGTTCTCGCTTCCCACGCCCGGGTTCCCGGGTTCGATTCCCGGCGGGGTCGGGGATTTTCTCTGCCTCGTGATGGCTGGGTGATGTGTGATGTCCTTAGGTTAGATAGGTTTAAGTAGTTCTAAGTTCTAGGTGACTGATGACCATAGATGTTAAGTCCCACAGTGCTCAGAGCCATTTGAACTATTTGATCGGACAGCTCCACACACGCTCCTACAATGCGCAGCGGATCCAGCAGACTGCATTGCGGGGAGGTAAGTTCCCTGGTCTGCAGCAACCGACCGACTCACTGCAGACCCCCTAGCTGGAAACTATATGCACAAAACGAAAGATGGAAGATGGTACACGGCGCAAATATCGATACACATCACTGCTGCCACACATAGAAGGAAGAAGAACCACGACGCAACCGCAACAAGGTCGCAAAACCAAACACAGGTAGACAGTGAAGTTCACGAAAACGCATAGCTGGGAATGAGCACGGCTCATCCTTCTTTAACTAATTCAGTTCACTAAGTTATCTGTTATGAGACACATGTACCTCGCGTCCTGCTGTGGTGTGCGAGTTGTTTATCGATAAGGTCACCTGATAAGGTGATTCTGACACGTACAGGAGTATGCCGAATGATCAGCTGTAACCTCACAATAAGCTTGGTGACTGTTTCAATCAGAGCACACTCCACTGCAGAGTAATAAATCATTCGGAATCCATACAGGTGTTCAAGTTAATATCCACTAGTTACTTGTTACCTCGGTATACAATTCAAAAGATATCATTTCCTCTGACTGCAGTGAGAAAGGAAGCAATGTCGGCGAGTGCACACTGCCATGATGCAGATCGAGTAGAGATGTGACCACAGGAGAGAAACCCATCCATAAGACGACAGGCAGATCTTTGTGCATTTTTGCTTGCAGTGTGACAGTGTCCATATAAAATGGTACGGGTTCCACAAAGATAAATATGGAACTATAGTTAATACTTTCAGAAACGTTTTGTATCTGCTTTGTATTTGAAAAACGAACTGAGCGTAATATCATCCATTAACTTCACACACGCACATACACATACACACACACCACTCTCTCCGTTCGCCGGCCGCAGTGGCCTTGCGTTTTTAGGCGCTGCAGACCGGTACCGCGGGACTGCTAAGGTCACAGGTTCGAATCCTGCCTCGGGCATGGATATGTGTGATGTCCTTAGGTTAGTTAGGTTTAAGTAGTTCTAAGTTCTAGGGGACTGATGACCTAAGATGTTAAGTCCCATAGTGCTCAGAGCCATTTTTTGAACTCTCTCCGTTCGCAGTTCGTGGGCGAGTTCACAGATTCGTGAAAAATAGGAAGACTTGCCCAACAACCCCAGACGGGGTCTCCCGGTCAATAACCCCGCACGACCGTTTGACTTTACCCTTTTCCTACGCTTTACTTTTGTTGCCGTCACCGATAAAAATATTTCCTGAGTGAAATTATTTGGGTGCAAATTACGCTTTAAATACATTTTAATGTTGCTTTACACAATCTTTATTGCCTTTGAAGTTAAAATTTTTAAATCACAGGGCAGCCGATAGTCTTCAGTTTTATGGTTCTTCCGCGAGTTTTTCTTTCCAGTAAAGAACTATGAAATCACCGACCTGTGATAAAGTACCACATATTCTGCTTCGGTTATTAGTATAATCCCCCTCCTCCACCTCTTGTGATTCTTCAGCAGAGTATTCGCGGTTAGCATTTAATTCAGAATTTACTTAATCTTTCACCTCTGGAGATCCTACTGCCAAACTCATATTCTTCCGTAGCCTTTTCCTAGATTCCTGCCGCTATTACCACGACCCATTGCACTACTATTACTAGATATTCCTCTCCTTTCTTCATACTTGCAGTTATCTCATAAACTTTCTTTCTCTTGCGACGTTGGCATGTATATCTGAACGACCGTTTTGGGCATAAGTTTCCTGTCGAATGTGCTGAGGACAACCGCACCACTGAACGGTTCATAGTTGTTCACTCTTTGCCGTTTCTTCCTATTCACAACGAATCCTAATCGTGTTGTAACATTCTCGGCTGCTGATAACGTTACCTTATATTCAACTGACTACAAATCCTCGCCTTCTTTCCATTTCACCTCAATAATCTCCACTGACTCTATACTGAGCAATTGAATTTCCATTTACAGATTGCCTAGCTTTTCTACTACGTTCAAACATTCCACGTCCCTACTCGTAGAAAGTTATCCAGTCGTTGGTTGTTCCTTCTTTTTCCTCATGGTCACTTCCTCCTGGAGATCAGATTGGGGGACTAAAGCGGAATCTTTTGCCAATGCAGAGATGATCATGAGACCTTTTCACATTTACGCCAATCCCAAGGACAATAGAGCTCTGTGAGCCTTAGTCCGCACTCCGACCTCGTGGACAAGGCCGTTAGCTGTGGCAGGTGCATTTGCTGGATGCCTTCAGTCGCCGTTGTTGCTGATTTTTATCCAAAACGAGCTATTTTTTTATTTACTAGACCACTTACATCGAATATCTCTTTGTATTTGAGCACTATAAGAATACCCGACGTTGTTTGTGTATGCGTTTATTCCCATCTGCTCTTAGCCCTTCCTGTTCTTCCCCTCTTCCTGTCCATCTGATCCTCGGCCTTCTTTCTGTCCACCTCCTCCTTATCCTTATCTCGGTCCACCACGTTCTCTCATCTTTCCTCCTCTTCCCATTTTGTCCATATCCCCCTCCCCCTCTCTGTGCCATCTCTTCCGCTCACCTGTCTGTAGCCATCTCCTGCTTCCCTTTCGCTGTCTGTCCATATTCTCCTTCTCTCTTCCCTCCCCAATTTATCATCCCACAGCAATAGGAGGTTGCTAGCTTTTAGGTAATCTGGTTAAAATCCATCCAATCGCTTAGGAGGAACTCTTTACCCGTGGCTTTGAGCGCATACGCACATGTAACATATTTCACATGTATCTAACACATTTCTCCGATATTTGTACACATATTTCAACTGTGTCTCAAGAGAATTTCTTCAAATTTTGAGTTATGTGTCGTACAAAGAAACAGTTTTGCAGGTACATCCAATGACATATGCGGTTGGATACAAAGTTTTCTATCAGACAGGGAGCAGTATGTCGTTCTGAACGGGTTAACTTCAACAGAAACAATAGTAACTTTAGGTGTGCCCCAGGGCAGCGTAATATGTCCTCCGCTTTTTACGATTTACATAAACGATCTGGTTGATGGTGTTGACAGTGGTCTTAGACAGTTTTTCGATGATGCTGTAGTCTACAGGAAAGTAGTATCACACGAAAGTTGTGAATAAATCAATGAGGATTTGCAGGAAATAAATTCGTGGTGTAATGACTGACAGTTATCTCTCAATATTAGTAAGTGTAACCCACTGCATGCAACAAGGCAAATATCCCCATTCATGAATGAGTACAAAATAAATGATCAGTCTTTGGAAACGGTAACATCAGTCAAGTATCTGGGTGTGACTATTCGAAATGATCTCAAATGGAATATCAGATTACACAAGTAACGGGTAAGGCGAACTCTAGATTGCGGTTTATTGGTAGAATCCTGAAACGGTGCAGTCCTTCAACAAAGGAAATAGCATACAATACGTTAGTTCGACCAGTCTTGGAGAATTGTTCGTCTCTATGGGACTCTTATCAGTTGGGTCTGATTCAAGAGATTGAGAAGGTCCAAAGAAGAGAGGCAAGATTCGTGACTGGTACCTTTAGTTATCGTGAGAGCGTTACAAATCTCATAGCAAGTTTGAAGTGGGTCACACTTGCAGATAGACGACGCGCTACACAGAAGGGGCTGCTCACTAAGTTCCGAAATCCGATCTTCACCGAGCATATATTATGACCATTAACTTTAGAATCACGTAATGATCATCATTCAAAGATAAGGGAAATAAGAGTTCGTACTGAGGCGTTCAGACAGTCGTTTTTCCCTCGCCAGTTCAGCGACTGGAACAGAGGGGGAAGAAACATGACTTTGGTGTGAATTGTGCCCTCCGCCACATACCGTTTGGTGGCTGGCGAAGTATATATGTAGATGTAGATACAGTCTGCGAAATGTGTTGAGAATAAAGTTCGTAGTAAAGAAGTAATACACTAAAAAATCGTACATAATGGAGCAGTTTTTCACGTATCTCTGTTTTAAGACATCATACCTACTCAAATATGGGACGCACAATTACACATTATCGCAGTTACATTCTGTGATATATGTGAGTACTGTGTGCAAAATACGTCGCAAATAGTCAGAAATGAAGAAGTAACGAAACTTCACACCTTATGCGCCAGTTTAACTGGATGAATAGCGAAATTACGGTAGGCGATAAACTTTTACCCTTTTATCATTTTGTAAGGAGTCTCCTACAGGTTTTAAAATATGTGCGTAGTTGGCTGCAGTTCACTAAATGCTCTCAATCTCTAACGCTTGCTGCTATACGTCGTGAACTACGCTTCTAGATTAACCCCTTCCTTCCCTTTTGAAGGGTAAGTGGTCCTTAAGCCCACAATTGTTCTTTCAAGACAGTAAGTGATATGTACAGTAACTTTCATTGAAATCGGTCCAGTTGGTTGGTTGGTTGAATTGGTGGAGTGGACGAAAGAGCGAAACATCAGACGAGGGAAGGATATCGGCCGTGCCCTTTCAAAGGAACCATCGGGGCGTTTTCCTGAAGCGATTTATGGAAATCAAGAAAATTAAATCAGCATGCCTGTACGCGAGTTTTAACCGTTGTCCTCCCTAAGGCGCGTCTAGTGTGCTAACCACTGCGCCACCTCGCTCGGTAACTGATCCAGTAGTTTAGGGGGAGATGTGGAACATTGCATATATACAGTACATTCACTTCTCGAACGCGCCACCCAGAACATTTTTTTTACTAGTCAAATACGCTAAATCTAGACAGGAGTTCTAGAGGCAGCTTGTATTATTCTAATAACGTCATTAAACTACACACGATTTCATACATCTTATAGGCTGTAAAGCTCTCTGTGATACTCAACAAATTATGTATGACTGCAATATTAATTACAATACTCGACACATTATCAACAGACACAGCTTATTATTGCTTCACTGTAGCATCAGAGGTAGTTACGTGTTTACGAGTGTAAAGAATTTTAACATGTTAAGATTTCCAGCTCACATGTACAACAGAAACAGTTGGTTGCCAAATCGAGTTTGGCAGTACAAAGCAAAAAATTTAGTGATGTTTGGGTGTTACACTCGAATGTTTTGTGGCCACGTGTCGCTCCACTTCTGGAAATTCTATTCATTCATTTGAAAACACACCGTGTTCAGCGTTTCCGTTTCACTATCGTCGCTTCGCCGAGTAAATCGACGGTCGAAATAAACGTTTATCTCGTTTGACGATAACCTTGTATTTGCTATCGTTCACCAGCTATTAAACATTGCTGTTAGTGTCAAGATCAAAAGTAAAGGAAGAAGTATATCAGGATTGCGTTCCTTTATTTTCACTGGTCCAGTTAAATCCAGTTTTCTGTGATTTACACTGGACACTGTTTGACAGTGATCATTGGTAATACTACATTGCAAGAGGGATTTGTAACAAATGAAGAGCTGCTGCCACACTGAAATGTGTGTTCAGCATTTTCTTTATTTCACAGAAATTGTTCGAATTGAAGTACGAGCAAGAGTATGCGTGGCAGTGATCTTATGCAATAATATGTAGATTTATTGTAGGAGAGAGAGATATGGAGAGAAAGAGAGAGAGAGAGAGAGAGAGAGAGAGAGAGAGAATGCCGTAATTGACGGCAAAATCTGGGAAGAACGCGCTTGATATGCTGTAATAACCATGTTTATTTCGTAGTTCCCAGATCATACTATTTCTTACAATTTGCGATTTCAAACTCGATATGTGTTTGGTGGATCGTTCTCAACTGTATAGGATGTCCAAGCACTGACTTCGTGTATGACCAAGGAACAGCTGCAGCCAATTTTCTGTTTCCGCTGGAAGACCAGATGCAGAGATATACGTAGTCTCTGAGATTTAAATCGTTTCATGGCAGCCAAGGGTAAAACAAAATCATATCCATTTATGTTTGTCGTTTTAATGGCATGGACTATCTACATTTTATGTCTCATAAGTGGCTGGTTAGAAGGCAACAAAGAGCATGCTCCTTAGATCACTGATCATTAGTAATCGCTTCCCCAAATAATTTGCATTTCAGAACAGTAGGACAGCTTTGTGCAAATGATAATTTTTCTATGTACATCTCTGTATATTTTCAAGTTATAATTATTCTTTGGTGTGTGTACAGTTAGGTCTCGCACTGAAGCTCTCCGTCAAGGAAGATTGTATGTAGCCTTTCCAGCAATGCTGACTTTTCACCGGAATAAAGTGGTTCATCACAAGAGACATAATTTTTTCACAAGTGGGGCCACAGTCATAATATATTTCTTTAGAGTCAGTACGGCCACTAGACTGTTGTTTATTGACAATGTTACATTTACACTTACACAATCATGATTTCGGCTTGAAAGTGCCATTATAAAGTGTTTTCTGAGCAAGTTAGACAATAACACTGAAATACGTAACAAGTGATATAACCATATAACGATACATATTTGTGATGCTTACTTACGAGTGTTATAAATTGCTAAGATGGCATATTGTCGTATTAAAATACTCTATCAGACACATTGTCTAAGAGTCGATATTTCTGGAAGAGCCTACTGCTTTGTTTTATTACTGAGTACACCACATTGACTGAATGACATTTGGCTAAGTATCAAACTGTCTAGGTCAAAAAAATTCCTGTTACAAGTAGGTGGCCTTTTTCAGTCTTTGGACTCAGTGTTCGGTAGAATAGGAAAGGTTAGGAGCAATTTATTTTCTTTTGTAGTTGTTACATCTTTGCAGTACCCGTTTATCTTAGTATACAAGGAAGTTGCCTGCTCATAAACATAAACAGTGTCAATTATATTCGGTGCCTCCATAAATGTAAAAGCTTAACTAGTCATTGACGTTGTTTGAAGTACATTTTAGTACAGCTTTGTGCGTGAAATTAACGCATGGCCAACTCTAAGTTGTGTAATGTTGCCTCAATTCACAATTAATGTAATAAAGTGCTATTACTTATTCTACTCAATCGTTAATTTACCAGTGAGTTTTGAAGCGATATTTATGACACATGTATCATCAGACATCTAAATCCTGTTATATGTGTTGAAACATTACTTAGGAATAAGTGCAAATAACACAGGTATGTGAAGCACGTCATGTACATAAATGCGTTGAAGAAAATAAAAGAAACAAAATATTTCGTATTAAACATCACATTTAAATTTAATATAGTATAAAGAATAGGGATTGCTAGCGTTTGTTAATGGTTGATGAGATACAATTACAAACGTGAGTGCACCGTGGTATTGATACATATGGTGCTATAAATCTTATTTATATGTTAAAGTAATGACATCTTATTTATAGGAAGTAAATATGACATACTAATGTTAACAACTTGATCAGCTACCACATATAGTCGGATATTGCAGAGATATGGCTTAGCCACTGTCTGGGAGTGTTTCCAGAATGAGATTTTCACTCTGCAGTGGAGTGTGCGCTGATATGAAACTTCCTGGCAGATTAAAACTGTGTGCCGGACCGAGACTCGAACTCGGCACCTTTGCACGCGCGGGCAAGTGCTCTACCAACCTCTCTTTTTTCTTTTTTTTTACATTCTATTTGAAAAAAGAAAACGGGAAAGTATGGAATTCCATTGATGAGAAAGGAAAAATAAACATTTTCTCCAATTTGGGACGTGAGCAGAATTACTTGCAGCCCTCCGTTGCGCAATATATGAAATGAAATTTCTTCTTCATATTTCTTCTTTTGAAACTGGTATACAGAAAAACTTATATTACATGAATGACTATCACTTCCTTGTTGATGGAAATTTGCTCTCCTGTTTTGCGAGAGAATGGAAATGTATGAACATTAAATGGGAAATAAAACTGCCTTCCGCAAAAGTAAGTACCTGGACTAGTATCTTAAAATTTCGACAATAACTAAAGTCTCAGGAAGCAACTTGGATCTTTACATATAGAAAAGTGTCAAGCTCTACTATCCGAAATACTGGATTTGAAGTATGTACCCGTTCATTATGATGTGTAGCATATTTCCAAACAATCTCCTGTAGTCGTGATGGCCGGCCGGAGTGGCCGTGCGGTTCTAGGCGCTACAGTCTGGAACCGAGCGATCGATACGGTCGCAGGTTCGAATCCTGCCTCGGGCATGTATGTGTGTGATCTCCTTAGGTTAGTTAGGTTTAATTTGTTCGAGGTTTTAGGCGACTGATGATCTCAGAAGTTAAGTCGCATAGTGCTCAGAGCCATTTGAACCATTTTTGTAGTCATATTTTAAGGTGTTCAATTTCGATATAAGAGTAATAATCTAGCTAGGTAGCATGCCTATTCTGCAGACTAAACGATGCTGTGTGGCCAATGAACAACGTTGCTACGTTGTTTTTTGCTCTTGGATACCTCAGCTTGTGTGGCTGAATGATCTCTAAAAGGTCTACACTATTGGCGTCGTGCGGTCTATCAGTGACAATCTTTGAAGAAGATTTCTTCTGCACGTCCGAAAGTGAGCCTATGAGTTAGTGTATCGACTCGCGTCACAGTTGGGCGTTGGAAGAAGGCCTATCTTATGTAGCTTGTCATTCGTTGCCATTTTATCGTTGACTGTAAAATACCAGTCGGCTTCGACGTGTGATGGTAACATGTCGCTGTGCACATTCCGCCCTACTATACTCGATGTTATATGTGAATATTTGTCTTCGAGACGATTCCTGTGATTCGTTGTCATGAGGCGGTTATAAAGTTCCCTGTTGGTAGGCTGCCGGTGCCGACGATGTTGTGTCGGATGTGGCTCAGTTCCATGTAGTACAGTCGCATATGTCGGTAATAAAACGGAATGCCGGTGATACCAACGGATGCGTCAAGGCTAGGAGGCCTTCACATCTGGTTGAGGTTTGTGATGATGCTGGTCCTCCGAGTGTGAACTTCTTTCCTGATGCGATTTAGGAGCAGGGTCACACATTTTTTGTGTAGGTAAGGTTAATGTATCAAGCTGAACTTCGAAAATGTGCCCTCTACAATGAAACCAGCATAGTGCCTGTTGTATACTCTTTGCTAGATAGCCGTATATAGGAAGTATTTGTTCCAAATAATTGATCTTGCTTCTAATGGCGATCCCTATTGTCTTAACTTTCTGCAGTATGTTCAAATCACGGTCGGAGTGGAGTATCAAAGCAGCGCGTAATTTATCAAGCATTTGTGACCAGCTCTTCGTCAGGAATTTGTCTGCGATGGCCTCAAAGGTTACACCGACAGTTTTATGACAATCTTTTAAATTGCACCAGGTAACATGGGATATATCTCCCATACCGCCTCCGATGGGCAAACCTGTGGTTTTGGTTCTGTTTAATATTGCTCCTGAAACAAACGTGAATGCTTGTAGAAAAGTTTCTGCTGACATAATTTGTTGTGACGATGAAACAGCTACGCATATATCGTCAACATACGCAGTGCATGGGATAGTAACAGAATCGATGCTAAGCGCGATCCCACAGTGCACTAAGTTGTGCAGTAGCGGATCTACTGCAATGGCGTACAAAATCATTGACAGAGGACATTCGTGTTGGGTGGATTGTCCAATGGAGACTTCTTTTGTAAAATAGTCATTAATGAGAATCCTGGAAGAGACGTTTGTAGTAAGTTTGCGAATTAATTCTATGAGATGAGGTACAAAACCTACTTTTGCCATGCTTTTAAAGAGGAAGTCGTGACGTACACGATCATACGCCTTCTCAAAATCTAGACAGATAAGAGCTCTATTTCCTTTGGTTTCAGCATATGTCCCTCTAATCACAAGCAAATGTAGCTGAGAAGACACTTCGGCCTTACACAGCACTGAATTGGTAATTAGCTGAAACTTTGTGTATAACGGTTTGCATCAGAAGGTTAATTGACCTGGATTTTGAAAACGGTATTCCGGAGTGTGATGGGTCACATGTTTTCTAACTTCCCGGTGTTATCTTTTTTCGGTAATGGCAAGATGATAAGTTTCTTGAATGCCTTGGATATTACTTCCAGGTGCCAGATTTCTTTCACTATCTCGAGGAGTGTCGGGCCGAGGATGTTCCAGTGGCGCTGGTAAAACTCACGGCTGAGACCGTCGGATCCTGGTGATTTCCCTTCTTTTGCACTGGGGACCGAAGGTAGGATTTCGTCCTCCGTGAAAACAGATTCTAGATTTGCATTATTCTCGTGTGACAAGCGATAGCTCAAGGCCATCTGAAAATTGTCGCACAAGTGTTCATCAACTGTTGCTTCTTGTAAAGTTCACTATAATTTTCGAGACGAGCGAGATGATGTCACGCTGCTTCGTGATGGCATTCTCGGCGTCATCAAGGACGGCTACAATCAACATGGCTTTACATCGTTTCGTCGTTCTCAGAATGTGGTACAAAGAGGCCCGTTCTTCGACGGCAGCGTCTTTTGAGTGGGCTCGCACAATGATTCCTTCTGTTGTGTTTGGCGGGAGACCCAACACCGTTACTACAGGAGGCCGAAATGCACGCGTTTTAGCTCACGCAGGCTGGCGTGAGGTCTGGAACGTGACAAGGGAATTAGAATTGAGAAAAACGGACGTAGCTGGTGGAATACTTAACTTTAGTCCATTAATGACGAACGTCGCTCTGGACGGTCCATGTTGCACAATATCAATGGTAACTGAATATGGCGCCTTGCTAGATAGTAGCAAATAACGTAGCTGAAGGCTATGCTAACTATCGTCTCGGCAAATGAGAGCGTAGAAGTCAGTGAACCATCGCTAGCAAAGTCGGCTGTACAACTGGGGAAAGTGCTAGGAAGTCTCTCTAGACCTGCCGGGTGGCGGCGCTCGGTCTGCAATCACTGATAGTGGCGACACGCGGGTCCGTCGTATACTACCTGACCGCGGCCGATTTAAAGGCTACCACCTAGCAAGTGTGGTGTCTGGCGGTGACACCACATTCCTCCCCCGCAAATCGGCGTACGGTTGTGGCATAAGGCTTCCGCCCGCCGTGGGGAGGACCGCGTGTTGACGTATGCGACGAGTTGGGGAGCCTAACAACAGGCGAGTCTTCGCCACCCGCACCCTGCCATTCGGACCGCGGGGAGCTAGGAAACGCCTGAAAACCTGCTCCAGGCTGCACGCCAACGGGCACCCGACGGGCGAAGACGACATATGGTCCTGAGTGGGCAAGAGTTCCATGTCGGAGGACAACTGGTCACGGGAAGCGATCGGCGGGCGTGACCCAGGGAGGCGCTCGGCGGTCGCAGCGACGCGTCCACTGCGGGCGTCGCCGGCGGGAGAACAGGCGGCGGCGGCGGCAGGGGCAGCGGTGGCGGCGGCGCGTCGCCATGGGGCAAAATGGAAGGCAGCGTCGGTAACACCTGGGGCTGATGCGAGACAGTAGATGGGTCCCCGGGGCGCTGACCGGACTGCACCGTCGCTGAAAGCAGATGGCGAGCGGCAGATCCCGTGCGACGACAGAGGCGCAGCTGATTGAGATGCCGACGCACTTCACCAGAGGCCCCCACAACCAGATACATAGCCCTGCAGAGGCAGCGAAGAATGCGCCCTTCGAGCCACCGACGTGAACCTCGATAGTGGCGATAGTAGACAACGTCGCCTGGAGCAAAAGCAGCATATAGCAAAGACATCAAGGTTCGATGATGACGACCGTGGAGCAACTCAGCCGGCGAGCGACCATCTCGGGGCTGAGAGCGATACGAGGACAAAAAGAGCAATAACGCGTCCTCCAGAGAATGCAACTCTTTCAACTTCAACATCTGTGACTTGAAAGTCCTGACCAATCGTTCAGCGGCACCGTTGGACTGCGGCGAAAACGGCGCGGACGTCAGATGTTGAACACCATTGGCTTTGCAGAATGACTGAAATTCTGCGGACATGAACTGTGGGCCATTGTCGGAAACAATAGTCTGTGGAAGATCTTCAATGCAAAAGATAGCAGATAACGCTTGGATGGTGGCAGATGACGTCTTGGAAGACATCTGGACAACAAAAGGAAAATTACTGAATGAATCTACCACAACCAACCATCGAGCATTCCAGAATGGACCAGCAAAAACGATGTGTAAGCGTTGCCAAGGGGAAGTGGCTTTTGGTCATGCAAAGAATTTCCGCGGTGATGCTGATTATTGTTCGGCACACACCATGCAAGAAGAGCACATATTCGTAATCGCGGCATCGATTCCGAACCAAGTACAGTGCTGACGAGCAAGTTGTTTCGTTCTCACTATACCCCAATGTCCTTGGTGGAGAAGCTGTAAGACAGAAGACTGTAACGAACGTGGTAACACGACCCTGGACTGATCATTATCAACAGCAAAACACCACGTCGTACAAAAAGTCTCTCCTTGTGAGCAAAAAATCGGCGAACCAACGGGTCCCCGATCCGTGACTTTGACAAGGGCCATTGCGTAGCAACAAAACGCAGAACGGGAGCAAGGACAGGGTCGGCAGCTGTGGCTGTAGCTGCACGACGAAAATCAATCGGAAACGGTTCGATCACGTCATCGGATTCCGCATCAATAAACATGCAAGCAAGTTCGGAGGAATCGAATGCCCTATCCTCAGCAACAGGCAAGCGGGACAACGCATCGGCGTTTCCGTGCTTAGCAGCGGACCGATACAAGATATCGTAGCGGTACTGCGAGAGGAAAATAGACCAGCGAATGAATTTTGCGCTGTACGTGGAGGTACAGGCTTGGTCGGATGAAAAATCGATGTCAAAGGTTTGTGGTCTGTGATTATGGTAAAGTGACGACCATACAAGAAATCATGAAACTTTGTAACACCAAATACGAGAGCCAATGCTTCTTTCTCGATCTGTGAATAATTTCTTTGAGCAGACGAGAGCAATTTGGACGCAAAGGCAATAGGGCGATCGTGCGATCCATCTTTGTGCGCAAGCACAGCACCGATCCCGAAATCCGATGCATCCACCATCAACAAGAGGGGCTTCTGGGGATCGAATGGCGTAAGGCAAGTACTGGAAAGCAACGCCGATTTCAACTGGCGAAAGGCGCGTTTGCATTCCGTCGTCCAGACGAACGGATCACCCTTACTGCGTACGCGATGAAGCGGAGCTGAAATGGAAGAGGAGTGTGGTATATACCGGTGATAATAATTAATTTTTACCAGCACACACTGTAGCTGCTTCAAATTCTGCGGCGAAGGCAAGTCGTGTATGGCACGAAGGTACGTGGGACTGGGATGTGTGCCTTGGCCATTGAGTACACGTCCCAGGTATGGCAAGTCCCGAGCAAAAATCACACATTTGTCCTTTCGGAAGCGAAGACCATTTTGTCGCAAGACCTGAAATAATGTTCTGAGATTGGCCAAATGTTCTTCTTCAGTCTTTCCGGAGATCACAATATCGTCCAGATAATTCGCTGCAGTTGGGACCGACGCACAAACAGTTTGTAGATATTGCTGAAACAATGCAGGGGCGGATGCAGACCCGAATGGCAGTCGTTTGAATTGATACAAACCAAGATGCGTGTTAACCACCAAAACGCACTGGGATTCTTCGTTCACCGGTATTTGCAAGTACGCATCTGCTAGGTCCTACTTCGAAATATATGTACCCGGGCACAGTTTGTCAAAAAGATCTTCCGGGCGGGGTAAAGGAAAAGTTGCAATCACTAGTTGTGGTTTCACTGTTGCCTCGAAGTCCACATAAAGTCTCAATTTGCCGGAAGGTTTTGGCAAAATTACTAAGGGCGATGCCCAGAGAGAAGCCTGCACACGTTCAATGACACCTTGTGATTCCAAATCGTGTAATGTTTTTGCGACCTCATCACGCAATGCGTGGGGAACATTGCGCGCTCTGAAAAATTTCGGTTGCGCGTTTACTTTCAGTTCCAAATGTGCTTTATAGTTCTTAGCGCAACCGAGGCCCGGTGCAAAAATGTCTCCAAATTCTTCGCATAGATGAGAAACACTGTCTGAAGGCACAGTCTGGGTCACTGATAGGACCTGATTTACTATAGACAAGTTAAACAACTGAAATAAGTCGAAACCAAACAAGTTCACTGCAGAAGAAGAACGAAGGACGTAAAATGACACAAGTTTTGTTTGTCCTTTGTGTGTTGCAAGAAGGCTGTACTGTACTAACACAGAGATATCTTGACCGGAATAACTACTTAACATTTGCGGCGCGCAACGGAGGTGTGCCCAAACGTTTGTACGTATCGTGATTGATCAGTGAAACTGCACCTCCGGTATCGAGCTGGAATGGTATCACTTTGCCGTTAATGTCCAAGTCTACAAAAAGTTTATTGTCCTGCTGACGACATGAGTGACTGTCTCGTGCAACGTGAACGGACACAGGTACAGAATCACTTGCGACTTGACGGGAGTTCCGGCGATGTCGACGCACACTATTTTTGGGACGAACACAGTCACTGTTAGAGAGAGTGGCACTGCGTGCAGTGGAATGAACTACATGAATTTCCATGGGCGAAGTTTCACGAGCCTGAGTATCCTTGGTTCGATTCCGATTCCGGCGCGAAGCAAGGGGCCTGGAACAGGTTTGAGCTTCCGATCTGAGCTTTTTCTGACAAACACTCTGAACATGTCCTTTTTTATTACAATAAAAGCAAATAGCTTGGCGTGACGGGCAATTCTCACGCAAATGTTTAGTAGCACACCGCGGGCATGATTTGATCACTGCATTTGCTTGCCTGCGCGGCACACGTGGCTGAGAGCCTCGCGGCAGCGGCGCGGCCGGGCGCGAGGGCTGTTTACTGCTCCGTGCAGCTCGCCCGGGGGGCCGATTAACCTGACACACTGCTGGCGAAGTTTCAAATGATTCCTGAGCAAAGTCAAGTGTGTCCTGCCGATCCAATATGTCCATCACTTGTTGAAGGGAGGGATTGACTAGTTTCAAAATTTGTTCCCTTATACGAACATCAGAAACGTTCTGTGCAATTGAATCACGTACCATAGTATCTGAATAAGGGAGTCCATATTGACACTCAAAAGCACAATCCCTAGTAAGGCCTTGCAAGGTTGCAACCTATTCCCGATTAGTCTGACCTGCCGTACGTTTTGTACGAAAGAAGGTATAACGTTTGGCAACTACATTGACTGATTCTTTGAAATATTCATCTAATGCAGACAAAATTTCTTCGTAGGACAGAGTTGCTACGTCGCGTCGGGGAAATAATTTGACTATTACACGGTACGTGGTCACCCCGACGGATGAAAGCAGAAAAGGCTGCCGCTCGTTACCTTGAATTCTGTAGGCAGCGAGATTGAATCCAAATTGGCGTGAACACTCCGTCCAGATTTCCAGTGCAGCATCAAAAGGACGAAAAGTGGGTGCAACAGCGTGTTGTGGCTGCGTTAGCGGTGAAGCGGCTGCTGCCGCATCGTTTTGCAGCGCACGTTGACCCTGGACGAGCTGTCCAAGGGCATCCAGTAAGGCCTGCGTCTGCTGATTCTGCAAGCGATAAAATTCGGACAGTATATCTGGAGATTGTGGTGAAGCCATTACACAAGTAAATCAGGGCAATTTAGATAAGAACACTTTTACTCTCGTCGCCAATGTTTTGGTTGGCAGGTGAGCCAACTACAGGAGGCCGAAATGCACGCGTTTTAGCTCACGCAGGCTGACGTGAGGTCTGGAACATGACAAGGGAATTAGAATTGAGAAAAACGGACGTAGCTGGTGGAATACTTAACTTTAATCCATTAATGACGAACGTCGCTCTGGACGGGACATGATGCACAATATCAATGGTAACGGAATATGGCGCCTTGCTAGATCGTAGAAAATAACGTAGCTAAAGGCTATGCTAACTATCGTCTCAGCAAATGAGAGCGTAGAAGTCAGTGAACCATCGCTAGCAAAGTCGGCTGTACAATTGGGGAAAGTGCTAGGAAGTCTCTCTTGATCTGCCGGGTGGCGGCGCCCGGTCTGCAATCACTGATAGTGGCGACACGCAGGTCCGACGTATACTACCGGACCGCGGCCGATTTAAAGGCTACCACCTAGCAAGTGTGGTGTCTGGCCGTGACACCGCACCTTCCATGTGTCTGCCTTGGATCAACGTGATTTTTGCTTTACATCGTTCTATCTTGACATTGATATTGCGAGAAGGAGTGCCACTGTGATTGTATAGTTCTCTCAAACAGCGATAGCAAAATTCCATAGTCTGTTTTTGCATAACGTTTTTTTGTCGAGCGTATGTCACATTATGTTCACCTTTTCTTCAAGTTGGGCATCCTACAGAAGGCTGAAATTCAATTTCCATTAGCCTTTACTGCTGTAGGTTTGCTGACGTTGTAGGTAGCACTGGTATGCACAATGGTCAGAGATGCTGACAGGAGCTATGTCACAGTTCACAGTGAGTCTCTGGAGGGCATCGCAGACATAGATCCTATCAAGCCGACTGGCAGAATGACTGGTTTCAAAGGTGTACTCTACACGTTCACCTTGCAGTTTTTCCCGCGTATCGTGAAGCGTACCATGACTTACATGTCTGTTCGTGTTAGGAGTTTGGTCTCTGTCGTTAAGCACACAATTGAAGTCACCACCAAGAATGAGATGTTCACGATACGCACTAAGGAGAATGGGAACCTCGTTTTTATAAAAAGCTGACCGTTCTCTTATATGTGTGCTACCTGAGGGGCATACACATTAACAATCTGCACCCCATTCACTGGCAGAGAAGTGCCACTAGGAAGCCGTTGCTAGTCCGTAAAGGGTATACCGTCGCTCCAAAGTATGGCAGTGCCAACAGCACCCTGCATAGTGGCTTTATCAGTAAGTACGTAACCGGGCAATTCTAAGACTATGACTGCCTCTTGCAGCAGGGCAATGTCAACACTGGTACCATACAAGAAATCAGCGAACGGATCTTCACCGCACTTTGGATCGTATTGCTGTTAAGTGGGGTGTAATATTGTAGGTTTGGTTATCGCACATAATGGGACGTAGGACGATGAGATGTGAGTGTTGGGATCATCCTTCTCGACAGCTCAAACCAGGCTCATTCTGCAACGTCTAGAGTATGAGGCGATACGTCAAAGCCATAACGTGGCAGGGAGTGGCAGGGGGGTCGCAGCGCGATAGTCATGCGCGGTAGCCGCTACTGCCGCATCTCCTCGCCCTGCTGCCACCACGGCTCATTGCTGACGGGGTGATGTGCGGTGCGCGCGCCGCCCTGCCCGCCACCGCCGGCTGAATCTGTCAACGTGGCCACATCCGCCGGTCATCACTCGAGGCTGCGACTGACGTCAGCGAGTTCCTGCGGGAGCGCTGCGGCAGCTGCTCGCTGCTCTGCTCGATCTTCCTCTTAGCTGGTACAGCGCTCTGTTCCCTCTGAGCACTCAGTAGTGCCTTCAGACGTTTGGTTTGTTCACGAACACATTCGTGCCTCAGGGTGTTCTCGAATCGCACTGAGCAAGAAGACTGAGGCTCAGTGTCTCTTTCTGAAATGGGTACGGTTATCAAATCATCCAACTTTTCCTTTTTGCCTCTATGCCCTTTGCTTCTGCTTCGACGTCCTTCATTCGTTTCTGCTGCAGGCTCTGCCGGTAGGGGTGGTTCAGGCCAACTGATTCGTTAACATGTCCCGGCTGCCGGGGTTGTGGTACAGTCTCGGCGAGTACGTTACTCAATAATGGAACAAGCCTTTCACTACCGTCCGCAGGACGTTCCCGCGGAAGCTGAAATGGACGTCGACGTGTGCAGTTCATCCGCAGACCTACTGTTGAATGGCAGATCGAACAGGTAGAAGGTTGACCAATGTAGATTACCTGGGCGCGACCGCCGCCAATGGCAGCATACGAAGATACATCCTTTTTTAACTCTATAAATGCGCTTCACACGCCGCTGTTAACTTGGTAATGATATGCGCTTGACAATTTGTCATTGGTAACCGACAAAACAACGACGTACAGAGACAGAGAACGTGCAGTGAGCTCATTAAGACACTCAAGTGGCACATTAAATACCCTGACGGTTCTTACTCCGTATGCCGAAGGCACGATCTGAAAAATGTTTCACACGGCTCTAAGCACTATGGGACTTAATATCTAAGGTCATCAGTCCCCTAGACTTAGAACTACTTAAACCTAACCAACATAAGGACATCACACACGTTCATGCCCGAGGCAGGATTCGAACCTGCGACCGTAGCACCAGCGCGGTTCCGGCTTGAAGCGCCTGGAACCGTTCGGCCATAGCTGCCGGCTCACGATCTGAACATTACTAATATTACCATCAGATTTCTCGTAAGCGTCACTCGAAATAAATTTGAAAAATAACGAGTACTGCACATAGTCCAACTGAAACGTGTCGACTATATCTTCAGAAATTTCAAATCCTCACAAATCCACTCGCAATGCAGCGCGATCGAAAACACACTGAACGCTGTTGGTTCTGGTAGTTTTCGACATCTGACAGCTATAAAGGAAACAGACGTAAGCAACGGTCCCCACGGTGCTCGGCTCCCCACATCGGCACCGCTCGCGATGTAAACATTGGCCCGCGCGACCGCCCGTCACCACACGATGTGCGCTGGCCGAGTGCCCGACCACGACTGTGTCCATCTGAGCTACCCAAGCACGATTGACGACCCGTCCTCACGACTTTAATTCCACCAGTACCTCGTCTCCTACCTTCCAAGCTCCACAGAAGCTCTCCGGTAGACCTTGCAGAACAAGCAAAATATCCCCCATGCTGTGGCTAAGCCACGTCTCTGCAATATCATTTCTTCCAGGAGTGCTAATTCTACAAGGTCTGCAGAGAGCTTCTGTGAAGTTTGGAAGATAGGAGACGAGGTACTGGTGGAATTAAAGCTAAGAGTACGGCATGTGAGTGGTTCTTGGGTAGCTCAGCTGGACATCAAAAGGCTATATTTTGACATGGTGTTCCTGGCCAGATCAGAAGATGAAATGCATATGGCGCTCCAATGTCTACGCCAGTACGGGGCGATCACCCGGAGCGTCATCAACGTGAAGAAGACACATGGATGTCGGAGGGGAGCTTTCCCACGCAACGGCGGTGCCTTTGACAAGGTGCTCGTATTCAAGTGTTCAGGAGTGCAATTCTACAGCGATGTTCGCCGCACGCCGGAGGCAACGTACCGCCGGCTCCTACACCAGACATGCGCTCTGCTGCAGGACAACAAATTGCGTCGCTTGGATGTGATCCTCAGAACACGTTATGTCAACACCTATATTGTCCCCAAACTGAACTATTTTGCGCATGTCCTTCCCTTGATGGCTACGATGGCCAACAGATTTCAAGCAGCATATGACCATCTCGTAAGCACCGGCCTTGTTATTAAAGCCCTATACGCCCCCTGACACTGCCGCAGCGGGTGGTCGGTATCGGTTTAATTCATGTATATAAACGTGCGCGATCGCCTTATCTCGACACTATGCGTCGCACGTGGACCTCTGCCCACGCCACTCTGACGGCCACCCTGATAGCGGAAGTGGCACCACGCTCTCTGCACCCCCCGGTTTCTGTAGGACACATTTCACCGGCACTCGCCCACATCAAAGAGTTCTTGATTCACTTCAGCTACTGACGGTCAGAACTTCCAACGACACGGATGCCCAGCACGAAAGACTATTATCGCCTCTATCAACAGCAACAACCTATAAATACGGTCGCCCACAGACATCCTGAAGTTGCCTGGAACACGGTGTGGCGAGCGGTAAACACGCCTTTTCTACCTACGACGGTGCGTTCATTGTGGTACGTGGTTGTGAATGGGAAGTTCGCTGCTCGTCAGAGGCTACATTCCATACATCTGACGGACGACCCCTTGTGTCCCACATGCTCAGTCGCTGACTCGGATGCACACCATCTGACTTGTGCCACGACCAGCGAGTGCTGGCTACTGACCCGGCGAATGCTGGTATTACTCTTGCGACGATTGCCGGAGTCTATCTCCTCTGATGACATAGTGCGCCCCGACTGCGTATACTTTCCATCAAAAAGGACGAACGCCGTAAACTAGCTAAAAGGCATGGCCCTTTACTACATATTTTGCGATGCCCCCAAAGGCGCACTCGACTTTTGGTCCCTATTGATTACGACACATGCAGCTTTCAGCCGCCACCCGAAGTACAGAGCTCGTTTCGCAAATTATTTAGTTTCATTATTTGCGGATCCTCCTGCTCACGGGGGCGTCCCGGGTATGAGACGCTGAAAATGAAGAAGAATCCTGGAGCATATTGATCCTCTGCGGACGGAATAGGGGGGAACCACTTCCGACAGACGAGAAGACGACTCGGACCCTCGACTACGCCAGTTGTAGGATCTTTCTTTGTAATGAAACAAAAATAAATCCATAAATACAAAAAAATTAAAATGTTATTAAAAATTAAATAAATAAGACAACATAGACGAACCCACTACATCCTCTTCCTGATCCTTCGATCCTCGAACTAGAACACGTTGCTTGGCGTGGCGGCGGGATGGCCAGGCTTCGGGTGTCGACCCCTGCCCTACCCGTCGTCTTGCTCCTGCAGCGGTTCGGAAAAAAAATGGTAGAACACTTACCCCCAAAAACAAAGGTCCAGAGTTCCAGTCTCAGTCCGTTCCACAGTTTTAATCTCCCAGGAAGTTTCATATCAGCGCACACTCCGGTGCAGAGTGAAAATCTTATTCTAGATGAGCTCTATCGTTTTGACCTGTGAGGCAATGACATTCCTAGAAAGTGGACTGTTATACCCAGGCTTCCGACTTCAACACAATGGAACAAGGCAGGGATGAGTTTGATCGACTACTTGGGTCCAGACCCCGAGCCCAACATCACTGTCTTCTGTGGCTCCGGCTATTGAGGGAGAATGGCCTGTTACTCCTCCATAGACACTGATACACCTCTTTGATAGTGTTTGCAGCAGACTTCAAATCGTAATAGAGATGAGGGATAGACACACCTGATTTTGATTTACTCTAACAGGTGTCGGCATACCTTTGATCAAGTAGTTTATAATGGAGTCCCGTATGGGTCTTACCGTTCGTGTGTGAATACTAATCACATGAAGTACTGTAGGAATTTTGATGTCATTTTGAATAAGAATATGACTGATAACGAAGTTTTTTGAGTATAATTTATTACTGCTACTCCAGAGAAGTCGTCTGGCATTAATGCGAAACCGGATGATATACTAGTGTATATTTTACAACTACAGAACTGATTAACTGAGTGGCCTAAATTGTGTATATGGAATGTGGTTTACATAGAAGAAATTTGACTGATTTACGGAGAACAATAATAAAATTAGTCGGAGGCTAGCAGCAAAAATTCAAATGGCTCTAATCACTATGAGAGTTAATATTTAAGGTCATCAGTCATCTAGACTTACGACTACTTAAACCTAACTAACCTAAGGATATCACACACATCTATGCCCGAGGCAGGATTGGAGCCTGCGACCGCAGCAGCAGTGCGGTTCCAGACTGAAGTGCCTTGAACCGCTGGGTCACAGCGGACGGTGGGTATCAGCAGCTGGAGTAGAGAATTACCAATAAGAACACGGTAATAAAAAAAAAAGTACTAAGCCTAATGTTCAGGCAATGGAATTAAATTTAAAGAAACCCAAATGAAGCCGAGAGATCAGTAATATCGGTGGGAAAACTGCAACACGCTCCAAATGCCCTGTACTAAGTGAACTACGGTCCATAAACGCTAAGCATTGTCGAATGGCATTATCAGACAATTGAATGTAATTTCAGTGAAGCAGGGCAGTTATCTAGTTAGGGGCTGAAGTACAGGGCACACATTATGGGGCACTGGCGTTGCCTGTCCATAAAAACAACAAGAGACGGCAGATACCAGGAACAAAACCTTTTGTACTGCTCTGTGTGGTCGAAGCCGCTACCTCAGTGAAGTGCTTACAACTAGACGGCTATCGTAGTGCATGGTTGTCTGCCACTAAGTCAACAGGTACTCAGATAACGTTGGCAGTCTTTACGCCCGTTAAAAACATAATCCGCTTACACAATGTATTACTTTGAAGCGTGCACAAGGCCCCAAAGGACTTTTCAATAATTAATGACAATCCATGCAAATGTGAAGCTGTGTTTCATGTCCGCGGTGACCACAAATCCTGAAAGCTCGCAGTTACTAATTTTTCGCCTGTCACTGAACAATGATATGGAATAGAATGGTGAACATATTTACAAGTTCCGTAAATCGTATTTCAGTGAATTATATCTTCGACTCACGATCAAGATACAAGCTCTCGGCTGTTTTATTGCATATTTCTAAATTTATTAAATATAATTGCCATTCTTGGCGTTACAGCAAATTTAAACGGTTACGGTACCAAGTTTAATATCATTTTGTCTCACCTGTTTGGTGACTCTCTTTTAAATTAACTTTTGCTATTGCCTTGCTGTTTGACAGTATGTTTGTTAAATTTTTTTATAATTGCCTTTTTCGGCGTTAAAGGCCTTCACCAATGACTGTCGCTACTTGTCTTAAAATTCTAATGTGGCAACTGTATTTTAGCACTTAACCTATAAGACCTTGGTGATTTGTTTTCGATATTTTAATAACTGTTGTTTGTAAGTTGCAACAAATTACACAATTCCACATTTATTGGCATTAAGGCCTTCAGCTGTGAAACAATACTTAGATTATTTTCATTATTTCAATTTGCTGTTGATTTTAAATAAATTGTAATCAAAACCCAACCAATAGTAACTGATTACGGCCCCGTCCACAATTATAACCGAATCCTGCCTTCCTCACCTTATGAGTCCACATAATTTTCAACATTCGTCTGTGGAGCCTCATCCCAAATTCTTCGATTATCTTCTGCACCAATTTACCCGCAGTCCATGTTTCACTACCATCAATACTGTGCTCCAGACGTACACTTTGCGATCAAAAGTATCCGGACACCTGGTTCAAAATAACTGAAAAGTTCGTGCCGCCCTCCATCGGTAATGCAAGAATTAAATATGGTGTTGGCCCACCCTTAGTCTTGATGACAGCTTCCAGTCTCGCCGGCTTACGTTCAATCAGGTGCTGGGTTTCTTGGTGAATGGCACCCAATTCTTCGCGGAGTGCTGCAGTGAGGAGAGGTATCGATGTCGATCGGTGAGACCTGGGACGAAATCGGCGTTCCAAAACACCCTAAAGGTGTTCTATAGGATTCAGATCAGCACTCTGTGCAGGCTAGTCTATTACAGGGATGTTATCGTCCTGTAGAAACACCGCCACACGCCGTACATTATGAACGGGTGCTCGATCGTGTTGAAAGATGCAGTCACCATCCCCGAATTGCACTTCAACAGTGGGAAGCAAGAGGGGGCTCAAATCACCAATGTAGACCTGTGCTGTTATGGTGCCACTCCAAACAACAAGGGGTGAAAGCTCTCTCCATGAAAATCAGGACCACACCATAACACCACCACCTCCGAATTTTACTGTTGGCATTACACAGCCTGGCAGATGACGTTCACCGGGCATTCGCCATACACATCGGATCGCCACATTGTGTGCCGTGATTCGTCAGTCCACACAACGTGTTTCCACTGTTCAGTCGTCCAATATTTAGGCTGCTTCCACCAAGCAAGGCGTCGTTTGGCATTTATCGCCGTGATATGTGTCTATTGACAGGGAACTCGACCATAAAATCCAAGTCTTCTCACCTACCGCCTGTCATTGTACTTGCAGTGGATCCTGATACAGTTTGGAATCCTGTGTGATGTCTCCGTATTACACATTACGACCCTTTTCAACTGTCGGCAGTATCTGTCAGACAAATAATGAGGTCGGCCTGTACGATTTTGTGCTGTACGAGTTCCTTCACGTTTAGACTTCACTACCACATCGAAAACAGTAGACCTAGGAATGTTCAGGAGTGTTGAAATCTCGCGGTCAAACGTGTTACATAAGTGACACTCACTCACATCACCACGCTCGAAGTCCGGGAGTTCCGCTGAGCACCCCATTCTGCTCTCTCACGATGTCTAATGACTACTGATGTCGCTGATTGGGAGTACCTGGCAGTAGGCGGCAGCACATTGCACCTAATGTGAAAAACTTTTTGGTTGGGGTTGTTCTGGGGGAAGAGACCAAGCTGCGAGGTCATCGGTCTCATCAGATTAGGGAAGAAGAGGGAAGGATGTCGGCCGTGCCCTTGCCTGGAGCGATTTAGGGAAATCACGGAAAACCTAAATCAGGATGGCCGGACGCGGGATTGAACCGTCGTCCTCCCGAATGCGAGACCAGTCTGCTAACCAATGCGCCACCTCACTCGGTTCAAAAATGACTCTGAGCACTATGGGACTCAACTGCTGAGGTCATTAGTCCCCTAGAACTTAGGAGTAGTTAAACCTAACTAACCTAAGGACATCACACACATCCATGCCCGAGGCAGGATTAGAACCTGCCACCGTAGCGGTCACGCGGTTCCAGACTGCAGCGAGTAGAACCGCACGGCCACTTCGGCCGGCTTCACTCGGTTCATTGGGGGGTGTCCGGATACTTTTGATCATGTGTGTATGTTCTCAGGAATGCCCTTTTTGCAAGTGCCAGTCTGCTTTTGATGTCCTCCTTGCTCCGTCCGCCACTGGTTATTATGATATTATGCTCCCTAGGTATCAAAATTCGTTAACTTCATCTACTTCCTGACTATCAATCATGATGTTAAGTTTTTCGCTGTTTTCATTTCTGCTATTTCCTATTACTTTCGTCTTTCTTCGATATACGCTCATTACGTTTTCTGTACTCTTGGATTGTCCATTCCATTCAGCAGATCATGTAATTCTTCTTCACTTTCAGGATAGCAATGTTATTAGGGAATCGTATCATTGATACCCTTTCACCTTGAATTTTAAATCCATTCCTAGACCTTTCTTTTATTTCCATCTTTGCATCTTCGATGTGCAAATTGAACAGTACGGCCAAAAGACTAAATCCCTATCTAACGCCTTTTTACTACGGGCATTTCTTTCTTGGTCGTCCACTCTCATTATTCCTTTTTGGGTCTTGTACATATTGTATATAAAAACTTCCTGTTTGACGGACCGAGACTCGAACCCGTTATATCAGAGCTACCCACGTACGACTCACGACCTACCATCACAGCTGCAATTCTGCCAGTAACTCTTGTCCTACCTTTCAAACTTCACAGGAGCGTTTATGGAAAAAGGATATTGCGGAGACATGACAAAGATCGGCCAGTTCGCATATTTTGCAATTAAGACTAAACATGTGAGTATATACGAGTACCTACAACATATAATGGAAGAGCACCAAAATCTTAAGAAGGGCCGGAAATACAAAAATTGTTTCAAAATGAAGGGGTAATTTTTAGTTGGTGCACAACACTAAAGCCATATAAGTTTACATCACCTTAATGAAGACCGAGCGAGGTGGCACAATGGTTAGACACTGGACTCGCATTCGGGAGTTCGACGGTTCAATCCCGCGTCCGGCCATCCTGATTTAGGTTTTCCGTGATTTCCCTAAATCGCTCGAGGCAAATGCTGGGATGGTTCCTTTCAAAGGGCACGGCCGACTTCCTTCCCCGACCTTCCCTAATCCGATAAGACCGATGACCTCGCTGTCTGGTCTCCTTCCTCAAACAACCCAACCTTAATGAAGTCGGCATTTTTTTTTTTTTTAGTATGTCAGGTCAAGGTGCCTCAGGAAAACTAATTATGCCAGAAGCCATAACGTGGCAACAAAAAAAAGAAAGATGATGGTAGAGCACTTGCCTACGAAAGGCAAAGATCCCTAATTCGAGTCTCGGTCCGGCCCACAGTTTTAATCTCTCAAGAAGTTTCATATCAACTCACACTCCACTGTAGAGTGAAAATCTCATTCTGGATATTGTTTATTATCCGTCTTTCCCTATAGTTTAAACCTGTTTTCCTCGGAGTCGAAGATCTTGCACTATTTTAATTTGTCGAACACTTTTTATAGGTCGACAAATCCTATGAACGTGTCTTTATTTTTCTGTAGTCTTACTTCCGTTATTAACCGCAACGTCATGATTGCCTCTCTCGTGCCTTTACGTTTCCTGAAACTAAACTGATGGTTATCTAACACCTCTTCAGGTTTCTTTGCCATTCTTCTGTATATTATTCTTGCCAGTAACTTGGATGTATAAGCTATTAAACTGATTGTGCGATAATTCTCACACTTGTCTGCTCTTGCTGTCTTCGGAGTAGTGTGGTTGACATTTTTCCGAAAGTCAGACGGAGTATTGCCAGACTCATATATTCTATGCACCAACGCCAATAACCGTTTATTAGCCACTTCCCCTAATGATTTTAAAGATTCTGAATGAATGTAATTGATCCCTTCTTCTTTCTTTCATCTTAGGTCCTCCAAAACGTCTCTTAAATTCTAATTCTAATAATGTATCCCCTGACTCTTCTAAATATTCTTGTTTCTTCTTCTATCACATCCGAAAAAGCTTCCCTCTCATAGCGGCCTTCAGTGTATTTTTTCCACCTATCCTTTCTCTCCTCTGCATTTAACAATGAAATTCCGGTTACAGTGTTAATGTTACCTTCCTCGCTTTAAATTTCACAGAAAGTGAATTTGTCTTTCTGTATTCTGAGTCAGTCCTTCCGACTTTTTCGACTTCATCACATTTTTCATTCAGCTATTTCGTCTTAGCTTCCATGCCTTTCAAATTTATTTCATTCCTCAACGACTTGTACTTCTGTAATACTAAATTTCCCTGAATGTGGCTGCGTGGTCAGCGACCGTTTACAAAGCAATTACAGGCCTCGGTCGCAAAAATTAAGTCTTTTGACCTGTCTTCGGCACTTCTATGAGTGCCTTCATTAGAAATTAAATATTCAAATTTGCCTATAACATTAAGTGCAAAAGTACGGTAAATTTTTTATATAAGACGTAATTACTGAGTAACACTACAAGAAATAGTACTTACATGTCAAAATAAAAGAGAAAAAGCTTTAGTAAATTTTTTTTAAATACGTTCGTCATAATATTCGTCTGTATTTATTCAACTGTTAAGTAGCCAGTTTACATTTGCGGCTACTAAATGGCATTCTTAGTGTAATATTCACCTGTACGCAGTTGTTAACGCGGGCGCCTCAGTCTGATGCTACCCGTAGCTTGACATATGCGAACAGACCGTAGTGGATTGCTTTCCACGCACTTTACTTTTAAACATTTTGTGCCTAAAACTTCACAGCCTGATATTTATTTTATACGTGGCGTGAAAGTACTGTTTCTTGTACTGTTAGTCAGTATTTACACGTTTATATTAAAAAACATCCCGTCATTTTGTACTTATGTTATAGCCCAATTTAAATGTTTAATTTCTGATGAAGGCACTCGTAGGAGTGCCGAAACCAGATTAAAAGACTTAATTTTTGCGGCTGAGAGCTGTAATTGCATTAACTTTAATTTTTGTGCTTCCTTCTTTCATCGGGCAGCTGAAGTATTTCTTCTACATCTATATCTACATCTACATCTACATTCATACTCCGCAAGCCACCCAACGGTGTGTGGCGGAGGGCAATTTACGTGCCACTGTCATTACCTCCCTTTTCTGTTCCAGTAGCGTATGGTTCGCGGGAAGAACGACTGTCTGAAAGCCTCCGTGCGCGATCGAATCTCTCTAATTTTACATTCGTGGTCTCCACGGGAGGTATAAGTAGGGGGAAGCAGTATATTCGATACCTCATCCAGAAACGCACCCTCTCGAAACCTGGCGAGCAAGCTACACCGCGATGCAGAGCGCCTCTCTTGCAGAGTCTGCCACTTGAGTTTGCTAAACATCTCCGTAACGCTATCACGGTTACCAAAGAACCCTGTGACGAAACGCGCTGCTCTTCTTTGGATCTTCTCTATCTCCTCCGTCAACCCGATCTGGTACGGATCCCACACTGATGAACAACACTCAAGTATAGGTCGAACGAGTGTTTTGTAAGCCACCTCCTTTGTTGATGGAGTACATTTTCTAAGGACTCTCCCAATGAATCTCAACCTGGTACCCGCCTTACCAACAATTAATTTTATATGATCATTCCATTTCAAATCGTTCCGCACACATAGTCCCAGATACTTAACAGAAGTAACTGCTAACAGTGTTTGTTCCGCTATCATGTAACCATACAATAAAGGATCCTTCTTTCTATGTATTCGCAATACATTACATTTGTCTATGTTAAGGGTCAGTTACCACTCCATACACCAAGTGCCTATCCGCTGCCGATCTTCCTGCATTTCGCTACAATTTTCTAATGCTGCAACTTCTCTGTATATTATAGCATCATCCGCGAAAAGCCGCATGGAACTTTCGATACTATCTACTAGGTCATTTATATGTATTGTGAAAAGCAATGGTCCCTTAACACTCCCCTGTGGCACGCCAGATGTTAGTTTAACGTCTGTAGACGTATCTCCATTGATAACAACATGCTGTGTTCTGTTTGCCAAAAACTCTTCAATCCAGCCACACAGCTGGTCTGATATTCCGTAGGCTCTTACTTAGTTCATCAGGCGACAGTGCGGAACTGTATCGAACGCCTTCCGGAAGTCTAGGAAAATAGCATCTACCTGGGAGCCTGTATCTAATAATTTCTGGGTCTCATGAACAAATAAAGCGAGTTGGGTCTCACACGATCGCTGTTTCCGGAATCCACGTTGATTCCTACAGAGTAGATTCTGGGTTTCCAAAAACGACATGATACTCGAGCAAAAAACATGTTCTAAAATTCTACAACAGATCGACCTCAGAGATATAGGTCTATAGTTTTGCGCATCTGCTCGACGACCCTTTTTGAAGACTGCGACTACATGTGCTCTTTTCCAATCATTTGGAACCTTCCGTTCCTCTAGAGACTTGCGGTACACGGCTGTTAGAAGGGGGGCAAGTTGTTTCGCGTACTCTGTGTAGAATCGAATTGGTATTTCGTCAGGTCCAGTGGACTTTTCTCTGTTGAGTGATTTCAGTTGCTTTTCTTTTGCTTTTCTTCTGTTTCCTATGGTTTCTTTGCAGTAACCTTCTTTGTACCTACATTTTTCTTCCCACTTCTGTGATTGTCCTTTTTAGCAATATCCATTCCTCTTCAGCTGTACTGCGTACTTGACTACCTTTTATTGCGGTATCCACTGCCTTAAGGAACTTCAATAGTATCTCTTCATTCATAAGTACGCCTGTATTCCACTTCCCTACATACTGATTCGGTCTGAGTAATCCGTTAATCTCGTAGACTCGTAAACGAGTGGGCCTTCGTCCCCGAAAGCCCATATCGATGATGTTTCGTTGGATGGTTCGTATACGGAAACTTGTTGGTGGCCCAGCATTGAGATCTGCAGCAATTTGTGGAAGCGTTGCACTTCTATTACTTACAACGATTCTCTTCAGCCGTAGATGGTCTTGTTCTTGCAGGATCTTTTTCCGGCCACAGCGATGTCGAAGACTTGATGTTTTACACTCGTGAAACGGTCGTATGTGAAAATCCCCACTTCATCGCTATTTCGGAGATTCTGTGTCCCACTGATCGTGCACCGACTATAGCATCACATCCAAACTTACTTAAATCTTGATAACCTGCCATTGTAGCAGCAATAACTGATCTAACAATTGCGTCAGACACTTGTTGTCTTATATAGGCGCAGTGTTCTGCCTGTTTACATATCTCCGTATTTGAATATGCATGCATATACCAGCTTCTTTGGACTCTTCAGTGTAGTTATCTGTCATCTAGCCTGAGGCAAGTCTTTTGATGCAATGTTGCTTCGCCGACCTGAGCGTTGATTTAGTTGCTTTTATAGTCAAGCTGCTTTCTAAATCGCCTCACAACACTGAGGAGCTCCTTCCAGTCATTTCCACCAGAGAAAATTATAGATCGCCAGCGGATATGAAACCAAAGGGGATTGGTGTTACAAGCAAAATGGGCTAACCGCTAGACCGTGTGGTAGGTTTGCTGCTGTTATTGCGGCGTTAAGTTTGATTGTTATGATATTAGGAGACCAGAAAAGCAGTGTATCACACCAAATAAGTATGTGATGATGATTGGTGGGGAGATACTTTGACGAATAAGGAAACGGAAAGTATAGTAAAACAGTCGGTATGAATTCGAAGTGTTGGCATTGTCATCTGCGACTGTACTAGCAGACTACAAAGCAGTGTGGCAATAGTTACATGGAAAAATCTGAATGGTTCAATTTCTAAACGCCCGAGAAAATAAAAAATAAGGGCAGCCCGGTAATATGACTAAAATCTCCATCACTGTCCTTGTAAGTGTTGCAATGTCAGATACTAAAGAAAACTCCCACCTTTCCCCAAAACAGATTACTTCGCTGTTATTGACCGATACAATGCAGCAAAAAGATCTGTGTTAATTACTGTTCATAAAAACTGATAGTATCTTTCTTTGCGAGTACCACTGTATCTTATTGCTGGCCTATGTATTAAACAACCGCACTATCTCCCGCATCCTCTCCGCCGTCTTCCTCGTCTTCTTGCATCACATGATATTTACGTCTTCGCAAATTTTCGATTGGTGGCTTGCGTTTTCGGCTCTGGCTGTTATGTTGTTTCGCATACGGTTGACCCCTGGAGTGACCTCCCCTGTTATTCCACATCGTTCGGTCACGTCTTCTGCACTGTGTACGGTTACACATCAATTTAAATTCTCATCTTGTTTGCTTTTAAGCCAGTATTTATCCAGAAACATCGTCTCGAATTCCACGTGCAACAAACTTCCCTTTCGTTTCTTCAGGGATAACATATCGTCAGTTTTTTCTCTCACTCTAACAGACTCTCATTCTTTTCGTACAGTTTTTTGATTGTGTTTTTAATAGCCAGCTCCAGCTTTTCTATAAGAATAAGGCTCGCCGACTTTGCTTCAACCTAACACTCAGTTTACTTGGCGACATGTTTCTCTTGCGGACTCTCCTTTAATTCCTTCATGACTTTTTCTTGTCTGTCATTAAAGGCTGCATTTACTTTCACGAATTTCTGTTGACTTCCCTCTAGTTATGATTTAAATTCTTTTAATTACTTTGTAATTATCTCTTGACCTCCCTTAAATTCACTCACGAATTCCGTTTCACTTATTTTTTAATTGAATTCCAGTTCTACAAACTCTCCATTAGCCACGTTTCCAATTCTGAAACTTTCGATCCTTCACTATCATATTCTCCCTCTTCATCGAACCAAATTGTTATGACACTGTCTCGTGGTATTTTGTCTTTTACCGACGATATTTATAAAAGTGAAAATGAAAAGTACAGTAAACAATCCTGACCATCTTACAATTTACTCATTTTAACTGTGCTCGTGATAGCAGATTAGAGAAACTTCTTTGCTGAGTTCGCTTAAAAATAACCTTTACTAATGATCTTGACAAGGACGTTTATCTTATCTAATCGAACGATCTTACTCCACACAGATTATGTCACACTCAGCATGGTTCAAAAGTTTCGCCTGGAAGTAGAGCGGCGATGTCGAATTATGCGTTGTTAGCATTTTTGTGAAACTTACATCTCTTTCTGCGGCTGTTGGTTGCGGTGTTTGTCGCGTGGGTGATCTAGAATAGTTGTGATGCAAGAAGCTGTAGATTTCCGCGTCTCACAAGATATTTTCGGTGATTGCACACATTTTAGCCTTTGCTGCATGCGTAGTTACTCGTTACAATACTGTTCTGGAATGTTTATCATTATTATGCTCCATGGTTAACTGTTTCGATTACTATTCAACATCGAAAGCCATTACCCTTACGGTAAGCCAGCTGGACCTCCTTTCCCCTGTATTTTAATTTGTGGCAACAGGGCATGGCCGTGATTGTTAAGAGAGAAAACACGCTTCGTTGCCGTCTGAGGGTGTTATCTTAAACGAAAACATTTCTCCTTACAATACGAATATGAAAGCTCCTCAAATTTGGGTGCAAAAAATATTACTTTATAGAGATTAATACTTCATTTACTAAATTCGTAAGTAACACACTTCCCAACAATACCTCGATACAACACTGAAGATTGCCATTTCTGTATTGCCTTTATGAATTAATATTTCAAGTTATATCTGTTAACGGTAGTTATCTGTTCAAATAAGAATATCTTCCGTCAACGGATGCTGCTGACTAAGAATGACAATACTGTTTTGTGCACGAATTTCTTATATAATTACTCTCCCCTCCGCGAATAAACCGAGTAATAACTCACTAATATCCTAACAATCGACAAAAAGTTTCGAATTCATAGTTCATCACATTACATACCGTTCAAATAATGTTGGTGTGGCTCAACTGCATTTGACCGCTCCAAGCGAAACCGAAAAGACGACCCTCTACTTCCATTCATGGATGTTATTGGTAGCACATGGGTATGGCTGAACGTAGCAAAACACAATGTTCGCACTGGAAGAAACTTCCACAGAACCAGCGATGCGTAAAGGAAATGATGTAGTACGTCGTATTCCTACCAATAGTAGTAACTTTACACACTGCATGGAGACCAATGGACGTAGGTTTGACAAAACCTCACAATGAAAAATACTCATAATCACACTATAGTTCGATTAAAATCGCTTGATAGTTGACACTTCATGCTCTGGAATTGGTTTCCTGCAATCAGAGCACTCAGCATCACGCGTGAACGTTTTACCGTTGCCAAATTGCTGCAGCAACTGGTCATTCCACTTCCAATACCTTGTCCGACGTCCTTTCTTCATGTGTTTGGATCCAGAATCCTGAGTCTGGCTGTTTCATTTCGTATTTCATTACATATGATAAGCACACCAAAAAGAACTGACGCACAAAACGATGCTAACAAAATAGACACGTTTCATACACAGCACTAACCAAACAGTACTGGATTCTTCAGCGAAAAACATAATTTACGATCACATGTATAGGTATTATAAACACAGATATTGTCTTACGTTAGATAAGGTTCATACGACAATACGTGACACTGAATTTTTGAGGGCTACAATTCATCGTTGCAGCTGGATCATCAAAGATAAATACAGCATTCCGAAGCAGTGTAGCGCTTCGCAGCAATTGGCGTATAAACGTGGTGTGCAGAAGGTCGCAGGCTCTAATCTTCTCAAATACAGCGAATTTTTTTATTATTTCTAAATATAACCAAAAGTCTCTGATTATATATTGAAGGGGATGGCGCAGTGGTTAGCACACCGGATTCGCATTCGGAAGGACGACGGTTCAAACACGCGTCCGGCCATCGTGATTTAAGTTTTCGGGTAATTTGCCTAAATCACTTCAGGCTAATACCGGGATGGTTCCTAAAGGGCACGGCCGACTTCCTTCCCATCCTTCCCTTATCCAATGGAGCCGATGACATCACTGTTTAGTCCCTTCCTGCATGCCCCACTCCAACCAACCAATCTTAGATTTTAATTTTGGTTCACTTAATAGGTTTAAATGTATTTTTTTCATTTCTAACACTTCACTATTTCTCGTTTTTACGATCGCATTGATTGTTGTGTGCTCTTATAGTTTTTCCTATCATTCTCTTTTCGTCTGGAATCTGCCTGTGTATCTTATTATCTGCATCCAAGTGCCAACCGGCACTGCTCATAGGTTGGCAACACAGCAGTTCAAGTAACCAATGTCAGAGTAGTGTCACGTAATCAATGTCAGCGAGAAATTGCTGTTAGCACTGAAATCGCAATTTTTCCTTCTTGATTTCACTCGTAGAGGTTAACTTCAAACACTCTGTGCAAAGCGATAGCGAGTTTAGTGCTGCCGTATATCGTTGACAGCCGTTTTCTCGCGTGCATCACTAGATTGTGGTTAGCTTAGGACACTTGAAATCAATCACCTATCGACAGAGAATCTCACTTTTTTGTCATGTCTCACGATGCCCACCCACCGTGTTTGTGTCGCCTGTAATTGAGCCGATGTGTGAACACTGTAGTGTCAAGTGACAAACGACAACTGCCAAGTAATTTTAATCGGACTATTGTTACAGTGATGTGGTGATGATAGACATGTATGAGGAAGAACAAGACATAGAAAAAAAAATCCTGGGTCCTGAAGCGTGGTATAGATATTATACAGAACAGGAAACTGGCTGTATTGTAGTCCAAGGAGCTTGTGACCTACAGCCTTGTTAAAATATCGTTAGTAGCAGCTCATTTTCGACGGCTGCAAACTCGCCAATGCGGTAGAAGTTCTGTAAATTGCAGGTACGTAATAACGGTAGGGTGATCCCCGGGAGATTGCGCACATTAAAGTGAGCCGCTCGATAGTCATGATGAGGCAACGGACTGGCTTTTCGCGGTAAACTTGTCTCTGTTGCCACGTGGGCAGTGAGAATGTTTTCACTCTCTCTCCAGGTTTTAGTGGTTTAACTTAATGTGAGACCACAGACTGAAATAAGTCTCTGACAGCCACGGCAGTGATATTAATGCTTTCACTTATCTCCCGTACTGAGTGATTTCATTGCATTATATTTAAGGGTTTTCGTTTATAAAGCTATAAACATTGTTAGGGTTGCGAACTTTGTTGGACACAGATAATGTACCTTACTTCAAGGGCAGGTGAATAAAAAATATATTTATAATAATCTAGGTTTTTCTGTAATTCATATATTTATATACTAAATACGAATTTTTCGCACTGCTGGCCTTTTCGTTATTTTTAAAAGGTTAATAACTGCTCCTGCAATATAAATATACCTTTGAATAAATGAACAAGAAAGTTATTGTTCTAATTTTGAAGGTCTTTCCCCCTGTTCCCGCTGGTTTGCACCCACACCAGTAAATGCTGAGGTGCGTGAAGAGAAGGTATGTAATATTTGTTTTAAAACTGCGTGCTCACTCAATCACTTTATTGTTAAACGTGAGCTATAACTTGTCGGAGTTATTTTTGGCAAAAAATTGTTGTGGCAATTCGTTAATTTTTTTTAAATTTATTTCTATAATATGTTTTCATAATGTGAATCATCCTTCCATCTAATGGGAAGTAAACTGAATTTATCTTGATCATTTTTTATTCGGTGATGTGATCGTTCAAGTAATTCAGTCTGAGCATTTCGGCCTTTTGATCCAGATGGAAAATTCATTATTAAGTATACGCCTGCTTATAAACATGGAGGAGGGACTGCATTAAAAGCAATATACTGGGACTCAACAGAAAACGGATATCGTAACGGCAATAACAGTGACAACAGGCGTTAACAGAGTGAAGTCAACAAGAACGATTTGACAACGGCAAAACGATCGAATGTTTCGACTCAGGGCTGAATGCACTGGACGGCTTCGACTGTTCCATTCGGCAGCTCCTACACACTAGTATCACTGAAAAGAAATGATTGAATAACAGACCTACGTATCCTTAAAACTAGCCGGCCGCGGTGGTCTCGCGGTTCTAGGCGCGCAGTCCGTAACCGTGGGACTGCTACGGTCACAGGTTCGAATCCTGCTTCGGGCATGGATGTGTGTGATGTCCTTAGGTTAGTTAGGTTTAAGTAGTTCTAAGTTCTAGGGGACTAATGACCACAGCAGTTGAGTCCCATAGTGCTCAGAGCCATTTGAACCTTAAAACTACAACCTACTGAATCGCCTGTTTTCATTTAGTTGCTCCCATAGATTGGTTTCACTGAAAAGAATGAATAATTCAATCGATATATAACTACGAGGGCGTGCTAAAAAGTAGTTCCTGCGAATTTTTCATGCGGGTACTCTTACAGCCTTTTTAAATAAAACGAATTTCATGTCTATATATCTATTTCTAAATTTAGTTACCCTGGTGACGAACACATTTCTCCCAACGAGTAGCCAGTTTGTTCATACCGTCACTATAGACTGACTGTATTGACGGAGGCTAAACCTCGCCTCTGCTTGTAGCGCTTCATCATTGTTAAAGTGAAGTCATCGAAGGCATTCTTTAAGTTTTGGAAACAGATGAAAATAGTATGGAGCCAAGTCAGGACTGTACGGAGGATGATCGATGGCACTGAACCCAAAGGGTAGGATTGTTGGAAATATCGCAGCGCCCCAGTGTGGTCTGGTATTGTCAGCTGAAGGAAAGGATGTTCCATGTGTGGAGGAACTCTTCGAATTCGTGTTTTCAGAAACTTATCACACACATCCACGTTAAACGCTACAATTCGAGGCCCTCTAGCAGCATAGGGTTGCAACTTGCGTCAGTGAAGAGGAACAGATACTGAGAACAGAATAAAAAATGCGAATGCTTCACTTTGCAGATCACCCTAATACAGCTCACTCAATCTATTGCTTTATTGTTTTAATTCGGCTGCCGCCATTACTAAGCCGGTGGTGAGTGGCTAAGGTTGTTAGTTAGACGAGTAGGTGGGGGTGGGGGGACGCGGAGGTGCGAGAAAAAGTTAAATTCCGAAGTGTGTCGAGTCTAATAATGAAAAGTGGAATATATGACTATTAATTGTGATTAAATGTTCAATGGAAGTATTTTTGATAAAGTAAATGACCGTATGGCCATGAGTTTTGAGTACTTTTGAAGATGGTGCAGTTTTACGTGATGTTAGCACATGGGAAACGTGCTTCTTAGGCGAACTTCAGTGAATTTCGTATATCTGGCGAAGTGACTTATCATTTCAAGAAAAGTCATTAATTATAGTTGCTTAGACACCGAGGAGCAGTAAGCAGGTTGTCTTGGTGCGCTGTTCAAGTAATTCCATCTGCAATAACATATAGAGAACCTCTCTAACTCATGTGATGGGCGTAAACTCTTCAATTACATGTTGAGAAAAAGGGATAGAGGAGGCAATTACAACCTATTTAACAGCATTTTTGGTAGTTTCACTGTATGTATTCTTCACATTTTCTCAAATAATGTGTGTTTCATCTTTTAGTGCTATGCAGTTAGGACTTTTGAAATGTTCATAACTGTGCTGAATGTTCCAGCACTTTAAACGGTCGCCTTGCTGCTCGGAGCAAGTAGTCAGTTATTAGCTATTACACAGGGAATAAAGTTAAGTGCTTTGCTGGACGGGGCAGTTCCCTTTGCAGGTGCTGCGGTTAAAGCCGTGCCTGCCATATTACTGATTCCGCCAGACCGCCGGCAGGCGTCGTGCAAGTTTCATGGCGACTGCGAAGTAGGGCCAGCTTGCCAATGGCAAAGAGCTTGTTCATGCTGGCGGTGCCACAAACTGGAGCACGTCCCCCCTATACAGCTTTACGAAATCCTTTCTGAAACTTCGATGAAAGACGTCCATGCTACATGGTTCTTTCATCAATAACAAATTACTTCTCCCGTACCTGCTAAAATAAAAACAGAAGACATCTACAGTAGTTCGTCTTTGCGATGTTACTTACGGAAAGCAACAGCTTAGGCATTACTTCAAATGAACGAGATTCTTTTCGTAGGAGCATCATATAATTGATGACCCCCCATGTTGTGACACAGCCTTACGACAGAAATTATCGACCGGTTACTGAAAATGACTTCTCACTGGAAATTCTTTAAACGGGCAGGAGCCATCTTTCCAGACACTTTGTGACCATAACGGCACTGAAACAGAGAATATCACAGAAAAAACCGAAACGTCAGGTTTTTTCAAGACATTTTCGATGAGGAAAGTTGCACTCTAGTTCTCGTTTCAAATTGCCCACTAGCGACAAATTGACATATATTGAAATAAGTGACGAAGGGGAGGAGTTGTGGCTGAAATCGCTTAACAGACGAAAGGCCACTGGACCTGACGAGGTCCAATTAGATTCTACACAGAATATCCTAAAGAACTTGGCCATCTTCTGCAGTAGCGTGACTATGTTTCTTGAGGAGCAAAGCGTTCCTAATGATTACAAGAAAAGCTAAGGTCATTCATATTTCCAAAAAGGGTCGTGGAATAGACACACGAAACAATACGCCTATATCTATGATGTCGGTCTATTGCCGAATTTTAGGAACATGTTTTATAGTCGGGAATTACGACATGTGTGGAGCCCGAAAGTCTACTCTGTAGGACCCAAAATGGTTTCCAGAAGCAATGATCGTGTGAAAACCATCTAGCCCAATTCGTCCGCGAGACACAGAAAGCAATAGATAAAGGCGCCCAGGTACATACAGTGTTCTTTGACTTTAGAAAGGAATTCGGTATAGTACCGCTCTGCCGTCTGATCAATAAAATACGAGCATATGGAATATCAGTCCAACTCTAGGGTCTTGAATCAAACGTTTCTAGCAAACAGATCTCAGTATGTATTCTGAGTGACGAAACGTAACTTTGGGCGTGCCGTTGTGTATAGAAAAGTAGCGACACTAGAAATGGTTCATGTGACTCTAAGCACTATGGGACTTAACATCTGAGGTCATCAGTCCCCTAGACTAGTAACTACTTAAACATAACTAACCTAAGGACACCACACACATCCATGCCCGAGGCAGGATTCAAACCTGCGACCCTAGCAGCAGAACTGTTCCGGACTGAAGCGTCTAGAACCACTCGGCCACATCGGCCAGCAGCGACGCTAGAAAATTGTAATAAAAGGAAGGGTGACCTGCAGAGAATCGATGTTTGGCGCCCTTCAACATAAACAAATGAAACGTATAGCGCGTGCAGCCAGAAAGACCATTTATTCTATGATTAAAAATTGTAGAACAATCACTGAAAGGTGACGTTTCCATAAAATTTCGAGGAGTATTCGTAGGGAGCGATCTCAAGTGGATAGACCACATAAAATTAATCGCAAATGAAGGACGTGCCAGACTGAGATTCATTGCAAGAATCGTCTGGAAATTTAGTCCCTCAACAAAGCAAGTTCCTTACAAAACACTCATTCCCCAAATACATCAATATTGCTGTCAGTGTGGGATCTTTATCAATAGGACTGTTAGCGGAAATAAAGAAAATCCATAGAAGAGCAGCACATTTCGTCAGAGGTTCATTCTTCCGGCACGAAAGCGTCTTAGAGGTGCTCCAGTGGCAGACGCTACAAGAAAGGCGTTCTGCATCACTTTATGGCCCACTGTTAAGGTCTCGAAAGCGCGTATTGCTAGAAGGTTCGAGCAATGTTTTGCTTCCTCGTAGGTATTTCTCGACGGGAGTTTCGAGCCTACACAGAGGCGTACTAGCAATTGTTCTACCAGCGGACAATACGCGACTGGAACAGGAAAAGGAAAAGTGACAGATAGCGGAGTTATAGCTGATTGCGAATATACGTAATTTAAAACGACTGATTAAGGCAGATAGGCTTTTCCATTTCTCAGCCGCCGTATCGCCACACAAGCCCTCTAAGCTTTCCTCGTCAATACGATGATAATTATGATAATGATGGTGAATTGGTTCGTATACACGGCTCGCGTGCGGAAGTACTACAGTCACATCTGTCTTCATTTATAAAGCGTTCAATGACAAAGAGGAATTAATATAAAAGTCTCGCATACTACAACAAATAATACTTTAGTTGACCAGTGGATTAAACAGGGAGGTGTCATTCACTCTGTAAGATAGTAAAACCTTGGAGTTAAGTGACTGAAATCCCACTCCAGGCAATATTTTGACTATGACCACACTCATGCAATGACTCAGAAAAAAATACAAATCCAAAAATTAATTAATGTCGATTAATGATATTTCGGGAATACATTTGTCTAGATAACATTTCTGAGTGATTAATGCTGCAAGATCACAGTTCAACGTAAGCGCGGGATAAGCCATTGAAAATGTGAAATTCGGGTATATTAATGTGTGGTGTAACCACCAAAATGTTGAACGCAAGCATGCAAAGGTGCATTGTGTTGTACAGATGCCGAATGTCAATTTGTGTTGCACTTGGTCGGTCAGTACAAAAACGCTTAATGTTGTTTGTGGATGAAGCTGGATATGTCTGATGGTGTCCCATATGTGCACAACTGAAGAGAGATCTGTTGATCGAGCGGGCCAAGGCAATATGTCGGCACTCTGTAGAGCGTCTTTGATTACATCAGCGGTGTTGGGGTGAGGGTTATCCTGTTGGAAAACACGACCAGGGTTAGTGTTCATGAATCACAGCACGATAACTGGAATCACGAGACTCACGTACAATCTTGCAGTGAGGGTGAGCGGAATAACTCCGGGGTTACCGCCGATGTCATACGAAGGAAGGCAGGACAACAGGGTTTAACGTACTGTCGACACCGAGGTCATTAGAGACACGATGTCATACGAAATCTCAATCCAGACTGTAGCTCAGGCGTAAGTCCAGCGTGTCTAGTACGCAAAACGTTTGGGTGCATATCCTCAATTGGCTCCCTTCCAACCAAGACACCGCCGTCACTAGCACTGAGACAAAACCAGCTTCCATCATAAAACACAACTGACCACCCTTCCCTCCAATGGGCTCTCCCTTGACATTGTCGAAGTCACAAATGGTGGTGATTTTCGGTCAGTGGAATGCACGCTATAGAGAGTCTGGCTCAGAGCTGTCCTCGAAGTAACCGATATTCAATAGTTCGTTTTGTCACTGTGGTGGCAACAGCTGCTCAAACTACTGCTACAGATGCAGTACGATGCGCCAGAGACACACGCCGAACACGACGGTCTTCTCTATCGGCAGTGCCGCGTGGTCATCTGTAACACAGTCTTCTTGTGACTGTAAATTCGCCTGATCACCACTGCAAGAAATGAAGTACAATGGCTACAGTACTGTCAAGTCTTTCTGTAATGTCACAGGTGAAACATCTAGCTTCTCGTAGCTCTATTACACGACCTCGTTCAAACTCAGTGAAGACACTGTAGTGTTAAAGGCATTCTTGACTAGTGCGAACTCATCATGTCCGATCTCAAAGGTAAGGAACGCGTGTATTTAAAGCAAAGCAGATTCGCATCCTCATATTGGCGATACTAGTGCCACTCTTAAGCGACTAGTGCTAAATTAGAATCAAAAACATCTTTTAAATGTAGAATCACGCCTGCCACCTTCCGTTTATGTTCCACAACTCATTCGTGGTCTTGGTGTTGCGAATTTGCTTCCGTCATTGCCTACACAAACCACGTAAAAGTCTTAAAATACAGAAAACTAAAAAAAAATTGATGTAGAATTTAATGAAGCTTATGTAATGGATAGTCCAGATAACATTAGAAAGGTGTCTGCTAGTCGGGTCTTTAATTTCCTCGCATCATATTTCACCTCTTGTGAACTGCAATGTTGTTTGATTACTGCTTTAGAGAACCTGCAGTAACCAGTTTTCAAATACAGTGTGTCAGGGTTATAAATGCAATGTGCTGTTTTTTTTTTTTATAAATGCAGTGTGATGTTCTTTTTTCTTCTCTGCTTCTATCAGTCTTATTGCAAACATAACACGTAATTTATTGATGGCTCTGAGCACTATAGGACATAACATCTATGGTCATCAGTCCTCTAGAACTTAGAACTACTTAAACCTAACTAACGTAAGGACATCACACAACACCCAGCCATCACGAGGCAAAGAAAATCCCTGACCCCGCCGGGAATCGAACCCGGGAACCCGGGCAGGATTCATGGTCACGAAGTAGATGAAGATAAGGAATTCTACTACCTAGGCAGAAAAATAACCAATGACGAAATAACCAAGGAGGACATCAAAAGCCGACTAGCACTGGCAAAAAGCCGTCTACTAGTATCAAACATATGTCTTAAGGAAGAAATTTCTGTGAACGTTCATTTGGACCACGGACAGTGAGAAAACCGGAACAGAAGAGAATCGAAGTATCTGCGATGTGGTGCTACAGACGAATGTTGAGAGTTAGTTGGACTGATGAGGTAAGGAATGAGGAGGTTCTGCGAATAATCAGGTAGTAAAGAATAAATAGAAAATGTTGAAAAATGGTTCAAATGACTCTGAGTACTATGGGACTTAACATCTATGGCCATAAGTCCCCTAGAACTTAGAACTACTTAAACCTAACTAACCTAACGACATCACACAACACCCAGTCATCACGAGGCAGAGAGAATCCCTGACACCGAGGTAATTTATTACTTGATGTTTTCAGTACAGTCGTAATTGCTCCTTTAAGTGGATTATCCTTTCAGTATAGACTAACAGTTCTGGGTTCGTCCATCTACATTTCAACACTTCACCTGCTACCCAGAGGAAAATAAGCATTAATAGCTTGCTCTCTCCATGTATCCTTAGAAGAACTAACCGACCTCAAAATCATGCTACCCCTAATAGCTAGTCTACAAATGAAGTAAATACTGATGTAATGTTGTTCACTATACTATCCTCAGTCACCAATGAAAATGTCTCCACTTATAACACTAACAACCTGTATATCAATAGGGACATTTTCGCAAACTCTTTGTCAAGTCACTGCATCAATATCAAAGCTTTGACAAGGCGGATGGCTCCCTGGCAGTAACGTTCGTCTGTGTTATTGCAACTGTGGCTTTCTTGTCAGAAGAAACTTCGTTGTTACATTACAGTACTTTGCAGTGCTACGTCTATTTGGCCCTGGTCGTAAATTGCAGACCTGCTTTAGAGGTCGCATGCTCTTCTGATGAGATCACCTTTGTTTGATGGGGAGCCGTAGAGGTGAACAGTCATTGCTACCTACAAGATGTCTGGTAAGATTTGTCCAATTCACGTTCAGTGCTGATGCAAAGTTTTCAATGTGAGGTTAGGTACATTTGTCTACAGGTATCACCCCGTACACATTTAATGGGCCACGTATTTTTGGAGAGGTTGCGAATTAATGATGTTGGGAAGCTATTAGTGCGTCATTTATATCTTCCATTTCATTTTGTGAAATCTTTACATCTCGATGTTAAATGAGCATGGACCGTAAGATTACTTTTTGTCCTTATGCTTCTGGATTACACTTACTACGATGCTGTCTTGATTTGTATGGTGAAGTAGGATTGTCACTACAAGACTGTAAACTGTGCCAGCTGACTTTAAATGTCGATATATTAACCACTAAAAGTACTTATTGCGAACCTATTTACCCGGAACATTTCATCCTTTATACTTGCTTTATTAAATGTACCGCCATCTTGGCTTACAACGGAGCTCAAATATGCTATTCACTGTCACTATCATAATTTGCAACTCAACTGCAGAATAGTCACTGAGAATTAAACATAATAATCAGCAGAAGCTCTTTGCTTGCTAGCTAGATTTCAGAAACTGAATAGTGTACGATTACGTATGATTTTCTGCTGGACGCTGATAAGAGACTTTTGGTTGCCCTGCTTCACTAATGCACTACAATATTATGCCAGATAGGAATTTATCCATTTATTAAACGTTCTTTCACCCACTTGAATATTTTCACATTCTCAATATATAGTTACACACCTGAGGAGACTGCACCACAATACAACTGAAAGTCATGAGCGGAAAGCTGACACACATATGCAAAGTAATATATTGTTTTCATGGAAGTATTTATTTTTGTCATACATACGGTATTTTGATTTGCAGGCCGATTATTTCCTGTTTCGAGAGCAATTCATGTTTCGCACACACAGAAACCTTACATATGGTACAAATGACAAACAAAGAATTGATAAAAGTTATTTATAAAACTTCCTGAGGGATTAAAGCTGTATTCCACTTTCTCGCATCTCACTAGATCAAAATTGTCAGTTGTAGATATCTGTCAGTAAAGAGGCCTTCAGTAGATGATATTCTTTGTTTGAGCCTCGTGTACGATTTATGTCAGAGACGATGTTTACCGACGTTATATTATCCATTATGGTTGTAGAACACCCCAGCTGTTTTCGTACATTGCACTGTAGGAATTACAGCAACCAGCCACAAGTTTCTTTTTAAAATTATTTTATTGTACCATTTCAGATGGTAGCATTGAATTCTTTGCAACTTTTACATTTTTGTCACAAAATATAACAGTTTGATAATTCTTACTTTACAAACGATTTTAAATTTGCGTCCTAAAATATAGCAAGTTTTTGTTATTACATTGTTTTACACTTATACATGCTCTGTACATTGTACTTACTTCCCGAAAAGTCGTCCTTTACATATTATAAGACAGAGATTAGATTTTCTTTTACAACACATAGTGATCAATGAACTGAATTAAAACCAAGTTGGCGGATATGTTGATTTCATTTGGTGCTTACTTGACGTGCCAAAGACCATGATATGTGTACAGATGTGGCACACTTCTGGAGATACTCAAAGATACTTCTACATAGTGAAGATGGTCGTAATGGCCAATGAAGAAGTTTCTCTCCGTCAATTTATTTCTATCATTTAAGAATATAAGAATTGTAAGTAAATTTGTATGTATATTTGTTTTCTTTAATCTATGTATAAGCAAGCAGTCGCCAAAGTTAATTGTGCAAATATAGAAAGTAATTAGTCCAGTTCACTGTTTATATCATAGCGGAGCGTACATGTAACGAGGCATGAAATTAGAATGAAATGAAATATTTCAGAGCAAATGTGTGAGGATAATATACGTATAGTCTGAAAGCTGTGCAGACGATTCAGGAAGCCTGCATGGGCTCTCAGTGTAACAAAAGTTTGCTCAAACAGAGTAACGATTTTCAGCAATGTAATAACTCGTTTATAATGCGATGCAGGATGGTAAGTTTTGATCTGCAACATGACGGATTGAAAGATATTACTCAATACTACCATTAGGTTCTATTTAACGAAAATGAAGCATACTACGAACCTTGTTTCGCCACGCGGAACAGTACTATTGAATTTCTGCACGCGGGATGCTCACTATAACTGTGAAAATATTTAGAACACATGTCAGCAGTCACCTGTATGTCACCTACTATACCCACAAGTGTTTGTTGAGGGCCCTACCACGACCCTCCACCTCTCCACAATCGTTTGGTTTAAGTAGTTCTAAGTTCTATGGGACTGTTGACCACAGATGTTAAGTCCCATAGTACTCAGAGCCTTTTTTTTAACCATGTGCAGCTTAACGCAATTTGATGTCAATAACACTGGCTTTCAGACTCTCAATAGTTTCTGAGTATGCCTTGACATTATTCACGAGATGTTGAGTTTGGTACAAAACAACTGAAATATGTAGAATTCCGTGGTCTGACGATGCTTTATACGAGGGTTGGAACTTTAATAGTGGCAACTATTTATTTACAGATCGTACAAAATAGATACGAGTTTCAAAGTTGTACTCACCTTCAAAGCAGTCATCAGAATTGTGTATTACCTGTTGCTAGCGATGTGGAACTCATAGGATACTCTTAGCAGTGTCAGTTGTGTTGACAGTTCTAGCTGCGCGGTGTATTGCCCGATGAATCTGTAGCAGGTCTGAAGCGAATGCCGCGAAGTCTTTTCTTCAGTTTAGAGTTGAACTTAGGGGGCCGTAAGTCAAGTGAGTGTAGTAGATGTTATAGCACTTAGTAGCCGCATAGGTCAAACAAATTAGTAACAGCTTGCACTGGACGTGCTTGAGCATTATCCTGCAAAATGATGGTCAGGTCCTGCAGAAAGTACCATCACTTCTGTCTCTACGCTCTTCATTTCTCGAACACAACCTACGGCCAGCCTAGAGACAGAAGTGATGACACTTTCTTCAGGACCTGACCATCATTTTGCAAGAAAATGCTCAAGCGCGTACAGTGCCAGCTGTTACTAATTTGTTTGACCTATGCGGCTACTAAGTGCTATACCACCTACTGCACTCCCCTGACTTAAGCCCTCGTGATTTCAACTCGACTTCTAAGCTGAAGGAAACACTTCACGTCACTTGCTTCAGAACTGCTACAAATTCGTCGGGCAATAGACCGCGCCGCTCAAACTGTCAACACAACTAGCACTCCTAAGAGTATCCTACAACTTCCATATCTCAACGGGTTATACACAATGCTGGTGACTACTTTGAAGGTCGGTAAAACTTTGAAACACGTATCTATTTTGTACGAGCTGTAAATAAATAGTTGCCACTATTAAAGTTCCAACCCTCGTATCATCACGATTTGATTTTTTGTATTCAAGAAGACAACGCAAGGAAAGTAACAGATTTTGCTTTCCTTTAGAAATATGGAATCTATTTACTGACGATTACGTTGCCTGTTAGAAGGCTAGCGAGAACACGATCTCCGACTAGCGGCGGCTTTCGTGCAAGTGAAGGTGCCCATTGATAGAGTACATGCCAAGTACATTTGGTACGTCTGGGTTAAAATACTGGCTCTAGTGTGATGTTAACAAGCACTACTTCTTGAACGGATTCCCTTACCGTCGCAGATATGAAACTCGCATTCCGAGCAAGGGTCTTGGTCAGAATGTCGTTATGAATTTGGCGCATCCATTCCTCAGCTGTGGTCGTAACATCGAGACTGACAGTCTCTTCGCCTACACGAAATCGGCGAATGAACTGAAATAAAAAGTAACAAGTGTAGTTACCACCCTTCGGAGATCACTCAAAGAGGTCACTCCTATGGCGTGTAGTGGAGACGATGCTTTGTACGCAACGCTCTTCTACAAGACGTATGACCATCTTGTTGAAGTATACAGACGGGTACTGAAAACGTACTTATTGTAACATGCATTCTAGATTTCAGGTGAATGAGAAGAAACTTCCAGAAAATATGAAGTTTCATAATGAAACTAGGACTGTGTTGATCCTGTTGACCACAAGACTAGACTCTACAGTAGGGCTTCACAACATTCGGCACGCAGCCAACATGTGGCTCTTTACGTATCTCACTGTGGCCCAAGGGAAAGGTTTTGATGAACGATCAGTTCTATATTTTTATATAATTATATATTTTTAGATCAATGCATTGTGATAATGAATCTACGTATCATTTAAAAAATCTTTCACTTATTAGAAATGGCAGTCCCTGAGACAGCTAGGTTAAAATAGGTTTACTTCATTAAAGTTGTTAGTAATCGATGTGCTTATGACAAGACGGTAATCGTGAGCTTGACTCAAGTGTTGCTGTCACTGAACAGCGGTCATAACAGAGACTGCACTGCTCATACGCTCCACTAAACACTAGGTATGCGCACCTGCCAAGTAGGACGCAGGTGGTGATACAGCGTGGGGAAATTGCTGGATCGGCTGATATACCACGCGGACAAAAGTCGCAGGTATAAGGTGATTATTTCATACACTCACAAGCAAACACTGCATGTGATTGTTACACTTTAAAGCGACGTGTGAAGTGTTCCCAGTACTTAAGGTTGTTGAAGGAGGAAAAACTGACAATTCCTGACAAATGTTTGCATCTCACCATTAGAATTGATTCATATATCCTCCTCTGTATCTGTTCTACCCTTGTGGAATTAATATTGCGGACGTAGTTGTAATTGAAGAAGAAAATTATTGTCAATTGTTACAAATTCTAATTCAGATATCTTGACACAAACCACTCATTAGCTACGAATGACAGTACTTGACATGAATGACACTGCACAGGCTTTAGTTCTAATCCGTGGTGTTGATAACAATTTCACTATCACAGAAGAACTGGCAGCACTGTGTTCCACGAAAGGACGAACACCGGTGGAGACATCTCTAATTGAGTGAAAGAATGTGTGACGAAGACAGTCGATTTGCGTTTTGATAATGTTGTCTTCATTTTTACCGATGGAGAACCTTCTCTGTGTGGAAATAACATTGGTGCAGTATCACTACTGGAAGAATTTCCCGGAAAAACAATAAGCAAATTCCACTGTATTGTTTATGAACAAGTTTTATGCAGCAGCGTTCTGAGATACGACCATACAATGTCAACTGCAGTTTATTTTATCTACTACATACAATCAAACGTGCTTAAATACTGGACGTTTCGTGGATTCCTCGAAGAAACAATGGGCACGAAATTCGAGGATTTATTGTATTAATCAGACGTGCGCTGTTTAACGCGGGGTAAAGTATTGCAGCGCTTTCTTGCACTAAGACAGGAAAAAATCGATTTTATGCTAAACGACCCAAACGACTTTCCTGGATTGAAAAAGGAAGATTGTAATATTGTCTTATATTAGAACAAATAGCCCTCGGTCACAAATATTAAGTCAAAATTGACCAGGTTTCGACGCTACTATGAGCGACATCTTCAGAATTAGACTAATTGTTCTAAAACATATTAGGTATATAATACATTAATAAAATTACAGTTTGTACTGACTGGAAAAGATGCAGTACTTACGAGTCACATATTAAAAAAGATCTAAGCTGCAAAGGCAACGTTATGAATAGTTGTGAGATGGCGAGCCGCTAAGGGCTACTCGTACTTGTGAACAGGGGTTGCAACAAGACAGAGGTGCCCACTTTAGAAAGTGTGGGCAAGTAAACATGGTGTTGCTAAGAGCGCCATCTAGTAGCCGCAGAAACAACTAGACTACTATACATTCGAAATTAGATACATGAAATTGTGATGTAGCTGATTCAGGCATAATGTAAGCACTAATAATAATAGGATGAAGTTACATATTTGTCTGCTTTAAATAGAGATACATTTTGTAACGTAAAAAACGTTCTGACATACAAGAAAAAGTAAAGATATGACAGAATGCGACATTTCGGTAAACTGCATGAGGAAATCTGAATCAAAGATCAAGCAATGGCTTTATACAGTCGAAAAAGTTTTTATTTCGCAGCTGCAGCTGTTCGTTGAGAATGAGGCCATCATGACGCGTGAGATGTTTGAAAATCTCCAATTCCTCTAAGACATCTAACCTACGCCCCTTCTTTTAGGTATGCAGAATATTTTTATCGTCTATGGCTTTAGGCACGTGTCCAGTAATTGAGAGATGATCGGCAAAGGATGAATTTAGGGGACTGGTGCCGTTCTTTCTCAAAAGATGTTCTCTATATCTGATGGTGAAAGCACGTCCAGTTTGCCCTATATAATAGGAGGAGCAGGTATCGCAGATGATCTTATAAACGCCAGAACTTTCTGTAAGGGAGCGAATGGATTTCAAATTATGAATGAAGCTTCTCTTTAGATTATTATTAGTAGAGAAGTCAAAATTGCAGTTTTATTTGTAGCGAAGCATGCGCTGAATCTGATAGGAAATGGGTCCTAATACAGGAATAGAAAAACATATTTTTGGATTAATTTCAGTGCATGAGGTGTTGAGCTTGGTAGTTCTTGCAGTTTTCTTATTTAGAATATCGTCCTCTATGTTAGGCGTATATTCATTATTGACTGCTATGGTTTTAAGTAAATTAATCTCCTCATTAAACTTTTCTGTTGAAAGTGGTATGGAGGTGGCTCGGTGGACGGCAGAGTGAAAAAAAGGCAATTTTTTGTTCTAATATAATTCTGACACGATCACTGAACCTTAGCAGCTATGTTCAAAGTTTTTTTTCTTTTTTGTTGACTTATATTTTCTCATTGGAGTGGCAGATAAACTCAGAAATACAGGAAATAACCGCTGTTTATATCCATCTGTCAGCAACAGTACGTGCTTTCAAAACGAAATTTGCGCTCTTCAGAACCCAATTGTTGAAAGTAGACATAACCCATTTTCCTACTTGGAAAACGATTTCTTCACATAAATATGCTGTCCTAGGAAGGAAATGTTCTCGCGACATTGATAATTTAATTGAAAAATTTGTGAAGAGATTTGCGTCGTCAAAGCAGGAGGAAATGATATTCCGGATTGTTGAAGATCCTTTTTCCTTAATCCGAGAAGAGTTACCTGACTGGAGATCAAGAGAAATTCAGTATTCTCCAATCTATAAATCCAAGCACACGGAACAAGATCTTGATTCCTACAAAAACTTCGAGAAAAATAAATTTAATAACACAAGAGAAGCAGCAATGAAGTAATTCAGTATGTTTGGCAGCACTTACATATTTGAACAAACACTTTCTGTTCTGACGTTAGGTGAAAGCAAATTTCGCTATTCTGTAACTGACAAATACTTAGAACACATAGAAAGAACTTCAACGTTAATTATGACTCCAGACTTTGGAAAACTTGTGTCATGTCTCACATTAAAATTGTGTTTTAGTGTATTATCGTTTTATACTGTTTTCATAGTTAATAGTTTGTCATGTCAGTATGTTATTACAACAGTAGTTCCTCATTGTAATTAAATGTGTTTTTAACGAAAAAAATTGTGAATAATTCATTTATTCACGAGCTCAAAATAAATTTCGTAGCGTTTCACCAAGTTTAATATTTTGAGTTGCTGCTTACTTTACCCAGTCTATAGCTATATAATGCGTCAACTATTCCTATGTCACAGTTCAAAGAAATTATGTAATAAAGTAATAATAAATAATTGTAATAATCATTGTTTATTATAAATTTTAAAGATGATACTAAACAGAATTGACCAACAAGTCTACAGTGGCCGCCGTTTTAGAAACTAGATTGGTCTGGTCTCAGAGTAGATTTCAGTTCTGCAGCCCTGGCCTATAATGTCCAAGGTGGCACCCACCGTGCATATCTTTCACAAAATTTTTGAAATTGGCGTGATCATTGCTCATACCATTGTAAAGTTACTCACTTCAAATAAGATTTCAAGGGGAGACTTTGTCCTCAGAGTAACAGCTGAGCTTGCTGGCACCTACTAACTATCGAGAGGAGCCAATGTCCGCGTAAAGGCACACGGTGCCGGCACTGGCCAACCTGGAAACAGACAAGGAATGAAATGGGAGTGAAACATCACGCGTATGTTTCAAGTTCAAGAATTGTGTGTGTAAAAGTTACGAAGCCAAAACTCTTGTCGAATTTCTGAACCGTGAGCCCATACCAGCTTAGACAATTCTGTCCTCCCCTTCGTTCCTAAATATTTCCGAATAATTATAATTTTGGAGAGAAAGTGTTCTTATACTTCTGTTCCTTAATTGCAATAAGCAAAAAAGTACGCAGACGATTCTAGTTATGTGCTGCATTATAGAATGTATTACAAATACTCAGTACTTGCTTCATTTGTCTCCAAAAGTAAAAATGCTGTTCGTACTCATGTAAAGAAAGTGTTTTGACTCTGTTCCAACTTTCTTATAAAGTAAAGCCGTGTAATGTTCTTGTACTTACTTGTTTTAATAATGTTTTATAAAATCTGAGGAATCTCTTGTGTAAAATTTAAAATAAACAACGTTCATTACTGAAAAGTTATTTTGGCATGTATTATTCATTTTAGAGACCTATCTATCTATTATCTAATTTGGTTACACCATAGAGTCTTCCTGAACTTACTGTTAAGATGGCGACATCGAAAACACTACCCAATTATTAATAAAAAGGTAATTTCCTATTGTTCGTCAGAAATGACCAGCATAATACTTCAAGGGGTACAGTGAAGTCCGGTGTTGCTAGTTCTAAGACAGAAAAAAGAATTGTGGGAAAAAATATCACACCCAACATTACTGTGTACTACAAGATAACTGTCACTCTCTCAATATAACACTGATGCTTCAGTATACTTTTAAAGAGAGAAGGAAGGATTAAGCAACTTTACTCATGGCAACAGAAGAAATTTTATTTTAAAGACTGTGTTGGATTTACAGCTGTTATGAAGACGCTGTTGTGAAATTATGCTCAACTAAGGTAACTGGGTAGTACTGTACACACGAATCTTTAGCCATCCAAATATTCGAAGAATTTTCATGTCTGAATGTCGTACCATCGAAAACTAAGGTGTTGCCATCTGTTTAATCCACATCCAACGTATGTTTGCATAGGAAACATTGGGCAAGTGCGGAGCATAAACCCGGGAATATTGCACAAACGCAGCTTGCGGGATGCAGAAATATAGAGGTCCAGTGCCAGTTTTACAATATAAAAAAGTGTCGAAGTACTCAATCTAAGGGAAGAAATCGAATTGGTGATAACTACAGAATGCAGAAAGTAAGAAGCTCTTTAGTTTCCTATCAAACAGGTTTCATCAAACCTATCCCTCCTACACAGTAGGATCCACAAGACTGTCAGAGTAGCAGGACATCAGAAAAGAGCTGCACATTGGAAGATTGCGAATTTCAATGAATGATGACTCGTAAAATGAAACGTTAATAGGGTTTCGGAAAAGTAATTTCAACTGTGTTAGAAACAGATACATTCATTTAATTTTTTATTACTAACGCAAACGTGGAGGTAGGCATTTAGCCTGAAGAAAAGCAATCATTTGTACTGTAGATAAAGACTCAAGCTGATAATTTCAGTAGGAGAGGCTAAATAGTGAACACAATTCAAGCACACGGCTGTATAACAAAGGCGTATTATGTCTCACGGGAGATGAACGATTACTCCCTGTCCATAAATCGCCTGCTTTAACCATTGAACGATTCTGCTCAGTTAAATTGCAAATGAATAACGTAGAAATGAATGAGTGTTGTTGTTGAGAATTGTTATTTGTTCAGTTACCACCATCGTTTTGTGATTGGTAATGTTTGGACAGGTCGTTTGAAAGAGCAGAAATTCTATTATCGACAATAAACGTTCTCTGAAAAAATACGAGTGTTGACTGCAGTATATTCCGACACAAAATAAGTAGTGTGTCATCCATGAAATTTATAGTACACAAAAACGTGCCACTGTGCATACTATACACACGAAGAAGCTAAATGCCGATTAAAGTAATACTAAATAAAAGCAACAGTCATTTCTTCATAGAAGAAAACACGCACAGAATTTCGCTTTTGTCGTCATATTTGATGATAAACGCGGAAAATTATTAGAAAATTGTCTCCTATGTATTTCAATAAGCTTCATGTTATGTTTGCCGCCCAGGATGAAACTGACATACGTCCATTATCAAAAACAGGAACTCGAGCCACAAAAAAGCACCTACGGAAAAATTAATAAGATTCCGCTGCCAAAAAAAAGCGTAAGTATCAAAGAGACACTGAATAAAAGTGTTTCAATTAATTCTAGACAATAACAGCAAAATGAGACTACACTCCTGGAAATTGAAATAAGAACACCGTGAATTCATTGTCCCAGGAAGGGGAAACTTTATTGACACATTCCTGGGGTCAGATACATCACATGATCACACTGACAGAACCACACGCACATAGACACAGGCAACAGAGCATGCACAATGTCGGCACTAGTACAGTGTATATCCACCTTTCGCAGCAATGCAGGCTGCTATTCTCCCATGGAGACGATCGTAGAGATGCTGGATGTAGTCCTGTGGAACGGCTTGCCATGCCATTTCCACCTGGCGCCTCAGTTGGACCAGCGTTAGTGCTGGACGTGCAGACCGCGTGAGACGACGCTTCATCCAGTCCCAAACATGCTCAATGGGGGACAGATCCGGAGATCTTGCTGGCCAGGGTAGTTGACTTACACCTTCTAGAGCACCTTGGGTGGCACGGGATACATGCGGACGTGCATTGTCCTGTTGGAACAGCAAGTTCCCTTGCCGGTCTAGGAATGGTAGAACGATGGGTTCGATGACGGTTTGGATGTACCGTGCACTATTCAGTGTCCCCTCGACGATCACCAGAGGTGTACGGCCAGTGTAGGAAATGCTCCCCACACCATGATGCCGGGTGTTGGCCCTGTGTGCCTCGGTCGTATGCATTCCTGATTGTGGCGCTCACCTGCACGGCGCCAAACACGCATACGACCATCATTGGCACCAAGGCAGAAGCGACTGTCATCGCTGAAGACGACACGTCTCCATTCGTCCCTCCATTCACGCCTGTCGCGACACCACTGGAGGCGGGCTGCACGATGTTGGGGCGTGAGCGGAAGACGGCCTAACGGTGTGTGGGACCGTAGCCCAGCTTCATGGAGACGGTTGCGAATGGTCCTCGCCGATACCCCAGGAGCAACAGAGTCCCTAATTTGCTGGGAAGTGGCGGTGCGGTCCCCTACGGCACTGCGTAGGATCCTACGGTCTTGGCGTGCATCCGTGCGTCGCTGCGGTCCGGTCCTAGGTCGACGGGCACGTGCACCTTCCGCCGACCACTGGCGACAACATCGATGTACTGTGGAGACCTCAGGCCCCACGTGTTGAGCAATGCAGCGGTACGTCCACCCGGCCTCCCGCATGCCCACTATACGCCCTCGCTCAAAGTCCGTCAACTGCACATACGGTTCACGTCACGCTGTCGCGGCATGCTACCAGTGTTAAAGACTGCGATGGAGCTCCGTATGCCACGGAAAACTGGCTGACACTGACGGCGGCGGTGCACAAATGCTGCGCAGCTAGCGCCATTCGACGGCCATCACCGCGGTTCCTGGTGTGTCCGCTGTGGCGTGCGTGTGATCATTGCTTGTACAGCCCTCTCGCAGTGTCCGGAGCAAGTATGGTGGGTCTGACACACCGGTGTCAATGTGTTCTTTTTTCCAGTTCCAGGAGTGTAGATGTACTTTGACAAGATGAGTTTGCGCTGATTTACTGAGGAAATTTTTTATTGCCTATCTCCAAATCTGATCTACCAGCAGTAATCTCAAACGTAGACAAGGAATCGAATGTGTATTAACTGGCTCACCGAACATATTACTCCTTCCAAAGCTTCGTAGAGATATGCTTGTAATCTGTCTTCAGCACTTCAATGGTACGGCACAGGGAGTACGGCAAAAATAATTCCACATCATTTGGTGACTAATGTTATATGTTCTGTTCTTCTGTGCAAGAAATTCTATTACACATATATAAACGTTCAGTGAGGCCTTTCGTTGAAATCCTGGTTCAATAAAAGATTCCTGTCATGTAATCATATTCGTAAAAATCACGTACAATTTAAATAATCTCTAAGTTTTCATGTATCTTTTCAGGAATATGGATTCCCATGTACAAGTAACACACCATAAACTGCTAATATGTATTTTATGTATATGAGGGGTTTTGCTAAAATACCTCGAAAATTATCCAAACATTTAACCATTTGTAAAATAGATGTTCCCTCACCTTTGCGCAAACACTATTGGCGGGGATTACGCACAGCGAGGTCACGCTTTAGTGGCGTGAGCAGCTAAGGTTGGACAACGCTGGAAACCTTTCCGTTTTCAGTACGCTGGATCGGGTACAGAACGTCAGAACTGCATCCGCAGTAACTCCGAGCAGGTGTCGAAGAACATGAAAATTATTTTTCTTCTTATCTCCAAAACATAAGAATTTATCTGCAAACATCTAGAAGACGTAATCTACATCTCGACTTTGTTCATACCTGTGGACGAAGGTACTGAGAGAAAGCAGAGCTCCGAACCAGCTTCACAAAGAACAGCTGCAGTAATGTAATTCAACTGAGAGCTCCAAATGTATACTAAAATAAGCAAAGTTGTATCTTGATTTGTAACGCACGGCACATAACACAGAAATAGAAAATAATTAGTTTCTCATTAAACATTTACAAATACAATCGTGTGTAAAACTTACGGATGAAAGCAACTTACACGTTACGTGTCAGTGTTAAGTAACATATAGGGGGCAGCCACACAAAAACGGGACTGGCTTAAGAAAAAGAAACTTTATTATTTGAAAAATGAACTACACAACTGTTAATACTTTAGTCTTACTGTGAGACAAACCCATCAAGGTGTTCATGAAAAAACGTTTTCGGTTGCCTAGAGAACCATGATTGTTCAGAGACGTGGATCCCATCGTCCGAAGCACATCGACGGCCATGATTACCTTTTATCAGGGCTCCAAATATATATAAATCGCTTGGGAAGAGATCGGGATTATATGGACGATGTATAAAGGCTTCCAGGGGATACTTCCTCAGTATAGATGCAGCAAACGGCCAGCCAAATGCCAAATGGGGACATTGTTGTTTCTAGTACATTGCAGAAGCTTCATTGGAAAGCAGTGACACACACACACACACACACACACACACACACACACACACACACATACACACACCATACAATCCCAGTCCATTCCCGTGCGAGTTCCATACTTTTGCAGTTCTGAAGAAAGGCAAACGTGGCCGTCCGTTTGCTTCGAGCGAAGAGGTGCACGCCTGGGTACAATCATGGTTCCGTAAGTAACCCGCAACAAATTCTATGAAGGTATTAACCGTCTTATCTCTTTGTGGAATGAATTATTAACTGTTATGATGATTATTTTAAGATAATAAACAGCTTACTTACTTCATTCCAGCCGTCTCGTTTTCATTTGACTGCCTCTTACACCTCGATGAAACTTCGACCACACATTGAATGAACAAGAGAGAATAACTGAAAGAACTAAACAATCAGACCCAACGAAATGTCACTTTTATTCAAAACCAATAGCGGAGCCATCGCTATTCATGATGTTCTCTTGGACATTACAACATTGCGATCACCACGGACAGTAGCGCATGCCGTGCAACTTGGTCTCTTGCCGTCCAGAAGGTTGGCCAGGAGTTCTTGTGTTTGGGCGTTCCATCCCTCCACAAATGGGACTGACAACAGTCAGATGGTTGCTGGTGGACCTGAATATGCTTCAGAACGTCTCCACAACGCATCCTACAAGTACTCTATGGGATTCGACTCGAAAAAAAAGGGGGGGGGGGCAGGTCGTCAATTCGCCAAATAACCCCTCGCACTAAGAGCTCCTAGTCATTATTTCTGAACGAACTATGTGTTACCATACAGTACGTCCAGCCTTGTCATACATAACCATGACAGTCGACGCGCCATCGTGTGAGAGGCATAACGTTGCATGAGCGTACGTCCCCAGAATCCCTGAACAAGGCACACTCACCATAAAAGTTAGACACTATACTCCCAGGCTCATGTACGTCTTTTCAGGAGTGTATTAGGCATCGAACAGAGGAGGTGGAGGAGCTCTTAGAAAGAAGTATACTGGATGAAACTTCTGGTCTGTCCTTTTCCCCGGCTTAAATCCCATATGTCACGTGAGGTGTGATGGGGAGATACATTGCGCACGCCTATTTGTACGAACGACTGTCCAGTTTATCAACCGCACTGGAAGCAGAATAGAACACTCTCCCACAAGAACTCTTTACCACCTTGTGGCTAGCGTGAGCATGTTCATACACCTTATTAAGAAATATGGCCCGCCTTGTGTTCGGTAATGCCCAGGGGAAAATAATAAACACATAAAAAATGGGTCAAATGGCTCTAAGCACTATGGGACTTAATATCTGAGGTCATCAGTCCCCCAGACTTAGTACTACTCAACCCTACCTAACCTAACGACGTCACACACATCTATACTCGATGCAGAATTCGAACCTGCGACCATAGCAGCAGCATGGTTCTGGACTGAAGCGCCTACAACCGCTCGGCTACAGCAGCCAGCCGTCAAAAAAGTTTTTCCATCACTACGGTTCCGATACTTCAGGAACCTGTACAGAAAATTTGATTAGAGATGAACATAAACGTCATTTCCGCCCATTTTCTCAAGAGAACCACACGTTGATTGTTGTACCACCGTACAGCGAGACCTTCAGACGGGGTGGTCGAGATTTCTGTACGCAACGGTACCTCTAATACCAGTAGCATGTCCTCTTGCATTGATGCATGCCTGTATTCGTCATGGAATACTATCCACAAGTTTATCAAGGCACTGTTGGTCCACATTGCCCCACTCCTCAATGGCGATTCGGCGTATAATACTCAGAACGGTTGATTGGACACGTCGTCCATAAACAGCCCTTTTCACTCTATCACAGGCACATTCGATAGGTTTATGTCTGGAGAACATGCTGGCCACTGGCTCAGAACAGCTCATCGCTTATGCATCTAAGACGATGACCCCAGCACAACGGAACTACTCCCAGATTGAAAAGGAGGCCCTAGTGATAGTGTTCACCGTACAAAAATTTCACATCTGTCTCTTGGGGGCATAGTTCACCCTGCTGATGGCCCATAAACCCTTAGTTACGCTTTTCCGACCCTACTCTTACCTTCCAGAGTGGACGACTCAATGTATTCAGTGTTGGACATTATTTTTATGGAATTACGCTTACACCATCTGGTATAAGCCCACCACCCACTATGCCAGTGCAGATACTTTGTCACGTATCCCAGCAGTCCCCAATCCTGCGTTTGACTAACAGCAGGTCCTCTGATTTCACATTAAATCCACCCAGTGGGCCAGTGGGATGCACTGGATGGCCTGCATCTTATGGCTGCTCACATTACCACAACTACACGCCGATACCCTATCCTGCAGCAGGTTCTCTACTATATGGTCCATGGGTGTCCCTCCTATATTACTTGTTGTATACAGACTGATTTCAGCCTCTGGCGCCGCCTGTTCCACAGACCCTCTGTGGTCGATGATGTCCTTCTGTTGGTCATGGTGTTGGATGCCCATTGGGTGGTCATCCTTCCAGATTTGACGCATCATGTTCTCAGTTTGTTACACCGCAGGCACTGTGGTATGTCCCGCATGAACGTTTTGGCTCACTGGCACGTGTATTGACCCAGCATCGATGACGATATTGACCGCCTGGTCACCGGGTGCACTTTGTGTGCGTGTCACCAGCCAAGCCCCCCTCGGTTGATCGCACCCTGGCCTGTGCCTCGCCAGACCTGGGATTGCATCCATCTCTATTTTGTGGGCCCGTTTTTGGGGTCCAAGTGGTTCTTACCGTTAAGGCCTACTCCAAATATCCATCTATCGTCCGCAACGCGTCCACCACCATAGAGGCCACACTCATGGCCTTGGCCCAGGTTCTCGCCATTGAGGGCCTGCCTGACATTGGTCTCCAATAATGACCCCCAATTCACGGCATCCTCCTTCCACAACTTCAGTCAGGCCAAAGGTATCAAACATATCAGCCGCCTGTCTTTCCACACTTCCCCCAATGGCGAAGTGGAGAGACTTGTCTGCACATATAAACAACAGTTGACGAATGTGGTCAAAATATCTCCAACTACGTCGGCCCTCAACCTGTTCTTGAGCATGTGTCGCATCACGCCAACTGACGGCCATAGTCCGGCGGAGCTCCTCCATAGGCGACAGCCGCGAGCCCCGCCCCATTTGCTGATGCCGTCTCACTCCCACCCCCTCTCCCAGCCCTCTGAACAGTATGCCTCTGGTGTGGCCATGTGGGCCTGCGTGTATGGAATTGAGGCAGGGTGGGCGCCAGCCACTGTCATCGTGCCACATGGGCAGTGTGAGACGTCAGTGCAGACGTCGAAAGGGTCGGAGCGCCACCATCATAACCAACTCTGCCTGCGTACCCCCGCCTCCTCCTCTGCTTCCTCCTCTCTCCTTCGAGTCGTTGTCACTGCCCCCAGTTGCTGCCTCCCCGTGAGCCTACCACCGTCCATACCATCCCCCAGGTGGATTGGAGGCTCCCTCCACCAGCCTAGCCTCTGGATCAGCCAACCTGGATACCTTGGATGTACCTTCCTCTGGCGGTCGACGTGTCCTGTCTTCTACCATCTGCGTATGATGTGAGGTCACCACTGCGGAGCACGTGGTCCCAGAGGCAAATAGCGACGTACCCTGCCTTTCACTCAGCGAGGAAGTATGATATTACAGTGGATCTCTCGATATCTCGCTTACAGACATCGGGGTTATTTTGCTTATTTCCGTACACTGGTGGATTTTGTTGATTTCGTGAGGTTTTTCTTGTGACCCCGTAGCTTCTTGCATGTTGTTGTTCTTGGTGTCTTGCTTGGTCGTCTGTCGTTGAGTGTCCATCATTTCAGTTCGTCCGTCTTGTTTGTTCGCTGGCCGCTCCCGTTCGGTCCTGCCATGCTTTCGTTCACGGGCACTCCACGACTGTTCCGGTCGCAGTTACAACAAAAGGGAAGGAGGAGGTGTCATGGAGAGGGGAAGGATGAGTTGGCTGGCGATAAGAGAGATGGGGATGGAGAGGTGGGAAGAAAGACTTGGACAGACGGTTGAGGGGAAGATGTACAGAGAGACGGGAGTGGAGGAGATGGACAGTCACGTTGTACACGTATCAGATGGTCCATGGATTTATGTACTGTGGCGACCTCTGTACCCCAAAAGTCGATAAAGCACTAGAAAAGTTTTGACAGTTTATAAAGTTTCGGACAGCTTTCAGCTGCGATGTTCTGTGTACTTGTCAACATAGCCTAAGTTACTGACGCATGTATATAAACGTCAACGTAGCACTAGTAACACTGAGGCGACGCCTCACCTGATTTGAGGCAGGCGTGCTAGGCAGTGCCCCTGCTCACTGCATCTGTCCGTATTCATCTCATGCCGCAGGGACAACAGCATTATGTCAAAGGTAATCACAAACGGATAGCTTTCGCATATTTATTCCACGTAACATACCTCTACCATTAAGCAATGAGCGTCTCTTAGTGCTCTGAAGATTTTATGCAACACTGGTCTACGAGATAGAAGTGCGACGTGATACACAAACCATTGGCCATTACCATTGCAACAGCAGCTTTGAGATATTGACGTTGAGACGTACACAAATTGGCGTCGTTTAATTGAAGGAGGCAAGCGCGCGTATGGACTGTGTCACATCCATCCCAGCTCTGTGTTTACATATCACGCCAAGGCGACTACAGGAGTACGTACAAGGCAACAAAACACGGCCCTTCCTCTTATTTTTGCAACATACTATATCTTCCATCGTTACGCAGTCTGCTGTTGTCACAGTTCCTATGAGGAAGTGTATGGCAATCGGCCAAATATACCGACGGTACAATAAACGTACAAAAACCCGTAGACAAGAAATTATCCAGGAAATTACGAGAAGACTTGCAACGCTGCTCTCCTATGCTTCTCCATATAGAAGCTCGTGACGGACCAACGGCATGACACCCTCAACAGACAGCCAACTCTGGCGTCCATAGCGTCAGAGACGATCAGGAGCTTACCGGCCGACTACAGTATGACACTGAGCGAACTGCTGCATCAAGAGCCTTAGAGACGGAACGACTGTACGTCGCTAGATTGCGGTGTGTGCACAGCTGCTCACACAGCGTCAGAGACAAAGGAACAACATGAGCTAGTGTTACGAGATATGGGACAGAGGACATCAACTTCTAGAAACACAGAGACATTGCGACAGTGTGAGGCTCGATTACAATCAGCATTACAGTCAACTGTGTATATTGCGTTCTCTTTCCTTTAATGTGGATGATGTAACGTCGGGATTGCTGCACAATTTACGTAATTCTCTCTGCGAATAGTCCGTAATTTGTATGCTGCGGTCTCGATTACATGGGAATGAGATTTTCTCGATATAACACTGCAATAACCGTTCACGTTATCTCATTAACAATTACAGACTGGAATAAATAAACACTACACCCTTGCTCACAGAGAAGAAGGGAAAAATATGTGGACACGAAGAGGGAGTACTGAACTATGCGTCAGGATGCTTACGGGGGCCAAGCAGCGGCGAAAAGGCTAGTAGGATAATATAACCCGACAGCAGAAACGACCAGTTGTCCTACTGAAAAATCTGCGTGGTATAAGTGTGGGCAAAGAAAAAATTGCAGCTGATCCCATAGTCCGAGTCGAAGAAATGCGGTGCTTCACAGTATCAACAACTACAATTTCAACATAAACGAAACCGAGACCAATTAATTTTTCATGGGGATAAACGAGTGTTGCCACGAAAAGTTCTACCTAATGCGTGTTACTTGCAATACCGCCAAACCAGCCATCATGCATGTCTTAACAGCATTTATTCGACATGATGTCAATACAGTCCGTATGATGAAGATTGTTATTGACCCACCACTACTCACTACAACATATACAGTCAACTATACCTTGACCACAAGGATTTCTGCAAACAGGAAATAGATAAGCCACTATCTGAAAAGGATGTTGCCGCACCACGTTCTGAATACCGACCTATTTACGTTCTTCTTGCGCAGTTCTAAGCCTTAGAATATATAGGCCACAACCAGCTACCAAACTAACTAACTCCAAACACCTGCTAGAAGAATATTAATGCCGGCCAGTATGGCCGAGCGGTTCTAGGCGCTTCAGTTTGGAACCGCGCGACCGGTACGGTCGCAGGTTCGAATCCTGCCTCGGGCATGGATGTGTGTGATGTCCTTAGGTTAGTTAGGTTTAAGTAGTTCTATGTTCTAGGGGACTGATGACATCAGATGTTAAGTCCCATAGTGCTCAGAGCCATTTGAACCATTTTTGAAGAATATTAATCTTTCGGACATGTGCAAAAGAACAGATACGTTTTGTGATCTTGCAGCTCTCGAAGAATGAAATTACTACGAAATCAGACCATTAGTTGCTTACAGGGGTTGATAAATATCAACGGAGACAGTTGAAAATATTTGTGCTGACCGCGACTCGAAACCGGCATCTCCTGTCTATACGGCAAGCACTCTATCCGACTTTTTTGTTTTTGTTTTTAAGGAACCGCTACAGGAATAGGACGATGGGTAGGGCAGGGGTCGACACCCGAGGCCTGCCCATCCCGTCGTCATTCCCACACAATGTGTTCTAGCATCTAAGGATCAGGGGAGAGGATCTAGCGGGTTTGTCTATGTCTATGTTGTTGTCAAACGTATCTCGTCATGTCTTGAACTTCAGCCTACTCTTAATCACTACTATATTGTGATCTGAGTCTATATTTGCCCCTGGGTACGCCTTACAATCCAGTATCTGATTTCGGAATCTCTGTCTGACCATGATGTAATCTAATTGAAATCTTCCCGCATCTCCCGGCCTTTTCCAAGTATACCCCCTCCTCTTGTGATTCTTGAACAGAGTATTCGCTATTACAAGTTGAAACTTGTTACAGAACTCAATTAGTCTTTCTTTCATTCCTTGTCCCAAGCCCATATTCTCCTGTAACCTTTTCTTCTACTCCTTCCCCTACAACTGCATTCCAGTCGCCCATGACTATTAGATTTTCGTCCTCTTTTACATACTGCACTACCCTTTCAATATCCCCACACACTTTCTCTATCTGTTCATCTTCAGCTTGCGACGTCGGCATGTATACCTGAACTATTTTTTGAAGTTCTCTAACGCTATAGATACAACAATAAGGAATAGCAAAGTAGGCAGCACAGTTGAAGAGGAATGGACATCTCTAAAAAGGGCCTATTTCTTGAAGTTCTCTAACGCTATAGATACAGCAATAAGGAATAGCGCAGTAGGCAGCACAGTTGAAGAGGAATGGACATATCTAAAAAGGGCCATCACAGAAGTTGGGAAGGAAAACATAGGTACAAAGCAGGTAGCTGCGAAGTAACCATGGGTAACAGAAGAAATACTTCAGTTGATTGATGAAAGGAGGAAGTACAAACATGTTCCGGGAAAATCAGGAATACAGAAATACAAGTCGCTGAGGAATGAAATAAATAGGAAGTGCAGGGAAGCTAAGACGAAATGGCTGCAGCAAAAATGTGAAGACATCGAAAAAGATATGATTGCCGGAAGGACAGACTCAGCATACAGGAAAGTCAAAACAACCTTTGGTGATATTAAAAGCAACGGTGGTAACATTAAGAGTGCAACGGGAATTCCACAGAGAAGAGAGCAGATAGGAGGAAAGAATACATTGAAAGCCTCTATGAAGGTGAAGATTTGTCTGATGTGATAGAAGAAGAAACAGGAGTCGATTTAGAAGAGATTGGGGATCAAGAACTGGAATCGGAATGTAAAAGAGCTTTGGAGGACTAACGGTCAAATAAGGCAGAAGGGATACATAACATTCCATCAGAATTTCTAAAATTATTAGGGGAAGTGGCAACAAAACGACTATTCACGTTTGTGTGTAGAATATATGAGTCTGGCGACATACCATCTGACTTTCGGAAAAGAATCATCCACACAATTCCGAAGACGGCAAGAGCTGACAAGTGCGAGAATTATCGCACAATCAGCTTAACAGCTCATGCATCGAAGCTGCTTACAAGAATAATATACAGAAGAATGGAAAAGAAAATTAATAATGCGCTAGGTGACGATCACTTTGGCTTTAGGAAAAGTAAAGGCACGAGAGAGGCAATTCTGACGTTACGGCTAATAATGGAAGCAAGGCTAAAGAAATATCAAGACACGATTATAGGATTTGTCGACCTGGAAAAACCGTTCGACAATATAAGATTCTGAAAAAAGTAGGAGTCTATAGGGAGAGACGGGTCATATACAATATGTACAACAACCAAAAGGGAATAATAAGAGTGGACGATCAAGAATGAAGTGCTCGTATTAAGAAGGGTGTAAGACGAGGCTGTAGCCTTTCGCCCCTACTCTTCAATCTGTACATTGAGGAAGCAATGATGGAAATAAAAGAGAGGTTCAGGAGTGGAATTAAAATACAAGGTGAAAGGATATCAATGATACGATTCGATGATGACATTGCTATCTTGAGTGAAAGTGAAGAAGAATTACATGATCTGCTGAACGGAATGAACAGTCTAATGAGTACACAGTATGGTTTGTGAGTAAATCGGTGAAAGACGAAGGTAATAAGAAGTAGTAGAAATGAGAACAGCGAGAAGCTTAACATCAGAATTGATGGTCACGAAGTCAATGAAGTTAAGGAATTCTGCTACCTAGGCAGTAAAATAACCAATGACGGACGGAGCAAGGAGGACATCAAAAGCAGACTCGCTATGGCAAAAAAGGCATTTCTGGCCAAAAGAAGTCTACTAATATCAAATACCGGCCTTAATTTGAGGACGAAATTTTTGAGGATGTACGTCTGGAGTACAACATTGTATGGTAGTGAAACATGGACTGTGGGAAAACCGGAACAGAAGAGAATCGAAGCATTTGAGATGTGGCGCTATAGACGAATGTTGAAAATTAGGTGGACTGATATGGTAAGGAATGAGGAGGTTCTACGCAGAATCGGAGAGGAAAGGAATATGTAGAAAACACTGATAAAGAGAAGGGACAGGATGATAGAACATCTGGTAAGACATGAGGGAATGACTTCCATGGTACTAGAGGGAGCTGTAGAGGGCAAAAACTGTAGAGGAAGACAGAGATTGGAATACGTCAAGCAAATAATTGAGGACGTAGGTTGCAAGTGCTACTCTGTGATGAAGAGGTTAGCACAAGAAAGGGATTCGTGGCGGGCCGCATCAAACCAGTCAGTAGGCTGATGACCCAAGAAAAAAGGTTGTTTTACTTATTCATTTTTATTTTAATTTATTTTTTATTGCTTTGTAATTTTTGGAATTAATTTGGTTTATATTAAAGAGAAGCTCCTACAACTGCCGTCTCCGAGCGTCTGAGTAGGTTCTCGTCTGTTGCTAGGCGTTCCCCCCTATTCCGCCCATGGTGGATCAATATGATCCATGATTCTTCTTCAATTTCAGAAGGTCATACCATGAACGCCTAGTGAGCAGGTGGGTGCGCAAATAATGAACCTAAAAATTAGCGTAGTGGGTTCTGTACTTCGGGTGGCGGCTGAAGCCTGTATGTGTCGACTTCGGTAGGGACCAAAAGTCGAGTGTACCTTTTTGAGCCTCAATAAAAATGTGGGAAAGGGCCATGCCTTTAATCCAGTTAACGGTGTTCGATCCTAGTCGGTGGAAAGTATACGCCGCCGGCGCGTAGTGTATCATCAGGTGAGACAGACTCCGGCAATCGCCACAAGAGTAATGCCAGCACTCGTTGGTCACTGGCACAAGTCAGGCAAAGTGCATCCGAGTGAACGACTGGCCGTATCAGACACAAGTTGTCGTCCGTCAGATGAATGGAATGTAGCCTCTGACGAGTAGGGAACATCCCGTTCAAAACTAATGGTCTGGATTTCATTGTAATTTCATGAATACTACTCAGTCTTCCTTAAACCCTAAGGACAACATCTGCCTGAATAAAGGCAACACACGACCCGAAGCTTGCCATGGATGCACAAGAGACAACTATCACGTCTCTGCCGACTTTTTCATTTTACTTGTCTTGGAGCATAAACACCTTTCCAACTGCAGTGCATTGGTTCCGCTTATACTCGACGTCTTGCCAGCGACGCGTCCTGTGCAGCACCATAAAAGTACAATAGGGGCAGGTAGTATGAGGTGTCCCCATGGTTTGGTGTTATGTCCTATACTCTTTTCATTTTAAGAACATGTTTCAACAGTTTTATCCGTCTGAAAATAGCACATGTAGGCTGACAACCACCAGATGTATTTAAGTGCAAAACCAATAAACCTGAAGACGGCTGAAGAGTATCTCATTACTTGTATGCACTATTAGAATTGACACATGATGTCGGTTAAAGCTCAATCCATTCAAAACCCAGGTGGTACTGGCTCGTCATTCTATCCTTATTAGCCCGAAATATCTGAAATCAATACCATTTCAGGCCCTCAGTGGAACAAATATCAACCTCTCTCCTTCAGTAAAGATCTAGGAGTAATAACAGATGAAAACGTAAAAAGGAAAAATAAACCTATTCCATCTTGACCTGCAAAATAAACTTGGAACAACACTTATTTTTGCAATTATTGATTACAGCGATGTTATCCTGCAAGGCCTTTCTTGGCAAAGCTCACGGCGCCTGGAACAGGCTATGAATGCTTGTGTTCGTTGTATTTGGGATGTTCAACTGTTTCACCATATTTGGCCATCTTATGCACAGCTATGCTGGCTGCGTCCACAGAGGCGCAGACGCTTCTGTACCCTCCGTCTTCTCTACTGTCTTATCAACGAACATTGTCACTCAAATCTCTCCAAGACCTTAATTTTCGTATCTGAACAACACGGCAGAAACAACTGTTCCAGACAGGACAAAATGTTTTCTGTCCCTGTGCATCGTGCACCCAACGAACACTGTCACTCAAATCTCTCCACGACCTTAATGTTCGTATCTGAACAACAAGGCAGAAACAACTGTTCGAGACAGGACAAAATCCTTTCCCTCTCTCTCCATCGTGCAGCCACTTCCTCGATGTCCTTCTCACTAGCATGAAGCCGCCTCTGGAATGACCTCCCACATTATATTAGACAACTGAATAACATCTCCAGTTTTAAGAGAATGAAATATCTACTAAAGTAATAATAATGATATCCTTTGCTTTGAACGCACTTCTAACCCTTGTACGTCCTTCTTTCCAACCAGATCATCCTATTTCCCCAGACTTCTTAGCGGGTGCAATGTCGTTAAATTTTATTTTCCCAGAACGTGCGATATTAGAAAACAGCTATCTCGCACACCTATCATTCTTGTTATATCTGATACTATTATTACTATTATTATTATTACAATTACCACTATTAGTGACAGCAACCTCAGTACAACAGGTACTGCCATTATTAGCTCTATTTATTCATAGTAACTATTATTTACTCATGTCGCCAATTCAGGCACTGTCATATTAAAATAGCTATATTGTAGGAAACTACAACGTAAAACCGGTGTTGTAAGTGTGATCCTTGGTCCGATGTAAGAGAGAGCACAATGGCTCTATCAGTTCAAATAAAACAACAAATATAAATAAATAAATAAATGCGGTAACAAGGAAAACTGAACAATGAAACGGCAATCATTCTCCTTTTTCACCCTTTAGACACAGTAAGAAGCTTCAAAACTTACTGGCCGTTGCCGTGGGATGCCTAAGCCTTGAACGTCCTTTATGTAGTTCACCTTGTTAAATTTTCGCCGAAATGGAGTGTGGGATTTTGTCTGATGTTCGACAGAAACCTCAGAGAATTGGTAGAAACAAAGTATAAGCGCGATTCTCAAAGATTTTATCCTTTTCACGGTGGAAAATTAAGGAGACGAACAACATAAACAACGATATAAATAGTGGTGCACTGATGTTGGAACGGTATGTGCTGATTTAAGAAAAGAAAATGGCTGTGAACGAAAACTAACTTTATGAATTAAAATCTCCAGTCAGTCAGATAACCCTGTGTACAACATCACGGCTACGTTTGTGGAAGCAAATCAGTTATTAACATTAAATGTGAAAAAAAACTTGGGTTCAGCAAAATTACGTTTATCTGGCCAGGAACAGGGTTCCAGCTTCTCAGGCGATCTTCATGTTACAACAGTATGTAGCAAATACAGATAAAATTGATGTGCGACTAATACATGTATTGTCTGTACAGAACCTAGAAACATGACAGAGTTTTTACATATGCAAAACATTACATTTATTTTTGTCACACGGAAATAATTACTTTCACAAAAAAGGGAGTAAGCAGACTTTTATGTGGAGATACTGTTAACAGTTGATGATAAATATAATGAATGTACAGTCTGAATCTAGTTTCTGTAATGAAAATTTGATTTAACAAAATGGAAAATGAGAATTGAGTCTGATCATTTAATAGTAGGCTAATGGTCTGTATAAAGTGTTATTTGGTTTCCAGTATTTCCAGTAGCCTCGTGTTTCTTCTTTCTTTGACAGGATATAAAACTTTACGGCCTGGTATTCTGCTAAAAGAAGGCCAGCAAAAGTTCAGTCTTTCGTCCTTAATTTCCATCTTTTTCGTGTTCACAAAGCCTAATGGCCACAGCTCTGCCTGACTAATTAATATTCAGTTTTTCACTCTGCTTGCAAGTGATTTTATTACACCACGCTGCGTCGAGGGTTGCAGTTTGTAGAGTTTTTGATATGTTACTGGTACTATAAAACGCTGGCCTAGAATCGTAAGACTTTAACTATTTTGCCCGATTGTCTGAAATGTGGCGAGTATATGGAATTTAGCACCATGCTTTGTAGCTACTGAGTGACTGCTATAGCCAGAGTAAAGAAGTCTTGTAGGTTGATGCATTTTATGTTTTCGCAAATCTGATCAATCAGAGCAGAGTTGTAACCTCTGCTGGAAGTAATTTGTTTGATGGTTTGCAGTTCAGTCTGAAGGACTGAGTTAGATAACGGAACAGATACACCACTGGATGGAAACTTGCGTATTTGTGGCTGTGTGGATTCCGTTAGCGTGAGGTGATTACTGTATCAGTAGCTATGTATTTCTGTGAATGCTGAATACGTGTTTCCTTGTGCAAATATCTATACTAAGGTCCGTAAGTTCATAGAAGAGCCTTACATTTCCGTTATAAATGGAATTTCCTTATGCTGTGATTTTAACTAGTGTAGTAACGTATCTAATTATCTATTAGTACAGGACCACAAACACACCACCTGATCGACATATCTGAACCAGTACTTAATTTTGCAATTAAATGGCTCTTTCTGTAAGAAAATGTGTTCGAAATTGTCTGTGAAAATTTCAGATAATACAGGACTATCGAGGCCACGAGATTGACTAAAATACTGATTTTTTAACAGGAATAATATCTGCGTAAGTTGCGCATCATTTTTTTTCTGGGTTTGCTACAATCACTTGTCACCTTAGATGCAGAAAGGCGGTTCATGGCCAAATAAATATAATTTTCTAAACATGACGGTGTGGTTTCCCTTTTTAATATTGCTGTCACATCCTGCCAAACACCAATGGAAAAATCAGATAATGTTAAATGAGTTATCTGTTAGCCAGGCAACTACTGGTGTCAGCCATCACGATAACATCGACATAGCCGTCATCGACGTATGTTAGTTTGAAAGGGAAAAAAAGAAGAAAAACGAGAGGGGGGTCTCCCCACCCAAACCGCACAATGGCTACTTTTGAGCGCTGCAGGTAGTGTGGAATGGTGCCAGAAAGTCATTTTTTGGCCCTCCGACGCTGACGTAAGTGGTCGTGAACTGGTGTGCGAAGGCGTCTGAGTTGCAGACAAACAGTACAGTAAAATAGATTGACATGGAGACTTGACAGAATGATAGGAAGGAGCCACCACGTTCGGACGTACCTTTACCATGCTGTGAATGAAGTTGCCTGATTTATTGGTGTATCAACGTCGACTGTCTGAATTGTCCATGAGGAACGTTCTAACTCTCGCGCGGAAGTCATGTAACATAACCTAAAACACTGATTGTAAAAAAAGGAAAAGGTTCTAACCAAAACGTACGGGAGACAAGTACTAAGACACGTGAGTGACAACATGTTTCCATGCGGATAGCAGTTGCTGCTGTTTTTGAAATGAAGTATATCCAGTTAGTTATGGAGCTAACATTTAGAAGGGAACAGCATGGGCAGGACATCTGCAACCGAATAACTCGCAAAACGCCATTGACCAAAGAGGCACGTACAGCTGTGCATCTTCCATGGGCCGAATACAGAGAAACTGGTGGCGTAACCTATTTGCGTTGTACGTCCAGTCACGATTTCATGTCTTCTCATAAGATGTAAAGGTTCGAATCCACCAACGGACCAATGATGTGTTTAACGTGCAGTGTGTGGAACGTTCAGTTCAGGCAAGAGGTGGTTCTGTGATGTTTAGGAGGTGTTTCTTGTACCGCCACTTGTGTGCAATGGTTCAGTTTATTTCACCATTCTTGGTTATAAGGTGGTGACCTTAGTCGTACATCTTCAAGATAAATATGCTGGGCACACACCCGTCTTACAACTTTCCAACAACCGACTTGTCAAGGTTGCACATATACATCCCTCATTTGCGAAATACCTGTTGCAACTCAAGTAGTCCTATAAACCACCTGAACATTACTTATTTAAAATTCCTGGTACAGTGGGTGTAACGTAGCATTCAGAATTTCCGCAGTTTGGTAGGTTTACGGGGGTTTATCGTAATGCTTACAGAAAGAATACTGTTGATAGTCTGCCTCTCCGAATTGATGAGTATTTGTTTGAAGTCTTCTTGTGGTTGAGTGGTTTTTGATTCCGAGTAGTTATGCATCTGAGGAGAAGAAGGGGAAAAACGACACACCACGAGAGAATTATCCGAAGGGGACAGAAATCTATAGATACATGTACAGATAAACAAATGATAACAATTTCAGAAAAATTGGATGTTTTATCGAAGAGAAGGGGTTTCACATATTGAGCAAGTCGGTAACGCGTTGGTCCTCCTCTCGCTCTTATAAAAGCGGTTACTCGCCTTGGCATTTATTGATAGAGTTTCCTGATGTCCTCCTAAGGGATATCGCGCCAAAGTTTGTCCAACTGGCGCGTTAGATCGTCAGAATGCCGAGTTGGTTGGAGGGCTCTGCCTATAACGCTTCAGATGGGGAGAGATCTGGCGACCTTGCTGGAAAAGGTGTGGCCGAGCGGTTCTAGGTGCTTCAGTCTGGAACCGCACGACCACTACGGTCGCAGGTTCAAACCCTGCCTGGGGCATGGATGTGTGTGATGTCCTTAGGGTAGTTAGGTTTAACTAGTTCTAAGTTCTAGGAGACTGATGATATCAGATGTTAGGTCCCATAGTGCTCAGAGCCATTTGAACCAACCAACCCTACCACTGAACTTTTAAAAGTAAAACACTCTCTGCCCTAACATCTTTTTCACAACGAATAGTACTCCCTTTGTATTATTTTCTGCTGCTGATGCCATTCCCCTACAATCACCTCACCAGAACTCCTTGTTTCTTCCCATTTCGCTTCAGTGATCCCCACTATATCTAAATTGAGCCTATGCATTTCCATTTTCCGATTTTCTGGGTTCCCTACCTCGTTAAAGATTCTGACATTCCATGTCCCGACTCGTAGAACGTTATCGTTAGTCATTTAGTGTTTTACTCATGGTCTTATCCCTCTTGGCAGTCCGCTCCTTGAGATCCAAATGGGGAAATATTCCAGATTTTTTGCCAATTGAGAGGTGGTCATGCACTTTTCTCAATTGCATGTGGCATGTCCTATGGATAGACATTATGTGTCCTTAATACAATGGTTTCCGTGGAATTCTGCATCGTCATACCATTGACGATTTATGGTTCTTCCGAATTTAGGGGAATTTGCAAGAGAGTGCCCTAAAGCTGCGTTGGCTCCTCCGCTCTCTTTGACAAGGTCGTTGGCAGAGGGTGGGTAACATTTTATGCCGGGAGTCTTCGGCCGCCAAAGTTGATTATTCAAAATTTAAGCAGCGAAAGGGTTCAAACCCGGGACCGTTTTGATTACCAACCAAAGCCGCTACGTCTAGACCACGGGGAAAATTGAAGGCAGAAGCATAGGTAAAGTAGCCTCTTCCTAATATAAAAAGTTGTTGGTGGTATGTACATCGCAAGGACTGTACATTGGGAAGTAGGAACGGAAACACGAGGTGGGAGGGGTTTCTCTTGCTGCAGCACGAAGGCGTTTACGGATGCTATACTATCCGAAAGAGAGTCAAAAGGACGTCGTCTCGTCTAAGAATCCAGAAGGAGGATAGTGACCGCCCGGTGGATGAATTTACTTGCAGCGTCCCCTATCTATAGTATTTGAAATTATCTACATGGAACAGTGTTTAGCCCACTGGACACACATGTAGGAGAATTGGTGGTCTCTCTGAATTGCTTAAGGCAACTTCCAGGATAGTTCGTCGGCAAAAGAAGTTCTTCTGGAAAGGACACATTCCATTTCTTTCCACATCCTCCTCCCATTTCCTGTTTTGTGTTTCTTTTCCAGTGACATTGTTGATGGGAAAGTTAAGTTTTGTCTTCGTTCCTGCGTTGTATTAACTCCCCACAATAACGTATTCACATATTGAAAGTTTACAAGGAAATTTAATGAGCGATTTTGTTATGTCCAATGGATTCTTGAGTCGATTCTACCGACCACATCTTGAGTAACAGACTACTACTGGAACCAGCTACAGCAGTCGGTTCGTAGAGAGTCTGCCAGAAAGTCAGGAAAACTGATAGTGTTATTACTTTCTCGTTTAAAAACTATCGCTGTGCATGCGAGAGCATGTGTTACATAATATGTTTAAATATGCTGCGCGTAAAAATGGGATTCTTCAGCTGTTGATACCTCGGGTTCTGTTGGCGACAGAAAGAAAAGGCCCAGTGTTTTGGATAGCTCTTTAACAGAAGGATCGTCTTAGTGTCATTACCTACAGATGAAAGTCAAAGTATGAATAACACGGAGTTCCTCCTGCTTCGGCAAATGGAACAAATCTGTTGGTTCTTGTTATATTTTATGTGGCGTATGATGGACATTAAGTGGCTTATGGAGGCACCATTACCTCTGATCGGTTCCTTTGAAGACACAATGAAAGGTTTTTACAATTTTTTCTAGCAAAACTGAGCGGCGGATTACAAGACGTATATGTACAGCAAATGACTGAAATTTTTACTACATTTTCCTAAGATCCGGTGTGAGAAGAAAAAGTGTTTGTGAAGTGCCGTAACACGAATTAATACGCAGTAAAGTGCGTCTATCATCACCAGAAGGGTTAAGTGAACCCCACGTTGTGGCAATGAAGCACTTGCAAAGGTTTTGTGTACGTAAAATCCAGTCTGAGGTTAAAATTAGTTTGCCTTATTTCATTTCCCCAAAAGTAAGCTCTCATAATTTACCGCGCCATAAAGTTCTTTTCATATGAGTGACATGCTCTGCTGCGGCACGGAAAAGAAGGGAACCATCGGAAAAATGCTCCTATCTGAGCATAAAAAAGGAGAATATAGACTTAGAGATGGACTAGTGGGTAACTCATTACTGTATTCGCGATATATTTTGTAGACAGTGAACATGTACTTCTGAATGTACCACAAATGTTGTATAACCTTACGACACATTGTTCACAAAATATGTCGTCATACACATTGAGATACGTAAAAAAATTTCCACATCATGCAAGACGTTTTAATTTTATACTTCTCTAGTATTAACTAGTAGCAACGCATTTGCCGGGTGGTATTCACATATGTTAGTGAATGTAGCTAGAAAAATACGCACTTTATGACGTTTAGTTCAGGAGATTGGACGTCATAAGCACTGAGACACGTGGAAAACATATGTATCAAGTACGAGTTCATTACATATTTACCACTAACTCTATTCACAACACTTTCTGTAGTCAGTAGCCACAAATATCTTTGGATTTACCTGCACAGTTGTATCGTTGCACAGAATGTAGTTCAGGAGATACGGTATCATAAACATTGATCTGCGGGGAAGTGGAACTGCAGTGCGAAATTTTATAGAGCTACAGACGGAAAATGTGTACAGCTACGTGTGAAATATATTAAAAACGTGTTAAATAATTTGACATGTGTGTACACGGGCAAAGCTCATTCTAAACCCCTGGAATGACTTCATTGTAATTTGGTAGCCATATTAGTTACAATATGGAAACAAGAGAGAAGGCAGGGCGAAGGCCTGGAATGATACTGGAAGGAACGAAATGGGCATAGATGGGGAGGGGGGAGGAGTAGATGTACAGATAGAGGGTTATGACGAGATGGACAGTGAGAGGAGGAGGACAGAGAAAGGAAAGACAAAGAGATGAACAGGGACAGGGGGACGAAAAAGGGAGCCAGAAAGAGGGGAGGCGTATGAACAGGAGAGGGGAAGGAGGAAATGGACAGAGAAAGGGATGATAAGGAGATCGACAGGGAGAGGGAAGAGGGGGGAGGAAGTGAACAGAGAGAGGGGAAAAAGGTGAGAGGGTCGAAGGGAAGATGAACAAGACAGGGGAAGGTGGCAATGGGTAGAGAAACGGAAGATCGGAAACGAAATGAACAAGGAAAGGGTAGAGAGAGGGGAAGGAGCAGATGGATAGATAGCGGGAAGAGGGGATGGATAGAGAGAGAGTGGGAAGGATGGTTTGGCTCAATAGGAACCTGGAATAAATGCAAATGTGGGTAATGACTGGTACTCAGGTAGTAAATAATATTTGCTTCACTGTGGATAACTCATAGTACCTTTTTAGTGGTAAAAAATTTCTGAGTGGGGTTTTTCTACCAAATTCATCAATTCTATTTGGATTTTCCTGATGTTAGAAATTTTAAATAAGTATATGCACATAAAGGGTAACTTAATTAATCAATATTTACGTTATCTGGAAGTATTTAGAACATTGTTAATTGGTACTACAGAAGGGCTAACATCAAGACTTCGAGCGAATCGATACTGCTCACAGTAATTTACATCACTCCGGAATACATGTTCATGTTTACATATTGTGATTGAAGTGACAACCAAACTATTTTGGTGTCCGCTGTTACTTTGATCCCTCTTTCCGAATGACTGTGGAAGCCACATGTTGTGCATTGTTCAGATTCAAGAGTAAAGGCCATTGGGTACGTCCGACAAACATACAGCGTCATCGTATGTGGCGCAGCTGCGGCTGTTAATTACCAGCGTGCAGGAGTGCTTTCCAATCTCGTCTATTATTTGTAGAGAGTGGCGAAAAGGTTGCAGCGCACAAACAATGCCACGTGGGAAAATCAACAGACATTCAAACGTGTGCCGATACACTGCTGTTTCCATTCTATTGCTCGAATGACCGTTGCAAGAAATAGATGATGCACTTTAAATAAAGGTATTTTTTTATGGCTGGGAAATATATTTGTAATTTTAGGGACGATGAGTGTTTAACAGCTTAAAAGTTTCTTATGGAATCTTTCCTCGCTATAGTCCTTCACTCTATCTTTATGTATGTTGTTACTACTTAACGTCGAGTTAACAGATGCTGGTGACCTGTTATTAATTCCAATCAACGAATGGTGTGTTGAAATTACAAGAAGCATTTCCATACGCTTTATTTATTGTGCAATTAGTGAAGATAGTGCTGATGTGGAATAAGGAACTGGCACCAGGTCATAAACGTTTAGCTACATGGCTTTATGTATATGTAAATACTTGAATGTGTTGTTAATAAAAACACGAGGATGTGTAAAAAAATGGTGATACCACAGCTGGAATCACTTTGTGGATATATAACCGAATAATAGCAAATCTAAGGGGAATAAGAGTTTGAATGCGGCCGGCCGGTGTGGCCGAGCGGTTCTAGGCGCTTCAGTCTGGAACCAAGCGGTTGCTACGGTCACACGTTCGAATCCTGCCTCAGGCATATATGTGTGTGTTGTCTTTAGGTTAGTTAGGATTAAGTAGTTCTAAGTTCTAGGGGAGTGATGACCTCAGATATTAAGTCCAATAGTGCTCAGAGCCATTTGAACCATTTTTGAATGCGGTGAACAATATTAACAGGTTTAGTAACGACTTTTAAACACAGTGTTCAGGTACACTGCAACTGCAGCCGCTGTCACGTCAAGAGTGGTTAGAAGCGTTAGATGATAATAAACAACCTTTCATGGCACTGTCAGTTGCAGCAGAAGGCAGAAGCTCTACTAACAAAATACATTTCAGTAGGAGCGTTAGTTATTTAAGGAAACTGTTATACGTACAAATTCTAGATAAATATTTAATATGGACATTTATACGGTTTTTGACTACAATGAAAAGACAACTGCAATATGTTGTTGCTTAAGTTCAAAACAGTGCGTATAAGCACTTAACTAACGACGCAGCGGTAGCTGCTATGTCTTGACCAAACGAGACTGATGTTCTGAGTGGACTGTTGATGAAAGTCAGCACTATGTAGAATAAGTAACCCAAAAGGTGATTTAACTGCTAACATTGTAAACAGCTCTATCCTCATACCAGCACGTTACGGTGTCCCGCACAAAGTCGAAAGTGTTGCTAAGACCTTCAATGTAACTATTGAATTTACAAATGAATGGGCCAATCCGACATGTGAAAATATGGCGCAAATTTTTTTTTTTTATGCGGGAAGAATACGCCGAACGAAAACCCTATTAAAGATTTATGCACTAAAACGGACTGCCGCGCGGTGTAGCCGCGTGGTCGAAGGCGCCCTGTTTCGGTTTACGCGGCTGCCCCCGTCGGAGCTTCGAATCCACCCTCGGGCATGGGTGTGTGTGTTGTCCTGTAACCTCCTAGCGAAATACTCATAGACGCAGAATCACCAGCAGACAAATTGGACACAGAGGAACTCGCACCAAACCCAGACAGCGAAGCGTGATTCATAGATTAAGTGAGAGAAATCATCTATCTTGACAAGGATTTAAAGTCACTTAGTCTTGTACAAAAATGTGTGCATTATTCAGGAACACACATTTTCCATAACTTGCCGGCAGCTATAAAAGGCTTAACAACCAATGAAATTCAGTTCAAGAGAAGCCTAGAGGATTTATTGGTGGCCAACTCCTCCTACTCCATTTATGAATTTCTCAGTAGAACCAACTGATATATACATATATATAACTTGTGCACCAGTTCAGTGCATTAATATTTGTAAAATTATCATTTCATATAGCGTTCATTAAAAAATGACGACCATGCCACTTGGAACCTATGGAATGGTACATTAGCTTATTTGTTTGAGTTGTAAATATTTGTCATGTATTGTTGTTTTTCCTACATGTTCTACATCCTGGAGGACCTCCTCACTACGGATCAATTGGAATGAAAGTAAATCTAATCTACTCTAAAATCAAGAACCTCAAAAACAATAGTTTAAGTTAGACTAAGTAATGCGTAAGCTTAGGGATCGATGACCACAGCAGTTTGATCCCACAAGATCATACCACCAATATCCAAATTTTCCACTAAAAAGGTCTGCAAATATTCCATATTGAAAGATGCCATATTCGTGGCTCGCCACGTGGCCGCAGACCTGTTTTGTATCCGACAGTGATTCGGATTCCCCGCCTAACGCAGACGTGAATACGCCAGAAGTACTAAACCCGTGAACGGCGACAGCATGGTGCCGTCCTAAGGGAAGCGAATACCGAAATATGGGTGTCGCGTGACACTATCCAGTGGCAACTGTTTTCCGCTGAGCCCGCAGGCGGTGGCCTGGCGCAAGCTCTCGCTCTGCTGAACTTTACAGCTGTTCGTATCGCACCACTGCACAGCCATATTGACTCAGTTCGTTTCCAGTTTCGAGTGGTTATTCATTGGGAACTGTACTATTGTTACGCCGACTTCGTTACGTACCGGACTTAACAGTGCTACATTAACTTTATGAACTAGTCTATTGCGGGCTTATAGGAACGTGTTTTCATTTCCATATGGTCTCTTGTACCTACCAGAGCAAGTGACGACAAACATTTACTAAATACGGCACACAGAATAGAAACAACTGTAAACTTCTGCTGCAGCTGTACTTCCCATTAATAACAGACGTAAGATCAGAAACGAGAATGAATCAAATGAATATCAGTTCTTTAAAGGAGTTTTATTGAGAGATGAAAACGTAGAGCTGCTTGTGAGATACACAGCAGTGTTTCGGATTGGTATATAGAAGACTGGGCCCTCCAAATGGGAACTGATATGGACATTGCTGATTTAAAGTCTCGTTCGAATGGGTTCAGCAGATTCAAGCATAGTAACTCGCAAAACGACGAAGTTTGTTTCAAGTAAAAGTGTAGTGGTGATTCCATTACTTCGTAGCTGACTGGCACACGAAGGCTGCTTTTAATCCCACATCTGCCATATCAAAATCCGATTAGTCAGACTTCGTGAAAGAAATGCTAGCAAACTACACTTTATCATTACGAGGCGAAAAATACAGTCCCCTTTAAAATCTGCCTTCAAGGACATCAAGGCATACTAGAACCCAAATTAAGAAAAAAGTGTGTTTAGTGACATAAATCATACAATCTACCTCTCAATATCTGGAAAAATAGGACAGAATAAATTTTGAAGTTGCACTGAAAAGAAACATCGCGGTTGTGAACCGTCGTCCTCTCGAAGGTGCTCCAGTGTGCTGACCACTGCGCCACCTCACTCTGTCCCAGAACAGCCCATGTGACTCGCAGAAATGAATTTTTTCGATTGTGGAAAGCAGTTTTAAGGAACCTTTCGACACATCAACGTCATTTGAGGTTTATCAGGATAACAGTATCCTTAAATTTCAGGCATTTGTACGTTATCTGTTTGCACCTGCACGTTTCACGATTTGCCTTCATATGCTCCTTACGCAGAACAACAAGCAGCTCAGTGGCCAGGCCCATTTCTTACTCCGCCGCAGTTCTGTCTAAATAAAACCAGTAATGACGGTGAGGTCCCTGAAAATATTAATTTGTAATTTCTAACATTCTGAGTGGTGTCTGTTTGTTTAAAGTCATGTCTCCGTACCTCTTTCGCACAACGACGACGTGTTGTTTTAGAGAATTGACTAGTTTGAACCTGGAACCTGTTGCTGGTAAGGAGACGCCAGACCACACATGACATGTAGAGTTCAGAAGAGTTAAGTGAGACTAGCGATGATATAATCAAATGCTTAATGATTTCAGCGTCATCTACACTGCACTCTCTGTAAAAGAATCTTAATGCTAACTAAATTTAGTGGAAGGAGTTCAAGACTTTCCTATTTTTAATTATCTGGTAAAATAACGTCGAAAAAGCAGTTAAGTTTACCGTTGGACTTTTTATTCTGCTCAAAAAACATTGTTTATAAATTGTACTATTGATAAAAGGAAATATTTTAATACAGGATGATAAAAACCAATTGCGTTCGACAAAAATGTGAACTGATATTCCCTGTATGGTTTTTCCAAGTTATATAATGGATCGAAGGAAGACCTATGCCGTACCACATCTATAATCTAGGTTTAAATTTAGTTTCATAAAAGATAAAACTATCAAAAATGGGCTACAGTGACCCTCAATTATCTTTAATTACTTATTTAACGTGTTGTAAATTACAGTTTCTGATGTGGATTCTCAATAATTATATAACAGAAAAATCATCGCATTTCAGATTTTAACTTCAAGTAGCAAATGCGAATACCACGATGTTTAATTGACGATCGACACTAGTATTATGTAAAAAGGGGGTGTAACAGATGAGACTTCTGTGGTTCTGAGTGAAGCCTTCTGGTCTCTTATGCAGCATCGCGTGCTTTCATTGCCTTGTCGGTGGTTAAGCAGAGTCAGGGGTGGCAGGCAGCGCAGCTCCACACACCTCGCCATCTTGGTGGCAGCTCTCTCGAACTTATTCTTAATAATGTTTACCGCAGTTGGTTTAAGAAAAAGATATCTGGCTGTGTTTTCAACTGACCAATCAGCGTCTGAATGTTAACCTTAAGTTCCGCCTACAAAAATTCTATCCATCCAATGAGCAACGTTATGCTTTTCATGATGGGACAATGTTTTTAATGTTTGCTATGTAACAGCCTCAGTCTCACGCTAAAACTTGCAGCTGGTGTGGCCCTTTTAGTGTTATCGTAAGATCTATACTGTTCTTCTGGAGGGCTCTATCTTTTAACATGGGCTAGGGGATGGACCTCCCGGCGGTCGGCTGGTGATGTGAGAGTCCCATTGTCCCGCTCTTATCTTAGGGCCTAAGCTACAGGACTCTGCTCTCGGCTTCTCTTTTCTCCCCTCGGAACTGTGTCTGTTTCACGGTGGGAAGGTATGACATGCATTTAGGCGTTCTTGTGTTAGGTCTGTGGTATTCCATTTGCTCACTCATTAATGGTATTACTTTCTTTAATTTAATGCTAGGATATATTCGGAGCTATGTGACATATTGCCGGATTTGCTATCATGTCGGGGTTTTCATGGAAGGTGTTGGATTTGCATGATACCTTACAAATTTGTCATATTTGTTTGTGTAAGAAAAATGTTTGTTTTCGTTATTCAAATTACTCTTCAGTTTATTGTGATGCCTTTGGCGAATAAACCAGGAACTGTTTCATTGTTACTAAAAATACGTTATTAAAAATTATCAAATTAACTGTGCTACAGGAAATGGTGTAAAATGATTTATGTGTAAAAAGAGGTTCAAATGGCTCTGAGCACTACGGGACTTAACATCTGAGGTCATCAGTCCCCTAGAACTTAGAACTACTTAAACCTACCTAAGCTAAAGACAACACACACATATTTGCCTGAGGCAGGATTCGAACCTGTGACCGTAGCAGCCGCTTGGTTCCGGACTGAAGCGCCTAGAACCGCTCGGCCACCTCGGCCGGTGATTTGTGTGTAAGAAATACTTCATTCCAATAAATGAAAGTCACGTTTATTTTCTGACAGTCGCCTTCGTTAGAATTATTTATGTAACTGTTTAGCTGTCGATACAAACTACCCCCGTTTAAAAACATTTATGATGGTGTAGGTGCTTCAGTTTCGCCTGTGCACTCCTGCTGTTACCATTGCGCGTTGCTACGATATCTTGTCACCGCCGATCGTGTGCTGGGCAGGAAGAACTGTACAAACCGCTGCTATAAGCTGCTTTGGTGCAACAAAAACGAGTAACTTGAACAATTCAAAAAAATACTTGCAGTGCATCTTAGCAGCTACAGTTTTGGGAGTGAAATTCTTTCGTTGTACTCTTTCTGCCTGCAGCATTTCAAGGTGGGTTTAGAATCGTCAAGTTGGACAATTTACTTGCTAATTTTTAGAATTTAGAAAATTTAATACAAAGTGTTCGTAGGATATTGCACCAATAAATTGCATTCTAAGCTCATTAGCGTTTTTCTTCTTTTTTGAGTTTCAAATACGTGTAGTGTTGCAACAGATCTACTTCTAGTCCCATATCCTATTATAAGCACTTTAAACTATTTTTCGCACCGGTGCTACGGCTTCCTGAAATATTTACCCAACTTCTGATACAGCCTAGATACAGAAGCCGTTCTATATCACGGCAGTTTTAATTCTTGAGTGGCTCCTAGGATTATTTCAACAACACCAAGTAGATGGTACCATATTGTTACAACTTTTGAAAAAAACAAATGGAAATTTGTGGTAAGTTCCTATGGGACCAGACTGCTGAGGTTATCTGTCCCGAGGCGCTAAGTACAATAAGTACAATACCCACACCCATGACCGAAGGAGGACTTTGCATGCTACGAAAATTGTAACCTCCAAATCCTTATCCCCGCGCAGTAAGTAGAATTTTATTATTACGCCACGCATACTGTAATTGGTTTTAATAATAAAACTGGTTCCTTGAGCTGTAATGAGATTTGGAATATTGCGTGCTATAACATACATCGCAACTGCAACAAGGGGAATACCATGTCATTACAAGTTGACTTTGACCAAGTATAAGGTGTGCCCTGGAGGGAAATGGGATTGAATGTTGTGTGGTGAATAACATATAAGAGCAATAAAAAAGCCGATCGATTTCGTATGACACTCTTCTTTGGTATAAGAGGTCCATGTAAATTTCCGCAATGGATATCGTTGCCTGTTCAGAAATCAAATAATTGAAACCTGATCGCATCATTTTTTTCGTAGTCGTCCTATCCTTCTTCTGTCTTTCAGTATCTGGCTTGATCCACACAGAGTAGTTGGTCATGCCACTGCTTTCTATACAGATGGATCTCTTCTAGTATACATGTAACATGGAGCTCCTCTTTTATCGCAATACTAGTATTGTGATCTTGTAATCTATATGCAGCGAAAAACTTTAGAAGTCCCTCCTCTGCCGCTTTACTTTTCTATAACTGATTGGTCTTTAAGTTCATACTTCACGTCTGCACAGCAGTAAAGTTGCAATTATAATATTATAGTAATTAAATATTGTTAGTTTCCTGATTTAATACAGGAAAGTTCTTTTAGTCGTACCTGGCAATTATAAGCACCTTTGAAATTTCTTTTCAGTTTCGGTTTCGTGAACGTAAGAGATATTACAACTGACGTAACAGTGCATATTGGCTCGTTCGAGTATGTTATTCCTGATTACGCTTTCATCTCTAAAATATTCTTTTCCACAGATGGCTACAACTTCTCTTTGTGAATATGGCATAAGGACCATACAGCTCGTTGCAGGTTATCTTCCACATCAGCAATTACAATTTCATCATCTGAGATCCAAACATCCAAGACACTTCGGAATCAGTTATACCCGCATCTGAACTTTGCGTAAGGAAGTAGTACAGCATGCTAAAATTATTATTTTAAATGCATATCACGTCTTTAGGCACAAAGCATTGCCATATCACTTCATTTCTCTTTGAGAGGGATCTCGAACTCCAAGAGAAAAAGTTATTCGTTTGACATTCAAGGTCTAGTCAAAAAGGTTTTCTACGCTTACATTTTACTTATTGTGCCTGGTCTCCGTCGAAATATGCTTCTCCACGATTGACGCACCACTCCCAATGCCTTTTCCACTTCCGAAATCAGTCTTGGTGCGTCTCTTGCTGGATAGCGTAACTCGTCGTCTCCGAATGTTCATTTATCTCGTCTATCGCTGCAAATCTTCGTCCATTCAACGGGATTTTCAACTTCAGAAGGAAAAAAGATCCGCAGTGACCAGGTCTGGAGAGTATGGAGGATGGGGAAGCCCAGCGATGTCGGATACAAAAGCCATGACTTGTCTCGTCACATTTCAGGCTATTTCCTTCTCATATTCGCGTAGGGGTCGCAATACGTCCCTATAGCACCATAGGTTAACAATCTGTCCCTGTGGCTCGAATTCATCATGAACTAACCTCAAAGTCAAGGAAAACTATCGGAATGGCTCTGACATTTGACTTGACCTGACGATCTATTTTTGGTGTTGAAGAAGCTTTCCGGCCTTGGTCTCAACATCAAAACCGTAGACCCAAGTCTTATCACCAGTTATGATTCTCGTTCTAATATCGTGATCCAAAAGCTCTTCACAGATTTCGAGGTGAAGGTCTTTCGGGCCTTCACTCATGAGCCGTGAGACGAACGTGGCGGCGATATTACGCAGTGTATCATGACGTAATGCTACTGAAATGTTAGACTCTTCTGCAATCTCTCGGACAGTCAATCTGAGACTGATACACGTAATTTCGTTGGCGTTCCTGACACGAATGTCGCTGGTAGATGCCGAGGGGCTCAAAAATCGTTCAAATGGCTCTGAGCATTGCGTGACTTAACTTATGAGGTCATCAGTCCCCTAGAACCTTAGAACTACTTAAACCTAACTAACCTAAGCACATCACAAACATCCATGCCCGAGGCAGGATTCGAACCTGCGACCGTAGCGGTCGCGTGGTTCCAGACTTTAGCGCCTAGAACCGCTCGGCCACTCTGGCCGGCATGCCGAGGGGCATCGTGAATGAGGGACATCATTAACTTCCGTCCGACCATTCTTAATCCGTTTGAACCATTACGCCTTAAGCACTCACCACCGTAGGCTTCCAGCACCATTTGTTGACTGTAAAGGTTTTCTTGAGCTTCATGTAGAATTAAATGCAGACGTGTTGCTCCTCTACCTCGGCACAAATTTCTACTTTCTGGTCAGTGCGTTTCGTGGGATGCTGTAATAAAAAATATGAACAATTTGTGATGGATTATATCAAGAATTACTACTAGCTCACTGGAGAATGTAGCATTCCTTTTAACGAAAGATATTGAAAACATTGTTTTCTATCTATATCAGACTTACGAATTCCAAGAACTATTTTGATGATGGATGATATTCAATGTTCGATTACTGATATGATGTACTGAAATAAGATGAATAGCGGATAAACAAGATATAGACGTTACCTGCCAGGTGAGACAACATTTTACTTCCGTTTTCACTGCGAAGTGTATGTTCCAATGTGAAGAACTTGTCGAGTAACTTTAACGTAAGTATAACAAAATCCTAAAATGTGAATAGTTAAGACAAGCACTCCGTTATAAGGCAGTTGCTCATTTTACGGATTGTCCGATAAAAATGTACGTTCCTAATTAGCTTCGCACTTCACGAAGCAGAACTAAAAACTAGCTGAATAGTTGCAACTTATTTCTGTACTATTCTGCGGTCCATGTTGGTGCAATAATTTAAGGTGCTTTAGTAGCCGATGGACCTTTATTTATTATTCACAGCAGGAACCGCACAGTTCAGTCATAACAGCGAATTTATTGTGCTTATTACTTGCCTATCGCTGTTTCTCCGTTCTGTGAGAGTATCAAGCCTAACGCCATTAGACTGTCAGCCTGTTTCAGCCACCGTTAATGGAAGAAAGTAAATTTAGTACCATTGACCTTCGTTTTTGTCTCTTACGCACTGTCAGAAACAGCGATCCGTCATCCTTTGCAGATGAGAGGTGAATGTATGAAGCTTTTCACGCGGCACACGACCAGATAATTGATGCTCACAGTGCTGATGAATGATCTGTGTTGGTCACTTTTGTTCGACAGAGGTCTTTTTCTACGATGACATGACACTATCTCCAAATGCTAGAGTCGCTGCAGTTAAAGAAGCCGATGGCATGTGTAAATTAGAATATCTGTCTCTGTACAATACACCCTCGACTTAGCACAAACACATGTCATACCATAGTACATGGAAAATTGCCCGCACACACACACACACACACACACACACACACACACACACACACACACACACACAGGTGCATGGACTAATACAGTGAGAGAGAGAGAGAGAGAGAGAGAGAGAGAGAGAGAGAGAGAGAGAGAGAGAGGGACAGAGAGAGAGAGAGAGAGAGAGAGAGAAGAAAATGCAAATGTTCGACCGAGAACAGCTTAAAAGACAAAGAGTACTCCGTGCCGAAGGTAGAGTGTTACGTGTAAGAAATAAAGAGGAGAAAAAATGAAGTTTTGGGAAAGCAATATGTCCAGATGTTAAAAGTTTGGTTAAATGTTAATAAAATTTCTGTGTCGCTATAACAATCGCACGTGCTCACAACGATTTGTTACAGTGATTTCTTGCGGCTTTCTAACCTTCTTTACCTTGTGCAAACCTCTTTCTCTCCAAACAACTACTGCAACATAACTCCGTATGAACCTTCCTTCTGTGTTCAACAGTTGGACTCCCATTATGGTTTTTACCCCCAAACTTACCTCCATTACGAAATAAATGATCTCTTCATGGATGCGTCCCTTGAACGAATTCTTTCTTGTAGCAGGTTGTGCTATAATTTTTTCCTCAATTCAATTCAGTACCTTCTCGTTAGTTACTCGAGCTACTCATTCGATTTTCAGCAAACTTCTATAGTACCACATTTTCTTAAGTTAAATAAAACTTAACGAAATGTGGTACATATTGTCTGAACTGTGTATCATCCCCGTTTCACTTCTGCACAAGGATGCTCTCCAGACAAAACCTTACGTAGCCCTTCCTAATTCTTATAACTATTGTATTATTATTCACCAGTAATGTGAACTGATGACCTACGACAGTCCGTGACGACAAGTAGATGACTAATACGGTGTATAAAACAGGTCTATGGGAACAACAAGTACAGTATGTTGTGCTGGAATGGAAACAGTTATTCCGAACAGGTAATATGTACGAAGAACCTGCATATCCAAGGTGTTTAAGAATCTTGTCATTAAAACATTACTCCACTGGTTTTTGACTTGTATACCGATTAAGATATGATGTACGCTTTTGAAATTACACAGAAGTAACTTTCATAGGAAGAGGTTTTGGTACACAGGGACATACATATCGTGTCCCATGAGGCCACATGCACGATAAAGGCGTTCATTATGCTGCAGCTATTACTTATACCATTGGTCAGCTATTTAATAACGCAGTCAATTAGAAGACTGAAGAACCTACAGATTCATAATTACCACTATATGCAGACTCGTTACAGGGAAAATAAATTTCTGAAAGTGGTATTCGTAATGTACAAACCAGTGTTGCCAGTTACTAATAACCAATACTATCGTAAATCTTGCATCTTTTACAATGTTCACAACTGATACAATAATCCTTTTTTTCCGCCAGTTTATTACAACAAAATAAGTTGCTCAACCAACAGCAAAAGATGTCTTTCGTTACTATATCTACACGTTCGTACAAGGAACTTAAGAGGTGTGACTTTTGTCTAGCAATATTGTGGTGCTGAGAAGGAATGTGCTATAGCTTCCATGGGGAGATGCTTGATACTAAATAAGACACTAGTACACAAGAAGCCTCATTTATTACAATCACAGTAGAGAGATATAATAATAAAGGAAAAATCTTCTTAATAAAAAATACTACACGTTCTCAGTTACTAAAAGGACTATGCCTCGAACACACAGCCAATAAAGGTAGTGGAACGTGAAGACTATGACAATGATAAACGATAACGACGAAGGCTGAGCTCAGAGTAGTTGGCACAAGGGTACGCCTTGGGATATCGTTGGAAAGTCGTAGGTCCCGCTGTGGTGACTTTAGAACGGGTTCTGATTGATGGGCTGCTAAGAGCCGGCATATGAATAGGTCCAGAGTTCCGGTGGAGTGAACTGCTGACGCGTTGGCTTGTGCAGATCTATACTGCAAAGGCGAGCAGGTATTCGAGCCGATTCAGTTCCGCAGACGTGACACGATGGAGGAAATAGGTCCCTGGCTCGGAGGATCTTTTGTGACTCTTGTCCTGCCATCCATCGTTCTCGTTGTGACCAAACGGAGACTGGAGAGGCAGGGCCTTGCCAGTATGCAAACTCGTGATGCTCAGTACCTGAGGGGTTGACGATCCCTTTAACCGAGCAGCTAGTACATGGGTTATCTTCCCTGCAAGAGGATGAGAGAGACAGAAGTTGAGTTCTCCTCAGGGTCAATTTCTATGGGTCAGCAGAAGCACCCATTGCTGCTGGATTGGGGATGGGAACGGGAAGACCTCTGTCCACAGGGGAAGATGAAGGGCTGACAAAAGCGGTGCGTGGGGAACGGAGTACCGCTGTGGTGCATATGAACATGAACAAGAAAAGGTGTGGAGTCGTGTTGGCTTCCAACGGTGCGTACCTGGGCGGCCGAGGTTCAGATGTTTGTGACAGCGTGAACCATCCGAGAGTTGTAGTTCGACCACAACCTGTCCTAACATCTGCATCACTACCGGCGGTGCCCTACAGTGTCCTTGTCGGGAGAACGTCAGGACCCAGCCGTTATCACGGTTGTAAAAGTGGGGTAGATGACCTTGTGCTGCTCGTACCTTTGTCTCAAGCGGATAGAGGAGGGATCACTGCGGTCATCCATGGAGTTGTCAGCTCAAATGGACCCTAGCTGTGGTGTTGATCGATAGGAGGCCAAAAGGGCGATGAGGTGCTGATTGTGAAGCTTCGATAACTAACCCTTATATGTTAGAACAAACTGCTCCACCAGAGCATTGGGTGCCCTTTCGAATGGCGCTGTGTGGACTAGAGGAATACCAATGGACGCACAGAAAGACGTGAACGCGGCGTATGTAAACTAGGCCCCTTGTCGGCGACTATTGTTTCTAGCAGATTTTCAATAGCGAAGATGAGAGTCACGGCCTGAATCACACACTGGGATGATGTAGAAGACATATTGAAGGCATAGTCTGGCGTCTACCACGATGAACACGATGATGCGGCCAACAATTGGCCGAGAAAAGGGAAACCAAAGTGGAGCCGTGATCATGGTATCGATGTCTCCAGCCATGGAAAATAGCGACTCAGAGTGTCTGCTTGTTTCCTTCAGTAAGATGTGCAACATACATGGTGTTGTGCCAGGGGGTTCGTTCAGTGTGATGCCGCTGTGGCCTTGGTGAAGCAAGTTGAAGAGGGTGATCACTCCAGTGTGGCCATTTTCGCCCTGAAGCAACAAGACAGCATTGAGGGCAGAGGAGTTATCTGGCGATGCCAATAACCTTTGTTCTGTGGGATGACTATATGGCAGCAGTTCACTGTCCATCAAATGTTTCAAATGGCTTTGAGCCCTGTGAGACTTAACTTCTGAGGTCATCAATCCCCTAGAACTTAGAACTACTTAAACCTAACCTAAGGACATCACACACACCCATGCCCGAGGCAGGATTCGAACCTACGACCGGAGTGGTCGCACGATTCCAGACTACTGTCCATCCCTTCTGGACCAGCAGGAGAAGTTCGTGAAGAAATAAGTCTCCCACAATAGGCTGGGCCACGAGCTAAGCATTGATAGAAAGTGAGGCCAGAGCTTTTTTTGTCTCAGTAAGCGGCCGCAGACTTCTGGATCGGAATCAAATGAGTATTCCTGACCCACTAGCAACCATACAATAGATCGGTAATGTCTTGGTGAGCCGTACAACGGTAGTGAATTTCGTGTGAATAACTGGCGCGAGAAAGAGCCCATCGTTGACAGCGTCGACAATGGTTGGCTGGCATTGGTTCAAAAAATGGCTCTGAGCACTATGGGACTTAACATCTGTGGTCATCAGTCCCCTAGAACTTAGAACTAATTAATCCTAACTAACCTAAGGACATCACACACATCCATGCCCGAGGCAGGATTCGAACCTGCGACCGTAGCAGTAGCGCGGTTCCGGACTGAGCGTCTGAACCGCTAGACCACCGCGGTCGGCGGCTGGCATTGGTGTGAAATAGATGTGGTAGGTGTGGAAGGTAAAATGACGATGATAGATATATGGAAATTTTTTAAGCAAAGAAGCCAGGGCTTATCTCTCTATTTTTCCATAGCTGCAATGATTCAATGTCAATCTCTTCGAGGGTCAAAGAATGATGTATTTAAATTTCGGTCTGTTAATAATATAGTATTAGCTCCTGCTAAAACCGGAAGTGAAAGAAGGAGGGGCAGGGCTGTAATAGCTACCTCATCGACTATAAGCGAGAGGGCGGCTACTACACCATAGTCTGGTACGTCTGCTGCCATGACCTCAGGAAGTGATGGATCATAAGCCATCGGGCAGGTGTGCTGAAACAATGCCCTTTTCATGACCTGGAAATCAAGGACAAAGCTCGTGTTCCAATGCCATGGCACATTCTCCGGTAAGAGACAGTGTAGAGGAGCAGTAACAGTTGCAACATGGAGTATGAAGTCATGATAGTAGTTAAATAGGACCAGCACGGATTGGTCAACATTCGTCGTTGTTGATAAATAATGCACAGCCTGTAAATATTGCAGTTCAACCACATTCCTGAGGCACTGAGGATATGTTCGAAGTATTCCACTTGAGGAACGTAAAACTGCCGTGTCTCCTGTTTACAATTAAAATTTTCAGCGAGTAGGATGATGAAAATATTTCAGCCATGTGGACCATCCTTCAGCTAGGTGTCGGGTAGGTAGTTGGCTGGTCGCGGCTCTCCCCATGTAAGGTGTTCCAAATGTCGCTGAAACATCGTTGAGGTGCTCGCAGTCCGAAAGGCGAGGGGGTAGTAGCGGAAGAGAGCGAAAGGTGTGTCGGTTGCCAGCAAATCGCGTGACGCCGGATCCCGCGCAAGCTCTAGATCTGCGTCTTTAAGATCAGTTTTCGGGAATATCTTGCCCGTCGATCTTTGAGATAAGCGTTCACTGACTGTGCTTTTATCGCCTTCTTCAAATCGTCACAAATTCGGCGGGAGCCATCTGATTTGTCGACCTGCACGATAGGTATTGCCAAATGATTACTGGAAACAGCCGTCAAGATGCCGACGTCTGGCAAACGTTGCCGCTTCACCGGTAACTGATCCGTCAGGGTGACTTCGCCCCAACCGAGACCGACCGTAAGGGGTCTTGATACATTCTAGATAGGACTGACCATGTTGCTAATGGCAGCTGAAAAATTTGTGCCGTGGCGCAGCAACGTGTACCTGAGCATCAAAATATTCTTGATCATGTAATAGGGCATGCGATTCTAGTTCAGGTTTCATTTGCCTGAGAAGGAGGTAAACCTGTGGTCCAGCATAGTCGAGGGAAACGCCCTATGGTGGGCGTCGACTAAAATACCGTATGCCAGGAAACGCTGCTCAAGGCAAGCCACGTAGTTTGTCCAAGGTTCAGATTTCTTGTGGAAATGGTGGAGCGGCGCAGCGGAAGCCTTTAGCCGCGAGGTCCTGCTGAGAATGGCGTTTGAAGTCAACAGCGGACGCTGTAGTTAAGTTCGCTACCAGGCGACCAACCCTGCTCGGCCCGCAGAGAGAGCAACATTTATTCCGTTGTGTCATGGTATCCGGATACCGGCTGTTCATCCACGGAAAAACAATCAAAAGAAACAGAGAATCAGGTGACCTGGGAGAATAAGGAACAGAAAAAAACACACACACCCCTGATCATCTAGCTTCAAATCACTACCACATCTCCCACAGGGAGTTGCTTGATACGAAATAATCAGACACAAATAAACAAGAACAAGGTTTGTTACGGCCACAGTAGGGATGTTTAATAACAAAGGAAAGCTCCTCTCAAAAAAGTAATAGAAATTCTCAGACACTAACAAGCATATACCTGGAACACACAATGAATAAACGTAAACGGACGTGAAGACTATGCCACGTAGAATCCCTAACGACGGAGGTTCAGTGTTCGGCATATTCGGCCAACAGATACATCTCGGGATATCGTTGGAAAGTCCTCAGTCCTACTATGGTATTTTATGACAGGGCTCTACGGATGGGCTGCTAAGAGCCGTGCATGAATTGGCCCAGAGCTCCAGTGGAGCGAACTGTCGACGTGTCGACTTGCGCCGCGCATTATAGCCAGAGCGCGGAGGAATTCGTGCCGGTCCAGTTCAGCACACTTGACACGGCGAAGCAAATAGGTACCTTTCACGGGAAACCTCTGGTGGCGCTTGTCGTGCAGTCTGTCGTCGTTGTGACCGACGCAATCCGAGAAGGCAACGCCTTGTACACATGCAAAGCTCTGATGCTTGCCGATCGCTGTAGGTGAATGGCGGAAACATGGCACAGTGAAATACGAACCCTTCTGCTAGAGACAACCAATAAAGTTTATGCAAAATATCTCCGGAAATAATCAAGGAATGACTGATTTAAGCGAAAATTATTTCATTTATCTGGCAACTAGGGACCCTCCCTCGTATATCCACCGTAACGTCAAATAGCACTTGTTTTATAGTTTCCTTACTAGTAGTTTGAGTTTGTTGGTATATATATATATATATATATATATATATATATATATATATATATATATATATATATATATATTCAAAAATCAATACAGGAACATAAATTCAAGTATCTAACTTTTTGACAGACTTATGCTTCGAATGTACAGTAATAACATATTATGACTAGAGATATTTGCCTGCTTAATCCAAATGACTCAGCCACCTCAAACCATTGTTTCTTGTGTACTTATGTATACACACTGCTCGTAAACCGTGAATTGATTATTTTATTCACCGAGCATTCTCTTGCTTCTTTTACATTTTTAAAATAAAGAAGCAGAACAAGTTTTGTAACAATAAAAGGCTATACTTTCGCAGCTTATAAAATAATAGCTATAAAGCTAAAGTAAAACTTACAATAGGAAGAATGAAGGCAAAAAAAATATTATGTTAAGAACCGAGTAGTCATTAATGTTTTGACACGATTGAGAACGTGTATTCGTGGTTGTGATTAGTCATGGGACGATACAGCCTACACAAAGCGTGGTAATCGTGCCTTCTGACTACTTGTACTCACAGCAGCACAATAGCTGTTCTTTTTCGAAGAAATAATGTGTTAACATACTAATAAGTCGATTACTTATTTCAATTACACCTTTGAGCGAAGCCTAGGCGATTGGGTGACACCATCGCCCATATTTAGTACAGCATTCCTTTTAGTCATTGTAACACACAACCACACGAAGACTGAAGAATTCTAAGTTATGTGTATTGTTGTGTTATTTAAGTTAAGCAAATTCGTACATTGCCTTGCGTATGAATAAAAGGCTTTTTAACAACTTATCGGATTTTAAGATGGCATTCCAGTGTGCACCTGGAGTAATCGAAAGATAAGAAATGTTCCATCAAATTCCGCACATGCTGAACTGACATTACACGCGCCCATGACCCTAAATATTATACTGGCACTCAATTTAGGAGCAATTCGTCTTGGCATGAATTCCACAGGTTCGTGGTTGCTTTCTGGAGGTATGTGGCACTAGATGTTTACACACAGGTCACGAAACTATCGTAAATTATGGGCTGGTGGCTTTTGGGAGCGGAGCTGGCAGCAGGTGAATCATTCAAAATCGTATGCCAAGATATTTACGTTTTAGTTTGTGGTCATGGTCCTCAAATCACTGCAGCAATATTCTGGCCATGCAACACGAGCCATTATCATGCTGGAAAAGGTCATCACCGTCGACGAAGACTTCACACATGAAGGTATGCAAGTATTACGGAAATTTTTTTTTCTACATAGTCCGCAGCTGTCGTAGGGACTAGAGGTACCACAAAAGCCCAGATATAACTTAGTACACCCTCATCGACCTGCATTTATTGTGCACGATCCGAGCACCCCGTCTCCTCGGTGGTGGCGCATCTGGACGTGATTGTGAATCTTGTGTAATAAGAACGTGATTCATTCGGATAGGATATTCGTTTCCAGTCTCGCTGACCACGTGAACACTCCAAACGTAGTAAACAATGTAGTCGACTCAACATGGAAGCATGTAGGTTTCGTCTCCGTCGGACACTGGATGTACTGTGAAACACTTGTGCTTGCAACAGCATAGCACACTGTCGTCAGAACTGCCACAGGTTGCCACTTATCGTATTTTACAACCTCCGACCTCCGTGTTCTACGCAGTTCTGCAGTTTGTCGACTACTTGTTGTTATGCCGTCCTTCAACCACATACCATACGCTCCCAAGACAACAGCACGTGGACTACCGGGAACTCCACGCACATAGCAATCTGCCATTTGTCAAAGTCTCTCATGCCAGTGGATTTCCCAATTTACGGCTCGTGTTGCCCCTAGAATGGTTCGTTTCTGTTCCGATTATACACATTATTTGTCATGTCTTAGTGCCAAAGAACAAAGGAGAGGAGCCAGACAAAGTGAGTCCCATAACTTATCGCTCCACCAAACCTGTCCTCACCGTGTCCTTTTCCTGCCTTTTCCTGTAATATGTATAAGATCTCAACGGCAGCGACAACGGAGAAAGAGTCTTTCGGAACGGTGAAGCGAGAGAGAGAGGCACAGGAAAATAATTTAATTTCGACATATATCATTGTGTCCTTTTGGCATCGATGATTCTAGATCTCTTTGCTACGTTTCATAATTTGTTTTCCTATTTCCTGAAATTTAACGTGATTTGTAACAGCTGCCTTTGGAGACTCACATAAAATTTTGCCGTTTGTGTCACTTCTAACTAACGTATCACAACAAGAACAACATCAGCATTAATAGGCACTGAAAGAAATAATTGTGACTCAAGAGAGCCCAATAACTGAGGTGTTTAATTTTTCAAAATCTCTTATTAAACACAAAATAATCCTAAACCTTTAGCCGGAGCGCCGTAGTTAATGGCTTTGACATCAGTTTCTGGAATCCTGCACATGCCCGTTACAGGAAACCACAGTGACAACTTTGTAATAAACACAGGAGCCCTAAGTGTTTCCAGCGGAAGTTCCTCGCTTGCTCTAATCCCTGTTCTTGCGACTTAGGTGGAAGTTAGTAGCACCTGTGATTAACTGCCTCTCGTCACCGTGTGTCGTGTTATGTGCAACAAGGAGACCGGAGGAGATACGTTTTGCAAATAGCAGTGGTCCGTGAGCCCAGTTTGTACTTTCTATGACGCTAAACGGTTAATGATCCACCAGAGTTGTATAAATGTTTAATAATTTCTTCCTCTCAATAGCCAGCAAGTTAAATAAAAATTTTATTGAAATGAAACGAAATGATTGTACGGTATTGCTGGCCGGGAGACCCCATGCGGGGTGTTCGGCCGCCGGAATTGCAAGTCCTCTTTAGTTCACGCCACTTCGGCGACTTGCGAGTCAATGATGATGAAATGATGATGAAAGACACGCAACACCCAGTCATCTCGAGGCAGAGGAACTCCCTGACCCCGCCGGGAATCGAACCCGGGACCGCGTGTGCGGGAAGCGTGAACGCTACCGCAAGACCACGAGCTGTGTAAAAAAAAAAAAAAGGAAAATGCTGGTAAATATGCAAAGCTCCTGAAATCTGGTGTCGAGATTATCATATCAAATACAGCAACAGGAAGCAATCAAATTGTTAAATAACTAAAGATAAACATGCCCATGGGTATGATGTAATTTCAAATAGGATTATGAAGTGAACCGTATACTAATCCTTTTCTTACTCATTTGCACAATGTGTCTTTCAGGTATAGTCAGTTTCATGATAGAGTGAAATAGTCAAACCATAAAATAAAAAGACTCAAACATATAATGTAGACAGTTACCGACTGTGATGCTCAATAACATAACTGTTCAAATTCCACTTGCAATAAACAACATCAGTGCTTTAAGACAATAAGAATGTAACATAGTGTTCCTGTCACGCGGTTCCTATAACGTAACGATGCCATAATTTTGAAACTTTTTTTTCTTCCAGTTACACTTGCAATGACGCACATGATCTGAAAGAACTGCTGAACAGTGAATATCACAAATTTTCAGCATCGCTGATCTCTCTTCCACATTCTATATGAAGCAATGTTCATGTCGAAAGAAATTATTTTCATATGCATGCATTACTTCTTGTCACTGGTCACTAAATAGTGAATTGTCCTTCAACAGTTTACGCCAGCTAATAGTTTATGAAAAGAGCGAACTAATCTTTAGGACCGAAATGAAACATTATACCTTAACTGTGTATTTTCATTGATATTGATACCGGCACATGCTGCATATCAATTGTCCGAAAGTGCCTGGAAATTATAAGGTGTACCAACAACTTTGACACAGATACGGACTACGCACGCAGTAGTTAAACGAAGCGGGAACTCGATATTCGGAGATTTCAGAGGACTATGTCAAATAATATGCAACGGAATGGAATCAATGAGGCGAGATCGAGGTATAATCGTTGAAGCCTACTTAATTTCATAGCGTCTAGGGTACCACTATGTATTTTTCATTAGTGAACGTCTGTAAATTCTTTGATTGCTTGTCACTTTCCATATCAGCATAAGGGTAGATATTCTGGAATGTTGGAATTTTTCTACACAGACAAATTAATCGATAGTACTTTATTCACAAGTCAGTCGCACAGATGTTCGTGGAATTTTTTCCCTACAAGTCTGCAGAACGTATTGAAAATTGGAAAACATAGGAAAGGGTGTTGTGTCCTTCCCCTTTTGTAAGCGTGTACAGTTATTCTGCGTCCTATGGGTGCTCTTGATGTCCACTTTTATACCAACAGAAGTGTGTTTGTGTCGTAATGGATTACGTTGAAATTGTTGGAAGAAGATAACTTAAGGTCTGCCCCGAAAGTTACTCGTCTCGTTCAAGACAAATGAGGCTACTAATGCCCCATCAACATCACATTCTTCACAGAAAGTGTCACACGTTCTCTTTGAGTAATGGTAATATTTCTTTTTTAAGGGCTTTAGTGTTGCATTTATTTTCCATACAACACTATAAATCAATTTTTTGCTCACAGCTATACGAGTAATTCCAGGACTCATGCATCATCCACAGGTTCTTCTTGTTTAAATAATGAAACAGTTACACGTTGACTTCTCCGCTCAATACACATTAATTAAGTTATCTCATTTTGCATTAAAATTGTGCAGACGTGTATGTAGCTCCTTGGGCAACAGCAAAATATGATAAATTAAATAAAGTAATTTGTTTAATTAATTTGTTTTTGGAGTCTTCAGTCATCTGACTGGTTTGATTGACCCGCCATGAGTTCCTCTCCTGTAAAAACCTCTTCATCTAGGAGTAACATTTACAAAAAACGTCCTCCATTATTTTCTCGACTTATTCCAAACTACGTCTTCCTCTACATTTTTTATCCTCTACAGCTCCCTCTGATACAATGGAATTTATTCCGTAACGTCCTAACAGACGTCAGTGTTTCCCATATATTCATTTCCTCGCCAATTCTACGGAGAACGTCCTCATTCCTTACCTTAGCATTCGGCCAATTTTTTTAACATTCTTCTGCAGCACTACATCGCAACTGCTTCGATTCTCTTCTGTTCCACTTTACCCATAGTCCATGTCACACTACAGTACTATGCTCTATTCCAAAAGTACCTTCTCAGACATATGTCAGATGGAAGACCTATGTTTTACACTAGTAGACTTGTCTCGACTTGGAATTCCCTTTTCGCTACTGTTAGTCTGCATTTTATGCTCTCCATACTCCGTCCGTCACGGGTTATTTTTCTTAGCGTTGCGTACTTCATGATCTTCGACTCCGATGGTAAGTCAGCCGCTGTTCGCATTTTTGCTGCTTCGTATTACTTTCGTCATTTCTCGATTTACTCTCAGTCCACGTTCTTTTCTCGTTGGACTGTTCATTCGAGTCAACACCTCTTGTAATTATTCTTCTTTTTCACAGAGAATAGCAGTGTCATCAGTGAATCTTATCATTGATATCTTTCGACCTTGAATTTTTATCGCATTTTTAATCCTTTGTTTTATTTCCGTCCTTGCTTCTTTGATGTGTGGAATGAACAGGGGGTGTGAAAGAGTACATTCGCATCTTAAGCTTTTTAATTTAAGCATTTCGTTTTGGTCTTCGAGTCTTGTTGCTCCATCTCGGTTCTTGTATATATTGTTCACTACCCGTCTTTCCCTCTTTCAAATGGTTCAAATGGCTCTGCGCACTATGGGACTTAACTTCTGTGGCCATCAGTCCCCTAGATTTTAGAACTACTTAAACCTAACTAACCTAAGGACGTCACACACATCCATGCCCGAGGCAGGATTGGATCCTGCGTCCGTAGCGGCCACGCGGTTCCAGACTGTAGCTCCTAGAATCGCTCGGTCACTCCAGCCGGCCCGTCATTCCCTATAGCTTAGCAGTACTTTCCTGAGAATTTCGAAAATCTTGCACCATTTCACACTGTCGAAAGCTTTTACCATGTCGATAAACCTTCTGAGTACATCTCGATTTTGCTCCCTTTTTAATCAGAGAACCTTGTTCTATGTATTCCATGCTTATTATTCCCTGTTGGCTTTCGTTCATATTGTTTGTTACCCGTCTTTCCCTATAGCGTACCCTTATTTTCCTCGGAATTTCGAACATCTTGCACCGTTTGACATTGCCGAGTGCTTTTTCCAGATTGACAGATGCTGTGTACGTGTTTTGATTGTTCATTAGTCTCCCTTTCATTATTAACCGCTGCATCAGAACTGTCTTTCTGGCTCTTTTACCTTTTATAAAGCCAAAGTGATCGTCATCTAACTGTTCCACAATTTTCTTTTCCATTCTTATGCACATTATTCTTCTCACCAACTTGAGTGTGTGTGCTGTTAAGGTGATAATGGCGTAATTCTAGAACATGTCCGTTGTTGCGATCTTCGTAATTGTGTTTTACATGATATTTCTGTAGTCTGATGGTATATCGCCAGTCTCATTCATTCCGCACACCAAATTGTATAAACGCTTCGTTGCCATTTCCCCGAATAATGGAACGCTACCTATCCCTTCTGCCATGATTCATAAGTCTTTCACAGCTCGTTGAAACTTCGATTCTAATACTGGGTCCCACATCTTTTCCTTCTAGACCCTCTGTTTCTTCCACCATGTTATCAGATAAGTTCTCCCACTCACAAAGGCCTTAAATGTCCTCATTCCGTGTATTTGCTCTTTCCTCTACGTTCAACAGGAGAATTCCCACTGCATTCTTAATGCTACCGTCTTCGGTTTTTATTGTACTTATGTATGTGTTGAGATTCCTTCCGAGAATCACTTGTTTTTCTATATTTTTATGTTTTCCATGCAAATTTTTCCTTAATTCCCCTGCACATCCGATTTGTTTCTTTCTTAAGCGAATTCGTTTCTGTACTCCTGTATTTCCCTGAATCTTTTTGTACTTCCTTCTTTCATTCATCAACTGAAGTATTACTTATCTCCTTTGTACCTACGTTTTCCTCTTGTGATTCTTAAGCAGAGTATTCACGATTACTAGCTAAAATTTACTGCAGAGCTCAATTAGTCTTTTTCCTTACTCTTTCCTATTACCAAGACCATGTTCCCCCGTAACCCGTACTTCATCTCCTTCCCCTACAACCGTATTCCATTTCTCCACGACTAATAGATTTTCATCTCCGTTTACGTAGTGAATTATCTGTTCCCTACCTTCTCGTACTCTCTCTATCCCTTCATCTTCTGATTGTGACGTTGGTACGTAAACCTAAACCATCATTGTCGGTGTTGAGAACAACCCTGTTGACTGTAACTCATTCCCTGCTCTGCCTTCCCTTTCATAACGAATCCCACTCCCGTTATACCGTTTCTGCAGCTGTTTAAATTGCCCTATACACATCTAAACATCTGACCAAAATACTTGTCTTCTTTCCATCTAATTGCACTATCTCCACTATATCTAGATTGATCCTTAGCATTTCCCTTTTTAGATTTTCTACCTTCAGTCTTCTGACATTCCACCCCCAGTCTCGTAGAATGTTACCCTTTTATTGGTTGTTAAATCTTTCTCTCATGGTTATTTCCCCATCGACAGTACCTTCAGGGAGATCCGAATAAATGCAAAGGTCTCTGCTTTGTTCTCGATCTCCATGGTATTGATTATTGCTGATTATTCCGCATTTGAGGTGCATTTTTGCACTAGACGTGGGGTGACCGAGCGGTTCTAGGCGCTACAGTCTGGAAACGCGCGACCGCTACGATCGCAGGTTCGAATCCTGCCTCGGGCATGGATGCGTGTGATGTCCTTAGGTTAGTTAGGTTTAAGTAGTTCTAAGTTCTAGGGGACTAATGACCTCAGAAGATAAGTCCCATAGTGCTCAGAGCCATTTTTTTTTTCGCTCGAAGAGCAGGAATGTTTTGTGAACATCTGTCCGCTCCTCGGCCCTGCCTGACTGGGCTGTTGGAAGAACAAGATTGACGTGCTTTGCCAGAAGTCTTCGGCTACCGTTGTTGATAATTCTTTCTCGAAACTTAAGCAGTGGCTGCGTTTATACCTGGGACTCAGGACGGTTTGATTACTAATAAATGATGGTATCCCTGGACGACTGGTGCACCCTACATCCTCAGTTATTTGTTGGATAAATTCCAGTGTCTGTCTTCCCCTACAGGTTTTTCCTCTACGGGTAGAGCTAGTACCACGGAAGATATTCCCTGATGTCTTAAATAATCCTCTCCATTCTTCCTGTCAGTGTTTTCCACATGTTCCATTCTCCACCGATTCTGCGGAGACCCTCCTCAGTTCTTATCAGTCCATCTAATTTTCAACATCCTTTCGTAGAACAACATTTTAAACTCTTTGATTCTCTTCTTTTTCGGTTTTTCCACAATTCATGATCCACTATCAGAAAATGATGTGCTCCAAACATAGATTATCATGAATTTCCTCTCATACTACTGCCAACGTTTGTTAATAGAAAGCTTGCTTTGACCAGAAAAGCTGTCTTTGATGTGGTAGACTACTTTCTTTCTCCTCTTGATTCGTCCGATGTGTGTTAGTTTGCTTCCACGTTAGAAGACTTCCTTAATTTTGTCTAATGCGTTATCCAAAGTTGTAATGTTAAGTTTATCGCTAATCTCATTTATTCCGGCCTTAATAACTTCAATCATTCTCCAGTATACTTTCAGCCCACAGTTCATATTCTGTACGTATTAAACCGTTTACTTCGTTATTCTTCTTAATGTTCACTGAGTTTAGCAATGTCATCAGCGAATCTTGTGATCGATTATCGTTCACCCTGAACTTTAATTCTAATCCTGAAAATCCCTTGTATGTCGGTCATTACTTCTTATACTGATCGCATAGTACGGTTGAAAGATTACATTCCGGTCTTACAAGCTTTGGAACTATGGTACTTCGTTTTTGGTCTCCTTTACTTTTGTTACTTCGAGGTTCTTCTACATGTTATATACTACATCTCTTTCTCTTTAGCCCAAACATATTTTTCTCAGATTTTCGAACGACATACTCTATTTTATACTGTCGAACGCTTTCTCTGATAACCTATGAGTGTGTCTGGATTTTTTTGAAGTCTTGCTTCTGTTATCAACCGCAACGTCCGAAATGCATCTCTGCTGCGTCTATCTTCCCGAAATAAAACTTGGTCTGTCTTGAATCTTGCCAAATCTTTACTAGTGTGATCTAGATCATCAATGTACAGATAATGAAAACTCTCTATGATTCGAGCTAGCTGTGAAGTTTTTGATAAATCCGTAGCATTTGGTGGTGTCGTCACGTCGTTCCTGTCTTTGCCTAGTTAGGCTTGATGCAAACGGATACAGGACGTAATTTTCACACGCTTTGTTTTCTTCATTGGTATCTTAGTCACTCAAATGCTTAGTAAATGTCCACACCTATCAAATACCTATCGTCCTTCTTCTGCAACAGTAGATTCGATAGATCCAGCTTTTTACCATACGACTTTGGGAAAAACTATGCTGTAATCAGCATATTATCCAAACCGACTATTTATTTGAAAGCAGATTAAAACTGTATCTGTTATCATGGACGTAGATTATCTCTTGTCATTTCATGGTATCCTCAATCTTCTATTCCAGTCTTCTGTATATTAATATTGGCACATGTTCCGTTAAACTGATAGTTGTCACACTTAATTGCCATCGCTGTCTTCAAGATTGTGTGAATGATATTTTTGCTGAAGTCTGACGGTATGTCTTCCGACTTACAGATTCTACACACCAACATGAACAGTCGCTTGGTTGCTATCCCCCAATGATTTCAGATCCTGTAACGGACTGTTATCAATACCTTTCACCATTTTCTGTTGTAGCTCTATTAACCTCTGTACGTAATTGCAGGATCCCCTAAGTCTACCATATCAACTCCAAATAGTTCGCCAGTCATGTCATCAGAGATTGCCTCCTCCTCGTAGAAGCCTTCAGTTTACTCTTTACACGTCTCCGCTCTCTCCTCTGATATTAACAGTAAAATACCCAGTGCGCTCGTATTCAGACTCTGTTCCTTTTAATTTCATCGAAAGTTTATTGACTTCTCTATATGCTGAATCAGTCCTTCGAACGATCACCTCTTTCCGGTATTTTCACATTTTCCGGCAGCCATTGCTCATTGGAACCATGCAATTCCCATTTGTTTCATTCCTAGTCGAATTATGTATCTGTGTCCCTGAATTTCCCTGAAAATGTTAGTACTTCCGTAATTCATCGGTTAGTTAAATTACGAGGTTTCCTCGTAGCTTTCTTCTTTGCACCTCCACATATATCTTTATTGGCGATCTTAGAGACTTCCAGTCCTCTTCCACAGAATTTTTTGCTGTAGTATTCATTGTCACAGTACCTACAGCCTCAGAGTACTTTAACAGAATCACACCATTCCTAAGCATTTCAGTATCCCACTTCTTTGCAGATTGGATCTTCCGGAAGAGTATCTAACGATTCAGCCTAACCTTCATCGTCATCGATTTGTGAACTGGGTGGATAGCTGCTCCTCGGTAAGCTTTATATAAAATATCTGGTTTCGCAAGTTCTGTTTGACCGGGATGTAATCAAGCTGGAATCATCTCGTGCTTACAGACTCTTTCCAAGTATACAGCCCTCTCTTGAGATTTTGAAAAGTGGATTCGCAGCCGAAATACATATATGAAATAGCTCAGTTAGTCATTACTCCCTTTCATTGCTGCTACCAAGACAATTATCTAATCCTTCCACCATTACCATTATTATTAGTATGTCATGTCAGTTTACGAAATGAATCTCTTGTTCATTGTCCTCTACAATTTACCACTTCACATTCTGCTGTGGACGCCGGCATGTTTAAGTGAGCTATTGTTGTTGGTGTTAGTTTACTGTCGAGTTTGGTGAGAAAAACGACATTACTGCAGTGTTCACGGTTACTTTCTCCTAGTGCTTTTCATTCATACCGACTCCTGCTCCCGTTATATTATTCCCTGCTGTAGTTGATATAGCCCGGTATTCGGTTTATCAGAAATGCTTACGTCCCTTTCACTTCACTGACACTTTTTCAATTACAGGCCACATGACCTGTGGATTCAAATTATATGTCTCTATTGCTTTGGTTTCCATTGTCTTCTGTAGCGTCATTTCGTTGATCACTTTGGATTATTCCATTTTTCTAGGCACTTTCCCTCCGTTAGGGCAATAGGGGGCTCTGATGCACTGTCCGCTACCCCACCCTCTTTGACAAAGTCGTAGGAAGAACGAGGGCGGCTGCTTATGATACGAGTCTTCGACCACCATTGCTTTTATTTTTTATTGATTATTTATGGAGAGGCTACTTTTAAACCTGGGAGCCAGGTGATTTTGAATAGTAGTTTCTATATCTCGATCACAGGTGGCCATCTATTTACTGATCCATTTTTCTCAACCGTCATGGTTGACAGCCCCTCTTATATCTACCCAGACATCCTTAGTCAGTCAACATTACAACTTGAATATTGCTCTGAAATTTGAATAATGACATCTAACAGAAATGTGTCGCAGCAATAAACAGGGAATCAATGTGTAAAAATGTTTTACTGGTCAGAGAAAAAGCATCAATTATTGATTAAGAAATGCAGATGCTTTAGAAAGGAAGAAAACGAAAACGGAAACTCAGTGAAAAGCACGGGTAGTTTCAAAGTCACTGAGATACTGGTTCCTTGTTGGAGAGATGTAAAACATGCACGAAATGACAAAAAGTGAACTACGCCGATGATAACAGATACAGATTTAATCTGCTCTCGAATGATTAGTCGGTTTGGATAATGTGCAGGTTACAGCATAGTTTGTACCAAAGCCGTATAGCAAAAAGCTGAATATATCGGATTTGCTATTGCAGTAGAACGACGATAGATATTTGATAGGTATGGATATTTATTCAGCATTCGAGGGACTAAGATACCAATGAAGTAAACAAAGCGGATGAAAATTACGTCCCGTATCCGTTTGCATCGAGCATAATTAAGCACAGATAGGAATGACGTGACGACGCAACCAAAAGCTACAGACATACCAAAAGCTTCACAGCTAGCTCGAATCATGGAGAGTTTTCATTATCTGTAAAGTGATAATCTAAATCAAACTAGTAAGGATTTGCCAACATTCAAGACCGATCCAGTTTTCTTTAATTTGAAGTGTGAATATTTTTTCTCAGTTTCTTTATCCCGTGTATTCAAGAGGAAGCTTTCCAACATACAGCAGGTGTATGTTATTCCCAACTCATCCAAGACTAATCCAGGAACTTTTGCTAGGTTTTATAGTGTAAATAAATGTCGTTAAGAAGTACAGGATGTACTGTTACCGAAAAAATCCACTGAGCCTGTGTGATGTAAAGGTAACCTCTTCTTGGAGTTTTAGTTGAAATCCATCGTGACAATGAAAAAAGCATATTTGATGCGGCAGTGTCAGTGGTGTTACGGCTGACGTTAGGTACAATTGGATGTTGTCAGCATACAAATAGTAGTTACGAGATTTATTTATTTATTTCATTAACAGTACAGAGTAACCCACCACCTTGAAATGTTAGGGGGGTCGGCTGCTTCTGAATCTAACAGCAAAGACTTCTCATTGTTACAATCTTACTGGTGTACAGTTCGTAATTCTTTGTTTATAAATAATATAAAGAACAGAATATATAAAGATTTCTCTGAGGTTACAGAGAACTGAATGCTTAACAATTGTTAAAATGGTTCCATGTAATTTGTTTCTACCTACTTGTTGAGAAAATAATTTATATAATGCTAAATAATGTCAAAGAAAATTAAAAAAAGATGTAACACAATGAGTGCGGTTAAAATAGTATGCAGTATGTAGAAGGAAGTTATATACTGTATTTGTAGATGTAATATAGTCTAAGAAGTGTGATGGTCGATAATGGCCCATTTGTACCTATTTAAAGTGAGAGGGTCTTGGTAGAACATCGAGCTATTCTCATCTGAAATGGTTTGTGCTAATGAATGTCGACGCAGATTATACAGATTAAATAGTGCTTGAGCACTTCATACATACAGTACATGAATTTTAGATTTACATGAGAAATACATTTACGTTTGTAATTTTTTAGGAGAAACAGTATGTGGTTCATTGCTACTTAAATGCATTTTTCCTTAAATAACTTAATACATTACTTTTTAGTGTCATACATATTCTATAAGGAAAAAATAAATTTCATATATAAAATAGGTGAATATAGCTTTGAGTAGAGAAGGAAATATACTTCTATCTGCACACAATAAGAGTTACGAGAATGAAAGAGGGTGAAATATCATCGATATTAGTGAGAAAAGCAGTGGAAGGAAAACCGGACCGTGGGGAATCCGACCCAAAGACAGCCGACCCCTTTACATCTGTTTCTAACATACCCGTTGGACCGTAGTAATGCATGTTTGAGAAATTTAGCTGGTTCATTTTCGTAAGTGGTGTGTAGAGTTCAACAGTATCAAAATCATGCAGTGCTGAAATGGTCGCTTCATGCCTGACTGCGGTGTATTTGATGTTTTTTTGTTAGATTGGCTAATGTATCTCAGGTCACTTTGATTAAGATAATTGAAGTTCACAATCGACGGGAAAATTCGTAGAAGTATCTCAAGCGATTGGTTCAGGTATTTTATATTGTCCATGTTTAAGAACGGGAGACAGCGGTTTGAAGATAATCGTAAGAAATATTTTCGCACACAACCACCACTATTAGGAACTTAATCCACTGTGAAGCTCCAATTATTTGGATGACTAAGTTAGATACAGTGCTCTTCAAATGCCCTCAACGTCAAAACTGAAAACACCGGTCATATCTTTCCCTGCCGGGGACTGGGTGTTTGTGTTGTCATCATCATTCGTGACAGTGGCGAGACTGGACAGTGAAAAAAAATTGGACTGTGTAAAAACTGTACGGGCGCTGACGACCGTGCAGTTAAGCGCCGGCCAAGCCAAACATCGTCATCATCACAGGTCATATCAGCTGCCTCTCTGTGCACAAGTAGTCAGTAAACATAGTCACGAGTCTGATAGACTGCGCTGAGCCATCAGCTGTTCCATAGTATTCCAAAGATGTTACAAAGCAGGTGGAGAGACACCATATTAATGACTATCTCATCCAAATAGTTCAAATTTATCATACTAACACCAACCTTAAGAAATATTACTAAAAACATTAAAAAATTAAAGGAAACACAGCCTTTCTCGCCAGTTTTTATATTAAAAATATTATCAAACATAAGCCGCGGGATTATTATTTCAAGTTCGTCAAGAGGTAGGGTTTCCTACCTTTCTTATCTACATGTGTCACCTCTGAGTCCTCTTTCTTAGTCTCCAGGGGTGACTATGTTAGTATTATTACTATTATTATAAAATATTACAAAATACAATGTGTGAAGCGAGATACACCAGAGCCTCTCCTAAGAAGCGTCAGCCGCATTTTCTATGGGGTTTCCGAAAAGATTTGCAGTTTCGTTTATGCATTGTGTAGCTGGAGTCAGCCCAAACAGTTATTGATCGTCAAGTGTTTGAGGCGACGCATTGTGTCAACAGAATAGGTCGTTTTGTTTCTCAACACAAATAAAATTGTTTTTAAATCGGAATTTTACGTTCGAATTCGATAGAGAGCTCCTTTATTAGTCTAGTCCCATAATTGCTTGATCGACATGTATTAACAGGGGCAGTAAAAATCGAAGAATAAACAGGTATTCAACAGCGATTCAGTAGCGCTCCATGCTTGCCGTTGGAGCTCTGCTGGAGTGCCGGCTATTCTTCGAGTTTTACTGTCCCCTTTAACACGTATCGATAAAATGAATATCGCACTAGACCAAGCTGGAACCACACTTTCGAATAGGCACGAAAAATTCTATTTTGAAAATCATTTGGTTTCTAACGGTAAACCTACCAATGCTCCCCGTCGACACTGGGCAACGTATGAAGAAGGTAGTGAATACTATTTGTTTGGGTTGACTCCAGCTACAATACGCAAAAACAAAATTTCATGTATCTGCCCAAACAGCAGAGAAAATACGCCTGGCGACTTTAAGGACAGACATTCTGTACAGAACTAACAGGTAGGAAATCATCGACAAGATATACAAAGCATGTGGGTGCTTATAGACTGACAACTGCGTTAGTTCGGTAGTTGCTAAATATATGGAACTATTTATGGTAAGATAAGGATCAGTGTCCGAATAATTTTATTTGTTTTCGTATTTTAACTTTCAATACTTTTGAATTGCATTTTATCTGCTGTGAACTTAGATGATTGGATATAACCTTTCGGAACGCTTTACTGTGGATTATGTTGTGCATAAGTATTTATAATGATTGGTTCTGATAATTCGGAAAACGAATATTCTGCTGAATGTTTCTGCTTGCTATATAATGTTGAGGATGAGACGTCTCTGGGTTCCTTTGGGAGGCTTTAAAAGCCTGTTTTTTTGCTGACGAATTTTCCTGTGTATACAGATTGCTTGTTGCGAAGAATAGAGACGCCCCTGAGAGTTAGGCTGCGTAGCGTTACGCGGTCGCCGTCAATAGGCCTTGCGAGGCTATTGTTTGCCGGGGGCCTGAGGGATGTCAGTGGAATAGCTCAGTTATTCATCCAGAGAAAAATTAAGAGCTTTGTCTTTGTGGGCGTATAATTTGGAAAGGTCTTTTGTAGTTAAAGTTTGCAACTGGTGGGCTGTAGAATGCCATGGGCAGATTTCTGCTATTTGTAGTTACGCCTTTGTTCCCGCATCAGATGTCGTAGGAAGACCTCTTAGCCCTGTGATTGAATTGACTGGTAAGCACAATAACGTTACATTAATGATCTCGACAGTAGCACGCTAACGGCCAAATAGCTTCGCCATTTCAGAGTAACTCATTTGCGGGCGTCGGGCTGTAAGAATCTACCCTTTATCAAAGTTGCCTACGTCAATATATTTCTCAATGTCGTCGCTTGGAAAACAAAAATTAAGTTCAGAAATGCTCATGAGTGCACTACGTGTCAAATCTCTTGCCTATGAAGGTATATCCGTCAATGTATCTCGTGTTAATGGGTTTATGCGAAACGAGCTGATCACCATCGGCTTTTAGACATTAATATGGCGCATTGTTATTTTTATTATTAGTTAACTACTCTCCAGTGGCATCTCTTTCTCATAGTAAATCGCAAAAAATAACATAATCAAGTAACATGTAACAGTATTAGAGTACGAATTTCAGTTATGTACAATAAAATATCAGAACTAAAGGACAAATGATTCTGACTAAATATGGTTCAGTAATAGAGATGAGGGAAAGATGAATTTTTAAACTATCATAATAACGCAAGCCGTACTCGACTAGCTTGGCGAATGAATATACAGGAGACATAGAGACAAATCACCCACAGTGGTTCAATTGAAATAATGGCCCTCCTAATCAAACACACTTCTTACCGTTTTGATTCGTGTTTAATTTGCTTCCAGCAAATGAATCCGTGTGAATGTTCGGATGATTTCTTTCACAAGTGCCCAGTGTTTATGTTGCCTATCAGATGTCACTGGATCCTATAGCACTTTCGTAATACCTGATGAGGAATAAATCGTATCAAGACAGAAACAAACAGTATGGTTACGTCAGTTATACAAGTGTATATAGGGCGTACCACGCAAGCAGTGTGGCACTGCATCATTGTTAGGCACTGTGTAACAACACTTATTTGTAGAATTGGCCGAGATTTAAATCTTTGCTTGAGAGATTTACACAATCTTTGGAGAGATTTGTGAAGCTACCGTATTTGATAAAACGTATTTCGATTTTATTAAGCCTGTAAGACCCGTGGCGAGAAAATATTTCCCAGATTTCTTCAATGAAATATTAGAAAAGGAAAAGAAATTTAGGAAAGTAAAATTAATCGCAGGTTTGAAGTCAGGCAAAAGTGTTCATAACTATCGAGTACCGGTCTATTTATGTACACGGCTTGACCTGTAAATAACTGGAGACGCTAATTACCAATCGCATCCCAGATGTCATTGGCGAAATAGTCCCAGTTGTGCATATAGCTTTAGAAAAAATTCGAGTTTTCGGTGACCATATAGTGCCTTTCGATATCAGGGAGGCCTCAGTTTGGTTACAGCTTTGGTGGATCTGACGACAGCTTAGGATATAACATGAAGAGAAGGCCTGATTGTTCATCTAATTCCGTGTCAGAAGCTACCAATTTTACTCAGCAACAACCCGTATGATTTAATGCTTTGAGTTCTTCTAAATGGAAACACAAGCAGATGCAGGCTCTAGAACAATGGCCTGTCTGAATAACGCGTAACTCCCATTCCACGTGGCATAATACGTCAGAACAGAGAATCAAGAATAGTGAGAGTAAACTCACAAGTAATCCCACCGTACTGAATGAGTACTTTTGCAAATGGTAACTCCAGCCAAACCCAGGTATAGCAGAAGTCACGAAGTTTCACCTCCATAATTAAAAGGAAAACAGAAATTACTTTGCCCAACCCGCCAGGGTAGCCGAGAGCGTCAGTCTGCCTTCCGCAGGGCAACAGAGCGGACACGTACGTGTTGCCTTCGTGCGTAGCGCGAGCCTGCCTTGTTTACATTCTGACGGTTGTTGCTTAAGTGCCGGCTTACCTTGTACGATCCATGGCGAACTGTTGCCGTAAATCTACACTCAGATTTACTTTCTGCAACGATTATGCCCGACCCAGAGCACTCGAGGTGGAGCGTTTTCTGCGAGAGGAAGTGAAGATCCCGGCGACCGATATTATCGGCATACATTTGTCAATCTGAGCAGCACGGTCTATGTGAAAATCATTAATGAAGCGGCGTGCGAACGCATACTACGTGAGACCAAACAGGGGCTCCGCTTCTGTCATGCTGATGGCAATGTGGGGGAGGAAACCGTCGAACACGCAGGCTTAGGTATGTGAACGATACGCATTTTCGAATTGCCATTCGAACTTCCTGCTGAGTAGTCGTTGCGGCACTATGCCTCCTGCAATCCGACACCAGGCCTACCGGATAGCAACCATCAGCACCAACAACATCCGTTCCAGGGTGAAAATCCGCCTTATGCAGGAGATGTTATGGGCTTCGCAAATTGATTTCGCCCTTCTGCAGAAAGTTTCACTTGGCTAGTCTCCCGCATATCAATGGCTATACCGCCCATGCCTCCGCGAGTGATCCTATGGGCCGCGGAGTGGCCATCTACGTCCGCCACGGGATTTCTGTGATCGATGTCGCCTTCCTTCCATCAGCTAGGGGCATGGCACTCACTGCCATGGGGACACGCATCATTAATGGCTACGCTCCCTCAGGCACCCACCGACGGCATGAAAGAGCCCATTTTTATTCCGATGAAATCGCTCCCCTGTTTTTAGGGCGTTATGACCATTGCCTACTAGGAGGTGATTTTAACTGCCTTCTGCATCCTAAAGATCAGATTCCCCACTATACTACATCCTCGGAACTACGTATAGTGGTGCGAGACCTCCTGCTTCACTATACTTGGGATGTTCAACCCGGCGACCGTTCTGGCCACACCTTTCTTACCAGTCATTTCGCAAGCCGACTAGACAGGACATATCTCTCACAAACTCTTATATCTGTAATACAGAGCGCCTAACGCTGGCCGCATGGCCTTTTCCGACCATTGCGCTTACATCTGTACGGTTCTCCTTCCGCCGCAATCAGTATGGCGCAGCCGTGCGCCATGGAAACTCAATACGACACAGTTGCATGACCTGGCTTGTCGCCAACAAATCACTGAAACGTGGACAGCCTGCGAACGACGCCTTCCCCGTTACCACTCGACATTGATATGGTGGTTGGAATGCGCCAAGCCGGCGATCCGGAGGACACTGATGAGATATGGGAAGGACATGGCCGACAGGCATCGCACCACTGTTGACTTCTATTATGCGATTCTCCGAGATCTGGACGCTCAACCGCCAACCCCGGACAACCAGTTGGAACGGCAAAGAACTAAGGCGAAGATAATTGCGCTGGCACGCCGGAAGCTGGAAGGTGACGTGATACGGACGCCACACCACGATCACGTGGATTTAGAAATTCCATCCATGCATCATATAGTGTCCGACAAACGACGGCGTCGTCGGCAGATCATCAGCACTCTGACCACCCCTCATGGCACGCACGTGACCACTCAGAATGACATCGTACACGCATTCATCGAGCACTACCGTCGTACTTATAGCGAAGAATACGCTGAAACTGTAGCAGACGACTCCATTTTGCGACTGGCATCGCACCACTGTTGACTTCTATTATGCGATTCTCCGAGATCTGGACGCTCAACCGCCAACCCCGGACAACCAGTTAGAACGGCAAAGAACTAAGGCGAAGATAATTGCGCTGGCACGCCGGAAGCTGGAAGGTGACGTGATACGGACGCCACACCACGATCACGTGGATTTAGAAATTCCATCCATGCATCATATAGTGTCCGACAAACGACGGCGTCGTCGGCAGATCATCAGCACTCTGACCACCCCTCATGGCACGCACGTGACCACTCAGAATGACATCGTACACGCATTCATCGAGCACTACCGTCGTACTTATAGCGAAGAATACGCTGAAACTGTAGCAGACGACTCCATTTTGCATTACGTCACGCTCACCCTCCCCCACACGGAGGCGGATGCTTTGACAGTAGCGGTCACGCTAGACGAAGTCAACAACGCAATCGCCAAGGGTGCTGTCAACAGAACGCACGGCATTGACGGCTTACCGATTGAGTTTTAGCGTACCTTTCGGGACCTCATGGCACCACGGTGGACGACTATGTATCAAGAACTGATGACATCTGACCAAGCAATCCCACCCGCCTTTGCTGAGGCATCATCATACCAGTCCACAAACCAGCCCGTGGTGCGATGGTCATTAGTTACAGACCGCTCACCCTACTCAATGCCGATTACAAGATTTTTGCGCGCTTATTGGCAATGCGTCTCCGAACAATACTCCCCCATATACTCTCGCCAGAGCAAACGACGCCTGAAGGACAGGTTAACTTACAGACTGCCACAAGGGAATGCCGAGACTTAATTGCAATGGCGGCGGCCTGCAGACTCCGTGCAGCGGTCGTCGCTATAGACTTCGACAGCGCCTTCGATAAAGTGCGTCATCGTTCCCTGTTTTCGGTGGCAGCCCGAATGGGCATCCCCCCTCCGTTTCTTGACGTCATCCGGCGTCTTTACGACAGTGCCAGTTCACGTGTCCAAGTCAATGGACGATTAGCAGGGCCGGTACCTATCTGCCGTTCGGTACGGCAGGGGTGCCCCCTCTCTACCCTCTGGAAGCCATTGCCCTTGAGCCCCTTATTGGGGGCTTGACGACCAAGCTCTCTGGCCTCACCCTACGCCGACACACTTTTCGCTGTCGGGCATATGCTGATGACCTCCTTTTCCTCATTCGCTCCGGCTCTGAGATTCGAGAAGTCCTCGAATTGATTACCCGCTATGGGGCTGCCGCTGGCAGTGCCATGAATGTCGCCAAATCTTCTGCAATGCACATTGGACGAGGCCTCCAGGAGGGTGAAGTGTCACCCCTGCCGCTTGTGCGGACTTTCTGGTACCAGGGCATTACCTTTAACCCACGGTTAAACGCACAGTGGCAACGAATTTCCTTCGCCTGTTACACGTCATACGCAACGACGTCTGCCAGAACCTCTTGCGCCGCCAGGACACACATAAACGGGTTGAGTTTCTTAATCTTTATGTGGCATCAAAATTGGTTCACATCGCGAAAGTTCTTCCTCTGCCAACTGCAATTGGACGCAACCTTCAGGCGGCTTTTTAAAGTTTAAAGTCCGTTATGAGACACTTACGCTGCCCTCACGGTATGGTGGAGTCGGGCTCGTCAATGTCCGTATGCGAGCTGCAGCTGTACATGAGTACCATGAGAAAACAGTGGATGGGCCACGGTATATCTCTAACACGCAGCTTGCTTGAGGTCCTCCTGCCTGCTTCCACCTCACCACCGGTGTCTGTCGGCCATATCGTGCCTCATTTGTCCCATATTTCGACCTTTTTCGTCGACTACAGTTACATACATACCAGTCCCCCTGATACACGCCCACCCGGACTAAGGATTTTTAGAGCCTGTTGCTGCGCTGTGTTCCCCGGAATATGATGGAGACCAAACATCCCTCCATCCAGTGGCCCATATTGTGGACTATCGTCCACCAGCCCTTCCTCTTTCCGAACGTCTGGGCACTGTGGTATCACATAGTCAACAGGAAATTTACCACGAAGCAGCGCCTGCACAACATTAGCTTGTCAGTATCCCCTCTTTGCCTCCTTTGCCAGCCACTAGACACTGATGAACACCGTCTGACATACAGCGCAGCAAATCATTGCCTACTATCTCCAGGTGCCACCAGACACAATCAAACCTCGAATGTTTCTATACCCGGTGGACAGACATTTTCCATCCGCCAAATGTCATGCTATTACGTGGGTCAAAGGGTGGGCGGTCGCTTATCTCTCTCATGAGGGACCTAAACCCCGCCTCGACTTCTGGACCTATTTACGAACAGCCCATGCAGCTCTCGAAAACACGCCACATTACCGAACATTATGTGCTACCTATCTTCGAGCGGTCTTTGTTAGACCTCCACTGAGTTTGGGGGTGCCTGGCTCAGAGGGTACCTACCCCTCCTCCCCCGGCGGTGTCTGAGTTTCAACCGCCTACGGTCTATTCTATTTCTGACTTCCGTGGATGTGAGAGCGCGTCTCAGATTGCGCGGATTTTATTTCTTTTTGCTTTTCCTTTTTCCTTTCTTTAACTTTAACCAGAATTTATAATTCTTTTCTCTTTTGCCGACGTTTTCACATAATTTCATGAAATTTGTGAATATTACAAAAACACATGCAAATAAATAAATAACAACGCCTTACACTAGATTCCTGTGTCTTCCATTTCCCTAAGCACCACAGGCTCAATGGTGGTGAGGAGGACACTGTGGCCAGGCCTAGGGTTTCGAGAGCACTTGCCTGCGAAATTAAAAAAAAAACATAAAAAAAAGAGAGCGCTAACGTGCTGCTTCCTGGACTCAGGTAGGCGCGAAGGGCCCGGATCAAATCCGCCCGGCGGATTAACGACAACGGGCGGTTTGCCGCCCAGCCTGGATGTAGTTTTTAGGTGGTTTCCCACATCCAACTAGGTGAATACTGGGCTGGTCCCCACGTCCCACCTCAGTTACATGACTCGCAGACATTTGAAACACATTCACACTATTTCACGATTTACACTGGATGCAGACAGCTGGGGTACACTAATTCCGTCCCAGGGGGTATGGGGTGGTGGCAGGAAGAGCATCCGCCCATCCCTTAAACTTAACCATGCCAGATCCGTACTTAACCCTGCCGACCCTGCGTACAATACGGAATAAAGATAGTAGCAAAAGAAAGAAAGAAATTACTTTGCCCATAACTGCTATCGTAAACATCGGACCCTTTCACTTAAGAAACACTACAATGACACGTCAAAGAATCTTGACTCGACAAAATAGCTGGAAATAACAGAGAAAATAATATAGATACTCTACGCAGTGCTGGTATCTCATCTGAGTACTTCGCTGAGTGTACTCTGCTTAGGGAAACAGCCCGCATAAAATACGATAGATTTACGTCTGCATGAGCCCATGGGAACCCTTAGCGGCATTGTCAGGCGTGAGACAGGGCAGCATATGCTGCGTGTGGAGGAACAGACAGTATGATAATTGTGAGGAACTGTCCTATAGATGCGTTTGATGGAGACATGAAAGGCTTCAATAAAGTGACCTGAAATCTGCAATTTGGATTAAAAGTATTAAATATTGACTAGTTAGTACTTTGTGTATGTAAATATGGATGTTCTGGTAACGCCGTACGATAGTGATGAAAAGAGAATGGGCGCTGAGTGTAGTGATGATCAACATTTTACTGTCTATCTTGTATAAGTTTCAATAGTGTTTGCTAAATTTTATGATATAATATCATGTCTACCGTCGACACTTCTGTAGTTGCGCATGTGATGGAGAGATATTTCTATAACTAGTATAAAGTAATTGCTTCACTAATGTTCATAGTAAGAGTCATTCGCTTTCCATCACAAGGAATTGTTTACTTTGTTACGCCTAGACTATATTAACAGTTCAACAAGGACTTTAGAAGATGTTTGGAAGCGATGCAAGGAAACTTCGATGTATTGTAGACGGTGCTAGGAGGATAGAGCTGAGAATGGGAAACCATCTTGTACTCGGCCTATTGAAACGTGGAAGTCATAGCCACATGCATTCTTAACTCCGCATTACACTTGGACTGCAAGTACATAATGTTACTTTCGCATCTCACAGTGTGTTTTGTATGTAAAGGTGCTAGAGAAACTAAAGGAAAATATGTAAGAGAAATGAAACAACAAATTTAACTTATACCAAAACTACAGTCCCTGACCGAAAACAGGGAATACTTGGTAGGATTGTATAAATGGATGGTCTATACAGTATAATTCAGGAAGAAACGTATATGATTTTAGGGGAGACAGGAGTAAAATGTTTAACATGGACATGAGCCCTATTCCGAATAGAACACTTTTAATATCACTTTAGTAGTTTTTTTAATAATTCGATAATCTGCATCCTCCAGTAAGAAGTTGTCGAAGTACAACAACAAACTACGTTAAATTTCCTGCAAATAAGATACTATTCATTTTTCTCTATGACTAATAGTTCCTTCGAAGAGAATGAAACAAAGATTACAAAACCTCGCGCGACGCGCATGCGCTGTGCTTTAGGTAGCTTTCATAGGCCAATTTGGGGTCATTTTTCGATTCATAAACCAAAAGCCTCCTCTACCAAATTTCTCATCTCACCTTCCTCTACAGTAATGTGGTACGTCGAAACAACAACAGTTTAAATAATACTGAAAATAAACAACAATCTAGAATAAATATGTTCCATCTCAGAAGCAGTCTGAATACGGAATATGCCCTTATGAAGTTGTTCAGAATCACTGATACTATCATCCCTCGAAGGGTGTACCTTCCCTCCTGACTCACCGTAGATACGAGCAAAACCAAACCCTGTATACGAGCAGAACCAAACTAAGGCGAACCACGTGAAAAGTAGGAGGAAGACGATCGATGACACGATTACCTTCAAACTTGTAGAAGAGACTAGGATAGAAGAATTTTAAGCCTACCAAGACTGCTTAATTACACGGAATTACTGAAACAACGAAGGCGTTAAAATATGGGAAAGGTGGAAGATAAAATCTGAATAAGAAATATATATATATATATATATATATATATATATATATATATATATATATATATATATATATATATATATGTGTGAGTACTGGTATCAAATATTGAAATGAAGTTGGAGAAACAGTGTGTGAAACAGGGCGCTAGGGATACTTCACCATATGGATATGGAGAAGAAGTATGTGAATCAGTGCGTTAGGACTATTATATGGATGTGGAACGTGGAACATGGAAAATAAGGAGAAAGGACACTATAAAGACTTGAAATACGTTAATCCAGAAGATTATTACAAACGAAACGGGCAGTTAACTTACTAAATGAAGAAGCACTAAAATGAATATTCATGTTGCTGGATGAATAGAGAGGTTAGATGCACCTCTGGTCATCGTTGAACTGGAAAGGTAATAGATCGAAAACATGTAGTGCAGAGAGAGGGAACAGAGGTGAGGTTTTGAATGACATTGCGGTCACGAAATGTTCTGGGTTTCGTATTGAAAATAGAAAACTATTTTATCACGGAGGGCATTACCGAGGTAGAGTACAACATAGAAAAACTGTGAAAACAAATTGAGAGAAACTTCTAGTTTCATAGTTTGAATAGTTATTACCTGACTCCAATATTGTCGGTACCTGTGACGCATCTCGCTCGCATCAGTTCACCGGCACACGCTCCCCGGTGCTCCATTAACGGGATAGGTTTGTGGCTAGTTGTGGGGGATTAGAAGCCGCTCTAGCGCAGGCGAACTTCGTGTGCGCCACAGGCGGCCGATAACCGTAAAAAGTGCGCCGCGCGCTTGTGGATACTGCGCCTAATATAAAGAACAAATATTGGCGGAACTCACGAACAATAGACTCACGTATCTGGACACTTTAAGCCCTTCATTGGCCTGCTGTCAAATATTCCGGCATGTAGTGCGCACCTGTTCCCAACCATTCCACTAGTCGACACAACGACAAAAAATTTCAAGAAACTTATGTACCGACTATGCTGACACGTTTTAATGTTTCAGATTACCTTACAGTTTTCCTAAGAGGATTTAAGAAAACGCTAGAGCGTATGGAGGCCCACAAACGTAATCAATATGGTTTATTCTGTGTTATCAATTTTGGTCGATGCGTCTTGTAAGCGTGTCGCTCAAAAGTATGTACCAAACAACGATTCATTTACACTGTCTGCCCGTGCTATACCCATTTACTGAAGTGTGTAAGCGGCTTCTGCAGTTTTGACGGTAGGTACTCTATTCACTGGAGTACAGCTCGCGGTAGTGGCCAGTGCATTAAGATTAAAGAATTCAGTGCATAATTAACATTCGGAAAATGGTTTCTTGCACACAAATAATGGGTTCAACACGTATTGTGGTTAACTTACTTTCGGGGAACGTAAATCGCAATTACGCAAAGTGATACTGTTTCAGTAGTTGATACGCATACACTAATGTGTCTTTTGCTATTGTTTATGAGGAGTAACATGTACCCCTTACCCGAATACCAACACTGGCTTTATTACCGATGATAGGGACGGTTTTATATTTATATCGAATCAGTATGACACAGACGTTGAAGCATAATTTCTCGTTAACACACTGTTACCATAAAATTGCAACTTATTAAGGGGAGAGAGATGGTCCAAATTTTAAGCACATTATAGCGTCCACATATTCACCGAGCAAAGTATTTGTCACCAACTGGTTGCTTTTCCAAGAACCAGTAATACAATATTACCCCCAAAATAAAGAAAAGTAGTTTGGCACTGTGTTATGCCGGTTTTCCAACCCGTTTTAAATCCTACCACACACGTAATACTAGCAGAGGTGAGAGTTATAAAATAATTATAATAAAAATATTTTCATTTTCTTACTTAGGCTTGAGACTGAGTCGGATCATTTCTCAGAACCGCTGTTCCCAACTGTATTTTTTCCGCTCGGGTAATGATGTTCCACAGAAATGCTGCGTGCTACACTGCCAGTGTTCTCGTCTAATGCGAATACCAGTTATGAAAACGGTTCTTTCAAAGAATCATACGTCAATTCTGATTACAACAGATCTTTATTGCTCGTCCACAGATTAAAGATGTCGCTAATCGCCGTGCAGCGTAGCCGCGCGGTTCGAGGCGCCAAGCTCGGTTTGCGTGGCCCCTCCCGCCTAAGGTTTAAGTTCTCCCTCGGGCATGGGCATGTGTGTGGTACTTAGCATAAGTTAGTTTAAGTAGTGTGCAATTCTAGGGACCGCTGGCCTCAGCAGTTTGGTACCTTAACAATTCACACACATCTGTGTCTCTCTGTCTCGCTTTCCCTCAATCTTTATCTCTCTCTCTTTCGCTCCCTTTCTACACCTCTCTCTCTCACTCACTCACTCTCTGATCAGCTTCCCTAACAAAATTTTCAGTTTTAAATACAATAAATATAGAAATAAATCTAAATATTGGGTTGATACGAATTCAGTTTTGGCCTGATACAACAAAGAGTTGATGCAAAGAAATTTCATATCCACTCAACTTGTCACTGTCAAATGTCACCACAAATGCGATGCCATCTGGGAACCATGATTGACACACCAGATTGTTCGTTCAAGGCGTTGGGGTTGTTTGGGGGAAGAGAACAAACTGAGAGGTCTTAGGTCTCATCGAATCAGGGAAGGACGGGGAAGGAAGGCGGCCATGCCCTTTCAAAGGAACCATTGTGGCATTTGCCTTGTGTGAATTAGGGAAATCACGGAAAACCTAAATCAGGATGGCCGGACGCCGGATTCAACAGTCGTCCTCCCGAATACGAGTCCAGTGTGCTAACCACTGCGCTACCTCCCTCGGTTGGTTCATTCAAGGGAACGAGCTAGGATTTCCATTATGACTGCCACGAACCGTGTCTTTGCGAAGAGTAAATAATTCGTTCATCAATTTCTCGTTCACGTACGGTATACAGGGTGAAAAGTACTTAAACCGCTCTTCAGTTGTTAGAGGCCGTTTTACGATCTTCAATTGTATTACGTTCTTTAGTTGTAGGCAACTGCTGTCCACCAGTATAGTAGTGCATTGCCTCTGATTACTAATAGAGCGATACACCAGGTGTGAGTACACTCATATGGTTGGTGGGTACTACGTAGCGCACCACAGCGGACGAGCTGCAAAGCAGAGTTATCAAAAACAAAATCCTAATCACCGTATCCCGCATCATACGACCTTTCCTGCTGTGTAACAACATCTGCTGGGACCGGGTCATTTAGCAGATTACCAGGACAGGGACGCCGTCGGACGGTAAGAAGGCTGCAGTTTGAGGAAGCTTTCTTGCAGCATGTGGAGCGGGATCCTTGAATCAGCACTCGTGCAATTGCACGTAACAAGGAGACGAATCAGTCGAATGTAACAACAGTCCTTCGAGAGCAACTGTTACGCCCATTTCACTTACAGCCTGTCCACAACCTGCAACCAGTTGATTATCCACCTTGAGCGCAGTTTTCGCAGTGGTACCTGGAACAGTGTGAAATGCATACTACATTTCCATCCTCTGCGTTGTTTACCGATGAAGCAACGTTCGGGCGTGATGGAGTCTTCAACACGCACAATTCGTACCTCTGGAGTGGGGATAACCCGCATGTCATAGTTACTAGCGCTCATCAAGTGCGGTTCTTCGTTAATATGTGGGTCGGTGTAGTTGGGGACTGTTTAATTGGGCCGTATCTGCTACCTAGGCTATTAAATAGTACGCACTATTACAATTTTCTCGCCAGAGCATTGCCAGAATTGCTGGAAGACGTCCCGCTCCCTACAAGACAACGCATATGGTTCCAATACGACGGGGCGCAGGCACATTTCAGTCGTCGTGTGCGTCGATTCCTGAACCGACAGTTCCCAGAAACGTGGATTGGCAGAGGTGGTCCTGTATCATGGCCTGCTCGATCTGCTTAGAACTACTTAAACCTAACTAACCTAAGGACCACATCCGTACCCAAGGCAGGATTCGAACCTGCGACCGTAGCGGTCGGGCGGTTCCAGACTGAAGCGCCTAGAACCGCTCAGCCACAACGGCCTGCACAATACAATAGTTTGCAGCACATCTACCACAGGACGTGTTAGCTAACTCTATGGGCAAGAACTTCTCTTTATCGCTAAGTGTGCTGTAACTAAGTACTCCATCAAACTACGCTACCTGCAGCGTTACAAGTGTGCCATAGAATACAAACCTACTTCTTTCTGGCTATACCCACCGAGCCAATGCCAGTGGGCATGCCCCTGGCATCGAGCTGGCGGGGCCACGTCATCCAACAAGGGGCACTCATTCACCACTTTGTCTTGAGTGCCTTCCACAGCACCACAGCTACACGAGGTAGTAGCCCACTTCCCGAACGGGCAAAAATAAGTCATGTACGGTCCATGTCCCGTGACGAAGTGCAGTAGCCCTTTACTTGGCTTGAAGTGTTTAAGCTGCAAGCGTTCTCGAACACTGGATAATAGTGTCCAGGCTCCTCGCTATCCCAGTATTTCTGCCAAAGTTCCCCCCACCACCCCCACCCCCACCCCTCACCCCTCACCCCTCACCCCTTCTTTAGGAGGCAAACTTGTCCCTGTTGTGAACTCCCAGAATTTCTTCATTTTGTAACTCAGTGCCATGCTGCCTGTTCACTTATCTTCATATCCAGAGGACAAAGCTCCATAAGTAATAACAATGCCCCCTGTCTCCCAGGAGACGTTTTATCGGCCCCAATTGAACGCAGGAGAATATTTCGCTGCACCCTCCTCACAGCCTCGGCAGACATGACCCTCGTGAGCCAGTGCGCCCATCTTCCTGGTCCGTAACCCACTATGGAACTGAGAATTGTGTTATGGTGTAACTTTATTAAATCAGCTGGCAGATGAAACTATTATGCCCAATCGCTACCAGGTTGTTCAGCAACCTCTAACGACCTCTGGGTCACCATGTCAATATGCTGGTCAAAATTCCACCTCTCATTGATGACCTATGTCCCACTTGAAATCACTGACTGCGAATGTGATTCGATTATATGGTCGCTTGTGGTGACATTTCCTGCGATATTCGCTGATAGCAGCATGGTGTCAATGTTAGTGCCCTCATCACCCCCTGCACCACAGAAGGGGGGGGGGGGGAGGAGGGGTTCCTGGACTATTGGAAATTAGAGACCCTACGGTCTTGATGGTTACTTCCCTCTCTCATCTCGAGTGCTGCTGTGCCAAAGGAGGGATTTAGCGTTTATATCCGCCATCACTACAATCTTGCACCGCCTCAACGACACGGTTTGTACAAGATGGTCAAGATTCACGGCTATCTCCCTTCCATACTGGAACAACATCTTAATGAGATATACCTGTATAACTCTTACAGATCACTGCAACTCCACGCCGTTTGATCATTCGATAGATATAAAACTGAGATTCACACAGCCTTGTTTATTATCAGAGTAGCGTCTTTCGACTCATCACCGAAACTTATCACTTACCAGTCGACTACGGCAAATGCTATTTTCCCAGCAAGAGATTATGGTTCCTGTAGACAGAGCAAGGCTCATCTCTGAAGCTCCTGCATGACCAACCTGCTGTTGTGTACGTTCATTTGTCCCAACTGTATTTATGTTGTTCTGGAAAGTATGCGTGTATGTGTGATTCCTGGAAGTTTTTTCTCCAATCTAAAGCAATTCCCCAATGGGAGAGGACTGGATGATTTTATATTTCATCGAGATCTAATGGTTCATTACGTCTTTCAAAAACCCTCTTCACCATGTCAAGTCAAACAGATCACCAAAGTTAGTAGGAAGATTCAGTGTCTACAGCCTCCATGGGCGAGAATGTGACTTTACGCTCATACTTATGTCTGACACGTACCATATGTCTCAGAGTTGTGGTCAGGACAGCTGGCTCCTTCAGGTGGAATAGCTGCTTGGAATATTCCAATTTATGATAAATTCTAAAAGATTGATTTCTAATTTTCTAATAGCTGATCGACCTGGTGTTGTCATGTCTACGTTCGTGCTACTCACGGCGTTGATCTCAACCGCCGGCCACGGTGGCCAAGCGGTTCTAGGCGCTTCAGTTCGGAACCGCACAACTGCGATGGTCGCAGGTTCGAATCCTGCCTGCATGGATGTGTGTGATGTCCTTAGGTTAGTTAAGTTTAAGTAGTTCTAAGTTCTAGGGGACTGATGACCTGAGATGTTAAGTCCCATAGTGCTCAGAGCCATTTGAACCATTTGAACTGTACCTGTTGTTCTGGTACAACATTCCCCTACAGAACCACCGGTCGGCCCTCCATTACAGGACGCCCTTCTTACCCTGTCAGATCTTCTGGCAACCTGTAACTCCGGCAGTAGGGAGAGGGAGAGGCCTCTCGCTCGTGAGGCGCCCACCATTTCCACCCATCATGTGTTGCTTTCTGCGACCATTATCATGTAGTGCTTGAATCTTTCAGTCCTTTCCGCATCCCTTCACTCATTGCATCGGAACTTTGGATTCCTGTGACCTGTTGTGGCCTCAGGCATAATTGATCCTAGATATTAGTGTCTGTTCTAACATTCTGTACGTAGGTCACTTCCTGCCTGTGGCGTTGCACGTCTTCGTGTCTTCATGGTGCAGGGAATGCAAATTCCAGGTTTTGAAGAATTTTTTCATATGTTATCTTCGGCCCCGCACCTGGAGCAAGCCAGCTTCTGATCAGAATACTTGTGTACATGATCTAAGTCTCCGCAGTTATGGCAGCGAGGCACCACCATATAGTCCCGTACATTAATGACATAGAACGCAATGTAAAGTTTGCCCATAGATGTAAGCTTTCTCCACGTGTTCCCCGAAACCTCGGCAATATGGTGTACCATGTCGCGCTTCCGAAGCCCAGTTTTAAATCCTAATTTAAACGGATTTATGAAATTTTTGGACGTCTTCGAAATTTTGTAGCCTAATTGTTTCATAAATTCATTTTGATCTAAAGTGACTGGAACAGTAGACATTTTCATAAGATGATTTCTCATTTGGCAGTTCGTATTTACCGCGTTACAGAGTTTCTTTACCCAGGCAGTCGTCCGTAGTACTGTATGGTGTCATTTTGACACTGACTTAGGTTACACAGCACCTAGACCGTCCGGCGCTCTTGAAATTGTTTTAAAATTTTTAGTTGATTTTCTTTTCTCTATATGTATTGCTGGTTGTAAAAATTATCTCTCATTTCGTACGACACCTGAAGATGGGCGTATAAGAGTCCAAAACCGGTCGTGTGTTAAATAAAACTGTAGCGGTATTTTCAAACACTGGTACTTTCTAATTAATAGAAAACTTTATTTCTAAAAAGAAAACGAACTTATCTTCTTGAGCCTCCTACATGCGATTAGCTTTATCCACTATTACTACTCGCAGAATGCGAGATAAATGTCGTCTTGATATTACGGAGTTGTGTTGCCCTTGAAGTTTGCGACCGAACTGGATGATCAGCGATAGGCGTTTGATTAAATTGGCGTTGACAGAGGGTACTAAACTCTGCGTTCCTGGAGGTCTGGCGCTGTCCGCTCTTTCCATTTGCGTGTGGGAGTAGCCCAGGCCTTTCGCTCTTGATATACTTCAGTAGACTGTGGAGTGGCTCACAGTGTAGGTTAATGGTTCTCTCCATGCTCGAGAAATGTGATGAGAATCGGACCTCGGACGCCGGAACCGACGGTGAGCAGCACCGTTCCCACTGAGGGCACTGCTTTGAGTCTGTTACAGGGAGGCGATGATCATGCTTCCACAGTGTGCTATCCCACTTTGCCTCTGGTTCGCAGTGACGGCAAACTCTCGTCACCGATGACTATCTGCCCCATAAACGCATGGTCTTCATAATGGCACAACAGATGTTGTAGTGCTAGTACCATACACATTTCCCTTTGTGATTCGCTCAACTGCTTCGCAGCCCACTGCACGCTCGCCTTCCGGTAACCCAATCTGCCGTCCACAACAGTTCACGCTCTTAAAACACTGGACTCCACCATCACTGCCAATATTGTCATTGTGACATGTTCTTTCCAGCATGTTGATGACCACTTCTCAGCATGTGATTGCCATATTTGCATCGTCTGGTCTCGTTTCAACACTCAGACACTCCCAGCCATCACAAAAACGGACATTCCATTTTCTCAGGATTTATCGAACAACAGTCTTCCCCTTATTCCACCAACATCCGGCGATGTCCCTTTTCCTGTGTCATCGTATTTTTCAATGTGAATACCATGATGTCCTCAAATGCACTGCTGTATCAAATGAACGAAACAGACAACTACCTTCTTCGCTCACGCATTCGCGCAACCACGCCGGAGCCTACATTCCCGTCCCGAGATGTCTTATCAAGCTATCTTAAATCGGTATGTGCAAATTTCAACGAGTTTGGTTGTTACAACGTTTCGTACATTTGAGCACTCACTAAACACATATGCATATTACATAAATGGTTTAATAATTGCTTAAAAGTGGATCCAGACTCTATGACCACCGTGAATATTTCTGTTACTTTGGGCTTTATCCAGGTTTTAAGCGAACTTTTAAGCACTTCAGTACGTTTCAAACTTTGAGTACCAAAGCCATTTCTGACATGTTGGATGAGCTGATAGATTGTGTGTGTGAAATATTAAACGTGATGCTGGTGTCCATGGTGTTTCTATCTGAATTTCACGCTGTCTGGTCAGAGTGGGGTGCTTTACTTTCATATCCTAACTATCCTTCTCGTCTCCTGTGACGGACACTTCTGTGTATCTAAAGGGTTCTACAGTCCTCCTTCCACGTTGCTAAAGTATCTGATTTCATTAAACCTAAGATCACATCATTAGATTGCAAAACCAAGTTTCCGTAATTTTTTGTGGTACGCAACGGTTCCCTTCATCTTTTCCGTCAATTCTTTGTGGGAAACATGGAATGGTGCTCGATCTGAAATATTGCTTGACATTCTGACGATAGTTATTTGCCAGCTTTCTCTTAAATCTTTGACTGCTACTCTTATTGCAGCTCGAAAGAAATCACATTCAGTGATTACGTGCGTTGGTGTCACGCCATTAGAAGACTGTATACGGTTAATTGTGAAGCGACTATTTTGAATCAATTTCTACAATCCGACTGTGACCGTCTCACTTACCGTACGGAGTACAGCCAGTTCGAGAAGAATCAGCACGTCGTTAACTCTACGAAATGAAAGACACTATTTTAAATATATGTTTACATGAAAATACAGTTTATTACTAATTGCACAATTACCTAATAGTTAATCCAATCGCCGACATTATCAATTGTAGCTTGTCACTGTTTGGCGCGCTTTTCATGGGATTTTATGCATATTCTCTCGGTAACGATCTCCATATCTCCTTGATATTGTGTGGCAGCTGCTTCAAACTCTACAGTAGCTTTTCTTTGAGCCTCATCTTAATATATGACCTAACGTTTCAGTCGGATTTGCATCAGAAGACATTGCAGGCGTATCCATCGTGGACACCCCCCTGTATTGTTCGACGCTTTCCAGAGACGACTGAGGTGTTTCGGATCATTATGCTCTTGAAGCACCCATTCGAACCTAATAGCTTCTTAACGGCTACAGAAGGCATACACACTTCTTCACAGTTTAATCTGGTTGTAAATAAGAGCAAATAGTGAAAATTGCAACCGACAAACAAAACATTCATCTCTCATTCTGTTTAACCATACACCGTGCAAAAGCGCATTGAGTACAGATTCGAGACTACCACCAGCGATGTCACTGCGGGCGTTACACTTATCGTTATGGCGTACACCCTCTTGTGGAACTGACTTGAAGTACCCATTGTTATGGGTACTTCATCACTAAAGTTTCATAGATACAATCCTCTTGATGACGGATAGAAGCCGCATCACGCAGTATGTTAAGAAATCGAACAGCGGACCCACTCATTCCATTCTTTTTCGTAGCTATTCGCACTCGCTATTAAAGACTCAGAAAACAAAATACAGTGACAGATCTGTGATATGTAGTGGGCAAGTACAAACTGATAGCTGGAGATAAAAAAAATCACTAATAATTTGGCTTCTAATTTTAAGGATCCGTATGTTACTAGGATAACCGAACAAATCCCTTGAAAATATGTCGGTAAGGGAATTCTCTTTTTTCTCATCTCTTCCTCACTTCTCTTGGGTCCTTTCTCTCTCGTGGTGTACTTTTTATCTGCCCTAGTGTCCTACCTAGAGAAAAAATTAAAGCAGGTCAGAGTTTTGGTTTTAATGCATACATAGATTATAAGTCCAGCCGGGTCGTTACGTGAAGATATTAACTGCGTTTAGGATTTGGCTTAGTTCCCATTACTGATGCAGCTGAAAACAGTTCTGCTGACTTGTTGCTAAGGGGCATCCAGTAATTGATTCTCCAGTACACCAACTGAGCGGGCAGTACTAATCTTTTTGCAGTAGGAAATAATTAAATTCCATCGCCTGCAGCGCGACTTCTATTCCATCTTTGCTGGAATGAGATTGGCTTCGGAAGCAGGTAACAAAACGAGTGCTTTACAGGGATTCAGGGTCGTCTGCCGTCTACATATTCAATTACACCAGACTAACTTGATTTCCACAGCTTCGCGTAGAATATGAGCGTCGAGCTTTATACTAGGTGAATAGTGATTTCATCGTTATCGGAGGGTTGTGCCAACAATTAATATTTAGCAAATTTGAGACTTTCGTGCCACATATTGGCTTTTATCTATCACTAATTGGAGTGTCACAGCTTTTGACTTTTTTTAGAGGAATATTAGTACTCGTGCAGTAAGAATATTGCAAAGTGACACTCAGCTGTATTTGTGGCTGCAAAAATTCCTGCTGCATTTCTTTCTTGTGATAAATACAATTACTTGCATTACACATTTGTTATTCTCGTAGAGAATATACTACTTTAAGCTGCTGTCGTACAACACACCAATCTAATGCTCCGCTAAGAACATAGAGTTCGTTAGAAGAACGAAATCATCCCACAAATATGGCAACGCCTTTATTCCAATCTTCATTAGTTGTGGATGGGGAAAAATTTCAAACTTCTCTCTACAGTATAGAATATTGCAGTACGTGGAGTACTTAATTGGGCAGATTTTGATTCCAGATGATTGATGATTAGAGGCCAGGCAAATGTTTCACATATCTATTGTAGCTGTTTATTCTAATTTCGGCCGCTTCTTTTATAACAAAATCTCAATATGATGACGTTTGAGACAAAACTTTCCTCTTTTCTAATCGTACATCGTACCCATTTTGCAGGTAATATTCAGCCACACCCGACGCGTCATGTTCCATCTGTACAACGCTCAGCGACAGTGCAAATAGTCTGTCGTAATCACTCGCTGCCACACTCACAGGGAACACTATACACGTCAGGAGCTCTAAGACCGATGTTAGTTTTAACGGACGTAATGTACTGGTCGCAGCCTGTCTCCTCTTCAGCACACTTCTTATCTTGCTAGTCATTGCTCTACAGTTTAAAAGAAATACAGGTGGCTTAGCCTCCTTCGCTGACTCCCGAGGCGTCTTTCGTCTGTGACATCTGCAAGGTTTTGCAATTTCTCCCTTGCTGTGACTATTTTTCATGAACATGCGCTATAAATGCTGAAATTCAAGCTCCAGATGGTTGTCGTCTGAATTAATTCGTACCCTATGTACTAACGTGTTCGGGACTGCTAAGACGGAAAATTGATGCTTGCCGGATGGCGAGAGCGGCAGACTGAAACGTGGCGCCGGCTCGGTGCGCCATCTGACGTCACTCGGTCCAGCACGAGGCCTGCCAGAAGACTGGCTGCGGTGTGTGCGTCACGAAGGTAGGCCTGAGTTCGCTCGCTCAACTCAGTAGACAAACTACGTTACTACACCTGTTATTTCGCGAATAGGCGTGTACATACAAACGAGAATTGCATCTTCTACTGCAATCCGCTGTTATGGAGTCTTAGTGATATTACTCCTACAATGATTGGAAGTCAGTCTTACTTACAGTTTGGAGGATGTGGTGGGGTGCAATGAAATCAAAATCATACCAAAATCATTATCAGTTGCATAAGGCACCACTTCTTGTATGAAATGAGGACTGTTAATCAAAAGAGACTAAATGCTATAAACGAGCAGTTATACAATTTACACTACGTGATCAGAAGTATCCGGACACCCCCCAAAAACATACGTTTCTCATATTAGGTGTATTATGCTGCCACCTACTGCCAGGTACTACATATCGACCACAGTAGTAATTAGACATCGTGAGAGAGCAGAACGGGGCGCTCTGCGAAACTCACCGATTTCGAACGTGGTCAGGTGACTGGATTTCTGTACCCGAGAATTCCAAACTCATAAACATCGCTAGGTCCACTGTTTCCGATGTGATACTGAAGCGGATAGGTGAAGGGACACGTTCAGCACAAAAGCGTACAGGCCGACCTCGTCTGTTGACTGACCGAGACCGCCGAAAGTTGAAGTGGGTCGTAATGTGTAACAGGCAAACACCCATCCAGACCATCACACAGGAATTCCAAACTGCATCAGGATCCAGTGCAGGTCTTATGACAGGCGGGAGATGAGACAACTTGGATTTCACGGTAGAGCTGGTACTCTTAAGGCACACATCATGCCAGTAAATGCCAAACTACGCCTATCTTGGTGTAAGAACGGTAAACATTGGACGACTAAATATTGGAAAAACGTTGTGAGTAGTGACGAATCATGGTACACAATGTGTCGATCCGAAGGCAGGTTGTAGGTATAACAAATGCCCGGTGAACATCATCTACCAGCGTGTCTAGTGCCAACAGTAAAACTCAGAGGCGATGGTGCTGCGGTGTGGTCGTGTTTTCCCTGTAGGAGGTTTGCATCCACTGTTGTTTTGAGTGACACTATCACAGCACAGACTTACATTGATGTTGTAAGCATCTTCTTGCTTCCCACGGTTGAAGAGCAGTTAGGTGATGGCGATTGCATCTTTCAACACGATCGAGCACTTGTTCATAATGCATGCTCTCCGGCGGAGTGGTTACGCGATAATAACACCCCTGTAATGGACTGGCCTGCTCAACGTCCTGACCTGAATCCTATAGAGCACCTTTGGTATGTTTTGGAGCGTCGATCAACATCGATACCTCTTCTCAGTGTAACATTCTGTGAATAATAGGCTTCTATTCCCCAAAAAAACCTTCCAGCACATGATTGAGCGTATGCTTGCGAGATGACCAGAACGAAATGCAGATGATTTGGATACGATTTCTGTATGGTGCAAAAAAGTGGCAGTAAAGAAAATTGTGAAGTTATTAACTTGAGTACTACAGGAAATCCGCTAAATTTTGATTAACCTGAAGGCTGTAAATTCAACTAAATACTTAGGGATTACTATTAAAAATAACCTAAATTGGAACGATACCAGACATGATTTTGTGGCTAGAGCAAACCAAAGACTGCGATTCATTGGCAGTAAACTTACAACGTGCAACAAGTCTACTAAAGAGAATGCTTACACCTCGCTTTTACACACTATTCTGGTGTACTGGTGTGCGACCTGGGATCCGCATGAGATAGAACTGGCCGATAACTTCGAAAAAGTTCAAAGAAGAGCAGCTCGTTTTGTATTATCGCGAAATAAGGAGATAGTCACACAGACATGATACGTGAAATGGAGTGGCAATCATTCTTTGCGACGGAATTTTCTCATGAAATTTCAATCACCAGGCGTCTCCTCCGATTGCGAAAACATTCTGCTGGCACCAACCTACACAGGGAAAAATGTTCATCACGATAAAATAAGAGAAATCAGATCTTGCACAGAAAAATGTTAAGTGCTAGTTTTTTCCGCTTGCCGTTCGACAGTGGGACCGCTTGAAGGTGGTTCCTTGAAACTTCCGCCAGCCACATTATTGTGAATGGCAGAGTAATCACGTTAATGCAGACGTAGAGAGATGTAGATGTAGAGTTGGGTTCAGCGTGGGCCAACACCATATGCAATCCAGCCTCACCGATGGACGGCGCTACTAACTTGAAAGTCATTTTCAGCCAGTTGTCCGGATACCCTTGGTCACATAGAGTATATCGAGTGCAGATCATAAATTAAATTTTGTTGTAGTACTGTTAATCAGTAAGATTTCATAAAAGCGGATTCCAGTAGAAGATCCACATACGCACCCAGCTGCTAGTCAACAGGTTTAGAAAAGTATTTTCTCTGCTAAATGTAGGCCTACCTTCTTGACGTACGCGCCACCGCTTGTCTTACTCGTAGTTACTAATACGGCCCTTATTTGAGCCGAGTTTTAAATAAAAGTTTATGTAGTGGCAGCTGACGGAATTACATGAAAATGACCTTAAATATTTACGACCCAAGGGGCAACTACTAAGCGAGATACATTGTAGTTTAAATAATTTAAGCAGGTAAAACGAAAAGAAAAATGATTCCACAGGAAAGTTTATCATTAAGCAATATATGCAAATTGTAACTAATTTTTTTTATCTTAGCGATTTTGTTTGTGAGGGATAACAAGAACCAAGAATTGTCCTCAGAACTACAACCGGCAATGACCATTCTTTCCAGAAAAGGAACAAAGTCGTAATATTACGAGCATCCATTCTGAAGGGCGCGAAAGTGTGGGGAAGACGGGAGCGGTTTTTGTAATCTTTTTTTGTTTTAAATATTCCTTTGCGTACAGCCAGGTCAACTGGCCAATGTTGTAAGAGAATGTCCATCCTTCATTTCTGCAGGTGGAATATATCTGATATCGTGCCATAGGTTGTGAAAAGAAAGGTAGCACATGACAACTATTCCTGATATAATCTGTATATTATAAATTTGCAACTATATGTCAATACAGTAGAAAAGACAGTTCCGTTTACACTTGGAAGATGGGGATTCATGTTAAATTGTGTTAACCTTCCAATCAAGAAATAGTCATTGTGTTAATAGAGTCGGCTCTGAATAAAAAACTAAACCAAACTCCGCCAAAACAAACCATCAAGGCCCAACGGTACCGAGCGAGCGCCGTGTCATTCTCAACCCATAGGCGACAATGGCTGCCGATATGGACCTGCATGTCATCTGCACACAGCTTTCCCAGCTGTATGTCAGTTCACGAGACCGGAGCCACTGCTTCTCAATGGAATAGCTCCTCAGTTTGACCTACAAGTGCTGAGTGCACCCAACTTGTCAACAGCGCTTTTTTCATTGTATATAAACTTTTATTTACAAAATAAACAGTACATATATTTACAGATGATTCATTTTTGTCACAGTGGTAAGGTCAAGGTTTTGTTTCCGTTTCTACTTTGTGACAGGTTACATTTGATAATCGGTTCCTGTGTTTTCGGTAATCCGCTTTTTTATATTATACAGGGTGTTACAAAAAGGCACGGCCAAACTTTCAGGAAACATTCCTTACACACAAAGAAAGAAAATATGTTATGTAGACATGTGTCCGGAAACGCTTACTTTTCATTTTAGAGCTAATTTTGTTACTTCTCTTGAAATCACATTAATCATGGAATGGAAACACGCAGCAACAGAACGTACCAGAACTTCAAACACTTTGTTACAGGATATGTTCAAAATGTCCTCCGTTAGCGAGGATACATGCATCCACCCTCCGTCGCATGGAATCACTGATGCGCGGATGCAGCCCTGGAGAATGGGGTATTGCATCACAGCCGTCCACAAAACGAGCACGAAGAGTCTCTACATTTGGTACCGGGGTTGCGTAGACAAGAGCTTTCAAATGCCCCCATAAATGAAAGTCAAGAGGGTTGAGGTCAGGAGAGCGTGGAGGCCATGAAATTGGTCCGCCTCTACCAATCCATCGGTCACCGAATCTGTTGTTGAGAAGCGTACGAACACTTCGACTGAAATGTGCAGGAGCTCCATCGTGCATGAACCACATGTTGTGTCGTACTTGTAAAGGCACATGTTCTAGCAGCACAAGTAGAGTATCCCGTATGAAATCATGATAACGCGCTCCATTGAGCGTAGGTGGAAGAACATGGGGCCCAATCAAGACATCACCAACCATGCCTGCCCAAACGTCCACAAAAAATCTGTGTTGATGACATGATTTCACAACTGCGTGTGGATTCTCGTCAGCCCACACATGTTGATTGTGAAAATTTACAATTTTATGACGTTGAAATGAAGCCTCATCCGTGAAGAGAACATTTGCACTGAAATGAGGATTGACACATTGCTGGATGAACCATTCACAGAAGTGTACCCGAGGAGGCCAATCAGCTGCTGATAGTGCCTGAACACGCTGCACATGGTACGGAAACAACTGGTTCTCCGCAGCACTCTCTATACAGTAATGTGGTCAACGTTACCTTGTAGATCAGCAAATTCTCTGACGCTGACTTTAGGGTTATCGTCAACTGCACGAAGAATTGCCTCGTCCATTGCAGGTGTCCTCGTCGTTCTAGGTCTTCCCCAGTCGCGGGTCATAGGCTGGAATGTTCCATGCTCCCTAAGACGCCGATCAATTGCTTCGAACGTCTTCCTGTCTGGACACATTCGTTCTGGAAATCTGTCTCGATACAAACGTACCGCGTCACGGCTATTGCCCCGTGTTTATCCATACATCAAATGGGCATCTGCCAACTCCGCATTTGTAAACATTTAGTGACTGCAAAACCACGTTCGTGATGAACACTAACCTACTGATGCTACGTACTGATGCGCTTGATGCTAGTACTGTAGAGCAATGAGTCGCATGTCAACACAAGCACCGAAGTGAACAGTACCTTCCTTAAATTGGGCGAACTGGCAGTGATTCGAGGAAGTACAATACATACTGACAAAACTAAAATGAGCTCTAACATGGAAATTAAGCGTTTCCGGACACATGTCCACATAATATGTTTTCTTTATTTGTGTGTGGGGAATGTTTCCTGAAAGTTTGGACGTACTTTTTGTAACACCCTATATAGTTTATGTTGCTGTTAGTAGTTATCCTATCTTTAGCAGTTGATTTTTGTTTTCAGGTTTTAATTTTTACTGTCGTCTCAGTAAAAACATTTTGGGGAAAAACATCTACCAAGCTACATTGAAAATGGACATATTGATGAGGGAAGTCTTCTAAATATTGGTATCCTGTCTTTAGTGCACAAGACAAATCGTGGCCATTTTCTTTTATGAGTCGGGAGAACAACTTATTGCCGATAAGAGTCTATGCAGTGTATGCCAAAGACATAATGAGGCATACTATCACGTGATGAGCAAATTGCATAATAATAAGCAAAAAAGAGAGTACAAAATTTATCATCTTGGTACTTAAAATTAGTGGAACAAATAACTGTGGCATAAAAAAGTACGCTTTGGGCAGTGTTACCTTAAACGAAAGCAGAGGAGAAAGGGATATGCAGCAAACAAATTTGAATGGTTTATTTTATAGGGGAATGGAGTGAAGTAACATATTGGTGATAGGCAATTATACTCCATAAGGCAAATGCGGCAGTAGACGGCATGGTAACTAGTAATAAGCTTGCATAGTAGTACAAAGACAAGACACCGTTTCACATTAACATAAAAAATTAGCGGAGCGAATAAAGTTGGAACAAAATAGTTGCGTATTACAGAATGTTAATTGAAAATACACTGTAAAAGCAAAATATATACAAAGAGGAAGGAGTGAATGAGAGAGAGAAAGAGAGAGAGAGAGAGAGAGAGAGAGAGAGAGAGAGAGAGAGAAAGGGAGAGAGAGAGAGGGAGAGAGAGAGAGGGAGAGAGTTTCTGTGTGTGTATTGAGAGGGAGAAAGAGCATTTGCCTGTTTATCTGTTGGAATCAATGTTAATCAATAACATTTTTAGAGAAAGAGGATAAATTTCTTACGATTTCGTGGCGCCCTTCATCGGTAATGGTGGAATTCAATACGCTGTTGTCCCACCACTAGCCTTGATGACAGCTTTTACCCTCGCTGTCATACGTTCAGTCAAGTGCTGGAAGGTTTCTTGGGGAATGTCAGCCCATTCTTCACCGAGTGCAGTACTGAGGAGAGGTATCGATGTCTGTCGGTGAGGCCTGGCACGAAGTCGGCTTTCTAAAACATCTTAAAGGTGTTCTTTGGGATTCAGGCAAAGACTCTGTGCAGGGCAGTCCATTACAGGCATATTATTGCTGTATAACCACTCCGCCGCAGGAGATGCATTATGAACAGGTGCTCGATCATGTTGAAAGATGCAGTCGCTATCCCCGAATTGCTCTTCGACAGTGCAAAGCGAGAAAATGCTTGAAACATCAATGTAGGACTGTGCTGGAATGGTGCGACGCAAAACTATAAGGGATGCAAGCCCCTTGCATGAAAAACACGACCACATCATAACCCCACCACCTCCGAATTTTACTGATGGCACTGCACACGCTGGTTGATGACGTTCACTGGGATTCGCCATACCATAGGATCGCCACATTGTGAACAGTGATTCGTCTTTGCACACGACGTTTTTCCACTGTTCACTCGTCCAATGTTTGCGTCCCTTAACCAAGCGAAGCAAAGTTTGGCATTTACCGGCGCGATGTGTGCCTTATGAGAAGCCTGCCGTTGTGGCCGAGCGGTTCTAGTCAGTCCGGAAACGCGCAGCTGCTACGATCGCAGGTTCGAATCCTGCCTCGGGCATGGATGTGTGTGAGGTCCTTAGCTTGGTTAGGTTTGAGTGGTTCTAAGTTTAGAGCCTGATGTTAAGTCCCATAGTTCTTAGAGCCATATGAACCTTATGAGAAGCAGTTTGACCTTGAAACCGAAGTTTTCTCACCTCCCGTCTAACTGTCATAGTACTTGAAATGGATTCTGACCCAGTTTGGAATTCCTGTGTGATGCTGTAGATAGATGTCTTCCTATTACACACTACGACTCTGTTCAACAGTCGCGTGGTCTCTGTCAGCCAACAGACGAGATCAGCCTGTACTCTTTTGTGTTGTACGTGTCCCTTCATGTATCCACTTCACTATAACATCGGTAACAGTAGACCTAGGAATGTTTAGGGGTGTGGAAATTTGGGGTACAGACATATGACATAAGTGACAGCCAATTACCTAACCACGTTCGAAGTCCGTGACTACTAAGGTCGCTGATATAGAGTGCCTGGCAGTAGGTGGCAGCACAATGCACCTAATATGAAAATCGTATGGTTTTGGTTGTGTCCGGATACTTTTATCATTTATATATTACACGCAGGTTCGCTCCTTTTTTAGTAGCACACTGGGTGCACTTGTGGATGAGAGAATTTTAGCACTACTCTTTCACACGAGGCACATCACTTTTTTTGGGGGGGGGGAGGGGGGGAGGGGCAGGTGAGAGCGGCAAGGGGCCGTCAGCAGCGGTGACGGGTGCGTGATGGGCGTCGGCGGAGTCGTTGATGGGTTTCGTGGGCGGCGTTGGCGTCGATCTCGCGTTGCGTGGGCGGCGCCGTTGTCGATCACGGGTTGCGGAGAGCGCCCCTGAAGGCTTCATTCTGCGGGATCTCCAGGATGCTCTTGAAGGTGCCGCGGTACCTTTTCTGCTGCTGTTTCCTCCTTTCCTCCTTCCACAGGTCCATTAGGAATCTCCTTGCATCCGTCGGCTTCTTCGTGATGACTGAATGTGTTGTCATCGCTATTAGCCACATTGTGGCTACCCGTTTAGGCCTTGGAAAGGGGTTAGCATCACGGACGCTGTGTGTTGTGATTGGAATGGCTTGGTGGTTAGTTCGATTTATTAGTGCTACCATCTTCCTACTTGTGTTCCAAATCGGAATACTCTGCCTGCACAGAAATCAATGTTCTAGCGTGTCCTGTTCATCAGAAGCTTCGCATTTATCAAAGGGACGCAGGTTGATCTGCGCCAGTCTTTCGTTTGTGGGCACAGTTCTGTCGAGAACTTTATACAACGAGACTTTGGCGTATGACGGTATGGCGTGCGCCAAGATTTTCTTCAGGACTTGTGGCCAATTGTGGCCTGGACGCGTTCTCACGATTTTTGGTTTTGGTGTATTCCCCCTCAGCACTCCATATAGGGTTTTCGCGTCGTCCTGAGGCTCGGGTTCGGCATTGTCGCGATCACGTAGCTTTTGTCGATGGTTATTTGTTATACATGACGCAGCTTGTGGGGTATGTATCCGGTGTGTACTGGCGCTTCTTCAGACAGCGGTCTTTCACTTCTGAGGAATGCGTCTGTAGTAGTGTCCGCATCCTTCTGCTCAGTTTTCAGTGTCCTGTGGGGTAACAGAGCACTGCATTTTTTTCTGATGTCCACAAGGATAAGCTCGCCTTCTTGCCTCGTCAGGAAGCAAGTACCTGAGGGACTTTGCATATCTGTCGTCTCCATACTAGGTGGTACACGGCGCGTGTTAGAACGTGTGCTATTTCCTTTGGTACATTTATATTCAGCGCCATGTACCAGGCTTCCGATAGGATCGCCATGTTGATCTGTTCTATTCTTTGAGTTAGCGTCAGGTTCCTATTGGCGTGCGTTTCGCAGATCCCCCTTACGGTGTGCAGAATGTTACGCCAATTGTCATTTTAAAAGGACATTTCTGCAGATTTACGCCAAGTGCTTTGAATTTGTCTGCAACTTGGTACCATGGCCTCGCAGCTCTTAGGCCTCGGCTTCCAAAGGGGAGCAGCGACGTTTTTCTTCGCGTCTATCTTCACACCTGTTGCATTTTAGACGACATCATTGGTTTTATCAATGTCTTCCTCCTGAACAGCGAAGTCTCCCATGTCATCTACATAGGCCATGAATGTGACTGTAGATTGTCCTATTTTTAGCCTTTGATACTGCTTCTGAGTTTGCGTAGCAGGGGATCCAATGCTATGGCGGATAAGGTTATGGACAAAGGGCATTCTTGGCGCACTGATTTTTGTATTTTTATCCAACCGTTTATTGTGATTTGGGAGCTGGCATCTGTGTCGATGTTCTTGATGATACATATAAATTTTGAGCCAAAACCAAAACGTGGTAGTGTCTTTAGTAAATAGCTATGAATGATGCTACTGAAAACCTTGTAGAAATCAATCGACGGGATCTCATCGCTAACATTAGTTGTTGCTGCATGAGAGATTATATCCGTGTATGTTGTGACAGCATCGAAGATGCTACTGCCCAGAAGCGCACATGTCGCCATTGGCTGATGGATTTCTTCATGGAAAGTTTTATATTCTCTTTTGCTATTAGTTTATAGTCGGCATTTAGCAGTGTTGTAGACCGGTATTTGTCGATATGTTTTGCTATCTGTTTTTTTGGGAACAGAATTAGCGTCCCTTCCTAGAAAGTGGGTGGTATTTCTGCCCCATATAAAATTTCGTTGGCCACTTCTGTGATAATTTCTCCGATTATATCCCAGAACTCAGTATAAAATTCGTTTGGGATACCATCAGCTCCTGGTGATGATGACGTTTGGTTTTTGGGGCGCTCAACTGAGCAGTCATCAGCGCCCGTACAAAGTCTCAATTTTTACACAGTCCAGTTTGTATACAAACCCATCCAGCCACTGTCACGAATGATGATGGTGATGAAATGATGAACCCCCAGTCCACGGGTAGAGAAAGTCTTCAGCCCGGCCGGGAATCGAACCCGGGATCCCGTGATCCAGAAGCAGTTTCAGGTCCTCGTACTTTTCCTTTTGCACTGCTTTGTAAGATTACTTTTAGCTCCTCCTGTGCAGTTTGTTCTGTCAGGAGGGCTCTGTCAGAGTTCGAACTCGTTGGATTTCCTCCAAGATCCTCATGACTTCGAAATTATGTATCTCATCCCTGCTGAAGAGGTTGGCTAAGTGCTCTTCGACGTGACCCATGATTTCACTTTTTGTGGTGAGCTTTTTCCCTTCGTTGTCATGGAGCTCTGCCTTACTGCTGGCCCTTTGTCTCTCTCTCTCTCTCTGTGCAGATGGTGCAATGTTGCAGGTTCATCTTCGACATCGCCGTGCGGCTGGCCTCGGAATGAATACTCCTTGCATCTCCTTTTGCTAGATATTGAGGAGTCGTGCTTTCCGTTTCCTCACGCGCCTCGTGTAAACGTGGTCGTCCACCGAGGCGTTTAGTGTGTCCTTCAGATAGAGTGCGTAGTAGTTTGCCGTGTTTCTACGCCGGGAAGCCTTCTCTGCGCTGTATCTTACTAACCCTCTTTTATCATTGGCTTGGCGTGATCCACTCACCACTCTGTGATGGAACTGTGGCTCGCTCGCTTCTCTGTACATTATTGTACTGTTCTTGTAACTTCTGCACGTAAGCTCTCTTCCTGCAGTTGATGCGTATTCAGTTTCCATCTTCCTCTCTTACCTGCGATTTTGATTCGTGGGAGCTGGATGTCGCATTGATAAGCACAGTGATCAGAAAGTATTACCGGGCAGACTTCTACGTGTGTGAGACATCTGGCCGGCAGACTGAATGGTCACCCATCCAAGTGCCCATAGTACTCAGAGTCATTTGAACCACTTTTTGAAAGAAATATGTACAAAACAAGAAGAAAGGATGAGATGATAGTACAGGAGTTGTTGATACATCACGTAATCAGTGGTCTTATCTGTAGGGGAAGACAAGATTTTCAGTATACCCGACAAATAATTGAGGACTTTGGGTGTATGTCCTACTTTAAAATGTTGAAATAATACAGGAGAGGAAGTCGTGGCGGGCTGAATCAGACCAATCAAAGGACTGATTAAAAAAATGAATCAACACTAAAGAAACAACTAAGAAATTTATGAGGAAAATTTAAGTTTTGAACCACTAAGGAATATCTTCTATTGGACGTATTACTCTCTCCAGCCACATACAAAGAAACTTCAGATTTAAATCTGGCATAGTAACAACCAGTCTCTAGAAGTTAATATATTTTAGTGGACAATTTGCAATACGTAAGCAAAATTTTTCAAAGTTACCCATAAGTACCTTCAGGGTTTCAGAAGACGACTGCGCAAAAACTGCAAGACGTTCAGAAAAATGAAACACGTCACACGTCGGGTGCTCAAGTGGGCATCATTTCTGACACTACGAACATTTGTGACACTACTAACGTCAATATGCTTTCACAGCCGATTGGAGTTATTGGTGCCAGGAAGATGCGATATCAGTCCACTTCGGCAATGTGTTGATTGTGTTGCCTATCTGGAGGCACAAGCTAATTTGATGAGACCATGTGATTTATCTGTGTGTTCTGGCGCACCTGCTTTCTAGTGGTTCGCTCTGCGTCTCTGCCACTTAGCATAGATGAATCGAAATTAGAAGATGGTCTATAGATTGCTATGCAATATTTTTCTGCATGCCTTTTAGTTTTCGCTAAGCAGGCTTATGACACCTTGGAGGTACTTCGAATAACCCTGTAGAATAGAGAGGTGATCATGAATTTCTACTTTGTCTGGAATACAGAGACTTTTATTAAATTTAGCTCTGGCGTAAGAAGAAGCCTACCAGTATTCCTTTAGGACCAAAGCACCACATCAGTCTGTGGCGGTATACTGAAGAAAGTACTACATCAGCATAATATGCTATTGGAGACTAAACGTGGAAACAGCCAATGAGATTCTGCATTACCAGAATAATTATGAGAATGCTTAGAGGACGTTTTGACATCCTTAAGCTTGAAAATTGAATAATAATGTGTATTTAAAATGTCAGATTCACATTCGTACTGCTATTTACTTGTAGCGCAGATTCACTAGCTACAAAATGTAATAATGTACGAAAGTCAACCAGAAACCCCAACTCCAATAAAATTAACGATACTGAGCCCTGTCTGTTTACATCGAAAGTAACCTTTGTTAAGGAAGTTTTTAGTAAAAATATAGTACAAATCAAAGGTACTGCAAATATTTTAGGTATAATACGAACAGGTTACAACAGGTTACATAAAGTAATTTCTTCAAAAAATGTTGATCATCTTCTATGGAATCTACTTCACATGCCGAACATGGTACTTTTCTTAAAGAGTTAACCACATGTGATCCCTTACAACTGTCGCAGATTATGCTTCTTCTGTCCAATTTGTTGCATCTTTCTGGTTTTGACCAGCTTTCACTACTACATAAATGACATCTAATCTTACTTCCATGACCTTTCTTTGTGTAACTGCATTTTCCGTCCGAGAATACTCTCTGTGATGGAAACCAAAGACCTCTGACGCTCGGAAATATTTTGTAGCCCTATTTTCAGTGTGTGGTTTTGCGACCTGTACTTTCAATTCTTGAAGAAAAAGTAGTACCTTATTAGTTTTTTTATCCAGTCGCATATTTATCTTTAGTATCATCAAATGCAATTTCAGTATCTGTAGAACTGTCAGAAATCTGTAACATATCCATCATTAAACGAACGTCGGCACATTTCAATTACAGTAGTCTATAGCACTAGACAGAACAAGAAAGAACATCAGACAAATTATAATTACATCACCAAACCAATCAGAAACCAAAGATAAGGGATCATGCTCGTTGGTAGGTACATGGTTGCCGTGCACACAGATAAATTTGAGATATTGGTGTCTTCTGTTGCCACAGTGCACATTGGGGTAGTAGTGGGAAGAAACTTTGTGACCACCTTAATTAGGCAGAAAATTTTCCAATAAGTTTAATTGAAAAACTAAAAGCAATATGATAGAAGCAATCACTAACAGAAATAAATATTTTATTTAAATTTGAAATATAAAGTACACTAATAGATTACTACATTTACAAAAAGAGGACGACCGGAGGAGACCGTAAAGTATAATGGTATTCAATCAGTTCTTGTTTCGCCTACCAGAAATTCCATCTCGAGAGGATGGGGCCCATATTTCATTCCCATTACGAGAAAACATGAAGTCGTACTCAACAGAATTTCCAGTACAGTGTTCCCCCCTTCTTCCTAATCGAGTACTTCGTGAAGATCATCACGACCATCTTCGTGTGGTTCTGAGATATCAGCGACGTCTACTATTTTGCCATCATCATGGGAGAAACAGCATACTAGATCGTTGGGTCATTTACTAGTCACATTACGATATTAAAAAAGGAATTTGTTGAAGCCACCCCTCGCACCAACAATGAAGATATAATCAGTTTAACTTAAACAGAAAAACTTAAAGCAATTAGACAGTGTGGTAGAAAAATAAATGTTTTATTTAATTTTAAAATGTAAAGTATACGAGTAGATTACAATATTTACAAAAAGTGGGCATGCAGAGGAGGCCATAACGCATAATGTGGTTGGCCATTCTCAACACTCCAAAACTGACTGTTATCTTAATTTATGGAGTGACAAAACATTAGCCAAGTTCACAACGCCAAGAAACTTCTTCATTTCACGAAAAACTATATCTGGCAAGTATTTGTAAGCGGTTCGACCCTCCCTGTTGGTCCACATACACTCTTTGTCAACGGGGGTGCATGAAAGATCATAAATGAAAGACTTTTTCCTAAATGATTACCTTGTAGATGCCTGGTCTTCTATCAATTAAACCTTGTTGCTCTGCCTACCAGGCGGACTAGGGCACTGTACAGAGGAGTAGTAACAGCGGCCAAAGTCGTCGTTTGCCACAGATGGAGTTCCAACAGTAAACAACAAGAGAAACGAGGAGAGCAGCCGAGTAAATGTGAAAGGCCTGATGTTGCGCGTAACGATAAGGTTCCAACAAAAAAATGATTCAAATGGCTCTGAGCACTATGGGACCTAACATCTATGGTCATCAGTCCCCTACAACTTAGAACTACTTAAACCTAAGGACATCACACAACACCCAGTCATCACGAGGCAGAGAAAATCCCTGACCCCGCCGGGAATCGAACCCGGGGACCCGGGCGCGGGAAGCGAGAACGCTACCGCACGACCACGTGGTGCGAACTAAGGTTCAAACAGAGATTACTCGCTTTACCGCTGCGTGTGGGTATGGCGAATGCCCAGTGAACGTCATCTGCGAGCGTGTGTAATGCCAATAGTAAATTTAGATGGCGGAGATGTTACGGTGTGGTCATGTTTTTCATAGAGGGGGCTTGCACCCCTTGTTGTTTTGCGTGGCACTATCTCAGCACAGGCCTACATCGATGTCTTAAACAGCTTCTTGCTTCCCACTGTGTAAGTGCAATTCGGGGATGGTGATTGCATCTTTCAATACGATCGTGCACCTGTTCATAATGTACGGCCTGTGGCGGAGTGGTTGTGTGGCAATAGCAACCCCGTAATGGACTGGCCTGCATAGTGTCCTGATCTGACCCCTATAGAACTCCTTTGGGATATTTTGAACGCCGACTTGTGCTAGACTTCACCGATAGTCATCGGTACCTGTCTTCAGCGCAGCACTCCGTGAAAAACGGGTTGCCATTCCCCAAGAAACCTTCTAGCACCTGACTGAACTGATGCCTGCGAGAGTGAAAGCCGTCATCAGGGCTAAGGGTGGGCCAACACCATACTGAATTCCGGCAATACCGATGGAGGGAGACACGAACTTTTACGTCATTTTCATCCAGGTGTCTAGGTATGCCCGGATACTTTTACATCACATAGTGTGTATCACCATGTAGGCAGATATCGGTGTCGTGCAAATCGCGTGGTGTCGATACATGAACACCATGTGTGTGACTGAATTGAGCACTTGTCTGTAAACAGGTGCTCGTTCTCATAGGAGAGATGGCACTATAACTTTAGGTGGACCAGAAGGCAGTGTCTTCGGGTAACTCTACGTCTCTGTAGTAGTTCGTGATAATAGACAGGAAAACACAATGGAGGACTTTAATTTAGTAATATCTTTAGATACACTTATACAAGGTGTTTCAAAACGCCTTGGCAAAACATCAGAAATGGATTCTTCACATAAGGAAAAAAATCCCTTGCCACATGGGTCCAGAAGGGAACAGATTTATTCGATTTTCTGTTACTAAAAACTGTGCTCTACTTCTTTAACGCCGGCTGGTACACTCTGGTTACATATCCGAAGAAATGTGCAAAGTGACCACCTCCTGTGTGAATAAATGAATAAATTCTACAGGCGATCAAAAAATGCCTGGTGTAGTTCGCACTGTTGGTAAGGTTGCCACAGATGAGTGACTGGAGTTCACCCACAACAGTAGTCGAATACAGGAATGGTTTAACACGCCCCCACATATGAAAGTCCAGGGAACTTCATCAGGCGATCGGCATGAGAAAACAGTCGGTCCATCTCTACGTATAAAGCGATCAGCAAAATGTGCATTCAGGTGGCTCCTGGCTGACAGATAGAAAAGTGAAGGAGCACCTACGTGCATGAATTCCATTGTCGACTGGATCAAGTGGCATCTCTCCGTACGCAAAACATCCATGCAGTTTTATTCAGTAATTCTCCCAGGAATGAAGTAGGGCTGCAACAAGCAATCGCCAACATTGCCTGCCCGGATGTTAATGGAGAAACTCTGTTGGTGAGATTGTTGTATAGTGGAGTGAAAAGTTACTCTTAGAGGATAATCGGTAGAAGACAAGGATTTAAGACGCCGCAGATGATATGGATACAGCTCGTTTTCACGTACACTTCTACAACTAGTCACGTGCGGCACATTCCTCTGGAAGAGTTACTGCCTTGCTGATTTCAGGCACTTCCACAGTTATGAGTACATCTTCCTCAGCCTCTGGTGATGTACGCTCTAGACGGTCCCCGTCTCAGGTGGATATGTGAAACTCCATTATTCACAGAGGAGGTGATGAATTCTTTCCAATATTTTTGGTCTCGTAATCTGCGCAATGGGTAGCGTTCCTGGTAAAGCGACGTGCCTCCCGACGTTGCCGTCCACGACACCACACATGTAACGCACGGTCACGCGCTCTTGGTTAACGTACATCTTCAGACTGCAAACCATGGGCATCGGCAGTTACAAAGCACGCGATATACTCCTTGGATAATGTCTACGGATACATTTAACTTCCCTAGTTCTTACGTGTCACTTCAGAACAGATTCTGCACCACAGTACAGATATGACGACAGCCGCGTGTTAACTGGCGACCACTATACGTATTTTGCACATGCTGAGGGATATCGATTCCCAATTTGATTCCCTTTGTGACACTTGTAACCGACGTCGTTAATTTTCCTGTGGCGAACAGCACTCGTCAGCATGCAATGCGTGACACTAATATGCATGAATAACTCGATAACTTTGCATTTCCAGACCGACTTTGACGTAGCCCTTCCTCCTAGTTGCCACACAATTAATTCGTTGCTGAAGATTTGCCATCGAGATTTGAAACGTCCTGTTTGTGTCACATTATACTATATATACAATATTGTAACGTCAATAAGGACGCATGCAACAAAAGTCAGATTCTCATAAGGTGGAATAAGTGCATGGATATAGCAACAGCATTTCAGAGCAACCGCTCGGAGTATGGGGAGCAGCCAAATGAAAAGCGAGCAGACGCTACAACATTAGTCTGCTGTGACATAATATAATTTTACCCTCTGAGAGGATTTGGGAAATTTGACCGCGCGTGTGACTAATGGATTATGGTATCGGACTGTAATTTTGAATATATTGTAATTAACGGTAAAAGTAATCAGGCTTTAACTTTGGGGTTTATGAAAGTAGTAAAATGCCTGTACGAATGAAACAATAAACGGTCGCCAGTCCAATTGGGCACATGAATTTGGAAACATATGTTTCAGGAAATTGAATGTTAGCTATTGAAGTTAATTTCATCAATATTTCCCTTTGCACAGCACATAGGATACAAGCGGACAACAGGGCACTCCAAGCTGTGGGCGGCAGTAGTTACCAATAATGCACAAATTAGTAATCATAGAAAGCAAAAATTGTACGAAACTTATACTAATAACAGTTACACTCAAGATCATTATTTGAGTACGTACTACCGCACGGGATTAGCAGAGCGGTTTGAGGCGCTGCAGTCATGGAGTGTGCGGCTGGTCTCGGCGAAGGTTGGAGTCCTCACTTGGGCATGGGTGTGCGTGTTTGTCCTTAGGATAATTTAGGTTAAGTAGTGCGTAAGCTTAGGGACTGATGACCTTAGCAGTTAAGTAACATAAGATTTCACACACATTTGAACAGTACTGAAATGTTAATGCAAGAAGTGACGGATTGAAGATAGACCTGAGGGGGCTCCGCTTTAACTGGCATGTAAAAACCACAAATAAAGATAAATGATACCACAGTTACACCGTCCATATCCAGCTGCTTATATTTATTCTCCTTAGCAGCAATAATATTCCAATTACCTCTCTAATATGAGAAAAATATGGTGCGGACCCAATAACTTGTATAGTATCACTCGTCAAACTCTATGATTATTTTAGTAACGAAATTTAATTTCTACAAAGTCACTTCCGTACTTTACTTGGGATAGTTTATATTTTACATTTCAAGGCAAATTATTCAACACGGAGCTCCATAAACTAAAAAGTCATTCATGATAGTAATCAAGGCTAAATTATGTTTCAAACGAGTTTAACTTGTTTGCCTTTTTCATCACCTGTGAAGTAGGTATTTTAGACAGTACACACAATATGGCACAGTCCTTTTCAAAACGATCTTTGCAGTGCCATGAGAGCACTTTAGCAAAATTCTAACTAACTTTGCTTTTGTTGATCCTTGCACATTTGACAATTATAAATAAATTACTAGTACATTTGAAACAGGAAACTCGGTTATATAAACACTTAAGAGGGTACCATGCATAGGTTCATGAGCAGGATAGAAGATACGGTGCAAAATACAGATTTGTAGCATTTGGATTATTATTAAAATCACTCATACAAATTAACTGGTCCAGGCTCTGATACATATCTGTATGTATGAAGTTGGTGAAGCAGTGGCGAAGTTGTGGCGGCAAGCGATGTGTACTCACGGCTCTTGATGTTTGAATGCTCTATAAAATTTCTTCTTGGCGACGTAATTTTAATGTGTTAGAGCCGTTCCTTATTGCTGAGAGCACCAAGAAACAGCCAAATCCACATCCGAGGCAAAACAGCTTCCAATTGCTTCCCTTGGCACCGTCGATGTGTACCGTGCAACGGCTAGCCACTCACTTCGTACAGTTCACATCAAACAGCCGCCCAGTTCAAAAGCCAAAACGACCTTTTACATCGCGCCGTACCACTTCCGTTGTGGAGGGCCTTCACTACATCAATGACATTTTACAATACAAGTGCCCTAAGCATGAACGAGACTTCAATACACATTGTTTACCTTATAAACTTTCACATATTTGAAAAAAATTCATTACTTTAAACAATCATTTATCTTTTTCCATATATACATTACAAACTTAAAATTTCCTGTCACAATTCAATGACCTTAACTAACAAACAGCACACACTCCATAATTTTAGGTACACAGTTACCTAATATAAACCTGCTACTAATCGATAAAAATGTTACAACACCACAACTGTACCATTGAATAGTTCCTTTCAAATGTAATCATCATGTGCATTAAAATATTTACCTCACTGTGAAACGAGACGATCAGTTCCTTTTTTGTAGGACGCAGTCGGCCACTGATGGCACCCCTCTTGCACTTTCTCGTGCGACTGAAATTCACGCCCACACATTTCTTTCTTGGGATCGCCAGTGATGTGGAAAATCACACGATGAAAGAATCAGGTTGTACGATGAACGTGGCAGTGTTTCCCAACCAAATCACTGAAGCCTAGTCTTCGTCCGATTGGCAGTTAGATTGGGGATGGAGGGAGGGGGGGGGGCGTTTTCGTGCCACAGGAGGACTCCGCTAGCCGCATCCCGACAGCCCGAGGGCGAACAACAAAGCCAACATTGGAAAAAAACGGTTCAAATGGCTCTGAGCACTATGGGACTTAACTTCTAAGGTCATCAGTCCCTTAGAATTTAGAACTACTTAAACCTAACTAACCTAAGGACATCACACACACCCAGACTGTAGCACCTAGAACCACTCGGCCACCCCGGCCGGCGCAACGTTGGAGACTACCCACATCTCACTACCCACATCTCCCCCGCCGAGGAAATCGAAATCTGTTCAAACAAATTCCGGTAAGGTCATGATAACCTTCTTCTTCGATTGCAGGGGCTCTCGTCGAGTTCCTCGAGTCTGGAACACAATCAATGCAGAATGCTATGAGGACACTTTTCTCGGACTGCGGCGTGCTACGAAGTGAAAACACCCACAAATGCTGTCGGACGGAGTCATTTTGTTGCAGGACAGCACCCGTCCCCAAACTGCCATCCGATCGAATGCTACGCTTCAGCGATTTGGTTGGGAAACACTGCAGTATCCTCCGTACAGCCAGGATCCCTCACCGTCTGATTTTCACATCTTTGGCAACCGGACGAAAGACTTGCGTCGACGTCGACGTCGGCATCAGTAGGACGAGGAAATGGAAGCGTGGGTACATCTCTAGTGGGATAGATATCTTAACTTGTGTGGTTACTCACGTCGGTACCAGTGATGTGTGTCACTTTGGATCAGAAGAGATTCTCTCCGGTTTCCAGCGGCTAACAGAAGTGGTGAAGGCTGTCAGCCTTGCTTGGAAGATGAAAAAAGAACTAGCCATTCGCAGCATAGTCGACAGGACAGATTGCGGACCTCTGATACAAAGCCGAGTCGAGGGTCTGAATCACAGTCTCAGACGACTGTGCAGGCTGCAGATGCCTCGACTTGCGTCAAAGGGTGGTTGGGTTTCGGGGTCCGCTGAATACGTCAGGTGTCCACCCAGGAGGCGGCTACACGGGGAGCAGGGGCTCGGGAAAACACAAGAAGGGCTTCAGTCACAAAGGGTGAAGGCCGAACACAGGAAGAAGGTAGATACAGGAATCATCGGTATAACAGTTGTAAATTGTCGTAGCTGTGTTGGGGAAGTACCAGAGCTCCAAGCACTCATAGAAAACACTGATGATCAAGTCGTTATAGGAACTGAAATCGGGCTAAAGTGGAGATAAACACAGCCGAAATTTTTGCGAAGAACCTAACGGTGTTCTGGAAGGATAGGCTAAACACGGTTGGCGGTGGCGTGTTTTTGCTGTTAGAAGTAGTTTATCTTGTCGCGAAATTGAAGTAGATAGATCCTGTGAGTTAGTATGGGCAGAGGTCATTGTTGTCAACCGGATTGTCAACCGGAATAAAATAATAATTGAATCCTTTTACTGACCTCCCAATTCAGATGATACAGTTTCTGAAAGGTTCAATGAAAACTTGAATGTGGTTTCATACCCGAACTCGACTCATACAATTACAGTTGGCTAAAATACATGTTTAATGGCGAAAATACATGTTTAATTCAGGAGGTACGCATAAAACGCCATCCAAAATTGTGCTAAATGCATTCTCTGATAATTATCTCGAGCAGTTAGTTTATGAGCCCACGTGAATAGTAAACGGTTGTGAAAATACGCTTGATCTATTAGCAACAAATAATCCTGAGTTAATGAAGAGCATTAAAACGGATACAGGGATTAGTGGACACAGGGTTGTCGTAGCGACACTGAATATTGTAACTCGCAAATCCTCCTAAAATAAAATTAAAATACACATATTTAAAAAAGCAGAAAAAAATTCACTTGACGCCCTCCTGAGAGACAATCTCCCCTCATTCCAAAATAATAATTGAAGTGTAGACCAGATGTGGCTTGAATTGAAAGAAATAGTATCAGCAGCAATTGAGAGATTTATACGAAATAAACTAACAAACGAAGGAGCTGATCCTCCTTGGTACATAAAACGTGTCAGAACAACGCAACAAAAATGCCGAATTTACACAGGCGCAAAATTCCCAATATTAGCGATCTTTCACAGAAGCCCACAATTTAGCGTGGACTTCCAATGCGAGATGCTTATAATAGTTCCCACAATGAAACTTTGTCTCCGAACCAGATAATCCAAAGAAACTCTGTTCTTATGTGAAGTACGTTAGCGGTAAGAAACAATCAATGTTTCTCTGAGCGATAGCAATGGATATACTATCGAAGACAGTGCTGCCAAAGGATTACTAAACACAGCTTTCCGAAATGTCTTCACAAAAGAAGACGATTAAATATTCCACATTTCGAATCAAGAACACCTGCCAACATGCGTAACATAGAAGTCACTGTCCTTGCTGTGGTGAAGCAACTTAAATAACTTAAGAGAACCAAATCGTCTGGTCCAGACTGTATACCAGTTAGGTTCCTTTCAGAGTACTCTGATGAAATAGCTCCATACTTAACAATTACACACGACCGTTCGCTCTACTAAAGAGCCGGCCGATGTGGCCGAGCGGTTCTAGGTGCTTCAGTCAGGAGCCGCGCGACCACTCCGGTCGCAGGTTCGAATCCTGCCTTGGGCATGAATGTATGTGATGTCCTTAGGTTAGTTAGGTTTAAGTAGTTCTAAGTTCTAGGAGACTGATCACCTCAGAAGTAGAGTCCCATAGTGCTCAGAGCCATCTACGAAAGACCTGCACAGGTCATACGAATATTTAAGAAAGGTAGTAGGAGTAATCCACTTAATTACAGGCCAATATCATTCACGTCGATATGCAGCAGGATTCTGAAACATATACTGTGTTCGAGCATTATGAATTACCTCGAAGGAAACGGTTTATTGACACACAGTCAAAATACGTTTAGAAAACATCGTTCTTGTGAAACACAACTAGGTCTTTATTCGCATGTAGTATTGAGTGCTATTGACAAGGGATTTCAGATTGATTCGGTATTTCTGGATCTCCGGAAGGCTTTTGGCGCTATACCACACAAGCGACTTGAAATGAAATTGCGTTCTTATGGAAAATCGACCCCGTTATGTGACTGGATTTGTGACTTCCTGTCAGAGAGGTCACAGTTCGTAATTACTGACGGAAAGTCATCGAGTAAAACAGAAGTTATTTCTGGAGTTCCCCAAGGTAGTGTTGTGGGCCCCTTGCTATTCCTTATCTGTATAAACGATTTGGGAGGCAATCTGAGCGGCCGTCCTAGGTCGTTTGTAGAAGACGCTGTTGTTTATCGACTAATAAAGTCATCAGAAGATTAAAAAATTGCGAAACGACTTAGAAAAGATATCTGAATTGTGCAAAAATTGGCAGTTGAACCTAAAGACGGCAATAGCTGACAAGTGCGAGAATTATCGCACAATCAGATTAACAGCTCATGCATCGAAGCTGCTTACAAGAATAATATACAGAAGAATGGAAAAGAAAATTGAGAATGCGCTACGTGACGATCAGTTTGGCTTTAGGAAAAGTAAAGGCACGAGAGAGGCAATTCTGACGTTACGGCTAATAATGGAAGCAAGACTGAAGAAAAATCAAGACACGTTCATAGGACTTGTCGATCTGAAAAAAGCGTTCGACATTATAAAATGGTGCAAGCTGTTCGAGATTCTGAAAAAAGTAGGGGTAAGCTATAGGGAGAGACGGGTCATATACAATATATACAACAACCAAGAGGGAATAATAAGAGTGGACGATCAAGAACGAAGTGCTCATATTAAGAAGGGTGTAAGATAAGGCTGTAGACTTTCGCCCCTACTCTTCAATCTGTACATCGAGGAAGTAATGATGGAAATAAAGGAAAGGTTTAGGAGTGGAATTAAAATACAAGATGAAAGATTATCAATGATTCGATTCGCTGATGACATTGCTATCCTGAGTGAAAGTGATGAAGAATTAAATTATCTGCTGAACGGAATGAACAGTCTAATGAGTACACAGTATGGTTTGAGAGTAAATCGGAGAAAGACGAAGGTAATGAGAAGTAGTAAAAATGAGAACTGCGAGAAGCTTAACGTCAGGATTGATGGTCACGATGTCAATGAAGTTAAGGAATTCTGCTACCTAGGTAATAAAATAACCAATGACGGACGGAGCAAGGAGGACATCAAAAGCAAATTCGCTACGGCAAAAAAGGCATTTCTGGCCAAGAGAAGTTCACTAATATCAAATACCGGTCTTAATTTGAGGAAGAAATTTCTGAGGATGTACGTCTGGAGTACAGAATTGTATGGTAGTGAAACATGGACTGTGGGAAAACCGGAACAGAAGAGAATCGAAGCATTTGAGATGTGGAGCTATCGACGAATGTTGAAAATTAGGTGGACTGATAAGGTAAGGAATGAGGAGTTCTACGCAGAATCGGAGAGGAAAGGAATATGTGGAAAACACTGATAAGGAGATCGGACAGGATAATAGGACATCTGCTAAGACATGAGGGAATGACTTCCATGGTACTAGAGGGAGCTGTAGAGGGCAAAAACTGTAGAGGAAGACAGAGATTGGAATACATCCAGCAAATAGTTGAGGACGTAGGTTGCAAGTGCTACTCTGAGATGAAGAGTTCAGCACAGGGGAGGAATTCATGGCGTGCCGCATCAAACCAGTCAGTAGACTGATGACCCAAAAAAAAAGGGGAACTGTGAAATCCTCTACATGAGTGATAAAAGGAAATCGTTGAACTTCAGTTACAAGATAAATCAGTCCAATCTAAAAGCCTTAGATTCAACTAAATACGTAGGTATTACAATTACGAACAACTGAAATGTGCTTGTCCGTCCTCCTTTAGAATACTGCTCCGTGTTGTGGGATCCTTGCGAGATAGACTGACTGAGTACATCGAAAAAGTTCAAAGAAGGGCAGCACGTTTAGTATTATCGCGAAATATTGTCGGAAGTGTCCCTGAAATGATACAGGATTTTTGGCTGAACATCATTAAAACAGAGGCGTTTTTCGTTGCGACAGAATCTTCCCAGAAAATTCCAATTACCAACTATCTCCTCTGAATGCGAAAATATTGTGTAGACACCGGACTACATGGGGAGAAACGACAGAATAAGGGAAATCAGAGCTCATATTGAAAGATATAGGTGTTCATTCTCTTTGCGCTCTATACGAACTGGAATAATAGAAAATTGTGAAGGTGGTGAGATGTAACCTCTGCCAGACACTTAAATGTGTTTTGCAGAGTATCCATGTAGATGTAGATATAGATGTCGGAGATTACTTTTGAGCAGTTCCGTTGTTGCACGTGTTTGTACGCAGGACTAACTTCATTTCCAGCTCTACGTTAGAATGGATACCGTGTTTCTCAAGTCATAAACCGCATTTCATTATCATTTGTTTGGATGAAGTTTGTGCTATTCCTCGTGGGAGGAATAGCCAGCACATGTCGATTTCCACAGTTGCTGGATAGTTACCTGTCCTGAATGCAGTTCGTATTTCAGCGATATTACTGGTAACGACTACAAATATGAATATGGAAGCGACAGGTTCTGGACCAGTAGTCACCGCCATGAAGCTCTCAACCGCGCCACACGAATGGCGTCACGGCTTCTCTTTATCCAGGAGCAGAGACAGTGTGCCGACTCAGCCATGTTTTGCTGCGAGTACCGGTTGTGCGTACAGGAACAGGACGGAGGCATCGTGTGTGTAGCAACTGTGGAGCAGAGATGTTGCCATATTGCATTATCATCGTCATGTGACATCAACTAGCACAATGTTATAGACCATCATTAGGTACAAAAGCTGAGCTCGTTAGTTTCGTGCAACAGGTAATTGGGACACAGTTACGTTTCTGGACAACAAATTCTGCATGTCTCTCAAGCATCGAAATCTATCCATGAGTTGGAAGAGATTCAAGCTCACTACCCACTGCGGTTCATGTTTTGTGGCATAGAGTTGAAACAGCTCGGAATGACATACCCGTATCTACGCTCCTGGAAATGGAAAAAAGAACACATTGACACCGGTGTGTCAGACTCACCATACTTGCTCTGGACACTGCGAGAAGTGTACAAGCAATGATCACACGCACGGCACAGCGGACACACCAGGAACCGCGGTGTTGGCCGTCGAATGGCGCTAGCTGCGCAGCATTTGTGCACCGCCACCGTCAGTGTCAGCCAATTTGCCGTGGCATACGGAGCTCCATCGCAGTCTTTAACACTGGTAGCATGCCGCGACAGCGCGGACGTGAACCGTATGTGCAGTTGACGGACTTTGAGCGAGGGCGTATAGTGGGCATGCGGGAGGCCAGGTGGACGTACTGCCGAATTGCTCAACACGTGGGGCCTGAGGTATCCACAGTACATCGATTTTGTCGCCAGTGGTCGGCGGAAGGTGCAAGTGCCCTTCGACGTGGGACCGGACCGCAGCGACGCACGGATGCACGCCAAGACCGTAGGATCCTACGCAGTGCCGTAGGGGACCGCACCGCCACTTCCCAGCAAATTAGGGACACTGTTGCTCCTGGGGTATCGGCGAGAACCATTCTCAACCGTCTCCATGAAGCTGGGCTACGGTCCCGCACACCGTTAGGCCGTCTTCCGATCACGCCCCAACATCGTGCAGCCCGACTCTAGTGGTGTCGCGACAGGCGTGAATGGAGGGACGAATGGAGACGTGTCGTCTTCAGCGATGAGAGTCGCTTCTGCCATGGTGCCAATGATGGTCCTATGCGTGTTTGGCGCCGTGCAGGTGAGCGCCACAATCAGGACTGCATACGACCGAGGCACATAGGGCCAAAACCCGGCATCATGGTGTGGGGAGCGATCTCCTACACTGGCCGTACACCTCTGGTGATCGTCGAGGGGACACTGAATAGTGCACGGTACATCCAAACCGTCATCGAACCCATCGTCCTACCATTCCTAGACCGGCAAGGGAACTTGCTGTTCCAACAGGACAATGCACGTCCGCATGTATCTCGTGCCACCCAACGTGCTTTAGAAGGTGTAAGTCAACTACCCTGGCCAGCAAGATCTCCGGATCTGTCCCCCATTGAGCATGTTTGGGACTGGATGAAGCGTCGTCTTACGCCGTCTGCACGTCCAGCACGAACGCTGGTCCAACTGAGGCGCCAGGTGGAAATGGCATGGCAAGCCGTTCCACAGGAGTACATCCAGCATCTCTACGATCGTCTCCATGGGAGAATAGCAGCCTGCATTGCTGCGAAAGGTGGATATACACTGTACTAGTGCCGACATTGTGCATGCTCTGTTGCCTGTGTCTATGTGGCTGTGGTTCTGTCAGTGTGATCAGATGATGTATCTGACCCCAGGAATGTGTCAATAAAGTTTCCCCTTCCTGGGACAATGAATTCACGGTGTTCTTATTTCAATTTCCAGGAGTGTATTACCCAATCTCGACCCGATGCCCCGCTTTGCTGGAGCCACTGTTGGTGCCAGAGGTTCACAATAAGTAGAATTCTGTTATTTTATGTTCTTCTTGGTGGCAAGCAGTGTAAATGATTTACTGTATAACGTCGGGCGTTCCGTGGGATTGTCTGCGAATAATACACCCGCACATACGAAAGCGAAACATCAGAAACTTAAACAAAATTGTTGAAAGATAAGCAGCAGACTTATACTTGCCGTTTAACACTTTAGGTACCATCGGGCCTCAGACTCTTGTCTATCATTTTTATTATATTCCGTACCAATAAATACACATTTAGTTTCAATGAAGTTTTAGTGCTCTCGTTGCAGTTCGCCGCTTGTCTTTCGAGGATGTCTTCCGCAGTCGAAGGCGAAACGTCAGGGGAGAGTTTTATGTATGGACCACGGCATCGCAGCCCGGAAGTGTTAAGTGATGACAACACCTGCCGTGAAAAGCCTTCATTCTATAAACTCGGTGCAGTTAGTCGAATTAGGCGGTACGGAATATTAGTTGCATAATTACCATTCTTGACATGTAGATGCCGAAATATGTGATTCATCGAAAGAAACTAAGAACAGTGTCACACTTTACAACGGGGTCGGCCACGGGCTGCCAAATGCTCGCGAACCGGGTGTGCGGAGGCCCACCCTGTCTCAGATTTGCTTGGTCCTTCTTGGAAGTATTCGGTACAGCGTGACGTTTTATGATGTACTGGAGTGCAACATTTTTCGGTGGGCACAACTCTCTTCATCTCGGTAGAATCGTGTTGTGAGTGGCTATTTGTTTGTGATATGAAGGACGTGCACAGGTCAGCGGGGAATGATAGAAGACAGGGATGAGAACTCTATCTATTGTGCAGTCGTACAATCCATGGGTACTACAAGTTGTCTCTGATGTGATATTAAATTTCATGCAGAACGAATTCAAAGATTTCCTTGAAAATGAAAGAGCAGAAAATTACAACGATCACTAGGGGCTTTCATTCTTTTGCACATCGAGAAGCACTTTGTGTTAAATTTGCAGGAACGGAGCACAGAAAGAATTTGTTGGCAGGAATAGTAAAATTTCTAAAGTTGCGTGCAACATTCCACTGTCAGGTGCAACAGTTTTCGATAGAGGTGTACGAAGGGTATGGAGACTTGTGTATACAGGGTGTTCAAAACAAGGGTCGAATACTTCGACAGGTGGTAGTACTTTCCGAAACAAGAAAAATAAGTCTGTCCGGAAACGCATGCTTTCCGAGATGAACATGTGTTTGTAGAATGGGCTCGAAGACACTTGGTTGTACTTATTAGCACAGGCATTGCATTGGCGCTCCGTGAAAAGTTTAGGCAGGGTATTATGTCTTAAAATACTCTGTCATTAGGTGGTTAGCAAAAAAAAAAAAAAAAAAAAAAAAAAAAAAAAAAAAAAAAAAAAAGGTTCAAATGGCTCTGAGCACTATGGGGACTTACCATCTGAGGTCGTCAGTCCCCTAGAACTTAGAGCTACTTAAACCTAACTTACCTAAGGACATCACACACATCCATGCCTGAGGCAGGACTCGAATCTGCGACCGTAGCAGCATCACAGTTCCGGACCAAAGCGCCTAAGACCGGTCAGCAGCAACGTTCGAGCTGTAGTTTTCGTTTGCCTTATTGTGCAGTACTCTCAATCCTGGATAAGTATCTTCGTTTTCTGTCTTCTTTTAAACGCGAATTCACTGATGTGTTTACTGTTACTCCGTTATTTGTACGTACAGATATATAGTACACTACCGGCCATTAAAATTGCTAAACCATGATGATAACGTGCTACAGACGCGAAATTTAACTGACGGGAAGAAGATGCTGTGCTATGCAAATGATTAGCTTTTCAGAGCATTCACACAAGATTGGATCCGGTGGCGACAAATAGAACGTGCTGAAATGAGGAAAGTTTCCAACCGATTTCTCATACACAAACAGCAGTTGACCGGCGTTGTCTGGTGAAATGGTGTTGTGATGCGTCGTGTAAGGAGGGGAAACGCGTTCCATCACGTTTCCGACTTTGATAAAGGTCGGATTGTAGCCTATCGCGATTGCGGTTTATCCTATCGCGATATTGCTGCTCGCGTTGGTCGAGATCCAATGACTGTTAGCAGAATATGGGTTCGGTGGGTTCAGGAGGGTAATACGGAACGCCGCGCTGGATCCAAACGGCCTCGTATCACTAGCAGTCGACATGACACACATCTTATCCGCATGGCTGTAACGGATCGTGCAGCCACGTCTCGATCCCTGAGCCAACAGATGGGGACGTTTGCAAGACAACAACCATCTGCACGAACAGTTCGATGAGGTTTGCAGCAGCATGGACTATCAGCTTAGAGACCATGGCTGCGGTTACCCTTGACGCTGCATCACAGACAGGAGTGCCTGCGATGGTGTACTCAACGACGAACCTGGGTGCACGAATGGCAAAACGTCATTTTTTCGGATGAATCCAGGTTCTGTTTACAGCATCATGATGGTCGCATCCGTGTTTGGCGACATCGCGTTGGAAGCACATTGTAATCGTGTATTCGTAATCGCCATACTGGTGGATCACCCGGCGTGATGTTATGGGGTGCCATTAGTTACACGTCTCGGTCACCTCTTCTTCGCATTGACGGCACTTTGAACAGTGGACGTTACATTTCAGATGTGTTACGACCCGTGGCTCCCCCTTTCATTAGATCCCTGCGAAACCCTACATTTCAGCAGCATAATGCACGACCGCATGTTGCAGGTCCTGTACAGGCCTTTCTGGATACAGAAAATGTTCCACTGCTGCCCTGGCCAGCACATTCTCCAGATCTCTCACCAACTGAAAACGTCTGGTCAATGATGGCCGAGCAACTGGCTCGTCACAATACGCCAGTCATTACTCTTGATGTACTGTTGTATCGTGTTGAAGCTGCCTGGGTAGCTGTACCTGTACACGCCATCCAAGGTCTCTTTGACGCAATGCCCAGGCGTATCATGGCCTTTATTACGGCTAGAGGTGGTTGTTTTGGGTACTGATTTCTCAGCATCTATGCACCCAAAGTCCGTGAAAATTTAATCACATGTCAGTTCTAGTATAATATATTTGTCCAATCAATGCCCGTTTATCATCTGCACTTCTTCTTGATATAAGAATTTTAATGCCCAGTAGTGTAGATCTACATTTTTGTTTCACCTCTACTTCGAAACAATGGAAGCCTGCTATTCGACAACTGAAATGGCGGATTTGATATTCTGCTAAGTTTTAACAAATGGAGACCGTGCCCTCTATGCAGAAAATATCTGCAGCGTAGAGTGACTTCTGATAAGTTTTTCGGTAGACTACTCCATCGTCTGAGGGACACCGGTACCCTCACACCTCGGGAGACTGACAGTACAAGACGCCGCCCAGTCCTCACGCCTGACGTGGAGGAGCGTGTGCTACGTTCGTTGGAAGAAACCCCTGACACCAGTGTGCGACAGTTACCAGCAGCAGAAGGCGCTTTTCACAATATTATCTTGCAGGTACTTCAAGAAAATTGCTATACCTTTAGGCTGGCCCTAATGCCAGAGGACCGTCAAGGTAGACGGTGGTTCTGAAATGGCTGTTGCAGGAGTGTGCCTTAGATCGACTGTTCCCATCCAAGATATTATTCACAGCCGAGGCAGGGTACACAAGAGATGGTGTTGTGAATTTCCATAACCAACATGTCTGAGCTGACGTAAATACCCGAGCAATTCAGTAAAGATCAACACCGATTCCCAAACAACGCATGGTAGGAGTACCTGGCGATAGATTAAGTGGCCATAAATGCTACCACAAAAGTAAAGTGGAGGCCATTATCTGGAATTTCTCATTAATATTGTCACTTAGAAGAAGGCATAATCAGATAAATGACGAACACTAACTTCACTTAACGAAGGCTTATTCAACACTTGCACAAACAAGAGTGTGGCGCAAACTACCTCTGGCCAAAACACATATAGTGTATATACACTTAAATAACATTCCAGAACAATGATTCTTGTCATTTGTGAAAGTGATAGGCGGAAAGAATACACTGAAACCTTCTATGAGGGGAAAGATTTGTCTGATGTGATAGAAGAAGAAACACGAGTCATTTTGAAGAGATAAGGGATCCAGTACTGGAATCAGTATTTAAGAGAGCTTCTAAGCGCTTAAGATGAAATAAGGTAGAGGGGACAGATAACATTCCATCAGAATTTCTAAAATCGTTGGGGGACGTGGCAACAAAACGGCTATTCACGTTTGTGTGTAGAATGTAGGAGTCTGAAGACATACCATCAGACTTTCGGAAAAGCATCATCCACCCAATTCCGAAGACGGCAAGAGCTGACAAGTGCGATAATTACCGCACAATTTGATGAAAAGCTGATGCATCCAAGTTGCTTACAAGGATAATACACAGAATAATGGAAAAGAAAATTTAAGATGCACTAGATGACGTTCATTTTGGCTTTAGGAAGGATAAAGGCGCGAGAGAGGCGATTCTGACGTTGCGGTTAATAATGGAAGCAAGGCTGAACAAAAATCTAGACACGTTCATAGGACCTGTCGACCTTGAAGCAGCGTTCGACAATATAAAATGGTGCAAGCTGTTCGAAATTCTGAAAAAAAGTAGGGGTAAGCTATAGGGAGAGACGGGTTATATAGAATATGTACAAGAACCAAGAGGGAATAATAAGATTGGACGACCAAGAACGAAGCACTCGTATTAAAAAGGGTGTAAGACAAGGTTGTAACCTTTCGCCCCTACTGTTCAATCCGTACATCGAGGAAGCAATGGTGGAAATAAAAGAAAGGTTCAGGAGTGGAATTAAAATTCAAGGTGGAAGGATATCAATGATAAGATTCGCTGATGAGATCGCTTTCCTGAGTGAAAATGAAGAAGAACTACATGATCTGCTAAACGGAATGAAAATAGTATGGACTGAGAGTAGATTGAAGAAAGAGAAAGGTAATGAGTAGAAATAGAAATGAGAACAGCGACAAACTTAACATCAGGGGTGATGGTCTCAAAGTACACCAAGTTAAGGAACTCTGCTACCTAGGCAGTAAAATAACCTTTGAATGACGGAGCAAGGAGGACATCAAAAGCACACTAGCAATGGCAGAAACTGCATTTCCGGCCCAGAGAAATCTACTAATATCAAATATCGGCATTAATTTGAGGAAGAAATTTCTGATAATGTATTGTATTCTAATGAAATATGGACTGTTTAAAAACCGGAACAGAAGAGAATCGAAGCATTTGAGATGTGTTGGTAAAGAATTCAGGTGGACTGATAAGGTAAGGAATGAGGAGTTCTGCGCAGAATCTGGGAGGAAAGCAATATGTGGAAAACACTGATAAGGAGAATGGACATAATTATAGTACATCTGTTAATACGTAAGGGAATGACTTCCGCGGTACTAGATGGAGATGGAGAGGGCAAAAACTGTAGAGGAAGACAGAGATTGGAATATATCCAGCAAATAGTTGAGGACGTAGGTTGCAAGTGCTACTCTGAAGGGGACTGATGACCTCAGATGTTATGTCCCATAGTGCTTAGAGCCTTTTCTATTTTATTTTATTTTATTTCTTACTACTCTAAGTTGAAGATGTTGGTACAGGTGAGGAATTCGACGCTGGTCGCATCAGACCAGTCATAAGACTGATGACAAAAAAAAAAATAAAAATAAAAATAAAAAATAAAAAAAATAAAATAAAATAAAAAAAATTAAAAAAGATTACGGCCACAATACTCAAAATTTGTTTTGTTTGTGATCTTTTTTCTTGAGGCGGAGCTATGGCACTTGTGGCCAGGTTCATGAGACGAATTCTTGACTGCCCATGCTTTACATTGTTGTCAGGTGAACAGAGTGGGCGTAATGTTGACGTAAGGTGTCTGTATTATATCTTTAAATATTCGCCATGCACTCAATGCGCCAGAGATAACAATTATCGTCTGCTTTCGCCGAACGCGCATTGTGCTAGAAGTTGTTTGCTGTGCGTCTGTTCTTTTGCGCTGTGACTTTTAGGATAGAAAAAGATGAATGAGGCAATCTATGGTTATCGATCACGAATGTAAGATATCTTCTAAAATTGATCAGCTATTAATCTGATAAAAGGAATTGCAATTATTTTAAAGGTGTCTAAATTATGGAATAGATTTACTTCATTCGCCGTAGATTTAAGGCAATGGAATAGAAGTTTGATCTATCAGGAATAAATGTTGCATGAGTATACTACTTCGTCCAGTTTCTTCTTACGACTTCCTTACCCATTTTAATGAGCAAATATAGCTTGTCATGCGGAGAAGTTATTGGAAAGTGGTGTAGTGGCCATAGCCTGCAGCTTCCGATCGAGCTGTAGGGAATTATTTTATTTCATTTTCTAAAATACGATACGACGGTTGCTGAGCATTAGTCTGTAATAGAAACGCTTCAACAGCGTGCGGTCATTCTTTCACCCGCAACTCTGTAGGATCTTTGCTTATGGATTATTTTGAAGTTGATAACTAACATCAAGCGAGTTAGGATAACAGATTCGCCCATAGAACCAAGTAAGACAGAAAGTTATATATACCATCACTATTGCAAAAGCGCAGATTTAAGGATTAGTAATGAAGTTCTATGTTTCATAACGACTGTGAGTTTTGAATAGACATTATTTCATTGCTGACTCATAGTTTCAGCAAAGGAGTGCATCATTGCCTTTAAGTTAGAAAGTCATATACTTTATCTTAGAGCTACATGCGTTCTGCTCTGTCCAAACATGTATTTACAAGAAACGTTACTGCCGCACTCAACACGTTTTGTATCTGAATCTTTACGTTACGATTTGTTTCCCTTGTTCCGTGCAAAAATATGGTTTTTGTTCCAATAAAGGTCTCCTGAGACTACTCATGTCACCGGTCGCCGTCTGCGAAGAAATAAATTGCCTACTGTTCTCCCGCTGAGCTGTGAAAGAGGTTTTGTGAAGGGCAAAGGGGACTGCCGTGAGATTGCGTGCCCTTGCCTCGAAAGCGCAATGTGACCTTCACCTCGAAGTTCGGCAGACGGCTACGTGGGAAGACACGTGAGGCGACGTGCCACAGCGTGGCGTTGCTGAGATCAGCGGATCGTGACCCCTGGCTGTGTCAACGCTGCAAGAGCGCTAACGACACGGAACACAGCTCCCGCCGCAACTTACTGTGTGGCAACTGCGTCCACACTTCGGAAGCGGTACCGCGTAGGTCACCGCATATTAGCACTCACCTGTTATTCTATATCGTTTTAATATTTGCCTGAGACAGTGCATGAAGGCAAACGACTAATACATAGGATAATTCAGCTGCCCCTACAGGTGCCGTTTCATGCTACTTTGGCCTTCAAAATCCATGCACAGGAGTAACATACTCTTTTGCTCGCTATGGAAAAACTATAACTTCTACAGAAAAAAAATCTGCGCCTTTTTTGTATTAAACGTAGTATAATTAAATTTTGGACTGGGATATGTTTTTACAAGAGGCTGCAGTTTTCGAATTATTCAAGACAAACAAGTAAGAAGTGACCTTCAAACCCAACCCAACTCCCAGGCTCAGTTCCTACTGGTAGGGATTTCTAGTACGTTACTCGTCGCACTCTCTCCTACCACAGTACAAATATTTAGGACTGAACGAATTATTTCCCACATTCGATCTTTATTGGTCTTAATTGACTAGCTCTATTACGAGACCGGCTTAGTCGAGCACTTACGCACTGTAAAATTCACATTTGTGTATATTTTACCTTACACATTTGTGAATTTTAACAGCATAAGATAAACAATTAAACGTTTTATGTAATAGACATTCTGATTATGAAACAACTACGCTTGTAACGGTTCAGTTTGGATCGAAACATCAACGTAATTAGATTTAGCGTAACGTTTACAAGACTCATTTTTTCCATTATCATCGCAGCCACGTTTGACTTCATTATGTTAACGAAATTTCTATGCTAGGGGTAAATCTCAATCTATAGCGAACAAAAATTTCGGATGTCAGGAATAGTTCGTGTAGTCGGACACTTTTGTTCAATGTTACTGTAAGTAGGCTGTTTAGGTTTTTTTATTGGTAACGCCGCCGCCACGTAGCGCTCTGTATGAAAATCACTGGCTGTGCCGTCTGCAGTCTGTGGCTGGTTTGCATTGTTGTCTGCCATTGTAGTGTTGGGCAGCGGCAGCTGGATGCTAACAGCGCGTAGCGTTGCGCAGTTGGAGGTGAGCCCCTCAGCAGTGGTGGACGTGGGGAGAGAGATGGCGGAGTTTTGAAATTTGTAAGAATGGATGTCATGAACTGATATATATATATACATATATATATATACACATATACACATATATTATGACTATTAAGGTAAATACATTGTTTGTTCTCTATTAAAATCTTTCACTTGCTAACTGTGCCTATCAGTAGTTAGTGACTTCCGTAGTTTGAATCTTTTATTTAGCTGGCAGTAGTGGTGCTCGCTGTATTGCAGTAGTTGAGTAACGAAGATTTTTGGTGAGGTAAGTGATTTTTGAAAGGTATAGGTTAATGTTAGTCAGGGCCATTCTTTTGTAGGGATTATTGAAAGTCAGATTGCGTTGCGCTAAAAATATTGTGTGTCAGTTTAAGCACAATCATGTACAATTTTTCTAAGGGGACGTTTCATATGTCGACCCTTAGCTGAGGATACCTCACTGGAATCTTCTGATTTTTTCTTGTAGTTTATGTAGTTAGTGTAGCCTTTATTGCTAGAGCGTAATTGTAGAGAGAATTTCCTCTGTAGTTGTAGTTTTTCATTGTTGTACAGTAAAACAGTTGTGGCATGCATGTAGGTTTGCACCAAGTATTTCGCAGCTGCGCTTGCAACTAACTAGATATTATTTTCAGTGCTAAGTTAATGAGTTCTCTTATTTTCGCTCTTCAAATTGTGCTTTTCTGTGTTACCGTGTGAAATATTGTGACAATAATGGCTTGTGTAAAAACGTAATACTAGGCTCCAAAGTAAAATGAGAAATGACAGAGAAGACGAAAGCAGTGTGTTAGCGCCACCATGTAATGAATTAACTAATGTTCAAAGTAGTAATTTGGTAACTGTGCAAAGGAAAATGGAGCGGGCTGCAAATAATGGTGTAGGCAGTGAAACAATTAGTGTACAGGGAAGCTTGCCTCAGCATTCCGAAATGACAGGACACAATCTTGCAAATACTGTAAATTCAGGTTTTGCGTCCTCACCGTTTCCTCAAATAAGTCAAGACACATTCTCTGTTTTTCAAACTGCGAATATTTCCGGTTCAAATGCAATGCCGAATAGCACTGAGGAACATGTTTCAGACACCAGTGCATTGTTATTACAATTAATGCAACAAATGGGACAAAAGCTTCAAAAGTTACACACAATGGAACAAAATCTTCAAAAGTTAGACATAACGCATAAACAAAATCAGAAACAAATGGGACAAAATCTTCAAAAGTTAGACACAATGGAACAAAATCTTCAAACGTTAGACACAATGGAGCAAAAGCTTCAAAAGTTAGACGCTTGAACAAACACGTGAAGATTTGACTACTGAGTTGCATAAAATCGAATTGAAATGTCAAAAAGTCTGTAATGACGTAAAAAAACAAATTTGTGAGCATTTTCAACCAATTTCTTCGCGGCATGAAAATGCATTACAGAATCACAAATAAGCCATAAAAAACTGCAAACTATTGTTCATGAAAATCATGAGACCTTGCAAGGCAAAATTGACTCAGTTGCATCTACCGATTCGCTTACACAACTTGCAAAAACTCAGCAATACTTAAAGGACACAGTAAATACGATGTCAACACAAATGGACACTCTGAAATTTGGTTCAGGAAAACACACTGAGGAAATAAGTACACTATCGGAGAAAGTAGCCGAACTTTCGGATCAGTTCATTAACTTATCTTCAAAGGCAGATGATGATCTGAATGACACAGAAGAGTGCGAACAAATTAGGAAATTCAAACAAAATCAGAATTAAATTAATACGCAACACCAAAGAGAAATCCGGGAAGTACAAGATCAGCTGACACAGGTAATACAAGAATTACATATTTCAGAGGACACTCGCACTCCAATGCGGGAAGAGGGACTTAGAAATATGGAAAAGACACAAAATAATAACACAGGGCATTTCGGAAATTATGAAAGAAATTGGCAAGGCGCATTGAATTTTGAGATGGAACCGCTGACACGATGTAACAATGACCAACATGCGACTCGCCGACATGATGATTTTGACTATAAGCTGTTCATTAATACACGCAAATTCAAAACATTTAAGAATTCTGGCAACGACATTCATTTACAAGCGTGGCTCCATCAATTGTCTCATTGTTTTCCTCCAAACTAGTCATTGGAGCACAGATTAGAATTTATGTGTGGCTACTTAGAGAATGAACCAGCTGTAAGAATGCGATCGGTCATTCACGATTGTTACAGTCAAGGAGAATTTTATCATGCTTTCCTCTCAGCGTATTGGTCTCAAGCTACACAAGACCGAGCAAATAATAGCATCATTATGATGAAACATTTCGAACAATCTGAATTTTCCAGTCTTGAGAAAAATTTTGAAGACATGTTACATAAGAATCAATATCTTTCAAACCCATACAGCCCCTCAGAACTCATCCGCATTTGCTTAATCAAATTGCCTGAACATTTACGACTTATTATTTTGGGAGGACGTTGCAAAGAGGACATTGAAGCTTTTCAGGGATTGTTACAAGAATTGGAAATTGACACTGACAATCGCAGAACGCGAAAACAGGAACACAACAATTACAGTTTACATCCGTCACAATTCCGCGATGAAAGAAATAATAACTGGACACGACAAGGCTATTCTCACAATACAAATCGTGACCAAAACAGACACCACCCGTATGACAACCGTTGGCAGAGTAGTAACAAATACAGGGAAAGATCACCTCTCCGCGGTGGTGACTATCACAGAGACAATCAGAGAAACAGACAATATGGAAACCAAAATAATTATTATCAAGGGAGTCAGAATAACTTAAGACGCAACGGTACAGCGCGCAGTTACGATTCAGAGAGAAATTCTCCACCACGTAACCAACAAGAAAGAAACACAGGAACTACCGACATGTCGACTGACGATATAATCATAACGACAGACCTGAATTGCATCAGAACTGGCGGGATTCAAACAGGGGAGGGCCTTCTCGTCAAGGTGAATTTGTAGAAGTTAGGTCTCCTGATCCCAATAACGACGCGCGCCAACAAAGAAACAGACAATGACTCGCACCGCAGGCAGCCGCGTGCTCCGGCTGGCTCAGAGAAAAATGACATAAGCTAACCTTGAGCAAAATTCCAGTGTTCCTTACCGACGCAATCACATGATAATTGATTTTCAGTTGACAGCCTGCGTACTAGGAAGAATAAAGGTTTACACCACATTTCACATGTAAAACAGTTTATTGAAAGATAATCTGCTTTTTAACTTTGTTTTTGCCATAAAACATTTCACTTCACATTTCTAGTATGCTTTGTCACACTGAGAAACTGTTAACATGCAACAATGTTTTGAAGTTAACTATCCAGTCTATGGAACATTTTTAAACAGAAATTACGAATGCATTGTTATAGTGAACAGACGACATAGTGTTGTTATTTGTACATTCTTGCTTATTAGTTGCACGATTACATAACGACTATAAGGCTTACATACTTAGAACATATACTGTTAATGTGATTTTAATGCAACATTTGGGTTTAGTTGAAAAGACATTCTTTATTTGAAGTACTTTCTGTGAGATTAAAGATGACTTAGCATTTGGTTTCTTTGATAGCCACACGATTATATCACGACGCTACTAATGTGTGACACAATTTACATTGTGCTTTTGAGGTGTATCTGTTTTATATCTTGACAGTTTTTCTGAATTATTCTGGAAACGAAAACATGTTTTTATAGTAACTTTGAGGTAGAGCTACAATGAGACAGCCTTTTCTGTAGCACAACAATACGTTACAGTACAGTACTTACTTCATCACGGCAATAAGTAGTAACTACGATATCTATACGCAAAGCATTTCACTTTTGTTTATCATGAGGTAAGTACATTGACTTCTGCAGAACTTAGCTTTCGGAGGACGATAACTACGACACTTCCACAGAGATTATCTTACAACAAGACGCACAGTTTAGCGCTACAGTACACGTATTTCAGTGATTAATGTTGTACTTAAAACATTTATTTTTAAAGATATTTGAAGTAAAATGATACAAAGGTTTTCCGTGATACATTTCATTCAATTGCTGTAATCTATAACACCTGAAGATATAATTACATTAATCCTAAGGGGGGTACACGCTTACTTTGTGTACCATGTGTTTGGCAAGCACCAGGAGCCCTAGCTAATATGGTATTTGCTTATACAACTTTACACATCGGTACCATATTTTTCCAACACATAATTACACAGTTCTTTGATTATTTTAACAGAGAAGCAAACATTTTTTACTACATCAGTGACACATGTTTACGCAATTACACAGTTGGATAACTTCACACTTAGGAAATTGCATTGTCTGTACTTTGTGAACTGTTCATAATTTTTCGAACCATTGCGATACTATGAGAGCTTTGAATGATGTATTTGGTATGTGATCATGATTTTTAAAGTAGGTTGAGGTAGATGACACATTTGACAGGAGCAGAGAAATTAATTTTTAAAGGTTTCGAAATTATTGGTGGAAGCTACGACGATTTTGAGTTTCGGCTGAGGTTTTATGATGTTATGATGACGATATGTATTACGCTGTTGCGGTATGTTTATGATCAATAAACTGATGCTATATGAGGAATTTGATTATGCTACGTATTTATTATGATGAGATATTGAAGAAGGGTCTACGAATATGTGTATGTGTAAAAAAGCAAGGAATAATGAGTAGTGGTTAGGGTCTCTGGTTTGTGAAAAAGGTTGTTGGAAACCAAGAATCGTACTTTAAGAGTCATGAAGTTTATGTAAATGCGTGAATGTATTACAATGCCGACGAAAATTTTTTTGGACACTGTTATATCAATAGGATTTTGTTTCTACAGATTTGTAACGCAAATTCTTGACCTGTGAAATTTTTTATATGAGACTGCCAGTGTAGCAGAAACTGCTGTCGTAAATGTTTCAGTAAGAAAGGTAAGTGACCTTGACGTAATGCGTTTTGGGAGCCCAGCAGAGAGGTAGTCGTCTGACAAAAGAAAGCCATTAAGTGGAGAAAAAAAAAGAGGCCATTATCCTCGCTATTGACATTCCTTTGTAGAAAGCATTGCAAATACGACACGCTCACTACTTGGAAAGATACTTACATCTGCACACCTGATAATGACAAGCGTCTTTCTACGAGAGTTGAAAGAATTTGTACAAACTTATGAAATGTCACATGACTATTGAACGATATTTTTATGCTTTGCTTTTCATAGTTGCTTATTTCATTGATATCTGGTTTCCAGCAGTGTTGCAGCATTGGTTTTATAAAATAAAATTAATTGCATTTGTTAATGTGAACACTTTCTGTCAACAGATCTATTAAATAATAATTTTATGATCCACGTTCTTCGAAAAAGGAGCGCCTGGAAAGGAAAGTACAATAAGAAGGGATTAATAATAATTACTGCATACACAATTTTCTTTTCAACTACTATCTTTTGCAGAATTAGTTTTGTGGTGCACCACTTTAATTACATAGACATTAAGATGTGAATAGACATTTCCCCTATCAGCATTGTTGTCTTTAGTGTACTATTTTTTCTGTTTGAGCTTTGTCAAGTTTAAGTATAAGTAATTGCATTTGCTGCTGCTGTGTGCCAGGCATAGTGCTAGTGAATTTGACTTTGTATTACTCTGTTAGGCCAGTTTTAATATATATTTATTTTTCTTGTTTGCTGCGCATTGCCTCATATTAGTTGTAATGTTGCATTGCTTGGTAATTTAGATTTACTGTAGCTTGCTTTGCCAATTGCCATTTTTTTGTCATTGCTTTTTGTGTTAATTGTTTTGCACTGCTGCATTACCTCGTTCTGTAGTTTTGCATCTGAGCTCAGTAAATTTAAGTTAGCTTAAGAGGGGTAGACTATATAAGAGAATGAGTTGCGATGAATTGGAAGAAATGCATTGAGAAGTTATACGAAAAAAGTACAGATAGCAGGTATAGATAGGACGTTTTGGAAATAATGATGAATGAAGGGAGATGTCCATGCAAAATACTGCAGTAAAACAAATCCTGTCCTTTCCTTTTGTGTTATCCCTCTTTGTGTTTGTGTGCCCTTATTTATTTGTGTTTTTCGTGTGTTTATGTGTTTAGCTGATGAGAGTTATGTTGTAGAATTTTTCTGATAATATGTTATTTACTTTGTAAAGATGTTTAGACATTAATTATCTGTTCTGTTTTGTTGCTGATATGTGAAGTTGACGTTTCAAAAGTTATTCTGATCATTTATGTATTTACTTATGTCATAATTCCTGTAATACTGATATATATGTTAATTTCCATTGTTTTGTAAAGCCCCTATTACTACAAATGTTATCTGTATTGTTATGTTCTTTAATGATGTATTTTGTACCTTTGTTATTGTATTCTCATGTTATAAAATTGTAATTGACACCAGTTCATCAAATTAAGTAACTTGTAAATTACATTTCACTGCACACATTTCTGTTGGTCATAGTATATGGACAATATGTGAAAAGTTGGGAATGATAGTGTGTTAATAATTCAGCAATGGACTGGTTAACAGCATTGCTAGTTCTAAGGACAATTCCAAAAACTTTGTGCGTGCACAAGTGGTGGTTGATGGACTTGCTATATTCTGCTCAAGACTCTTCGATGGTGATTGTTCACCTGCGCAGTCGCAACAGATGGCTGCTGGCTATCTCTACAAGCACTACAGTGGGTATACACTTTTGATGACTCACCAATACCATTATTTCTACAAGGACTGCAGTGGGTCTGCACCTCTGGTGGCCCACCAATACAGTAATCTCTACCAGGACTACAGTGGGTCTACTCTGTGACGACCTACCTACCAATATTCTTCAACTTTGACTAACTGCTGTAGGTTTGCTCTGTTGTGGCCCATTACCTGTCTGCATGTCAAGAGTCACCACTGTCTTTCCATTGGAAGGACAACACTACTTCTTCAAGACTGCATGGAAATCCACTACTTCGTTTGCATTTTCTTTTACTACTCAGACTTTGAGAAAAACACTGCAATTTTACTTTGATGAATGATCAGGACTGTCTTTATGGACTGTTAGAAAATTTTAGCTTTTGACCAACATTGTATCGATAAGTGTGTTCATTACATTTCTTTGTTATTGTAATTATGAAAAAAATTTTGAAATCTGTATTGGCCACTGAACAAAACAATTTGTAATTTTTTTGTGGGGAGCATGGGGGCTATGTAAGTAGGCTGTTTAGGTTTTTCTATTGGTAACACCGCCGCCACGTAGCGCTCTGTATGAAAATCACTGGCTGTGCCGTCTGCAGTCTGTGGCTGGTTTGCATTGTTGTCTGCCATTGTAGTGTTGGGCAGCGGCAGCTGGATGCTCACAGCGCGTAGCGTTGCGCAGTTGGGGGTGAGCCCCAGCAGTGGTGGACGTGGGGAGAGAGATGACGGAGTTTTGAAATTTGTGAGAATGGGTGTCATGAACTGATACATATATTATGACTATTAAGGTAAATACATTGTTTGTTCTCTATTAAAATCTGTCATTTGCTTAGTATGCCTATCAGTAGTTAGTGACTTCCGTAGTTTGAATCTTTTATTTAGCTGGCAGTAGTGGCGCTCGCTGTATTTCAGTAGTTCGAATAATGAAGATTTTTGGTGAGGTAAGTGATTTGTTAAAGGCATAGATTAATGTTAGTCAGGGCCATTCTTTTGTAGGGATTATTGGAAGTCAGACTGCGTTGCGCAAAAAATATTGTGTGTCAGTTTAAGCACAGCCTTGTACAATTTTTCTAAGGGGACGTTTCAGTACGAGGGAGTTACATGAACAATATACAAGAAATCATGACTGGTGAGGGGTCTGTGTAGGTGTGGATATGCGTTTTAAATTCACTTTTCTACGTTTATCTTTAATAACTTGACAAATACGGCCTCTAGCGAAAAAGAATCCCAGAAAAAAACTAAACTACAGTAAAATTTCTACAAAATGGTCTCGTTCGTCGTTCTGTAGGACTAATAGTTGGCGCTTAGCGAGCGAGAGAGTATAAAAATCTCGCACGTGGTTTGTGAAGGCCAGATACAACATTGCTGGCTGCATAAAACTACATCAGCAGATGCAGCTGAACCAGCCTGTGTAATATACTAAAGAAGATAACTAAAAGTTATACAGCAATGGGCACAACTCTTCTGAAAAAGGGTGCAAGACAGGGCTGAAACTTATTGAAATTGTAGTTTGACCTGTACATCGAGGAACTGATGAAGAAGCTGTAACAAAATTATGATTGAAAAAGAAAAAGTAATAGCTTAGATGATGTTAAGCGATTCGGTCTAGGAAGTAAGAATACATACGACGACAGAAGTGAGGAAGATGTCAAAATCACACTGCAACTGACCATTAAAGCTTTTTTCAACTATGGAATAGAAGTGATATTCAGTAATCATTTTCGTATATACAGCATACACGGTGTTAAAAATAGATATTGCATGTTTTGAGAGGTGGTAGTATAGACCTAACGAAGAAAAAAATTCCAGAAAACATGGGCTCTAAAAAGCGTATCTTCAGAGCCGCGAGCGTTTGTTCACCTCCACTATTGTGAAACAAACCTCTGCTACTACAAGGTCTTTGATACAGAATGCAGTACAAATGAGTAGATAAATGAGAAAAGATTATTCTGTTGCTGTGATACAGCAGAGCGTCTAATGTAGTGTACTTGCTATGAGATATTGCTATGAAAAATGAAATGATCGTATGTCTGTTGTGTTTGGTAGGAGAGCCAACACCGTGTTACTAGAGGAGGCCGAAAGGCAAGCGTTTTAGCTCACGCAGGCTGGCGCAAGGTCTGGAAGAGGACAAGGAAATTAGAATTTAGAAAACGGACGTAGCTGGTGGAATACTTAACTTTAATCCATTAATGACGAACGACGTTCTTGACATTACACGATTCACAATATCAATAGTAACTGATATTGGCGCCTTGCTAGGTCGTAGCAAATAACGTAGCTGAAGGCTATGCTAACTATTGTCTCGGCAAATGAGAGTGTAGAAGTCAGTGAACCATCGCTAGCAAAGTCGGCTGTACAACTGGGGCGAGTGGTAGGAAGTCTCTCTAGACCTACAGTGTGGCGGCGCTCGGTCTGCAATCACTGATAGTGGCGACACGCGGGTCCGACGTATACTACCGGATCGCGGCCGATTTAAAGGCTACTACCTAGCAAGTGTGGTGTCTGGCGGTGACACCACAATGTCATTGTTGGGCGGGAGGCCCATTCGGGTTCGGCAGCTAAGTGCAAGTCTTATTTCAGTCGACGCCACACTTTTTCTTAGTTTTTTTAGTGCTCTACCAACTTCTATTTCTTATGACCTAAATTATAAATAAGCATATTTTTTCAACATCTTTTGTTTGTATCCGTACATAAGTTTACAGTCACAACATCAGCAGCAGCCCAACCATTCTTTTTGTTATTAGGGGAGCACACGAGGAAGAACGCAAATAGGATGCAGATACAGAGCTATGAGTGAGTAGGATGAAAATTTGTAGTGAAAAAAAAAGACTTAGAGGGTGAGAAGAAAAAGAAGTGAAAGAAATTAGGGATACTTGCTGCGCCATGCTCCACTTTAGTGCGCCATCAGGACGATATCCATTCTATCATTAATTATTATAAGGGGGAACACGGGATCGTCCAGTCTTGGCTGGCACGTTTCATTGAGATTCCAGCTCCGATGCGGGTTGGCGAAAATATTATCTAAATTCCAGAATGAGATTTTCACTCTGCAGCGGAGTGTGCGCTGATATCAAACTTCCTGGCAGATTAAAACTGTGTGCCCGACCGAGACTCGAACTCGGGACCTTTGCCTTTCGCGGGCAAGTGCTCTACCAACTGAGCTACCGAAGCACGACTCACGCCCGGTACTCACAGCTTTACTTCTGCCAGTATCCGTCTCCTACCTTCCAAACTTTACAGAAGCTCTTCTGCGAAACATGCAGAACTAGCACTCCTGAAAGAAAGGATACTGTGGAGACATGGCTTAGCCACAGCCTGGGGGATGTTTCCAGAATGAGATTTTCACTCTGCAGCGGAGTGTGCGCTGATATGAAACTTCCTGGCAGATTAAAACTGTGTGCCCGACCGAGACTCGAACTCGGGACCTTTGCGTTTCGCGGGCAAGTGCTCTACCAACTGAGCTACCGAAGCCCGACTCACGCCCGGTACTCACAGCTTTACTTCCGCCAGTATCCGTCTCCTACCTTCCAAACTTTACAGAAGCTCTTCTGCGAAACATGCAGAACTAGCACTCCTGAAAGAAAGGATACTGTGGAGACATGGCTTAGCCACAGCCTGGGGGATGTTTCCAGAATGAGATTTTCACTCTGCAGTGGAGTGTGCGCTGATATGAAACTACCTGGCAGATTAAAACTGTGTGCCCGACCGAGACTCGAACTCGGGACCTTTGCGTTTCGCGGGAAAGTGCTCTACCAACTGAGCTACCGAAGCACGACTCACGCCCGGTACTCACAGCTTTACTTGTGCCAGTATCCGTCTCCTACCTTCCAAACTTTACAGAAGCTCTTCTGCGAAACATGCAGAACTAGCACTCCTGAAAGAAAGGATACTGTGGAGACATGGCTTAGCCACAGCCTGGGGGATGTTTCCAGAATGAGATTTTCACTCTGCAGCGGAGTGTGCGCTGATATGAAACTTCCTGGCAGATTAAAACTGTGTGCCCGACCGAGACTCGAACTCGGGACCTTTGCGTTTCGCGGGAAAGTGCTCTACCAACTGAGCTACCGAAGCACGACTCACGCCCGGTACTCACAGCTTTACTTGTGCCAGTATCCGTCTCCTACCTTCCAAACTTTACAGAAGCTCTTCTGCGAAACATGCAGAACTAGCACTCCTGAAAGAAAGGATACTGTGGAGACATGGCTTAGCCACAGCCTGGGGGATGTTTCCAGAATGAGATTGTCACTCTGCAGCTGAGTGTGCGCTGATATCAAACTTCCTGGCAGATTAAAACTGTGTGCCCGACCGAGACTCGAACTCAGGACCTTTGCCTTTCATGGGCAAGTGCTCTACCAACTGAGCTACCGAATCACGACTCACGCCCGGTACTCACAGCTTTACTTCTGCCAGTATCCGTCTCCTACCTACCAAACTTTACAGAAGCTCTTCTGCGAAACATGCAGGACTACCACTCCTGCAAGAAAGGATACTGTGGAGACATGGCTTAGCCACAGCCTGGGGGATGTTTCCAGAATGAGATTTTCACTCTGCAGCGGAGTGTGCGCTGATATGAAACTTCCTGGCAGATTAAAACTGTGTGCCCGACCGAGACTCGAACTCGGGACCTTTGCCTTTGACGGGCAAGTGCTCTACCAACTGAGCTACCGAAGCACGACTCACGCCCGGTACTCACAGCTTTACTTCTGCCAGTATCCGTCTCCTACCTTCCAAACTTTACAGAAGCTCTTCTGAGAAACATGCAGAACTAGCACTCCTGAAAGAAAGGATACTGTGGAGACATGGCTTAGCCACAGCCTGGGGGATGTTTCCAGAATGAGATTTTCACTCTGCAGCGGAGTGTGCGCTGATATCAAACTTCCTGGCAGATTAAAACTGTGTGCCCGACCGAGACTCGAACTCGGGACCTTTGCCTTTCGCGGGCAAGTGCTCTACCAACTGAGCTACGAAAGCACGACTCACGCCCGGTACTCACAGCTTTACTTGTGCCAGTATCCGTCTCCTACCTTCCAAACTTTACAGAAGCTCTTCTGCGATACATGCAGAACTAGCACTCCTGAAAGAAAGGATACTGTGGTGACATGGCTTAGCAACAGCCTGCTTGATGTCGTGCTTCGGTAGCTCAGTTGGTAGAGCACTTGCCCGCGAAAGTCAAAGGTCCCACGTTCGAGTCTCGGTCGGGCACACAGTTTTAATCCGCCAGGAAGTTTGATATCAGCGCACACTCCGCTGCAGAGTGAAAATCTCATTCTGGAAACATCCCCCAGGCTGTGGCTAAGCCATTTCTCCACAGTATCCTTTCTTTCAGGAGTGCTAGTTCTGCATGTTTCGCAGAAGAGCTTCTGTAAAGTTTGGAAGGTAGGAGACGGACACTGGCTGAAGTAAAGCTGTGAGTACCGGGCGTGAGTCGTGCTTCGGTAGCTCAGTTGGTAGAGCACTTGCCCGCGAAAGGGAAAGGTCCCGAGTTCGAGTCTCGGTCGGGCACACAGTTTTAATCTGCAAGGAAGTTTCATTATGTAAATTGTTCGCGAAAGTGGCCCGAGACTGTCGTCGTCGGCGAAGGGTGTGGTGGTGTAGTGGGAGGAGTGTCCAAAAGTCGCCGGATCGACGATGTCGTCCCGGAAAAGGTAGTTGATAGCCATGTCACTCATCCATGTGATGAGCCGATGGAAAGCAGGTTAGGAGAAACGTGATGTCGGGGTACTCGGAAGTAGAAATCCACAATCTTCTGTACGAGGGTTCAGAGAGCAACTGCTGGCTTACACTCAAAACAATGTAAATCTGTATCTTAGACAATGAACATGAGTCACAGAGATGAGTCCGCCAGCGCGATGCAATGCCGTTTCTGTCTTGTAGTATATTTGCCGTTCACGAGAAGGTACCACGTCATGGTGGAGTTGGTGGTGTGGTATCGTTGGTGTATTATTTTTCAAACTGTTGGCCATGACGTGTTTCGAAGGAGTTTCCGGGCGGGTCCTTTCGGGGAAGGCGGTAGATGTCGCGGTGGATCATCTTCCTTATCCTGGGGAGCTCAGTGCATATGTAGCTGTATTCCAGAAAAATACGGTCGATGTGCGGCATCGGAGGTGGGATGTGTGCCAGAGACGTCGGTGGGCGTCTCGAAACAGGTGCGAGCTCGGTGGTCAACATTCCAGTAAAACTAGCATTTTGGCTTTTCCATAACCGGAGCATAGTATTGGTGTAACGTGCCGTAGTCCTGGCTCGCATGTCAACCATCCCTCTTTGGTAAGGTGAGAGCATCACACTGGACTTTTAAGAGGTGTCCAGAACATGTATAATACCCGGAAGCCGCTTGCAGTCTGTATGGGATTGTCGCAGTGATGGGCAGAATCTGCGCGATGTGGGGTATCTAGGCAGCCAGACAGGTATTGACGAAGTTGACTCTCTGGCACAGGTTCAGCGGGCTTAATACGTGATTTTGTATGTTTGCCTAGATGCGTTGCAGTTGTGTCCAAAAACTGATCGCTGAACTGCGGCGATTGTCTCGCATTTCCACCAATCGGAGACAGCAAAGGGTGCCCACCAGTTGAAAGGGGACTTTGCTGTCTGGGGGAAGACCGCGGCCGATCTTCATGGCGCATGATTTTGCGACGTTCATAGCGCTCCCTGCCCACTGCAATCCATAGCATCGCAGCTTGTACGTCGGCTGTTGAACTAACGTTGAGGGCCAAGTCGTCCGCATTGGCTCGGCAGTGGAACACATGATACCGGAGTGGAATACCTGTCAAGCGTCGCCGTAATCTGCAAGTGAGTGGTTCCATTGCAGGGGCATGAAACACCGTCGACAGTGGGCAACCCTGCGGTACTGAGCGTTTCATCCGCATAGGTACTGTAAGTCTACCGTTGACGAGAAGCCTGGACGTTGCCCCACGAAGGAGCCACATAATCACTTCCGTGAACGCCGGGGAATCGCCATCCGGTCCATCACTGCGTTGACGAATGCATGATTGATGCGGTAAAATGCTTGCTTAAGTAGATGGAGATTAAAGTGCCTGGCAGTCGCGAGTGTGTTGCCACAGCGATGACATCCTGATATTCACTGACGGCTGTCTGTATATTATGACCGCCAACTAAGGATGTTTGTTCGTGGGAAACAATTTCTCGTGACATATGTTTGAGTCGCACAGCTAGATGGCGTGTGAAAATCTTGAAATCGGAATCGAGTGGCGTGATCGGCCAATAATTATCGAGTCGTGTTAGTCCTACAGGTTTCTGGACTGGTACACTACTATCGATTAAAATTGCTACTCCACGAAGATTACGGACTACAGACGCGAAATTTAACCAAAAAGATAGAGTGATACGCAAATGATTAGCTTTTCAGAGCATTCACACAAGGTTGGTGCCAGTGGCGACACCTACAACGTGCTGACATGAGGAAAGATTCCAACGGATTTCCCACACTCAAACAGCGGTTGACCGGCGTTTCCTGGTGAAACGTTGTTGTGACGGAGAAATGCGTAAGGAGGAGATATGCGTAACATCACGTTTCCGACTTTGATAAAAGTCGGATTTTAGCCTATCGCGATTGCGGTTTATCGTATCGCGACATTGCTGTTCGCGTTAGTCGAGATCAAATGACTGTTAGCAGAATATGGAATCGGTGGGTTCAGGAGGTTAATACAGAACGCCGTTCTGGATCCCTTTATAACTAGCATCTTATCCGCATGGATGTAACGGATCGTGCAGCCACGTCTCGATCCCTGAGTCAACAGATGGGGACGTTTGCAAGACAAAAAACATCTGCACCAACAATTCGGCGACGTTTGCAGCAGCATGGTCTATCAGTTCGGAGACCACGGCTGCGGTTACTCTTGACGGTTCTTCACAGACAGGAACGCCTGCGATGGTGCACTCAACGAAGAACTTTGGTGTACGATTGGCAAAACGTCATTTTTTCGGATGAATCCAGGTTCTGTTTATAGCATCATGATGGTCGCATCCGTGTTTGGCGACATCGCGGTGAAAGCACATTGTAAGCGTGTATTCGTCATCGCCTTACTGGCGTACCACCCCGCGTGATGGTATGGGATGCCATTGGTTACACGTCTCGGTCACCTCTTGTTAGCACTGATAGCACTTTGAACAGTGGACGTTACATTTCAGATGTGTTACGACCTGTGGCTCTACCCTTCATTCGATCCCTGCGAAATCCTACATTTCAGCAGCATAATGCACGACCGCATGTTGCAGGTCCTGTACGGGCATTTTGGGATCAGAAAATGTTCGACTGCTGCTCTAGCCAGCACATTCTCCAGATCTCTCACCAACTGAAAACGTCTGATCAATGTTGGTCAAGTAACTGGCTCGTCACAATATGCCAGTCACTACTCTTGATGAACTGTGGTATCGTGTTGAAGCTGCATGGGTAACTGTAATTGTACACGCCATCCAACCTCTGTTTGACTCAATGCCCAGGTGTATCAAGGCCGTTATTAAGGCCAGAGGTGGTTGTTTTGGATACTGATTTCTCAGGATCTATGCACACAAATTGTGTGAAAATGTAATCACATGCCAGTTCTAGTATAATATATTTGTCCAATGAATACTCGTTTATCCTCTTTTTAATGGCCAGTATTGTATGAGTAAGCCATCCATGAAAGCTGGTGGCGGGAGTGCCTCGCGAGACAAAAGTCCTCAGTACATGTCTCTCCATGGTGGCAACATCAAATCTTGGAATGTTCTGTAAAATTCGAGCGTTAAACCGTCCGGGCCAGAAGACCGATTCAGTGAACCTTTGAACACAGCGCCATGGACGTCGTCGGCGGTCGCTTCCGCAGTCAGGAGGGTTACTGTCGCGTCGTTTAGTGTACAATGTTTCTCGTGGGCTACCTCAGCAATGGCCTCTGGAACCGGAGGTACTTCGTGCTAGAGAAGTCTGTAGTGCGTTGTGAAGACATATGCAATGGTAGGTCTGAAGTTGTCATTAATGCCTGTGGGCGCAGAAGAACATTTTCAACAATATGATGCATGGAAGGTTCTTCTATGTTAATTCTATCTTGGCTTTGTGCTCGTAAAATGGCTCTTTATAGACTGCACATGGTCAAGGTTTAAATCTTTGCCGTGATGCGTTAAACTTCCTTTAGACAATCCGGGGATGGAGGATGATCCACGGGTTCGCGTAGAGCGCAATAACAGAAATCTGTTGTGTGGTGATTCCACCAGGCTTCGTCCATAGTGTGTCACGGTGTGTCGGATGGCTGGCTTGATACACAGTAACCACGACTGCGGTGTTGTCTCCTAACGCATGATGCTTTGAACACTAGCGGACCACGTTTCGGTGACAAGCTGTCGACAGTCAGGGGCCCGTAGTAGCGTGACGTTGAGTTTCCAAGGTCCTGCACTGCGCCATATGGATTGCCTACGTTGGTTCGTGGTAGAGATGTAGATGTCATGATCCGAAAAGGCATATGGCCAACGTTCCGTGTCGAAGAGCACGGGTTTTAGAGCGTCAGGGATATCTATTCTATGGAGTCGGCTGGTGGAGAGGCGGTGGACGAGGAAGCGAAGTTCCAGACATGTGGTGAAATGAGTGTATTGGTTATTTCACTCAATAACAAACGTGAAATCTCCACCTACGATGAGATGATCGTGTCTGTCGAGGAATAAAGCCGTGATATCTTCTACTTAGAACTGGGAGCAATCCCTTCGTGCAGGCCGTTGTGGCCGAGCGTTTCTAGGCGCTTCCGTCAGGTACCACGCGGCTGCTACGTTAGCAGGTTTAAATCCTGCTTCGGGCATGGATGTGTTTGATGTCCCTAGCCATGTTTACCTAGTAAACCTAGGGGACTGATGACCTCAGATGTTAAGTCCCATAGTGCTTAGAGCCATTTGAACCATTTGATTCCCCCGTTTATAAGTGCCCAATGGGGCGTAAATATTTATGATTTTGATTCCTTTAACTGTTATGCCCCCCCTCGCGCCGTTAGGAGATATGCGATATCGGAAACTGCAACCCCTTATCGGAGGAAGATGGCTGCGCCTGTGTTTTTCATAGCCACCGGGGTGGGATACGTGCCGTATCCATAACACCCGGACCAAGATGCTGTCCTCAGTTCTTGTAGCAGAGCGATGTCGATGTCCGCTGCTCTTAGCGTGTCGCGGAGCAGTTGAATTTTAATCTTGGAGTCGATATTGTTGGTGTTGATGGTAGCTATTCTGTAGGCATGATTCGGGATCGGTGAGGTCGATAGGTTCGTAGCTGGTGAAGATGGCCGTTGTGGATTCTAGAAGTTCATAGTAGTCGCAGGAGTCGTCGTAGCAACAGCCCCCATTTTAGTGTTGGTTTAACGGAGGAACAGATCTCATTTCCTTATCGGGTGGATGTCTTAAATCAGTGTCATCGGCCCATGAAAAATGTCTGTCCGTTTTAACATTGGTGAGAGGTGGCAGCGCTGGCCAAGTCGGCGCAACTACGTCTTTGACGACGGGCATGCTATGTTCCATGGCTTCTGGGCGCGGGGCTTGCTCACGATCTCTGTTGGACGGCTCACTGTCTTGTGGATGACTCGTCTCCGTGGCAGAGGAAAACAGTTATCGTGCACTCCTTCAGATTTATGTTCCACCTCTTTGTCCTCCGGAGGGGGTTCGGTAGTCGATTCTGATGTCTTGCGGGAGTTTTTTCGTCGTTTGCACACCTTTTGTTTCTGGAATTGTGTTTCGGTGTTTGTGGAAGGAGAAGTTTCGCCTCGTTTCAGTACAAATGCCGCGGGTGCTACGATCCGGTCTTCGGTCTCCCTAATACTCTCGCTGGTATCCTTATGATCTTCTAGCGTGTGTGTGTCCAGCTGTAAGACATTTTCGCGGCTGGCACTGCCATGGCAAGGCGCTGTGACGCCTCCTGGTTTATGGGTCCAGAGAGACGCTCATGAACTGCGTGTTGTAAGGGCTGTAGGTGCAGTGTCATCGATGGTGATTGGAAAGGCTGTTGTGGTTCCGTCGGTGTTCGTATCGTCGTGCCGTAGTTGTGTGATGGGGTGATGTTTGGTTGGTGGAGCGCTCAACTGCGCTGTTATCAGCGCCCGTACAGATTCCCAACCTTTGATCAGGCCAGTCTCGCCACTTTCACGAATGATGACGAAATGATGAGGACAACTAAACACCCAGTCATCTCGAGGCAGGTGAAAATCCCTAACCCCGCCGGGAACCGAACCCGGAAATCCGTGCACGGGAAGCGAGAACGTGACCGCGAGACCACGAGCTCCGGACCCGTAGTTGTGTGATGCGGCCTTGCATTCATTCATATCGGACGTGGCCTTGTTTACCACAATAGGAACATGTTCGAAGTTTTCCGTCGTAAATGACTACTGCACGGCAGCCGCCGATACAAATGTACGATGGTACGTGCCATTTGAGATCTATAGGGACTTGTCTCACACCCTCAAGCAGCGGATACGTCGTAAAATGTGCCCATGTCTCGGCTACGTGACTCTGGACTTTTCCGTACGGGCTTAGCGTCGCGATGACTTCATCTTCGTTCACCTCGAAAGGCTGTTAGAATCCACCATTCGTTCGAAGGCCAAGTCGTGCATGACCGAGATCTATAGGCCATGTGAAACAATCTCGTTCCAGGCAGCGTCGGAAGTCATCTTAACATAAACGACGCTGCTAATGATCGATGGGTGTATGCCGATGAGATTTTCAAGGCGAATCTTCACATCTTCTACATCTACATCCACATTTATACTCCGTAAACCACCCAACGGTGTGTGGTGGAGGGCACTTTACTTGCCACTGTCATTACCTCCGTTTCCTGTTCCAGTCGCGTATGGTTCGCGCGAAGAACGATTGTCTGAAAGCCTCCGTGCGCGCTCTAATCTCTCTAATTTTACATTCGTGATCTACTCGGGAGGTATAAGTAGGGGGAAGCAATATATTCGATACTTCATCCAGAAACGCACCCTCTCGAAACCTGGCGAGCAAGCTACACCGCGATGCAGAGCGCCTCTCTTGCAGAGTCTGCCACTTGAGTTTGTTAAGCATCTCCGTAACGCTATCACGGTTTCCAAATAACCCTGTGACGAAACGCGCCGCTCTTTTTTGGATCTTCTCTATCTCCTCCGTCAACCCGATCTGGTACGGATCCCACACTGATGAACAACACTCAAGTATAGGTCGAACAAGTGTTTTGTAAGCCACCTCCTTTGTTGGTGGAGTACATTTTCTAAGGACTCTCCCAATGAATCTCAACCTGGTACTCGCCTTACCAACAATTAATTTTATATGATCATTCCACTTCAAATAGTTCGGCACTGATACTCCAAAATATTTTACAGAACTGCTACCAGTGTTTGTTCCACTATCATATAATCATACAATAAAGGATCCTTCTTTCTATGTATTCGCAATACATTACATTTGTCTATGTTAAGGGTCAGTTGCCACTCCCTGCACCAAGTGCCTATCTGCTGCAGATCTTCCTGCATTTCGCTACAATTTTGTAATGTTGCAACTTCTCTGTATACTACAGCATCATCCGCGATAAGCCGCATGGAACTTCCGACACTATCTACTAGGTCATTTATATATATTGTGAAAAGCAATGGTCCCATAACACTCCCCTGTGGCACGGCAGAAGTTACTTTAACGTCTGTAGACGCCTCTCCATTGATAACAACATGCTGTGTTCTGTTTGCTAAAAACTCTTCAATCCAGCCACACAGCTGGTCTGATATTCCGTAGGCTCTTACTTTGTTTATCAGGCGACAGTGCGGTACTGTATCGAACGCCTTCTGGAAGTCAAGGAAAATACCATCTACCTGGGAGCCTGTATCTACTATATTCTGGGTCTCATGAACAAATAAAGCTAGTTGGGTCTCACACGATCGCTGTTTCCGGAATCCATGTTGCTTCCTACAGAGTAGATTTTGGGTTTCGAAAAGCGACATGATACTCGAGCAAGAAACATGTTCTAAAATTCTACAACAGATCGACGTCAGAGATATAGGTCTATAGTTTTGCGCATCTGCTCGACGACCCTTCTTGAAGACTGGGACTACCTGCGCTCTTTTTCAATCATTTGGAACCTTCCGTTCCTCTAGAGACTTGCGGTACACGGCTGTTAGAAAGGGGGCAAGTTCTTTCGCGTACTATGTGTAGAATCGAATTGGTATCCCATCAGGTCCAGTGGACTTTCCTCTGTTGAGTGATTCCAGTTGCTTTTCTATTCCTTGGACACTTATTTCGATGTCAGCCATTTTTTCGTTTGTGCGAGGATTTAGAGAAGGAACTGCAGTGCGGTCTTCCTCTGTGAAACAGCTTTGGAAGAAGGTGTTTAGTATTTCAGCTTCACGCATGTCTGGGTATGCTGTTTCGAGCCACTTACTGATTTAACGTAAGACCAGAACTTCCTAAGCTTTTCTGTCAAGTCGGTACATAGAATTTTACTTTCGAATTCACTGAACGCTTCACGCATAGCCCTCCTTAAGCTAACTTTGACATCGTTTAGCTTCTGTTTGTCTGAGAGGTTTTGGCTGCGTTTAAACTTGGAGTGAAGCTGTCTTTGCTTTCGCAGTAGTTTCCTAACTTTGTTGTTGTACCACGGTGGGTTTTTCCCGTCCCTCATAGTTTCACTCGGCACGTACCTGTCTAAAACGCATTTTACGATTGCCATAAACACTCAACATTGTCAGTGTCGGAAGAGAAATTTTCGTTTTGATCTGTTAGGTAGTCTGAAATCTGCCTTCTATTACTCTTGCTAAAGAAATAAATCTTCCTCCGTTTTTATATATATTCGTATTAACTTCGATATTCAGGGATGCTGCAAACGGACTTATGATCACTGATTCCCTGTTCTGCACATACAGAGTCGAAAAGTTCGGGTCTGTTTGTTATCAGTAAGTCCAAGATGTTATCTCCACGAGTCGGTTCTCTGTTTAATTGCTTGAGGTAATTTTCGGATAGTGCACTCAGTATAACGTCACTCGATGCTCTGTCCCTACCGCCCGTCCTAAACATCTGAGTGTCCCAGTCTATATCTGGTAAATTGAAATCTCCACCTAAGACTATAACATGCTGAGAAAATGTATGTGAAATATATTCCAAATTTTCTCTCAGTTGTTCTGCAACTAATGCTGCTGAGTCGGGAGGTTGGTAAAAGGAGCCAATTATTAACCTAGCTCGGTTGTTGAGTGTAACCTCCACCCATAATAATTCACAGGAACTATCCACTTCTACTTCACTACAGGTTAAACTACTACTAACAGCAGTCTATCCTTTCTAAACACCGTCTGTACCTTTGTAAAAATTTCGGCAGAATTTATCTCTGGCTTCAGCCAGCTTTCTGTACCTATAACGATTTCAGCTTCGGTGCTTTCTATCAGCGCTTGAAGTTCCGGTACTTTACCAACGCAACTTCGACAGTTTACAATTACATATGAGGCTGTTACCCTTTCTGTACTTGCCCGAGGCCATCTAACCTAAAAAACCGCCGAGCCCACGCCACACAACCCCTGCTACCCGTGTAGCCGCTTGTTGCGTGGAAGCGTTCGGCGTCCATTACTTTGGGTCATGCATATTCATTTGAAAAGGTTAATTTACTTCCAGTAAGGGTTGGCCATTATAGCTTGTTCAACTTAGAAGCGCGGTGACGTGGAAGCAAACAAACACTCCGCGCGCGCAGTGGCGTGGACGGCCGAGCGCTACCCGCACTGCAACCCTGCCGAAGGCAGACTGCCCGGGAATCGAACCCTGGCCCGCTGCATGAGAGGGAAGCACGTTAACACTCAACTAAGCAGGCGAACATATACTGCTATAGTAGGTATTATGGTTTTTTAATTTTTTTCCAGTAAGCAATTGGGAGACGTTTTAGGGAATCACACACTCTCCGATAACTCCAGGGTGGTCATACGGGTAGGGGGAAGTATCCTAAAATGACATAATCTGGTGATTTGACATACCTCGTGGTTCGTGTTGGTGACGTAAGATGAAGCTCTTTATAGCAGCAGGTTATGTTCTGTTCTTATGCTGGCGATACTAATACATCATAAATAGTGAGGCCGTTTGCTTAAACACATATGTGTTAGGTGAAAAATCCGTACACATTGGCTATTAGATGAGACAACTGTTTCCCTGAAGCATCATGTACCTGGGTCACTTGATATATAATATTTTTTTACATAGAGTATGGGTAAACACTTTCTTTACAAGCAACTTACGCATACTTCTGTGTATGCAAGTCAATGTGTTTATGGGTAGTATCTTTGGATATGGAATGCTGTAAGTATTGGTTGAATGACTTGCTATGAATGGGATAAAATGACACAGGTACCTCATTTGAAGAACAACGGCGTTTTATGCTTCCTGTCTTTCCATTCGTTTCTGTTTATGAAAATATAACATGTAGTTCATCATTATTTTGCTCAGTAATAATGAAACTTCCTGGCAGATTAAAACTGTGTGCCCGACCGAGACTCGAACTCAGGACCTTTGGCTTTCGCGGGCAAGTGCTCTACTATCTTTTTTTTTTTATTATCAGATTGACTTGGTATATTTCACGAGAATTCAGACAACCATAGTCAAATCATCATTTAATATTAGCTGCAAAAAAGAAAATCAACAAATTAGGTGAAACACAAATAAAACATTTCTTCTGAAGGGGAAGACTAACCCGTTACCCACCCGTATGAATTTTGGGTGTATATATATACATGCAAAAGAGAGAGAGAAAAAGAAAATTACGAAAAAATACAACAAGGGAGGGGACTCGAGCTCAGGGAAGAAACAGGAATCACAGGGGAACTTAACCAACACCTTGACGGTTAAACACAAGAAAAAGCATATTCGCAAAAAGCGTTCGGTATTGTGGTAACCGCTGCCATTTCCAATGCGCAGTTGGCAAATAATGGTGAAAAACGCGGGGATCTGGGTCATTACCGCCTTCAATGACGTAATGGACATAGTAACCCAAGAGCCAGACAATCGTGTTCGTTTTCGTCTGAGGAAAATAAGAGATGTCCGGATGTAAGAAGATGTCGTCTGGGAATGCGGTTTCAGGCCCTCTAGTAAGAAAAGCTAATTGACGGCGGACCCAGAGCCAATGATCCCGTCCGCAAGCAACTAGCCTGTGAAGTAAGGTGTCAGTTTGATGACATTCCTCACACTGATCAGTCGGACGAAGGCCAATACGAAAAAGACGATCACCAGTAGGTATCAGACGGTAAATGACCTTATACCACGTTGAAACAATCTCCATCGGCAAAATGGGAAGACTAAGATGAGACCAGACCGTTTTCCATGACGTTGACGGGGAAGCAAGTTCAACAGAAGAAGGGAAACATGCTGTACCCCAACGGATTTGTAGCATGTTGGTAGTAATATGCGTCATAGAAAGTATATCAGCACCCAGAATACCGACAAGTACAAAGTATTCACGAATGTGCCGCAATTTAGGATTAATCCGTCCAACATCAACAGGAGGGGTCAGACTGGCCGGCCGGAGGCGGGAAAGTAAACGAGAGGTGACTGAATGCGGAGCCCGCGTACAGGTTAAAACATTGCGGCGGGCAAATAAGATGGACGTCTTCACTTTGATATCTGAAAGACCCAATCCTCCAAGCTTCCGAGGCCTGGCCACAACTTCATACCGGACACGGAAGACATGGCGGCGCCACAGAAATCGACTAGACAGCTGTTTCAGCCTGCGGGCCATCATCGCGGGAAGCGGGAAGACCTGCGCAACGTAGTATATTTTACTGAAGACATAGGTCTCTAAAACCCGTGCCTTGTGAAGGAGGCTAAGGGAACGGCGGTCATGTTCAAGGATCGCCCCGTGAACACGACTCGTAACCTCACGCCAATTTAGTGCCGCCATTTTGATCGGATTACGATCCACTATGATCCCCAAGGTCTTATGGCGATCGACAACCGTCGCCCAAGGAATGACGACATGATCAAAGCCTCTCAACGGCAGGAACGTGCATTTGCGATCATTAATGCGAGCACCAGCAAGACCACAAAATGAATCCAAGGTATCCTTAAGCCGCGGTATGTCCTCGGCATGTCGTACTAAAACCATGACGTCATCGGCGTATGCACGGACTGCAAAAATTTCCCCCAATATATTCCAGCCACGTAAGTGCATGGTGAGATGGCGAAGTAAAGGCTCTAAGGATAGAACAAAAAGTGACATGGATAAGGGGCTTCCCTGGGGTAACCCCCGTCTGATCGATATCCGGGGGGTAGGGTGACCGTTCACAATCACCGAGACACTGATACCGGTAAAAAGATTAGTTAAGACTTGTCGAGCATCATTATTAAAGCCGACAGCGGTGAGCACTCTCGATAAAAAATCATGGCTGACGCGATCGAACGCTTTTTGGAAATCAAGAAAAAGCAAAGCCCCTGGGATATTAGCGGCAGCCGCCACCGAGATTACATCGCGACATTCGAGAACGGAAGTCAGTATCGTGCGTCCAGGCACACAGCTTTGGTGGGCGGCAATAATGGTATCGAGCAGCTTAGAGAGACGGATATTAATTGCTCGAGCGACAAGTTTATAATCAAAGTTAAGGAGAGTAATAGGACGGAGGGAATCAATTGCAGGTCGACCTGTGGATTTCGGGAGGAGGACCATTCTGCCTTCCTGAAAAGGAGCAGGAAGTGAGACTCCCCGCATCACTTCATTTACCATTGACGTTAAGGTGTCACCAATGAGCGGCCAAAATTGAACATAGAACTCCTTAGGAATACCATCTAATCCAGGCGACTTGCGGGACTGCGATCCTGCAACAACATCATATATGTCATCCTTCTGAAAGGGACGCAGAAAGGCGTCGTTTAATTGAGGAGTGACGACGCGAGGCAGCAAGGAGGTAAAGTCGTCAAGAGAGGTTTCCGCCGGGACATGAGTATCGTACAGATCAGTAAAATAGGTGTAAACGAAGTCAGAAATGTCACGGTGAGAGGTGAACACGCGGCCGTCAGCGGTTGTGAGGGAGGCAAGGCACCCACGTTTCCGGCGCGACCGTAAACGGACTAGATGGTAGAGTGACGTCAGTTCCTCTTGTAGAAGGGAACGTGGTTGAGACCTCGTCCGCAGGCCCTCCATTTGAATGCGTTTGAGCTGCAGCAATTTGGCTTTGATGCGCTGTATATCAGTAACCCGGAGGGGAGCATGCGTAGCACTATCGTACAGTTGACGTAAGACAGAATAGTAAAATTCTTGCGTTCGTCGATCTTCTGCCACCTTCGCAGCCCCAAAACGCATGAGAGCCCTACGGATGTGTGGTTTTGCATACAGTGTCCACCATGCCACGATAGACGGGTACCGGTCCATAGTACGAGAACAACGAGTCCAAATGTCCTCCAGGACGATACCAAGGGAGGTATCTTGCAAATACGCGATATTGAGCATCCAAGGAGGACGAAACAATTTTACCGGTTGTCGCTCGTAATTTTACGTAACGGCTTCAGCGCAATGATCAGTAAAACAGGCTGGTATCACATCAACAGCCAGAATTTGCCCACACAAGGAATTGGAGAGGTAAAAGCGATCGAGGCGACTGCTAGACGTGGGAGTAAAGTAGGTATGTCGCACAAGTGTAGGATAGCGAGAAACCCACACGTCATGCAGGTGCAAGGAGCGCACAAGGTCGTCGAGTTCTTTACTGAAATTAAAATTAGGAGACTGATCTACCGGCCGTAGAACACAATTGAAGTCTCCACCTAAAATTATCTTTGTCGGGGATTTACGAAGCAGGTAAATGACTTCTTCTTTATAGAAACTCGAGCGTGCGGTAGTACAACCCGAACCAGAAGGGGCATAAAGAAGGAGTAAACTGAGATCATAAAACGTGCACCCGATCCCCCTTCCACTGTCGAGTACTTCGAAATTCATCAACGGAATGCCTTCTCTAGAAAACAAGGCAGTGCCCGTAGAAAGTTCGGAAGCGACATTAAAAAACGTCGAGAACCCAGGAATGGAAAACTGGTCGAATAGGACTTCCTGTAAAAAAACAACATCTGCCCCAGACTGATAGATAAACTGTCGCAAAGCGGCGAGCCGAAGCTCAGAACATATTCTGTTAATATTCAGTGTAAGAAATGTATATGCTTGCATGGAACTTCAACCTAGAAAGAAAAACAAAGATCGGTAGAGAGCCGTCAGCTGACGGAGCAGCATACAAGTTATCATACCAGAAACAAGCGCTAAACCACAGAGAGAAAAGCTACGAAACAGAACCCTCATCTTCCCACTGCTTTTTCTTCGGCCGTGACGCGGCTCTCCGTGGCTGTTTACGGATTCGACTGCGGCTCCGCGGTGCCGATGCTGCAGCGTTCGGCTGCGTAGGAGCATCATGTAGACATTCCGTGTCAGATTGCGAGAGAGAGGCCTCTACATCCCACTCGTCCGCAGACATGGGTTCACGGTGGGACAGTTGGTGAATAACAACGGGATCCACTGGCTCTGGAGAATCAATCAGTTGTTTGATGGGAGGAGGCTGTGACCCAGAGGGGGCGACAGAAATTCCAGAAGGGGGGTGCGAAACAGAGTCAATAGGAGAAGTGTCAGAGAGCACCGGAGAAGACACGTGGCAACCAGAAGCAGGTTCCGTCACGGGCGTCTCCGAAGAGGCTGCCGCGGTAGCAGGAACAACGTCAGATAAGGTGTCAGGGAGCTTCTGCAAAGGCATGATAGCACCTGTGGCTTCCTCATCCACGATTTCCGACTGAGAAAGAGAGTCCTTTACCGGAGGCCCATCGGAAGGCCGAGCCAATAAGGAAGATTCATCAGCCGCATCATCCTGTTTTCGCCGACGCTTGTTGTGAGAAATCAGCGCGGGAACATCGGAATTAAGGGCAGCAACATCCCTACTCAAGGACAACGGGGGAAAATCACGGCCGTTGTCGGGCAACGGATCACTGCGTCCCTCAGTAACAGTGAGCGATTCAGTCCGAGATCCTTGCGGGAGAAGATCAGCTAAAGTCAATTTTTTACGCTGTTCGTATGTAGGTTTTAATACCACCACACGCCGCGGACAATTAGTACGGAAATGACCAGTTTCATTACAATAATAACATGTTCCTTCCTGGCCACTGTACGTGATATGGACCCTATAACCACATACCTGTAGGTGAGAAGGAATAGGTTTTTTGACCACCATTTCCACCGACCGAATACCACTATATACCTGTAAGCGGTGCTGAGCAGACCAGCGTTCCTTTCGAATATGGCGTACGTCCCCATAAGGAAGCAAAACGGACTTCAGAAAAGAGTCGTCAACCTCGGGCGGAAGGTTAAATACCCGAACATTCGTATATATCACTTCTGCATTTGCCAAGAGAACCATACTAGTGGAACCATCACGGTGCGTAAAGGGTACCTGAGAACCATGACGAGAAAGTAGCCTATCAACCTGGAGCGGATCAAGAAACTTAACAAAAAACACATATAATTCGCTGTCGAAATATGCGGTATGCACCTGATCAGTAGTGACCTTAACTGTATCGACTAACCAGTCATGTATCTCCAAAGAACCGGGCTGGACGTGACGCGTGGATTTGTCAAAGGTAAAACTGACTGTACCTGTACGCGGAACTTTCGTGGGAACCATGGTGGACATCACGGCGAGAGACGACGCCGCGACAGGAAGGGCCGCACGAACACCAAACACCAGCCGACAACCAGCGATGCGACGCGCACGGAGACCAACACGGCACTAAACTGACAGGAGGAAAACACGCTGCGCTACGGTAGAGGCGGAACTAAGAGCACGACCTAGTCGCCCGACGCGCGAAGCGAGAATTCACCATACGAATTGAGCTACCGAAGCACGACTCACGCCCGGTACTCACAGCTTTACTTCTGCCAATATCCGTCTCCTACCTTCCAAACTTTACAGAAGCTCTCCTGCGAAACTTGCAGAACTAGCACTCCTGAAAGAAAGGATATTGCGGAGACATGGCTTAGCCACAGCCTGGGGGATGTTTTCAGAATGAGATTTTCACTGTGCAGCGGAGTGTGCTCTGTAAAGCAAATTGATTGGCAGCGGCCTCAAGAATGTTCGGTGTTCAAGCTAATTTAAGACAACACAGGAATAAGCAAACGGTAAAAGATGTTTATAAATAAAAGTATATATCTGTTAGAGGACATTGGAGTTCAACATTTTCTCAACGGATGTCATGACATGACCTTGTGTAAGCTTTCTAATAATACATTGTTATAAGGATATAAGGTATAATATAGTTTTCTTTCATGAATCACTGTCTAGTTTTTAATGTCAAATTACAAAAAATAAAGCTAATAATTAAAAAAATAGATCCACAATAGATAATTTTTTTGGTTGTTTGTCGTTTTACGATTTCATCCCCTACTGGCAGGCGTGACGATGCGTTCCTGTAGTATCTGCATGTCACTAATGGGGCTTGCATACTGCAAATATTCGAAGTGTTGGCCACAACCAAAAATGCACAGTATTAAGACTGGGGGAACTAGTTGGCCAACGTGCTGGGCCCCACCATCTAATCGATTGCCTACTAAATGTATGTGTGAGAGTTGTCGGACATTTCGGAGAAAATAGGCTGGTGCTATTTCTATAAGAACCACCTCTCCAGCCGTTGATGGAGTGGTAACACCTTCTAAAAGTACAATGAAATCATTTGATTGGGATTGACGATAGCTTGCACCAGTCAATGTGTTTGGTAGTAATATCATGCTGTTAGTCTATTGCCAATAATTCATGTGAGTACATTGCTAGGAAATCGGTACTGATGCCTTGCTTCTTCAACTACATGTGAATTTACTTCAGCCGACACATGTCAGTTATAAAAACTGACAATAGTATTCGGCGTGAAAGCAGCCTCGCTTGAATGTGCGAGTGCAGCGGCCTGACTGTCTAAATTCTATTCTAATTAACTGCGAAACTGCCCAGCGTATAGAATTTTATTCTCCACAGTCATGTCTCAGTGCAGCCTATTTTGCAGCAATCGTACAAGATTTTTCAGCTTGTGTCTGACAATCCTGTATACAGTGTGAAAACCGTAACAGTTTGTTATGTACTACAGAGCTGTAGGGGCGGTCGAGATGAACTGTTAGATACAGGACACCTGTGGTGTATGAAGCCGGGGAAAAGCCTCACACTGGCCTATGAAAGCCACCCAATCTACAGTGCATGCGCGTCGCGTGAGATTTTCAATGTCCTCTAGCTGGCTTACAGCATCGGTTTAGTCGGCTATTTCGTTAACATAATTAATTTAAACCTTCCCATTAGGGTACTGCAACAAGAAGGATCTTTATAAAATGTATAGAAACTAATAACGTCTACAGTTCCATATAAAGTAGTTTCATAGTAAGAAGGGCTAAGAAGGAAACCATATGAAGAGCAAGATTATTAGAAACAAAATTCTGCTACATATCTAGTAAGAATCTCCTGTTACAAAAATATGGACCAAGTACTCAGAACTTCAAAATACCACAACACACACCACACTAATTAACAAAATATGAGCATGGTCTTATCTGAATCTACTTCTGGTAGTTGGAGTACAAAACTTCTGTCAATCATGGCTTTTGCTTTCCTTTGGTGATATTTCCATAGCAGGTTCCATCCTCTAACAAATATTTCTTTACGTCTAACTGAGAAGTGAAATACCAGTTTCACACATATATAGCTTAATTATTTTTTAATGTGGCGAAATATGTCGTTAAAAATTTTTGTATCCTAATGCACTCCTTTAGGGGTTGAATTTCGAGAAACACTGAAAAATGCTTTGTTTCTTTCTAACCGAGAAGTCAAATACCAGTAGTCATAGATATAGCCTCAAAATCCTTTAGTAGCTCTGTAGCAATTACACCACAATTGTTCCACCTTAGTGGAAAAATGCTGGAAGGCTTACATTTTCATGTCTAACCGAGCAGCCAAATACCAATTTTAAAAAAAACTTAGCTTCAAATATGCTTTCGCAATGAAATATTTTCCTAAGTCGTTTCACCCGCTGTTTCACTTCCTTAATGGCCGAATTTTCAAGAACACTGAAACACTTCCTTTTTTATTTTCTAACTGAGAAGCCAAATTTAAATTTTCATAGGCTTACCTCTAAAAATTCTTTCACAATAAAATATTTTCATAAAATGTCTCATCCCTTGTTTCGACCCCTTAAGGGTTCAAATTCCAAAAACAATAAAATACATATTTCTTATTTGTAACCCATAAGTGAAATACCAATATTCATTGATGTAGCATTAAATATACTTTAGTAGTTCTTTAATAATGGTACATTTTCAAAAAAAATCGTCTTCACTCGTTATTTCATTCCCCAAAGGGTTAAATATCCTAAAATGCTGAGACATGTATTTCTTTATTTCTGACCGAGGAACCAAATAAATACCAATTTTCGTAGATCTGGCTTCAAAATTGCCTTAATATCAACATTTCCTATTTCACTTCCTTCGGGCTACAATTTCGTAAAATATTTTCTCAAACGGCGCCTAGAATATGAAATTCATGCCTCCTTCAAACTTCAGGTTTCTGTCTTCAGCGGTTTAGGCTGGACGATGATGAGTCAGTCACATAAGCAGTCAGGACATAGCCTTTAATACATAGAGATTATTTTCTTTTGTCCAGTGAATATTTATAATAGCTACATGCACATCATTTAAATTCTTCAAGTTGTTTCTTTATTTCTGTTTACGGTTCTTCTATAGAAAAGAAATAATTATTAAGGAGAAGCCACTATAATGTACATCCGAAACCGCTTGTGTTGTCTGTCAGCTGACAGAGTATAAAAGAACGTTACTTCTGTGTATTGCACTCTTTTTCACGCCAGAGGAAGTTTCACTGCAGGAGAATTCAGAATTGAATAAAGTGCAGTAAAGCTGTGATTAACATTCCTATTTTGTTGAATACACGCCTGCATGGGGGAAGTATGTAAACCTTACATACCTACTCTAATTATTTTATCCAGAGCAATGAATACTTTTTCCCTAAGCTAGGAGTTCCCAGAGACATTTTCCTATAAGATGTCAGTGAATGGAAATATGAAAAATATGGTTCTTACTGTTTTCTGTGTCCTGAAATTCGACTGTTACTTTTGTGGCAAAAGTAGCTGAAGCTACACGTTTTAGCAGGTCTGCTATATAATGTTTCCCAAAGGTGTCATCGCCGTGCAGACTCAATAACTTGCTTTTACTCTGTTTGCAACTTTTTTGGTAAATTAAATTCGTTTTTGGTGGCTTATTTCTTGCAATACGTAACAGGGAGCACTGTTTCTTCGAATTTTAAGGCTTCTCCTTTGTCACAGATCCAGTTAATAAACAATAATAATAATAATAATAATAATAATAATAATAAATGTCAGGTTTTCTCAGTGGTTGCTTCATTGATCAGGTTGAAAATAATACATATATCTTCTGCAAAGTCATCAGTTTCGCTTTTTATTGGAATCAAATCGTTGGTCATTAACATTGAGCAGGATCACTAATGGGCCAAGCATCGAACCCTGCGGAACAGCTATTGTAATTTTGCTAGATTAAGATGGCATATATGACGTCACCATTTTTAATTCTGTAAAAACATAGTGAACCACATATACTTAAAAACCTAATTTCTCTGACAGAATATTATCAGAGGCTTAATCAAATACAAAACAGGCATCAATGGACTTTTCGAAAAAAATTCATGAAGCCATATGAAGCCTAGCAGTCTACGGCATCGAAACGTTAAAATCTGTATAAGAAGGAACTCGAACGTTTTGAAATGCAGTGTACAGGTGGATGAAGGTACTAGAAAGAACAGGCGAGAAGATATGTCTACAAAATTCCTTAAATAAATAAATAAACTGGCTGTAGAAGGAGCACTAGTTGGAAAGAAATTCTGCGGCAGATAAAATACAGAATTTAAGAGTTAGTGATGCTTGGATGATGGCATCGAACTGGTCACGGATGCCATCGAACCAGTCGAAAGGCTAAACAGCAATCACTACAACACTTAACTTCCTTGTAATATTTCATGGCTATGTGCAAGGAAAATCTTTATGCTGTACGCTCTTTATTTTGACGTACACATCTCAACCGGTCATTCAATTACAATTTTTTCTTTAGAGAAACTGACTGGAAAGAAGTACAGAAGATTCACTTATGATGTGCAATTATTAAAAATGTTTGTGGAGTTAATCGGTTTCTTTCGTTTGTTTCTGGATTACGTATTAATTATATTGTCATCTTCATAATCCATCCCGAGAAATTCAGAAAACTGTTCATAAATGTTTTTGGTCATCGTATTGCGAGTATTTCACGCCTGGTACCGCTCTCCCTAAGTGTATTCCACTTTCTGATCTACATCTACACAGATACTCAGCAAACCACTTTACGGCGCCTGGCGGTGGACACCCCGTACAATTGGTAGTCATTTCCTTCTTTCGCTAATAGAGCGAAGGAAAAACGACTATCTGTATGCCTCCGTATGAGCGCTAATTCTCGTATCTTATCTTTGTGGTCCTTAGGAGCATTGTTCGTTGGAGGCAGTAGAATCGTTCTGCACTCAGATTCAAATGCCGGTTCTCTAAATTTTCTGAACATTGTTCCTCGACAATATTGTCGCCTCTCTTGCATGATTAACATCTGATTTCTCGAAGCAATTCCGTAGCACCTGTGTCTTGTACGAAACTAGCGTTAAAAATCAAGAAGCCTGCGTCTGAATTGCTTCGATGTCTTCATTTAATCCGATGTGGTAGGGATCCCAAACACTAAACAGTACCCAAGAATGTGTCGCGCTAGCGTCATGTACGTAGTCTCCTTCACAGATGAACCACACTTTCCTTGAATTATCTCAATAAACTGAAATCGACCATTCTCCGTCCCTCACATAATCAGTCCATATCATACCGCTTCACAACGTTATGCCCAGATATATATACGACGTGACTATGTCAGACAGGTCACTCGTAATGCTTTCTCCGAACATTACGAATTTGTTTTTCCTACGAATCAGCATTAACTTACATTCTTCTACATTTAGAGCTAATTGCCATCCATCACACCAACAGAAAATTTTGTCTAATAAGTCATCTTGCATCCTATTACAGTCATTCAACTTCGATATCTTGCTGTACATCAGAGCCTCATCAGGAAACAAGAACAGATTTTTTGTTGGCCATCTTGTCCACCAAATCTTTTACGTCTATGGAGAATAATAGCTGCCCTGCCACACTTCCCTGGGGCAATGCCCCTGTATCTGATGAACATTCGCCGTCGAGTACGACATACTCGGTTCTGTAACGTGAGAACTATACAAGTCACTCGCATATCTGTGAACCTATTCCATACCTCGTACCTCCATTCGCAGCCTACAATGGGGCACCGTAACAAACATTTTCCGGAAATCGAGAAATATGGAATCTGTCTGCGGGCCTTTATGCATAGTTCGCAGTCTGTGACACAACGGCATGCTGAGTTTTATAATAAATTTATGAACAAAAACAGAATGTGGTATCAACACGATGGGTGCCTCGTACATTTTTCGCTTATGGCTAGAAATGAGTTGCAGAAACAATTCCAAATCGTTGTATTGAATGCGTAGGAGGTGTGTCGTTCTCGGCTCGTTAGCCAGACTTGACGCCTCCGGATTTTTCTTATTGGGATTCGTAAAATACATTGTTTATAAGGACGTTCCAACTACACCTGAAGATATGTGAGAGAGAATTGTCAGAGCATGTGCTTCGATAAGTGTTGAAGCGATAAGGACTACCACTCAGTCCATGATAAGAAGATTGCAGCACAGCATTGATACCAATGGTCATCACTTCGAACACCTTCTGTAAATGGACGTTCATGCCTCCGTTTTGACCGTTGACCTTCAAAGATCTTACTGTTACACGTCATTGGATTCGTTTCGATTGCCGCTATCTGAAAATAAGTATCAAACTGTAGCATCCCATTTAAAAAAAAACAGTTGGCCTTCATATCTCTTACTCGACCCCACCTAGCAACTCGTTGAATGAAAAGTAGCGGCTCCAAGATGTGGAAATTCTACTTCGAGTGAGAGATCTGTGTTCTGACTTGTGCCTCTCCATGCAGCGTGCGTATGGCGCTATATGTCAGAGAATGACACAGAGGCAGGTCACGATGGAAGGGTAAGCAGAAAAAGAATTGATTACAAGTAAAAGACATCGGGAAATATTGTAAATGGTCTTACACAAGCTACAGTTCTCTTCTGGTTCAAATTCCAGTAATATTACACCCTAGCGTACAATAGGTGGGTGGAGTAAGACTACCATGCCACGTTCAACGATAAGTATTCTGAGACGATAAAAATAATTTTTCTATTTTTCAATCATTACTATTTTTATTGCTCTGATGCTATCCACCATTTTTCTTATATCTTACGGTAATCTTTTGACGTCTATATAACAACGAGAGCTCAATGTCCTTTCTAATCTATTTTGCATATTCTACTCTTTGTCTGTACCCGCTGTTTTGCCCCAACTGTGCTACATGTCGCGCAAGTTAACTATCCCTTAGTGCCTTAATAAAAGGTTCCACCGTTCTGTCTCTATGATCCCTTTCTTTATCTATTCAAATATAGGACTTCCTCATACCATACTTTATCTGACAACTTAGTTTTCAGCGTTGCTCAATAGCACAAAATTTCAAAAGCTTTCAGTTTCTTCTCCTGATTACTTCTGACCTGCATTCAATGCTGTGCTCGAGGAGTACGCTGTGAAAATCAGTAGCTTCCGCTGATGTGTACATATAAAGATTAACATCACACCGACATCTTGTGTCCTTGCTGTCGTCACATATCGCCAAGGACAGTTAAGAATACAAACTAGAGACAGGTAGAAATATGTATATATTTCTGTTACTGCTATTTCGAGATCGAAGTTAGCTATCAAACAGACATTCCTAGCATTGGTCCACTGTCCTGCTGTTTTCCTATTTTCATAGACCGATTTCCTCGCCTATTACATTTAATACAGAAATACTAAAAAATTACAAGATCTATTCATAATGTTTTAATTACCACTTGAAAAAAAATTGCAGTGTCTCATACCATAAATTGGGATGGACTGCGCCAGTTTGATGTAGCCCCCGTAGGATGGGCTCAGGGGTCAGAGTTATAGAATGCAAAGAAACACAACGGAGGAAAAGAATTACAGTAATAACCTGACTTAACAGATGTTGAAAGATATCACCATTCGTCTCTTGAGACCTCTGGGCCCTGGAGCCACTAACAACCTTTCGAAACCATTAGACGAAATTTTAAGATGACGTTGTCCGGAGACGGTGTTCATGCTTTTCCAGCCGTTCCGTTTCACGTTTGCTGGTGGTGTGATCCTAAGGGGGCGGGTGCTTTTACAGTAACAGATGCATAAGTAAGACAGCAAAGTGTATCTCTCTAAGACCCTTGCAGAACACCAACACTCTCGGTATTACCGCACACTTTTGTTGCACACTTTAACAATGTTCCGGTACCGAAAGAACCTTTGACTGAGACCTGAGCACCTCCGAGTAGGCAACCTGTTTCACACCTTGCTGTGGAGTCTCGCTACACGCCTGCTCTGGTGCCTGCTAGCGGGCATGTGGCATCTGACGGATGTCAAACGCGTTGCTTGCCCACAGGTATCCCCATACAGGCGTATTTTTAAAGTGCTCCAAAAAGTTACGTGCGTGGCTCCGAGTGTCTTTGTCATTTTCTTCATACAACTCCTCCTCCCGCCATCAGGCCCACACCACAGCACAAAATAGAAGCCCTGAAAAGCGTAAAAACTCCATGCTGCTACAGATTATATTCACATTTCGTCGAATGGTTTTGACCAAATCCTACTGATTCCACCTTGTACACAAGAGCAAAAAATATGGATGTGCTTCAGTAGTCAGGGGTCAGATCACATTCAAATGGTTTTATTGCCTCACTGTGCTCAAAGGAGGAATGAATCAGTTAGGGAGGAGGGAGGGGGGGGGAGAAGTTTTCAGTAGTATCAAAAGTTGTCAAAAACGCCTTTCAGTTGCTCATAGCGCTGAAAACTTTTTCTGTCAGCGAAATGTGTGTAAATGAACGCCCTAAGACGAGACACAGGTTCGTTGATGCTCTTTAAGCCACCCTCTCAGGCCTCGTGTGTTGATTCTGACCAGCAGTGTGTCTGAAATGTTTTCCTCACCCATCCCTCTGTTCCGACCTCCATTGCAGAGGCGTCAAGAGAAGGGGTGAGATGTGGATAAGGGGATATGTGACGACCTCCCCGCCATGCGGTACGTCCATGGTGGCTTTGGTAGACTTTTGAAAGATAAATTCTGGGTAAATATAAAAGCTTATTATGCTATGTGTACATGGGGGACGCGATGCAGAAGCTGTCCGCATTTGTCTCGAACCCAGCAGTAGAGAAATCGGCATACGACAGGTTTTATCAATGAAAGTTTTTTTTGTCGTTTATTAAAGCATTCAGGTTTCGGTAAGAGTGTAAGACATAAGACTTGGTTCTATTTAAATATTCCATTCAAATGTTTTATGGCCAAATTACAGTTGACATGATTCAATCAAATACAGAGGAAATGCACCCTGCGAGACAACCTATGTGCATGGTACCCACATTCAACGAAAAAAATAACTAGCGAGAGTATCACACAAAGAAGTTAACATTGTATAGACAACAGCTTCTATTGCACAGTGACATGAGGACAGGGAGGGCATGGATATGTACACAAAAGGGACCTGCGGTTTAAGACAGTAAATAGTGCGATCGCATGCCCTTTCGTCAATCAAATACCATGCACCAAACTGCGAAAAATATGAAAATTACAGATGGCAAAATGTAAGAGAAATAATACACATTTTTAGACGTTTGTTCATTTCTGCAGTATTAGATCTATTCACTGGTTAACAATGAATGAATTTTGATGGACTCTAACACGTGACTGAACGTGGCAGCGTTGCACACGAAGAAAAACACACCTATTTCGCGAAAAAGCGAGTAAAATTTCTAAATCTCTACATAAAACACAAGAGCTGAAGGCGCACTTGTTTACTGAATTAATGAAACACTGGAATTGGTTCAAACCACTGGTCACGTGGTGTCATGTCTGAAACATGTCACCAACCTTCAGCGTCTCACAAGTGAAGAAAACTAAAATTTTTTGTGTAACTATGTTTCGCAAATGCACTTTACACACTGAAATGATTTCCATATTTGTAGCTGCGCACGAGATAAAAGCTCCTTTGTATAGTACTCCACGAGGTGTCACACCAACTCACTAACTGGGTAGTTATTACCAAAACACAGACGAGGGTGAGCTGAAAATTAATGCATCTGGGTTTTTTCATATCAAAACTCTTACAACTTTTTAAATAAATCAGTTTTTATTAACATTCTACATCTTTAATTTCAGGTCTATGTATTTATTATCCAATATTGTTACCTAGGAAGTGAATGAGACCAATTTGTTGATAGCAACACTGCAAAATTTAGGACTTTGTTCACGGAGCTGCAACCCTCACCTCGAATGTGTTGTTTAAGTTTCACAAACATATGAAAATCGCATGGGCCCAAGTCGGGACTGTACGGAGGATGATCTGCAACAGTGGACCCTAGGCGTCTGGCTGTCGCAGAACTCGCAGCGCTGATGTGTGCTCTGTCATTACAATGTCGAAGGAGAGGGAGGTCCAAGAGTGGACGAACTCTTCGTATTGGAAACTCCATTACACCACGCTGCTCTTCATGTACCGACATACTTACATTACACACCACCATATTACACAATACGAGGTCCTCTGGAGGCATAGGACTGAATGCTCAGTATGTAGACATGAAGAACGAAGATGTAAAATTTTTAATGATAATTGTTTTATTGAAAAACCTCTAAGTCTTTTAGCATAAGAAATTTGGAATCATTACTTATCAGTAATTCATAAGCTATATGCAGACGAAATTATCCCCACGCCAACTAACTTGGTTTGCCCATAACATCCAAAATGCTGAAATCAAGATTATGAAGTAAAAATATCAAACAATAAAATCATTCAGATTCTACAATGCGCAGAGTGTCAGAAATATAAACCACACTAGTTTCAGCGTTAGAGTGCCCCAGGTCAGAAATACCGCAAATGCTTTCTCTTTACAAGCGTAAACTGGGTAGGTACCAAAATGGAACCAAAGTACTTCCTGCCGATGTAACGGATTTTTCGTGAAAACATCTTTTACGCCGGCCGTTGTGGACGGGCGATTCTAGGCGCTTCAGTCTGGAACTGCGCCACCACTACGGTCACAGGTTCGAATCCTGCCTCGGGCATAGATGTGTGTGATGTCCTCAGGTTAGTTAGGTTTAAGTAGTTCTAAGTTCTAGGGGATTGATGGCCTCAGATGTTAAGTCCCGTAGTGCTCAGAGCCATTTTTGAAAACCTCTTTCCTGACGATGCAGGTAGACATCTATGCTTTTCAGCCTTTGCTGCTACCGCTTGGCAAAACTGTGTCAGAAGATTCAATTTTGGCTAATGTTACGAAACACATATTGCCTCATCTCAATTACGCATAGTGGATTAACTGACGCTGAAAGGATGCAAGTACACAAACATCACAGTAAAAATTTAAGAAGGAAACGGTTCACCTCCTTGTTAGAAGTCTACTACATTCACATGTAGGAAGAGCGTGGAAACACAAGAATGATGTAAAACAGCATCAAAATAAATGAGATGCGCCTGTCGAAACCGTATCACCTCTTGTATCGAAACTTTCCTTAGCTCTGGCAGTCCCTTTCGCACATCTTTCAATGTAATTTCTGGTCTTGTTTACCAGGTGTGCGCCGCGGCGTGGGTGTACTGCCTGTTCCTGTCTGTGCCGCCGCTGCTGGGCTGGAGCCGCTACATCCCGGAGGGCTTCCTCACCTCCTGCTCCTGGGACTACCTGACGCGCACGCCCGCCAACCGCGCCTACTACATCTACCTGCTCGCCTTCGGATTCGTCCTCCCTGTCGGCGTTATAGCCTACTGCTATGCCTTCATCCTGGCTGCTATTCACGAGCACGGCCGTGAGATGCAGGGAGTTGAATCCACAGGTAAGTCTTCTTATCACCACCAAAAACTAATTTGTGTAGAGTAGTGAAATTTTGGGAATAGATTTGTCTGGGTAACATATTTAAGTGATTAACGTTGCAAGATAACGTAAACCCGAGATTGGCCATTGCAAATGTGAAATGCTGATACATTAACAACATGTGTAAACGAAAAAATGATGCATCCAGGCATGCAAACGTGCGTGCATCGGGTTGTACAGGTGCCGAATGTCAATTCGTGGGATGTAGTTCTATGCCTGTTGCACTTGGTTGGTCAATACGGGCGTAGTTAATGCAGTTTCTGTATGACTTTGGAGTTGTCGTCCGATGATGTCCCATATGTACTCAATGGAACACAGATCGGGTGGTTGAGGAGGCCGAGTTAGCATGTCGACAACTGTAGAGAAAGTTGGCTTACAACAGCGATATGTGGGCGAGCGTCATTCTGTTCATGTATGGTATCATAAATGGTCGAAACAGTAGATTGATTTACAAATTTTCAGTCAGAGTTCGTGTGAATACCACGAGATTGCTCCGTCTGCCATACGAAATTACACCCCAGACCATAACGCCAGATGTACGTCCAGAGTGTCTAGCACGTTCGCAGGTTCGTCGCAGGTCCTTAGCTTGACGCTTCTAACCAAACACACGGCTGTCACTGGCACCGAAGCAGATCCACATTTCATCAGAAACAGAACAGACATCCACTTTGCTCTTCAATGACTTTTCCCTTAACACCACTGAAGTAGCATGTGGAGGTGGTATGGGGTTAATAAAATGCACGCTACACGGCATCTGGCTCGGAGCTGCCCTTGAAGTAATCGATTTGTAACAGTTCGTTGTGTCACTATGGTGTCAAGTGGTGCTCACATTGCTGCTACAGACGCAGCAGATGCTCTAGAGCCATATGCCGTACGGGATGGCCTTCCCTGTTGGTAGTCCCATGTGGCATTCCGCAGCCTGTTCTTCTTGTGACCGTACATTCCCGTGACCATCGCTTCCAGCAATTATGTACAGTTTCTTAGTTCCTGCCACGTTTTTCCGCAGTATCGCAGAATCAACATCCAGCTTCTCGTAGCCCTATTACACGACCTAATTCAACTACTACCAGAGACGTGTTATGCGACTGACGTGAAATTTGAATAATCATCTTTCAGATGTAGAAACAAACCTATAAACTTTAACGATTTTTTTCCGTCAGTGTATGTAACTTGTATTTCATGAAGCAAAGTTAAATAAATAGAGTTAACCTATTCAGTGAGCAATTGTTCACCTGCGGTACTTTCGAACACAATTCTTCTAACAAACAAGTGCTTGTAACTTTTAAGGTATGCGTTTTAAATCACATGTTTACTGGACGTTTCTTTCTTGTTTTTGGTCCATAATTTCACTCCCCAAGATATGGAAAGCAAAGAGCTTGCAATAGAAGAGATTTGCTTCATAGTATCGAAGATCAAAAATTGCTCGTAGCTCTTAAGGTATGCATTCTCGACGCTGTGTTTACTGAGACTTTCTTTTTTCTAGTATCGTGTACTTTCAACTGTATGCGTTTACGCCATAAATTATGATACACCCTGTGTAGTCCGGTGGTTCTTCCATAAGTTGGGGAAAGGACCATTCTTCCATCATATTCAAGTATGTTATTCCACAAACACTTCCCTTTGCGTAAGAGACTGACCAAAATATTCGTTTTGTATTAAGGCACAAAACTCTTTTACCTTCGCTATAACTCTCAAAAGTTGTAATGTTTGACAGGAAAATTACGTATGTAAACACTGTGTCTGTTTAACTTTACGCTAAGCGGGAACGATCCCGGGAGACATTTTTCATCCACCACTTTTCTTACATGTCGACACAATATTGTAGAAGGTAGCAACCAGTCAAGGAATATTTTAGGGACTTGATTTAAAAGTTTTTTTATTTCAAAGGCCCCAGTGATATCTGTACAAGTTTCATCCCAGATTAACATCAACCATATTACGTGATCCAAGCTGCTGAGACAGTAGTGTTCAATTAAGGCTGTCAGTAACAGACACCTTCAGCCATCTGCAGAAGTTTTTTTGCAAATTCACGCTGTGGAGGATGGTCAATGAATGGCAACTAGGCAGCTTCAGAAAACTACTGTTTTTATGAATTGCCAGCCGCTTTACAGGGACATTTGCCATATTTTCCATCTTCCTCAACCTCGTACAGCATTTGGGGTTGTAACCGATTATCTGCAGGCTTCTCTCAAGAGAGAACTAAATTGCGCATTATTCATGTCCTGCCGTAGTTCGCTGAATACCCATTGATTCGACTCTTTCTAATTGAAAGTGTTCGGTGGCTTGAAACGTGGCTTGCCGAAGGAATGCCTAATGCCACAATGTCGTATTCCATGTAACATTCAAAAACTTTTTGTCTATAGAGTTACTGTCGATCAAATGCTGGCCAGTTCTCTCTGGATTGCACAAAATTCTTCTACGTTGATGGAGCATCTCTCACATGGGTGATGGACCCTATCGGCAATCCATTATCGAGGTAATTTTGAGGTCTAATTCACTTGCAAACAGTGAATATAAAAATGAACATGTCACTCGAGTCGCTACGTATTCCTTACGTGTCCCATTACCAATGGTGTTTGCTATTCAGAAGTAATTACTCGAGAAGAAAGATGATTATCGAGAGTTATCGAGAGCAAGGTTAATCTCATCAATGCTTAATACCCTTTCGTTTCTGTCTGAAAATTTGAAGTCTGTCACTATTGCCTCTGAGAGGTTATAGAATCCTTGCCAACTGTGAATCTCTGGACTCTTGAATGTCCACAAATGTCTTCGCTCATAAATCCCTGGAGCCTGCAGTACCCATATCATTTTTGTTGAAACAATTTTGAAATTTCAGCTGTTCTCCGTAGTGAAAAGGTGCCTTACAAAAATCCTAAGGGGTGAGAGGAAAACCACTGAAAAACTTTCCGCTAGCGCAGTTTCTTGCTCGTTTGTAAAAACAGCTTGTTCTCCTATATTATCCTGTGTTATCGAGAGGAAATCACATGGCTCCGTAGCACATCATATAGTACTGCATGTTCAGCTCTTGCTGTAAGCAGAGAGGCCCATGTCTTATGAATTCCACTGCCGCTTCCATTCACTCGGTGTACCACTTCAAGTGCACGCTGTTTCACTTTTTACTTTTATGTCATTTACAAAAAAATCATATATAATAAGATATGATTTATTTATTATTCGAACTGCTGTTACCTTTATTCACACAATCTAGCACTTTAAGTTCACATTATACTCACAATACTCGTATTTATAAAGTTTAGGAAATAGCACAGTTCTAAAAATTTCTATCGCCAGTACATGTATACGTATTTTAATACTTTACCAAAGGCGCTAAGGACAAGGGGGATATTTAATCCGCAGCTAATATATTTCCCAAACGCCAGACAGCGATGGCTTACATGAAGTGTTTTCCTCACTCGGCAAGGGTTGCATCATGTAAAGTCTGACGGACAGCAAAAAATAAGCTCTTTGTTACAAGCAGCTGAGAATACTTCAGCCAAGTACCGGCATCTCTGTTACAAATGAATGGCTTTGTTGTTGGGTGGCTGCTTTTTGGAAACAGAGATGCAGTCGAACACTTGAGGATATTCCTGCCGTTTTACGGTTACTTGGGGAGATTTCAGCCAGTACTGGGCACTGGGTTTGAGAACAATACCGGAGTTCCAGGGTTACGCTACAGCCACCTCTCACGATCAGGAACTTTGACCCCACATGAAGACTGGGAAGCATAGTAATCAGGGTGGGTTGCGAGTTGGCCTCGCAACAGTGCCGAAAGGAGATACGTCAGAAGATTCAGTGCCCTGGAGGATAGGTCGAGACGGACGAGTAATAAGAAGGCACAGCCCAAGGGTAAATCCAGTTCTCGAGAGTGAGTCAGGTAGTAATCGGTGTCAGTGAACAATGAGAGGAGACACAGTAGTCAGTCGATCCACGGAATGAACAGGCAATGTACAGTCGAAGGGTCAGAAGACAACAAGCTGTCCGTTTGTGGCTAGTAGCTGCAATCGATGGGGTATTGCTCCAGAATATTTTTAACCTTCGAGATTGCGTAAAAGCGTGAAAGGAAAATTTATTCAGAAACTTGATGAAATTGTAAAAGAACCAAGTCAAACACTTTTATTTACTTTAACCTATTCATTTAAAAACTAAGTGCTTCTTAGGGATGTTTTAATTCTTATCGATGTTGGAAACAAGCGTTCTACCTCTAACATAGTTATGGGACCTGTGAAACGGATTTTTTCTTTTCATAATTTCACGAACACCATCATGTGTACCAAGAGTACATAAATACGCTAATGCGGGAGGCGAGGAAGGCGTGTGCTTCCGCACTGCTCGCCCGCTTGCAGGCACCTCGCCACTAACATCTTTCATGTGTTAACGACACTCGCGAAGAAAAATGGTCTTTTCTGTTTCCTTTCGTCAGTGTTGTCGGTGTCGAAGTCTCATTGGCGTTCGTTGTGGAACCTAATTAGTGAGAAGAAAATGGCTGAGGAAGACTATAGATCCTCAGAACGAAAACGATGACCCACAAGGGGTATAAGATCTTGCATTTCTAAATTAAGCCACTAAGTACCTTAACGTCACGAGAACCTCTTCGGTGGGTAATCTTTTATAAATTACAGATGTTTTTGAGACACTTCTTGGTTTTAAAATTAAACTGCTGTTGTGGATAAATAAACTTTCAGAAAGGTCAACTGTGCTCTTTTCCACTGTTGCATTAGTTGTAAAATTAATAAATCTTGAAAAGGATACGTTGAACGAACAGTTTCTTGAATTTGTTACAGCGCAATAGGCTTTGTTCCAAAACTTTTACGTTAGATTTAGTGACTTAAATCAATATGAAATTGATTTTAGTACTTTTGAAACTCATTTTGCAGCGGGTGTTTGATGCGATCCTCCTGAAATTCAGCGCAGTCCTGTGCTTAGGGAGCGGTGTCGCACTGCAAAAAGTATTGAAATGTTTCCCTCCAGAGCAGTTCGCGCAGTTGTCTCGAACAGCTGCACGCGTCTGTAGTATGTTCGGTACCATATACTTGTGTAAAAGTGGTTTTTCAGCGATGAAATTACAGAAATCGAAGGTTAGTAATAATCTTACCGACGTTGGTATGGCCGAAGCAATGCTTTTGTTGACGAGTATTATCACTCCAGTCATGGAGATCCTAAAATGAAAATAGAAGTTTCCTTCTCTTTCATAAGTAGTAGGGCAGTTCTGGGACTGATGCTTCTGTGTTAGATTAAAGGCCATCAGTAAATAGACGCTTAATAAAGAAAAGCCAGTGTTCTCTGATCAATGCTCTATATATGGTATTTGTGACCAGGAAATTAAGTCGACGAGAATGATACTTTTTTCCTTAATCCCTGTTCGCTTCCTTCCTCTCAACTTATCCACTGAACTGAGCGACAGAAAGTCAAACCTTTTGCACTGCTTTTAATTGCCTTCAAGGTGTGCAGTGTATTGTTTGTGGTGCTGCAGTACTCATTACATTCCGCAGTGAAAAGACTGTTCTTTATTTCTTTGTTCGTTGCTGTGATGCGCCTCTACTGAAATGCAGGCTGTCAAAAGCTTCCCTAGTATCTGCTGGTGTCATCTGAACGTGTGTATCTGCCTTCAGATTTTTTGAACGAAGCGGGATTCGATAAATTCGCTTTCCAAAGGAAGTGGAACATGAAGTAGGAGATGGTCGAACAAAGAAAAAATCAGAAATAAAATTTCTCATACTAAGAAGCACAGAAAAACAAGACGACTGTTTTATAGCTTAATAATTGCCTGGCAAAACATAATGTGAACACATGGCGCATAAACTCATGCACACTAAAGTCAATTCATTTGCTTTTCTTCCCAACATAACTGTTTTCATTCGAGTGCAGTGTTCTCCAGTGTAAGATTGCACTTTAAGGCTACACTTCCTCACGTACTATGCATCCGGTATATTGCGTCATAAGTATAACAGTAACTGTTACGACAATGCAGAGAATACTTCTAACATGACTAAAAATTCTAGCGCCAGTTGCTGGTCGTGTATTATCGGCAGTCTTCGGTCCTGTACGCGAGTAGGAGAATGCGAGCTGCACCAACACCGACTCGAAGAAAAGCCTCGGCGCTTGTTGGTGACATCTCGTCAGCTAGGCACGGCGAACCCCAGGTCTGTTGCAGGCAGAAACGCCTGGGCGTGCTTATCACTATAAATCTCTTATTTTTGGACAAAATGTTTGGTATTGTTTTGGATTCGGCAGTTTCATTTAGATGAAATATTTTCTTACTATCGTAAAGCTGCCAATGAAGATCATAGTTCTGTATTACTGAATCCTGTTGAAACAAACGTAGATCAATATTAGAAGATGCTTTGCCCCATTGCAAGCTTCGGAAATGTAACTAAATTTTCTTGATCCATTTTGATATTGAAATTTACCCCAACCCCCTTACAATGAACTCTTTGCTTTTATTGATTTATTTATTTTCGTTTGACATCGTCACTGGAAATGTGAACTAATTTACAGGTGTAAATGTCCAACTGTTGCTAGTCATTAGATTACAGCCGTTTTCAACGAAAGGAATTCTAAACAGGAAACAAAATAGCTTCAGACATCGAAAATACTGCTGAGCTTAAACTTTTTTTAACATACACGTTAGAAAAGTTAAATGTTCCCCTCTTGCAACTGAAAGGAGAAACTTTATAAGATAAAAGAAAATTATTTGATAAAACAGGTATCTCTCTTTTGCCTCTTCTTCTGTGCCCCAGCACCTCCCCCAAGCCGGCCGCGGTGGTCTGCTACGGTCGCAGGTTCGAATCCTGCCTCGGGCATGGATGTGTGTGGTGTCCTTAGGTTAGTTAGGTTTAAGTAGTTCTAAGTTCTAGGGGACTAATGACCACAGCAGTTGAGTCCCATAGTGCTCAGAGCCATTTGAACCATTTTGAACCTCCCCCAACTTGTACTATCGGAAGATATTTCAACATTCAGTGCTCCTCACTCCATAGTCAACCAAGATACCGAAAGAAGAGCACCAAGATGTTTACAGTTACTTGTAAAAGCAACCCAGTACAACGTAACTTCCTCAGATTTACAAATAAGGTAAAGAATTACGAATTCTGTTGCTGCTGGACCATGAAGTTGTACAGTTAATTGATTGCAGAAATCTCTCAGAACAATGTGTATCGCTCGACTACCGCCAATAGTTTCATATTTTCCTGTGTCAGAGAGGAAGACACCAACATTATGAGTATGCCTGCAACAGACTTGGCGTTCGCCGTGCCTAGCTGACGTGACGTCACGAACAAGCGCCAAGGCCTTCCTTTGAGTCGATGTTGGCTGCACGTGCATCGTACCCGCACGGCGGTGCAATTGGCCACAGTGTCCGCGGTCTAATCACGAGCCCAACCCTGATCTAGATTGTTTTCTAAGAGAAATTTCAGCAGTTCAATGAAGTTGACCAGACCTACAATAGAAAACTTAGATGAGTTTCTAACTTATCTTCGTCAAACAGGATATTCATCAGTGGTCAGTGCTATCTAAAACTAGTGAAGCATTTCTTGCTGAACAGTTGGAGAAATATTAAGTGTTTAAAGGAGTAACACATGTCCATTAGATCAACAAATACATAACCGCACACTTGCTTAGCTTCTGCCATGAGTTTCATTTAAGATTACCCGACTTTTTTCTTAATTCTAGAATAGCAGTTTTGAAAATTTTTGTATGGTCGTTAGCTATAAACACACTAATTTCTCAAGAATGTATGTAAATTATTTAATCTGTTTGAAAAGCTCTAAAAAACTACAATTATCATAATTCATTTATTTTAAGATTCCTGTACCTGCTACAGTGGTTTTATCTTCATTGAGTGTTGACTGAATTTCAGTAAGACAGTTTTTTAAAGGTTGCAGTTTTCGGTGAGCAATATGCTGACGATTAATCTTGTAGAGGATGAGCGTGGAATGCTGACTTCCATGTCCTTCTTGAGAATGGAAAAAAGGAAACAGGTTATGGTGGTCTTGAGAAGGATGTTGAATAAGCGAAAACGTTAGAGAAAAATATTCTGGCGTAATAGTTTTTGTGTTTCTCATTATTAAATTCAGTTTATGTGTATAGCAGTAAACCAACTGTACGTTACTGAAACGCTAGTTTTATTGTTCTTGAACGTTTTTGTTTTCGTCTTTCTCGTCATTTCCACCATCAAATGCTTGGGCTATCTGTATTTTCCTCTTTCGTTGAAGGATTATGCCCAATGGTTATACAATACATTTGGATTTGGATTCTGTAGATTGATTTTCTGTTGTACAGAATCCCCAAAATCACTCCAACATTTCTTCATTCACTATGCACCATAGAACACGGACATTGTTCCGAAACATCTGTTGTCTCATGAGCTATGACAGCTGCAAAGGGAACTTTCGTTGCTTCTGTCTTTATCTCCTCTTCGTATATTTGTACCCCAGTCAAGTATATCATATTTGAAACACCTTTCAAGATTGCATTGTTTTCCAAGAGATTATTCTAATCAGATTCTAAATTAGATGTAAAATTTACTAATCATTTAAATATATTTGGACTTACTGATTCGTTTTCTTCGCCATGTAAAAGTAAGGGAGTTTCAAATTTACCACAAAAGAAAACACAGTCGATTAATTTTGACAAACTTTAAGGTTCTTCTCAACATTTGTATTACGCCCATAGCTTGAAAGTATGTATGCGGCACTAAGGTTCCTAAAAGATACAGTGGAATAACATTATCAAAGCGCTTTCTTGATGTCCCATTCTTTTCAGTTTTTCCTTTCGCTTTGCATATATATCTAAAATGATCTTCTGTCGACCTTACATCACCTCAATTCAGTAAACATGAAAACCAAAGCAGTGTCTATCTTACTTCACAGCCCCGAAGCCAAATTTTTCTGGTGTACCGTTCAGAATTACAGTTTAGAATACATTCCTCGTTTTTGCTTCTTCAAGGATGCGATACTAGACTAACAGGTGTTGAACGAGCCTTTTTCTTACATGTAATATTCTCATGCTGGTACAGCTGCCAAAACTGAAGTTGCTGAAGTTTTCTTACAGCCACAAAACTTATTTCTTGCTGACGAGAGGTCATGATTAAAAATTTTCTGTAAAATAAAAGTGGTGAAAAACCAAAATTCAGCGCCTAGAAGGGAGGATAATAATGTACTTCTGAAGTTTATCGCGCTGAAGAACATGGTACATGGCTTTTAATCACAACACAGGCTGAGTAAAAAGGAATGTCGATAGTCCACACTGCAATAACGACGTTGCTCTCTCTGTCCATCGCGGTCTCACTAGCAGATATGTGCACAGACGCACAACAGTAGAAATACCACGCCTCTGGAATTGTGAAGCGCACGGTTCCATACAGAGAACGTTGTATATTTTTCATAAACTGGATTGCGGCTGTTGACAGTTGAGAATTGATTGTTATGCAGAGATAAAGAACGAACTAGAGAAATAAGACAGCATTATATTGATTGTAACAAAAGCCGGAAGTGGAAATGGTAGGTGTTGCAGGTACACAGTGCCTATATGTGAACCGCCACTGGAGCAGGCAGTAATGCGAAAGCGAGTAGGCAGTTACAGGTCCTAATTCGGCTTTGAGTCGGATCCCTCCTTTTATTCCTGTGTCCATTTTAACTTTGTGAAATAGTCATTTTTATATACTGTCGAACGTACTTCCTTGCAGTCCAGTATTTGGATCTTTAAGTATCTGAATCCACATCAATGTCTGATATCAACCCTTAAATAACAGACTAACATAGCTTCTGCGAAACAATGTTTACTGACAGTACTCGGTGGTATACAAACATAGCTACCTTCTTCGAATACGCTATACCTAAAGGGGATTAATGCAGTGAGTGCAGAAGAACGAACAGGTTATCCCACGGAGGGCGTTGAGGCAAATTCATAGAATACTCTGGTTGAAAGGCACTCGATGAGGGGTGATCGTCACGAGAAGCCTTCATAATAATGAGTCGTGAGAGGAGAAAATCCGTCCCCATCCCACCGGCCCCACCATTTACTGAATTGTGTATATCCCTAGTAAAATTGTCCCCGAGATTTATATTTGTGTCGATGATATTATAATGAAACTACAAGTTTCCATGTCTTAAACTTTCTCTTCTTTGCTACCTCAATTTTAGTTCATTAAAGTTGTAGAGCCCAACATGGTGTGACTCACAGGTTAATTCTCTGCTTCAGTATTAATTTTTGCTGTTTATTACTACATTATTATACTAAATCAATATCACTCAAAGTCTCATAATAAACGGAATTTCAGTCGTAGGGTATAACCTCATTTTACGGAATGATAAGTTTGGTTGCCTCATCTTACACACCTCGAGGTACAACATTCTATCTTTATGACGTAACGTCGTGAGTCATAGAAGAGAATGGTGTCAGCAAACCCAAGATTCCGCATTTCTATTACCCTTTTGGCGACGTAATCACCAATTTACTCACAATGTCGCACCCCTTATGTAACCCAGAGTTGCTGTGGTTTTAGGCCTAGTTACACCAAAAGGTATTTTGTTACGTCTGTTATGTACTATTATTTCGTCTTAAATTGGACATGTTTCTCAATAAAGAGTGATACACGATTCTTATCCCTGGAAATAAAAAACACTTCCTTTCACTCTGTCAATCAGTGTTTGTTATTTCAGGCAATCATCCACTTCCAGACAATATTCGAAGTTACACAGTAATCCGTGATACAGAGACACTCTTTTAGTGTCATGTGTAAGTGTACTAGTCATTGGAACCTGTAGTGCAGCTGTAGACCAAGATCCTGTGGACCACAAACATGTTTTGAAGGTGGCTTGCTGTCCCTGTAGCCCGTAATTTTGCGATGATAAACAAGAATCGAAGGACTGAAAATGATCTGGTTCCTAACCTGTTCTGTTCTACTGAAGCAGAAAATAGCGTCGTCGCATCATTAATGTACATATACCGGCTGCCCATCGTAAATGTTTTCAGGTGCATTTTCTCCTATGTTTTGGCAGATATCTGCGATACCGTTTTCCAGTGTGCAGCTGGAGTCAGCCCGAACAAATAGTGCTCATCACGTCTTTCATACGACGGACAGTGACGTCGGAAAGCGTCGATCTGTTTGCCGTTACAAAAAAAAGCTATTTTTAGAGAGGAATTTACGTGCCCATTCAATAGAGCGGCCACAGATTTGTGTAGTGTGATGTTTGTTTTATCGGAATGTATTACAGGGACAGCAAAACACGGAGATAACCAGTAGTCCAGTGCTGAGAATTTCTGCCGCGTGGCTGTAGCAGTCAGCGTGGGCCATGTCGGTTCTGTCGGTGCTGGAGTAATGTTTATTCTTCGTGTTTTTGCTGTCCCTGTTAATACAAAAGAAAAAAATCTCACTAGAGTACTTTCTGATCGTTCTGTGGAATGGGCACGTAAGATTACGATTTAAAACTCATTTTGTTTGTAACGTCTCTTAGGAAGATCACCCCGTAGAGCATCAGTATCATTCTGGTGGGAAGACGAGTGTGAATCAAATATCAATCAGATTTTTAAAAGTTTATTTGAGCTACAGAAAAACTCAGACACACGAAATTATATTTTTATTAATCTGCTGAATCGAAAAGACAAATTTTTCAGTGGACAGGTCCAGTTTTCGTGAAATTGACGTGGCTCTCACATCAACCAGTTGCGCACGAACGCTTATACAGCGCCATCGTCGTCAAATATAAATCCTCGAACTGATTCCTTTAGTGGATTATGCTACTGAAAATCACAGGGCGGTAGGTCCGGACGGCATGAAGAATATTTTAATATGGTCCAGAATAGTTCCTGAACTTTTTGTTGAAATCGGGTAGCTGCGTGGAATCAGGAATTGTCGTGAAGTACAATGACACCGCGGACTGGAAATGCGCGTCTTTTCTGACGATAAGCACCCTTCGTTTCGTCCAAATTTGGTAGTTGCACCCAGTGTTCACAGTACGACGTTTCTGGAGAAAATCTCCTCTAAAATCAAAAATATTGCAAGAAACTTCCACACCGGGCGACAGTGGTTTGAGGTGGCGGGCACTAATTCGTCATTTATGCACCATTCCAGGCTGTTTATTTCCGATTCTGGATGTGATAGTGCACCTACGGTTCATTGCAGTTCATAATCTGTTTCAAAAAAATGTTCCCTTTCAGTCTGTTGACGTGTAAGTATCCTTTGGCATAACCCGAGACGATGAAATGTGATTTCTTTAAAGTCAGTACCGCCATTATATTGTTGTTTATTCACAGTGTTACATTTACATTTTGATTTCGGCTTTATCGTGCAATTATCCAATGGTTTTTGAAAGCAGGTAGACAATAACGGTGAAATAAATAACAAGTGATATAACCGTATAACAGTCCATAATTGTAATGCTTACTTGCAGATATGCTTACTTACAAGTATTAAACTACACTATTAGACACATTGTCCAAGAGTTGATATTTCTGGCAGAGCCTACTGCTTTGTTTCATTACTGAGTACACCATCTTGACTGAATAATAGTTGGGTAAGTGTCAAATTGTCTTGGTCAAAGAAATTCCTGTTAGAAGCAGGTGACTAATTTGTTTAGTCTTTGGACTCAGTGTCCGGCAGGATAGGAAAGGTTGTTACATCGTTGCAGTACCTGTTTATCTTAGTATACAATGAAGCTGCCTGCTCATAAACATAAACAAACCACTCACTAATATTCACTGCATCCATAAATATGAACGTCCAGAAATATCGAGTCTTAGACAATGTGTCTAGTAGTGTAGTTTAATACGACAGTATGCCATCTTAGGCAATTTGCAACACTTGTAAGAAACATTACAGATATGGATTGTTATACGGTTGTATCACTTGCTATGTATTTCACTGATATTATCTAAATTGGTTTGTGAAAACCCTTAGACTTTGAAGTCTAAATCATGATTTTGTAAGTGTAAATGTAACACTGCAAATAAACAACAGCCTAATGGAGGTACTGACATTAAAGAAATATATTACGACTGTGACCCTGCATTACGAAAAAAAAAATTGATGAAATGTGAGCTCTGCGGTGAGGAGTCGCGGCTCCCACCATGATATCAATAGTTGCTTGTAGCCCTCGCAAGATCTGTTTGTGCCATGCGTACACCTGAGCCTCTGTCAGGGTATTGCTCCGAACTGTGCCACAAGTCTTTTTAAAACTTAGAGACGCTTTACGCTCTCTCTTCTGAGACACTTGATTATCATATTTTGGACGACAGACGATGACATCTACTGCTCTGACAGTGCGATTCAGACTAAAGAAACGGTAGGACAGCGCCATAGCTGTGCAGAACAAACACTGGAAGCGAACGCAACAGTGGCCAGAGGTGCGCCAGTCTCCGTTCAGAAACAGTAACGTAAAACAAAAATTCCAATTTATACACTACTGACCATTAAAATTGCTACACCAAAAAGATGACGGGCTACAGACGCGAAATTTAACCGACAGGAAGACGATGCTGTGATATTCAAATTATTAGCTTTTCGAGCATTCACAGAAGGTTGGCGTCGATGGCGACACCTACAACGTCCTGACATGAGAAAAGTTTCCAACCGATTTCTCATACACAAACAGCAGTGGACCGACGCTGCCTGGTAAAACGTTGTTGTGATGCCTCGTGTAAGGAGGAGAAATGCGTACCATCAATTTGATTAAGGTGGAATTGTAGCCTATCGCGATTGCGGTTTATCGTATGGCTACATAGCTGCTATCGTTGGTCGAGATCCAATGACTGTTAGCAGAATATGGAATCGGTAGGTTCAAGAGGGTTATACGGAACGCCGTGCTGGATCCCAACGGCCTCGTATCACTAGCAGTCGAGATGACAGGCATCTTATCTTCATGGCTGTAACGGATCGTGCAGCCACGTCTCGAACCCTGAGCCAACAGATGGGGACGTTTGCAATAGAACAACCATCTGCACGAACAGTTCGATGACGTTTGCACCACCATGGACTATGAGCTCGGAGATCATGGCTACGGTTACCCTTGACAGTGCATCACAGGCAGGACCGCCTGCTATGGTGTACTCAACGACGAACCTGGGTGCACGAATGGCAAAACGTAATTTTTTCGGATGAATGCAGGTTCTGTTTACAGCACCATGATGGTCACATCAGTGTTTGGTGACATCGCGGTGAACGCGCACTGTAAGGGTGTATTCGTCATCGCTATACTGGCGTATCACTAGGCGTGACGGTATGGGGTGCCATTGGTTTCACGCCTCGGTCACCTCTTGTTCGCATTATCGGCACTTCGTACAGTGGACGTTACATTTCAGATGTGTTACGATCCGTGGCTCTACCCTTCATTCCATCCCTGCCAAACCCTACATTTCAGCAGGATAATGCACGACCGCATGTTGCCGGTCCTGTAGGGGCATTTCTGGATACAGAAAATGTTCGGGTGCTGCCAGCACATTCTCCAGATCTCTCACCAATTGAAAACGTCTGGTCAATGGTGGCCGAGAAACTGGCTCGTCACAATATGCCAGTCACTACTCTTGATGAATTGTGGTATCGTGTTGAAGCTGTATGGGGAGCTGTACCTGTAGACGCCATCCAAGCTGCGTTCGACTCAATGCCCAGGCGTATCAAGGTGGTTGTTCTGGGTACTTATATCGCAGGATCTATGCACCCAAATTTCGTGAGAATGTAATGACATGTCAGTTCTAGTATAATATAATTGTCCAATGAATACCCGTTTATCATCTGCATTCCTTCGTGGTGTAGCAATTTTAATGTCCAGTAGTGTATTTGATTCACCTTGGTTGTGCTTTGGCCATTGCGGCAGCTTCCTCAAAATTTACCTGAACCAGTGAAGAATTGCACGTGCAGGTGGTTACGTTACAGGAGGCCGGCGCAGCACGCACCGGTCGTGCGCGCAGCTGCAGCCCTACTCGTCCACCGTGCGCACGGTCGAGATCATCGTGACGCTGGTGCTGCTCTTCCTCATGTCGTGGACTCCCTACACCGTCGTCACCCTCATCGGACAGTTCGGGGACCAGTCGCTCGTCACCCCGTGGGTGGCCTCATTGCCCGCGTTCTTCGCTAAGGTGAGTACACTGGGTACACCAGATACCAACTCCTTTGCATTTGTGGCTCTCACTGTACAATGCCATGTGGCCAGAAGAAAAACCTTGTAACGCTCACAGCCGAAATATTTAATTCGACTTTGCATCGCACCCTGCTATTCAGAGAAGCACACTGTACAATGTCATGAGTCCAGCAAAACGAATCTGGCACCGCTCACAGTCGACATACATAGCTTGACTTTGCATCACACGCTGCCATTCAGACCAAGTAGCCCAAACTAGTTTTTGTTTGTGGCGCACACTGTACGGTGTGATGTCGCCTGGCAAACGGAGCTGGCATCACTCTCATTCAAAATACCTAATTTGACTTTGTATCACACTTTGTCATTCAGACAAAGTAGCACCAACATCGAATATGAGATGCCTAGTGAACACTGACGAGCAGGCCACAGGCTGTCCAATCACGACCGTTGCGGGCTTCAGTTATGGCACTGAGTATGTCTAGCGCCGAGTACGCAACTCCTGGGCAAAGCATACTTCGTATGCGAAGAAGGCGGACGCCGCAGTAAAGGGGTAGGAGCGGCAGGAATGAATTTATTTATTTTATTTTAATTATTTATGTATTTGTTTTATTTATCTATTTCTTAAGTAAAGACCTGCTGCCTGTCATTACACAGCAGGTCGTACATTGTGTGATTTTATATGGTGGTTCAAGAAGATATGCAAATATTTGAATATGTTATTCTACAAGTAAAACTAAAGAAACGAGTTCATAGAAACACAGGTCCGGAAATGTTTAGTTAAGGAGTGACGGCTAATGAAGGATTTAGCCTGAAATTTATCCACTTTGCTAATATGAAGCCACCGCAAAACCGTACGAGGTTTAAGTAAAGCCCGATCTCCATTTATTTTGTTGTTATCGATCTGGTGAATCTAATAAAACATGTCCTAGACGTATATCTGCCGTAATTTTACAGAACAGACAGAGAAGCAAAGACGTAACTTCGTAAAAATTTTAAGTTATGAACTACTTGGCCCAATTTGTTTTTTAAATTCCAAACAATGGCACAGTTTTGAACAGAATTTGTAGAGAGTTTAATTTTAGAAAAATAGTGGTAATAACGTTTTGAAACTGTATGAGTATGTCAGATAATGTGCTTTTATTAATACCATAGCACACGTCAATTCATATTAAACGGGAAAAACAAAGCTCAATGTTAACGTTATTACCGTCATTTTTCCACTTAGTTTAAGTGGGGCATCAGCTGCCTCATGCTAGCTTCTTCAGCATGTTTAAATTTTTTCCTATAAAATTTACCATGCGAAACATATCCGCGCTCTTTGTAACACGCAGCACACATCTGTCCCCTCAAGCTCCAGTAACTGCACTCGCTTACACCCGATAGTCCATCGCTGGTAAGTCGCTGATCCTCATCCGTACTAACTTGTCCATTCTCACTTACACGTCCCCTTTGTGTCTCTCTGTCAACTTTTGTCTGTCTCACAGCTACAGTCTCCACCGTTCTGTCCTTCTACTACGGCCTCCTCTCTCTCTCTCTCTCTCACTGTCTTCCTCTTGATCTCTCTTATTGCCAGTATCTCATTGTTTCCTACCTACTGCTTCTGTCTCTTCTCACTGTAGTTGTCCCTCTCTTCCTCGTTGTCATTCCCACAGCATCTGTATCTCATTGTCACTTGTTCTCTCCCACATCCACTTTCCCTTTCTCTTTATACTCTACCACTAATACTGTCTCCTTCACTCTTTTCCTAGCACTGTTCTGTCATTGTCAACTATATTCCACTGCAACTCTTTCTGTCTACTTCCATCGCTATTTCTATGCCACAACTACTATCTACCAGTATTTTTTACTCTTCCTTCTCTTTCCCACTGCCACTGTCCCCATCTATCTTAGCACAAATACACGTAAATGTGTTCTCAAGCCAAAACTTTTGAGAAAACTTTAGAAGGTGCCGCGGAAAGTACAATGAGGCAGATATTTCCCCAGTTTTCAGTGAAATTCTTTTAAAACGTGAGAATATTAGACTTTTTTGTACTCCGATAGGAGCATTTTTCCACTGGTTCCCTTCTTTCCCTCCTACAGCAAGGCATGTCAATGTGAGAAGAACTTTATGGATCAGTAAATTTTGATAGTTTACTTGCATGAAATTGAAATAACGCAAAAATTAATTTTACATCTCAAACCGAATTTTACGTGCATACAAATATTGAATGTGCTTCATCACTACAACATGGGGTTTCCAGGAGCCTTCAGATTACAGAGAGGACACTTCGAAGCATATTTCTCCGTGTTAGGTCAATTTATAACCTTCATTATCACCTCACACACGATATTACGTGCTTATTTTACTTGTGCAAGTACTGTAACTTTTAAGTTCTGTAACTCGGTAACGGATAAACATATCAAGCGAATTTGAAAGATAGTTCGAGGATGGGATGGGAGGAATACATGGCAAAAATTACAGTTATTTGCTTTACATAGCCGTATTGTAACCCACGGCTCGGTTCTTGTACACAAAAAACATGTTTTTTAATTGTTTTCGATAGCGGATAATTATTTTTGATAACGGGAATATGGAACTTTTAGATAAATGCCTACAGAACGCACCATTATAATTTTAGCAATTTGTTGCTTTTATTTAAAAAAATGGCTCTGAACATCATGGGACTTAACATCTGAGGTCATCAATCCTCTAGACTTAAAACTACTTAAACCTAACTAACCTAAGGACATCACACACATCCATGCCCGAGGCAGGATTCGAACCTGCAACCGCAGCAGCAGCGCGGTTCCAAACTGAAGCGCCTAGAACAGCTCAGCCACAGTGGCCAGCTGTTGCTTTTATTTATTAGTTGTACTTCGAGTCATGTCGTACTTTATGTGCGTATTTTACGTGTGAAAGTAGAGTAACTTTGTACCTCTGCGTCTAGAGAGCGGATAATGGTATCAAGAAAATTTTCAACTTTATTCGAGATCGTAAAAAAATCCGCAACTTCGTTTTGCTACCTAAAAAGTAATTTTTCGGATTTTCTAAATGGTCCCTCCAGAAGGTCCTTACGGCGTGCCTTAGACTCCATTTGCCTAAGCTGGATAAGTGTGTAATATTATGATTTTGACACAGTACTATAAAATAGTTACAGTAAGACGTACATTCTGTTGGGTATAAAAATGGTCCCGAACCCAAGGGCTGTCCAGAGGACTTGACATTAACTTTCTATCACCAATAGAACCCGATGTATGAGCCCCGAAAAAAGCCACATTTAAGCACGGCGTTTTGGAACATATTAGGTAGTGACTCGGTAGAAATGAACGTAAGTTCGAGGCCACGTTGCCAGGAGTCTCCCAGTCGTGCACTGAACCTGTGCGTTACAGTAAGAGAGGGCAGAGTGACTATAGTAGCATTTCGGTCTGGCAGTTGAAGAAACGGGAGAGGATATTGGTTGTCAATCAGCGAGCAGGTGCTCTTCAGTGAAACATGGCCCGGAGATAAAACTTCTTCGGCGTCACACGGGGAAGCTGGAAGAACAATGAAGAGTGACTAATGCAGCCCAAGAATTTTTTATTGCTGACGGCATTGTTTCACGTGCATGGGAAGGATTTTGAACCACAGACAGCGATCGCAGAAGGAAAGTAGGTGATCGACCACGGACAACTACAGCAGCGAAGACCACTGCATTGTGCAACAGGGAAGGACGGACCCACGTCGAAGAGCTCCTGCGATTACTACCACATTTAACAGTACTACATATTACTACATATTACTCAACCTCACGCTCCGCAGTGGCACGGCGACAACACGTGGTAGTCGCTTTGCCTGAAGACCATTGCGATGTGTCCCGCTGACACTCGCACAACAGCGACACCGTTTGCGACTGCGCCTAACGCTTAGAAACTGCACCAACGAACAGGAGCGTTATTTAAACTTCTCGGATGAGAACAAGTTCAGTCTGAGTAGTGATTCTGCAGGAACTCTCATTTGGAGAGGGGTAGGAAAATGTAGTTCTCCTCCAGGAACGTGATCGTTTTAGTGATTCAGGTATTATGGTGCAGGGAGCCGTAATTTGGCTTCGGCCAACTGGCCTCTAAATCTTTCAACATGGTACACGCACATGTGAGCGTTATTTCTGCATTGTGCACTTTCCGTTTCTTCTTTTCTGGGACATATTCGGTCCTAGCTTCATTTTTGTGGATGACAGTACACGGCCGCATCGAATAGCGCAGATGGAAAAACTCTTGGAATGAAAGGATATTCAGCAAAACGACTGTCCTGCCCGTACCCCAAATTGCCATCGAACATGTAGGAGATGTGTTGGAATACATATTGCAGCACGTCTTCATCTACCCGTGGCTATCGAGCAGTTGTCATCTACATCAGTCGACGAATGGGACGTACCACCACAAAAATTCCTAACAAACCTCACGGCCAGCCCGTTGCAAAACATACAGTGCCGTCCCTGGTGAAAATACACCGTATTAACAACTATATCGCTCTCTCTATAGCCGCGCGGGGTAGCCTATGACAACAGTAATTTGGTATCAGAGGAACTTACCACAAATTTTCATCTTCCTATAATTTACAGGGGGACCATCATGGATCGTGTCTGTAATTACTGTCATATAAGCGTCATTTCCGTCCATATCACTGCATATTATTTGGTTGCCTCTTGTGTTATACTGTAGAAGTATTTTCTACACTGAAGCACAAAAAAAAATACACCATGTGATCAAAAACATCCGGTCGACCCAAAACATACGTTTTTCATATTAGGCGCATTGTGCTGGCACCTACTGCCAGGTACCACATATCACCGACCTCAGTAATTAAACATCGTGAGAGAGCAGAATGAGACGCTCCGCGAAACTCACGGACTTTGAACGAGGTCAGGTGATTGTGTGTCACTTGTGTCATACGTGTGAACACGAGATTACCACACTCTTAAACATCCCTAGATCCTATGTTTCCGATGTGATGGTGAAGTGGAAACTTGAAGGGACACGTACAGCACAAAAACGTACAGGACTACCTCTTCTGTTGACTGACAGAGACCGCCGACAGTTGAGGAGGGTCGTAAAGTCTAATAAGCAGATATCTATACAGACCATCACACAGGAATTCCAAATTTCTTCAGTAGCCACTGCAAGTATTACGACAGTTAGGTAGGAGTTGCGAAAACTTGGATTTCATGGTCGAGTGGCTGTTCGTAAGCCCTCATCACGCCAGTAAATGCCAAACGACGCCTCGCTTGGTGTAAGGGGCGTAAACATTGGACGATTGAACAGCGGATAAACATTGTGTGGAGTGATGAATACCAGTATACAGTGTGCCGGTCCAATGGCAGGGTGTGGGTATGGCGAATGCCCGGTGAACGTCACCTGCCAACAGTAAAATTCGGAGGCGGTGGTGTTACGGTGTGGTCGTGTTTTTGATGGAGGGAGCTTGAGCCATGTAGTTTTGCGTGGCGCGGTCACAACACAGTCCTATGTTGATGTACTAAGCACCTTCTTGCTTCCCGCTGATGAAGAGCAATTTGGGGAAGGCGACTGCATCTTTCAAAACGATCGAGCACGTGTTCATAATGCACTGTCTGTGACGTAGTGGTTACATGACAATAACATCCCTGTAATGGTCAGGCCGGCACAGAGTTCCTGACCTGAAGCCTATTGAAGACCTTTTGGATGTTTTGGAATGCCGACTTAGTGCCAGGCCTCACCGACGTACATCCATTCCTTTCCTCAGTGCAGCACTGCCATGCCCCAAGAAACTTTCCAGCACCAGATTGGTCGTATGCCTCTGAGAGTGGAAGCTGTCATCAAGGATAATGGTGAACCAACGCCGTACTAATTTCCAACATTACCGATGGAGGGCGCCACTAACTTGTAAGTCATTTTCAGACAGGTGCCCGGATACTTTTGATCACATAGTGCATGTAATCATGAGGAATACGGCGCTGCGGTCGGTAAAGCCTATATAAGAAATCAAAAGTCTGGCGCAGCTGTTAGATCGGTTATTGCTACAAAAATGGCAGGTTATCGGGATTAAAGTGAGTCTGAACGTGGTGTTGTATGGGGACGAGCGATGAGACACAGCATTTTCGAAGTAGCGATGGAGTGGAGATTTTCCCGTACGACCATTTCACCAGTAGACTGTTAATATCAGGAATCCCGTTGAACACGAAAACTCCGAAATCGCTGCGGCCGGAGAAAGATCCTACAACAATCGGGCCAACGAGACTGAAGAGACTCATTCAACGAGACAGAAGTGCAACCCTTCCGCAAATTGCTGCAGATTACAGTGCTGGGTCATCAACGTCAGCTTACGAACCATTCAACGGAGCATCCTCGATATGGGCTTTTGGAGCTAAAGGCCCACTCGTGTACCCTTGATGACCGCACGACACGAGGCTTTACGCCTCGCCTGCGACCGTCAACACCGACGACTGGGAAGTTGTTGCCTGGTCGGCCGAGTCTCGTCAAAAGCTATAGAGTGGATGGACGTATACGCGTATGGAGAAAACCTCATGAATCCATGGATCCTGCATGTCGGCAGGGGACTGTTCAAGCTGGTGTAGCCACGCTGTGTGAGGCGCCTTGTCACAGTCCGCGAGAGTAGCTCCTCCATCGGGCATGTGTGTGTGTGTGTGTGTGTGTGTGTGTGTGTGTGTGTGTGTTGTCCTTAGAATTACTTAATTTGAGTTAGATTAAGTAGTGTGTATTCTTAGGGACCGATGATCTCATCAGTTAGTTCCCGAAAGACCTTACCACAAATTTCGAAGCTGGTGCAGACTGTATAATGGTGTGGGGCGTGTGCAGTTCTAGTTAATGGGACTTCTGATACGTCTAGATATGACTCTTTTAGGTGACAGACATGTAAGCAACCTGTCTGATCACCTGCATACATTCATCTCCATTGTGCATGGTAAACTCGGGCAATTCCAGCAGCACAATGCAACACCCCACACTTCAAGAATTGCTACAGAGTCGCTGCAGAAACATTCGTTATCGCTTAATATATACACATTTCTTTCAGTCTTACACAGCACCAGTGGGGACATGTAACACAGAGACAACATGCGTACATATACTCGTATAGGTACATGTACTCAGAAATAAATCCATACAAGTATACACAAGATTTTAATTTTTGTATGGACAAGTTTGCCCCGGAAGAAAATTCGAGCCTCCCAAGTTCGGACCAGGGTGTCAGGGAGATTTTCATAGGTTTTCAGGCAAACATTGCAACTGGTGGTATTCTCTACCATTTATTCCGAGTTGGGAAATCTTCCGGCCCACGACTACATCTTCTGATAATTTCATGTAAAGAACCGATGGTCTATAATGCGTCTGATCTAAGGTTCAACTCCTTGGAGCAGTGAATGAGAACAACAAAATACGCATTTTGCTAACACAGACAGGAAACCGGCAGAGGACACTGTCACGAGTTAATTCAAAATCTTAAATAGAAGTAGGCATATGTTTCATTAGTTCACATAAATCCTCCTGGTGATAGAGTTCTAAGCCTCAGACATGCCCAGGGGAAATGAAGTAAATAGTATCTAGTAATAGCAAACTCGTCGTTCTGAACGATAACCTAAGCAATATCATTGGAGATCATCTTTATTTCTCAGTAACTAATGTTTGTGTAATTTGTAAACAACAGCCAAGATACACAAGCCAAGTATGATGTAAACCATAGTAACCGTATAAGGCTACTCACTGAGACTATAAATCTAATGGCTTCCCCCTTGGATACACATGTTCATTTTATAACCTATGCCACGGGTTCCCAACAAAATTTTCTGGAGGACCCCCTCATCGAGCATGATTGGTACCTTGTCATATCACAGTATCAAGTACCTAAAAAAGGCTAAATTACGAGCCTTTTTTACGCTTTTTATTTTTGGTACTTAGAAAAACATTGACATATGCATTACTGAAAAAATATTGAGTGGCCAAAACAAAAAATCTATTATCATAAGAACTATATTTAATGTGTTTTTTATTCTAATAGCATCTTACGGACCCCTCTGGCACAGCTCGCGGTCCTCTGGGGGTCCGCGGACCACCTGTTGGGAACCACTGGCCTATGCGGTGCTGCAGCCCATTTCTCAGTTTGCTTGAGGTGGGGGTAGTGATCGGTGCTGAATCGCCTGGCGTGGAAGCATCCCTCTGCGATAGGCCTGAGAGAGGAGAGGTTGAGAAGTGTTCTCCGAAACTCTGGCGGATGATAATGTGCTGTTTCTGCTTGGCAGGCATCGGTGGTGTACAACCCGATCGTGTACGGCCTGTCGCACCCGCACTTCCGCGCGTCCATCAAGCAGTACCTGTCGGGCTACCGGGGGCCGTGCTCCGCCTCCGGGCTGCTGCCCACCGCGGCGCCGCCCACCACGTGGGGCAGCCTGGTGCTGCGCCGGCGGCCGCGCGCCATCTCCAGCCCGGGCCACGTGCAGCACGTGCGCTGCTTCCTGCCGCCGCAGCACCGCCGCCTCAGGCACTACCACAGCGAGCCTCCGGACCCACCGTCCCTCGACGGCAGCCGCTGCCTGGTACGTCGTTCTACAGCTTTTTTCACGCATGAACATTGTTTGTTCGTAGAGGCTTTGATGTTACACAGAAACAAACAAACAGATAGCACTGTAAATGTAAATGTCGTGTGACTAGGGCCTCTCGTCGGGTAGACCGTTCACCGGGTGCAAGTCTTTCGATTTGATACCATTTCGGCGACTTGCGCGTCGATGGGGATGAAATGATGATGATTACGACAACACAACACCCAGTCCCTGAGCGGAGATAACCTCTGATCAAGCAGGGAATCGAACTAGGGCCCTTAGGATTGACATTCTGTCACGCTGATCACTGAGCTACCGGGGGCGGACACAGATGGCACTGTTAGCTGGAGACACCGAGGGTGAAACGGTTTCTCATCTAGACACAACAGTCCTTTCTGTCAAGTAATTTCCTACCCGAGCTTGCGTACGGTTTCCTTTTCGTCGTTGTGGAAATAGAGGCACGTTTCTAATAGCCCGGATAAAAGGTTTTAGCTAAGCCTGAAGATCACTGAGTGGTCCATCCCTAAGCCAGAGACCACCTAAATGGGTTTTGGACAGAGCTCTCTAGGAAGTCTTAAGGGCTTGTCATTTTCCATATGGCCGGCGTTCTTCCAACACCCTTGAGAAAGAAAATTTTGAAATTTCTATATCTTCACCTACATCTGTATTTACATCTGCATACATATTGTACAACCCGACATATGGTGCTTTACTTAGGGTACCTTGTACCAGTACTAGTCATTTCCTTTCCCGTTCCACTCGCAAACGGAGCGAGGGAAAAGCGACTCTCTACATGCCTTAGTATCCGTCCTAATTTCTGCCATTTTCTCTTGGCAGCCGCTACGTGGGACACACAAGGTGTCCCAGAAATGTTGCCACAAACATCGAGGGGTTGCTGAGAGTGTCTTGAGGAACAAATCGAGGATCCGAAGGGGTGTCCGGAAACATCATCGCACAACGCTGTAGTGTGTTGAAGTTATAGGCATGTAGGCACCAGCGCCTGCCACTAGGCTACTCCTATGGCAGCAAACGTGACCATGTAGGCTGACAAAATGTAGTTGGACCGTCTCGCAGAGTTGTATGTCATTCAGTGACCGCGGCTGTCTGCCACGATCGGCAGAGCAGGAGATGGAGCCAGCTACAACGTAATCAGCCTTTGTCTCTTGTGATTGCAATGCTCTGCTGCCTTGCTTAAAGTTTCGGACACCGATATCCAGCTGCAGCTGATACGAGAGCTGTCCAGAAAGTAAGTTACGATCGTTCGCGAAATGAAAACGACTATGAAAATCCGATAAAGGTTTGCAAAGATGTGTTGGGCAGTGTCTCTAGAATGTCTCTAGGTACAATTATGTCGCTCTTTTCATTCCTGAGCTCTTAGTGAGCGCGTAAAGATGTTATAGAAAGTAGTGTCTCCCGCCAAGTACCAGGGCCTGGTGAGAATTTTTCCCCTGAAGCTATGCAACCAACATTACATAGCTGTCGTGCGGTTTCTTCTTCAAGACAATTCTCAGACTCATTCTGCAGGGGCAGTGAAGATGTTCCTGCATCGTTTCAGTTGGAAATGTTTGGTTACCCATAATACAGCCCGTAATTGTCTCCCACTGAGTGTCACCTCTGCTCAAACGAACCGCTGGCTATGAAGACAACGAGCTTTAGGCCAGCGTAGAGAATTGGCGGAAAGCACTGCCTTCTATGATGAGGGTATTGGAAAGTTGGTACAACGCTACGACGAATGTCTGAGTCAGAACGGCGACTACGTAGAGAAGTAACTGAAAGGTGTAGCTAACTGTTACAAATGAAACATTTCTGATTTTCACTGTGATTTTCATTTTGCGATCAATCGTAACTTACTTTCTGGACAGCCCTAGTATTTCTCCTCTGTTCTATAAAACATAGGCGATTTTGTATGTTTCCAAGAGACAAGTGAACTACCGATGGTAATCCGTGTCCGAAACCGTCATACACAGAGGCGGCACAGCAACGCATTCACAGGAGACGAGGTCTTTCTACGCATCAGCTACCTCAATCTTCTTCACTGGCGACGGTGGCAATCAGTCGCAAACAAACAACAGTGCGAGACCTTCCGCCTGTGGGGTAGCCTGCTGGCAGTCACCTGTGCCAATAACTTCGACAGTCTGTAATGTCGTAGGACGACGTTTTCGGACCTGGGTTCCTATCCTAGATTTCTAGCAGAAGACTCACTCTACAAACCCTCGAACTTTGTCATAACATTTCTGCGAAAACCTGTATAAGGGGCAGACAGGTGAATACCACACAGATGGAAAACAAATAAGTAAGCTATTTATCATATAAAAAGTACTCAAATGACAGCTAATACATTTATTCCGCAGTGAAATAATACGGACAATGCCTTCAGGGATAAATGCTTGCCTTGGTCCAGGGAACCCTGATTGTAGCGAGACTTCCACGTCTTCTGTCAGAACCAAATCCACGTCTAAAAACGTCTTTTTACAAGGATCCAAAAATATGAAAATCACATGGAGAGTGATCGGGACTGTATGGAAGATGTTTAAGAGATTCCAAACAAAACGTCTGCTGCGTAGTCGAAACAACCTTGGCAACATGTGGCATGACCATGAAGGCACTGACCGTCTTGTCTCACAGCGAGATAAATTTTTTAACAGCTACGGCGATTTGTTTTGACACAATAAACAGTTTATTTACATTTTCCGTGTGCCTCGTTTACATTTGACTGCTTCTTATATGTTGGACATAGTAGGACATTTCTGCAGTCTGTCGCAAATGTTTGTTCTCTAAGCGTATGACCATTTGAGTTCAAGGAACTTTCACGTAGTGCTTGTATGTTGATCAGACCTACTGGTACAACATGTAGCAGCATGCCTCTGAATTACTTCGATGTCTTCTTTTATCCCACCTGGTCTGGATTGCAAAAATTCGATTAGTACTCTAGAGTGGAAAACACAAGTACGTGTGTGAGTCAACTGAAAACTTTAAATTGGTAATAACGAATCGAAACTCCGCGACGTTATCCTGTAAGTTGGTAAGCGTGCTACAAACAGCGTGCAGAATGGCATGTAGGTGGCAGCATATTGCAGATGCACTCATACCGTCGCAGTATCAGTAAAAAGATAGCCACACCACTTGCGACTTGCGCCAGGGAAGAACAGCGTTCTGTTATATGGTTTTTGCGTAATGAAGGTGTGAAACCTATTGAAATTCATGGACGAATGAAGCTCCAGTAACGTGATGCATGTTTGTCGCCGTAGCATGTCTACGAATGGAGTAGGAAGCTCGGAAATGGTGTGACTTCAGTGGAAGATGCTGCTCGTCTAGGTCAGGCACAACGAGTTGTGACTCCACAGAAAATTCCAGCAGTTGAAGCCATAGTGAAGGAAAGCCGCCGAGTGACATTGAATGACACTGCAGCATGTTTGCACGTTAGTCATGGGTCAGCACATCACATTGTGCATGGTGTGCTCCATTTTCACAAAGTGTATGCAAGATGCAGCTGACTCCTGAAATGAGAGAATGACGTGTTGATTCTTGTGAAGAACTTCGGCCCTTTGAAAGAGAAAGTTATGGCTTCCTAGCAAGAATCGTTACTGGGGACGAAATCTGGGTTCACTTCCACCAACCAGATACGAAGAGAGCGAGTAAAACCGAAGGCACACGGACCGTGCTGTCGAACGTTAACGTTGAGCGTGCCAAGTTCAACGTGCTGCTGAACGCTCAGGAACGATGCGACTTGTGCATACGGTACGTGGGCCCCAACGTGGTATAAGCGATCACAACGCACTCCACCGGCAGTTGAGGGATGTTTCTAGTTCGTAAATCACACTGTTTACTCAACGGGCGCGTGTAAATTTCCCACCTTAGGTATTTTAAAATGCACATTTCCTCCATCGCCCACGAAAAGGAAAGTACCACGTCCAATCAATAAGGACACAGGCTTACAAAAGATCCCTTACAAAGAGTACGATACAAATTTGGAATACTTCTCCGCATAAGATAAACATTATTTCATCATTCCCACATTTTAGTAAAGCCCCAAGGTCAGTCTTACTTGATCACTGTTCCTACCCAGTATCATAATCCTTGCAACGTATGAATTACGAAGCCTAAAAGAAAAAGGAGCAAAATACCTTTATACAAGTAGCGCAAGCTGTCCTGTAGATTAAGCCAATTGAACAAAGTCACCCCTCAAAAAAGGGGAACTTGTATATACATAACAGCAAATATTATAGTCTATACTTACATTAAACTAATAATAAAGTATCAGAACCTAATAATAACGCGAATGTTAGGAAAAAAATTGATTGTGTCAAGACGCGAACCACCGCCCCAACAAAGTAACTCATTATTAGACAGTAACGCTATTCATTACGCTAAAACAACATCACATATTTATCTCTTTTCATAGAATCTTACGTTTTGCTAGAAACCTTAATCGTAGTTATGTTACTAACTGAAATTTAATTATGAGAAATTGTACCAAGAACAATGCCTTTTGGGTGGATCTTCAGTGTGTCGCTATCTTCAAATAGCCTACTCTCATAACACGCAAGTTACAACTGATACGCCAGTTACAACTATTCTCTTGTTACGAATATGATGTTTCTTATTATTTTATTGCAACGAATCACAAAGTTAACAACAGTCATTCACAGTTTGGTGGTGCTCAGAAACGCCAAATATACATATAGGCTTGAAAAGAATGGAAATATGGCGCCTCACAACTCTGTACTGAAGGAGACGGCGAGCGTGTGACTTACGTGGCGTTGTACCATCTCATTGGCCAACGCTCAGACGCACGCTCAGAATATCTGACATGCCAGACATTACTCTGCACGTTCGGAAAGACTCCCGAACGTGCTATTCCACGCTATGACGCCAAAAACTCGGCACGCTCAACGTTCGAATGCACGGTCCGTGTGCCGACGGCTTAAGAAATGGCGCCATTCCTCACCACCAGACGCCAAGTGATTTCCACATGTCTGGACCACTCAAAGACGCAAAAGGAGGAAAGAAGTTTCGTTCTGTTGAAGAGGTACGTCACGCCGTGCATGAGTGGTTGCGCAGACTACACAACGAATTTTTTTGTAAAGGAATTTATGTACATTGTAAGCGCTGGAGAACTTGCATTGAGCGTGGGGGAGATTATGTTGAAAAGTGATACAGCTTTGTACCACTTCGGCACAGTAAATAGTATCAAAAAGGTATTTTAGGTTTTCATTTGACTCGCCCTCGTATTACATACGGGGCCTCTTTTACAGATAACGCTTCTCTTGAGTTCTCTCAATAAACCTAGGTCGACCGTTCACCTTCTTTAGAACTACAATTATGTGTTAATTCCGTTTTGAGTCGCTTTGCAACGTCACGACTAGATGTTTCATCAACGTGACTGTATCGAGTGGCACACCTCAAGCACTGTATTCGAACGTTGCAGGACTGTATTTTCTGATCATTTGCATGGACATGCATTTTCCACGTATGCAACAAACTGCCTTTCACCATAGAAAATACAAATTTTATTCAGATCATTCTGAGCCCTCCTGCCACTCAGAGACCGCAGTGTCCCATACACTAAAGCATCATCAGCGAACGGGCGCAGATTGTTGTTGTTGTTGTCTTGAGTCCTGAGACTGGTTTGATGCAGCTGTCCGTGCCACTCTATCCTGTGCAAGCTTCTTCATCTCCCAGTACTTACTGCAACCTACATCCTTCTGAATCTGCTTAGTGTATTCATCTCCTGGTCTCCTTCTACGATTTTTACCATCCACACTGCCTTCCAATGCTAAATTTGTGATCCCTTGATGCATCAGAACATGTCCTAACAACCGATCCCTTCTTCTAGTCAAGTTGTGCCACAAACTGCTCTTCTCCCCAATCCTATTCAATACCTCCTCATTAGTTACGTGATCTATCCACCTTATCTTCAGTATTCTTCTGTAGCACCACATTTCAAAAGCTTCTATTCTCTTCTGGTCTAAACTATTAATCGTCCATGTTTCACTTCCAAACATGGCTACACTCCATAAAGATACTTTCAGAAAAGATTTCCTGACACTTAAATCTGCCCTCGATGTTAACAAATTTCTCTTCTTCAGAAACGCTTTCCTTGCCATTGCCAGTCCACATTTTATATCCTCTCTACTTCGACCATCATCAGTTATTTTGCTCCTGAAATAGCAAAACTCGTTTACTACTTTAAGTGTCTCATTCCCTAATCTAATTCCCTCAGCTTCACCCGACTTAATTCGACTACATTAGATTATCCTTGTTTTGCTTTTGTTGATGTTCACCTTATACCCTCCTTTCAAGACACCGTCCATTCCGTTCAACTGCTCTTCCAAGTCCTTTGCTGTCTCTGACAGAATTACAATGTCATCGGCGAACCTCAACGTTTTTATTTCTTCTCCATGGATTTTAATACCTGCTCATCAAATCTGCTAGATCACCGTGGCTGGTGTCGCGGTTCTAGGCGCGCAGTCCGGAACCGTGCGACTGCTACGGTCGCAGTTTAGCCGGCCGCGGTGGTCTAGCGGTTCCAGGCGCGCAGTCCGGAACCGCGTGACTGCTACGGTCGCAGGTTCGAATCCTGCCTCGGGCATGGATGTGTGTGATGTCCTTAGGTTAGTTAGGTTTAAGTAGTTCTAAGTTCTAGGGGACTGACGACCACAGCTGTAAGTCCCATAGTGCTCAGAGCCATCACCGTGGCGAGAAACAAAACTGCCTATGTAAATGAGTTAATCCAGTTCGTTGCGCTGACTGACTGAAAGGGTTAAATATTAAATAGTTTTGTGGATCTGTTTGGAGCCCCCGACGAAGACCTATCGACCACCAGACCACGCAGGGTCGAGGTGCCGAAATGCAATGCAAAGTTGGTTTTCTGAAATGTTTAACTGAAAGCAGGAGTTAGTGCTCCTTCGTGATCATAAATGCTTCTTTTCAAATATAGAAAGACTACAAGAACCGAAACTGCGTTGTCGTGTTCTATCTTGGGATTTTATTTACTGCTTGTCTAGTTACCCGGGCAACCGTTGCCTTTGAGTCAACTTGGAGGTGCTCGAGAGGAAGCAGCATCGTATAAGAGTATGAATCTTTTATCTAGGTATAGATAACGTCACTAAGCGCAGCGGAATTAGTGAAATTTAATTAATTCAAATAAATTCAATTTTTGTGAAATTTCAAATCTTGTGGTTTTTTATGTCTTTTGACGTATTGTCGTCTTGTTTGGAGATTATCGGTTGAGTCTATTGAGAGCCAATTGGAGGCGGCATATTAATTACTAATGGTTTGAGTGTTCCATTACAATGGTCGGATTTGGGAATCTTTCTGAAAGAGTAGTGAAAAGTTTAACGCTGTGTCGTTGGCGAAACCGACGAAGGCGATCTTTATTGATAGTGTGGTAGCGCAGAGAATTAATCCAGGTCAGCCAATAAGCACCTGCAATTAAATCTGCCTAGCAGTAGCCGCGAAATTTGTCTCGAGCGCCGCACGTCGCCATAGTGTGCAGATTCTGGCCGCAGCAACTACTGGGACGTCTCCCGATGTCACTGCAGCACCGAGGCACTCACGGAAAGAATACATCGCCCCTTGTCCGTTTTGTACGAGGATCAGGTATGAAGCGTCTCTTTTGAGAGTAAGGGGCTGCAGGGGGCAGGTGTATAGTGTGGTGTTTCACGTCTGTGAGAGCGACAGTATGGAGTGACACGTGGCGCCGTCACATAGCGTGTACCTCTCAAATAGTATCACAATAACCTCCAAATTTAACATTCGACATACCGATCACCGTCAACAGTGACTCCATGAGACTCTACTATAAGCTTCGAAATTTAATTAAAGCATTGTCACAATGTATGGTGATCAGGAACTTAACCCCAACACTTCCCCTCCACTTGTCGCCCAAACGATGACAGTTGTGGTAAAAGCTTTTTCCACCATCAGGATTCAAGCTGGTTACCTAACAGCCTAACGGCTTTGCAAAGGACTGCGCTTCTGATCTGAGCTACGTATTTTTAGCCTCCAGGACTCCCTGCACCCCATTGTTGCGCTCATGAGTTTCACCTTCATTGACGTAGAATATTTAATACATGAGATTAAGAACTTGTCTTTTGAAATAAAGGTTCATCGCCCCATGGAACTATTATTACAGGTCTCTGCCGTTTAAAAGTAGAAAATTCTTCGACCATGAAAATAAAATAATTTACTTCACTATTGAGTACTGAAAGTAAGATTCTTCCCACAGTAGTTCCGATGCTAATTAACACATATGATCAAAATTGGTACCCTGCCCCACGGTTTATGTTTAAAATCTGATAGCAGGAGTATGTTATTCTGTCGTATATACGTAATGAATCAGTGTATGTCGTGGCCACCACAACATCTTGACAGCTAATTAATATAACTCGAGACGACACGTCGTTCCTGTTAACACAAAAAGCTTCCAACCAGAGCGAATGTATTTATTCAAATATCTAGCAGCTAGCTTTCCTCTTTACGCCGGACTGCTATGATCAAGTGACACACGGACAAACCCACAGTTCATCATACAAAATACAAAATACAATGGAACACAGAAATACAAAAAAACGAACAAAATATTGTATTGCTGCTACAGTGAAAATCCCTGTCAGTTAGTTGTAAGGTACGAAAAGCAGATGTGTGGGTGAGTTTTTAAAATACGTTTTCTTGAATGTTAATGGACGGAATAAGTGAACACAATACATTTGACGACGTGTTGAAGATCGTAAGTTTCACCAAATTAGAATCGTCTTTAAATTAGTTTAAGAATTAATTCAAGAAAACAGTTCCATAATTGATAGCGCTGTGTTGTAATTAAAAGTGATAGGACAGTTTTCATAAACTTTAATGTTAGTATCTCTGCTCTGTGTCAACAGAATGCAAATTTCTGATACCAATTGAAATCTATTGGGTTGTTTGGGTTGTAATTTTCTTGCGCGGCAATGTAACACAGAAGGCGGAAGATCGTTGGTAGCTGAATTCGGAGATGTGGCGTCTTTCCTACATAGTGTTGACTGCATCGTTATCACCCTGCTATCCTTGAATGTCACTGATATGAAGCAAAATGAGAATGGCGATTTCGTTGATTTAGGAAAATGAATTACCAAAAATCCACCTTAAAGTTTACAGAGGCCCGGCACGCAATTTGGTAGCAAAATAATACTAACGGTTTTTAACTGGGTATGGGACTGCATTTATCGAGTTAGTAATAGAGACATTGATGTTGCACTTTTCGAGAGAGGATAGTTCAATAATGCGTTTCAATTATCTGGCTGTCGGATTGTTATTCCTTTCAAAATGAAAAAGTGGTTTCTTAGGAAGAAATATATCACTATTCTGGCGCCTTCGCCATAGAGCGGGATGATTCGTAGGAAGATTGCGAGCTTGCCCCTCTCAATTTTAAACACAGCCCTTGCGAATCAAACAGCAGTTCATTGTATATAACACGCTCAGTCAAACTCCTCTCCAAGTAAATGAAACAGCGAAGTTCAAATTTTTCTAGTTTGTCTTGCAGAGGCCGTAAATTCATCTCGTTGGCTTCTTGGAAGATTTCATAATACACTGGCACACTTGTGACTCAATTGTTGCTAATTCTAGAAGTTTCTATGGCTCAACGGTATCCGTTTCTTCTTGGCGTCCACAGCGATGATCTTCTAAATGTTCGTACTTGTAGTTTCTTGTCAGATCCCTTAATGGGGTCGGTACGTTAAAAATTAGTAGACTAATGGAAAACGAATTCTATAGCAGGATAAGGAAGAGTAGGAAAAATAGTAGGTGAATATGGAATGGGGGTAAGGAATGAAAGAGGAAGCCTGCTGATAGATGGTTGCACAGAGCATAACTAAATCATAGCTAACACTTGGTTCAAGAATCGTAAAATAAGGTTGTATACATGAAAGAAGCCTGGAGACACTGGAAGGTTTCAGGTATTATGTAAAGGTAAGACAGATATTAAGGAATCAGGTTTTAAATTGTAAAACATTTCCAGGGACAGATGTAGACTCTGACTATAATACACTCCTGGAAATGGAAAAAAGAACACATTGACACCGGTGTGTCAGACCCACCATACTTGCTCCGGACACTGCGAGAGGGCTGTACAAGCAATGATCACACACACGGCACAGCGGACACACAAGGAACCGCGGTGTTGGCCGTCGAATGGCGCTAGCTGCGCAGCATTTGTGCACCGCCGCCGTCAGTGTCAGCCAGTTTGCCGTGGCATACGGAGCTCCATCGCAGTCTTTAACACTGGTAGCATGCCGCGACAGCGTGGACGTGAACCGTATGTGCAGTTGACGGACTTTGAGCGAGGGCGTATAGTGGGCATGCGGGAGGCTGGGTGGATGTACCGCCGAATTACTCAACACGTGGGGCGTGAGGTCTCCACAGTACATCTATGTTGTCGCCAGTGGTCGGCGGAAGGTGCACGTTCCCGTCGACCTGGGACCGGACTGCAGCGACGCACGGATGCACGCCAAGACCGTAGGATCCTACGCAGTGCCGTAGGGGACCGCACCGCCACTTCCCAGCAAATTAGTGACACTGTTGCTCCTGGGGTATCGGCGAGGACCATTCGCAACCGTCTCCATGAAGCTGGGCTACGGTCCCGCACACCGTTAGGCCGTCTTCCGCTCACGCCCCAACATCGTGCAGCCCGCCTCCAGTGGTGTCGCGACAGGCGTGAATGGAGGGACGAATGGAGACGTGTCGTCTTCAGCGATGAGAGTAGCTTCTGCCTTGGTGCCAATGATGGTCGTATGCTTGTTTGGCGCCGTGCAGGTGAGCGCCACAATCAGGACTGCATACGACCAAGGCACACAGGGCCAACACCCGGCATCATGGTGTGGGGAGCGATCTCCTACACTGGCCGTACACCTCTGGTAATCGTCGAGGGGACACTGAATAGTGCACTGTACATCCAAATAGTCATCGAACCCATCGTTCTACCATTCCTAGACCGGCAAGGGAACTTGCTGTTCCAACAGTACAATGCACGTCCGCATGTATCCCGTGCCACCCAACGTGCTCTAGAAGGTGTACGTCAACTACCCTGGCCAGCAAGATCTCCGGATCTGTCCCCCATTGAGCATGTTTGGGACTGTATGAAGCGTCGTCTCACGCGGTCTGCACGTCCAGCACGAACCCTGATCCAACTGAGGCGCCAGGTGGAAATGGCATGGCAAGCCGTTCCACAGGACTACATCCAGAATCTCTACGATCGTCTCGATGGGAGAATAGCAGCCTGCATTGCTGCGAAAGGTGGATATACACTGTACTAGTGCCGACATTGTGCATGCTGTGTTGCCTGTGTCTATGTGCCTGTGGTTCTGTCAGTGTGATCATGTGATGTATCTGACCCCAGAAATGTGTCAATAAAGTTTCCCGTTCCTGGGACAATGAATTCACTGTGTTCTTATTTCAATTTCCAGGAGTGTATGTTGGTTAAGACCTGTAGATGAAAACTAGATAAACTGCAAAAGGTGAGAGTTTAAGGATATGGGAGCTGGATAAACTGAAAGAACCAGAGGTTTTAGGGAGTTTCAGAGGGAGCATTAGGAAACGATTGACAAGAACGGGAGAAAGAAATGCAGTAGAAAGAGAATGGGTAACTCTGAGGGATGAAATGGTGAAGGTAGCAGAGGATCAAGTAGGTAAAAAGACGAGTGCTAATAGAAATCCTTGGGTAACAGAAAATATATTGAATTTACTTGATGAAAGGAGAGAATATAATAAATGCAGTAAATGAAGCAGGGGAAAAGAAACACAAACGTCTCAAAAATGAGATAGACAGGAAGTGCAAAATGGCTAAGCAAGGATGGCTAGAGGACAAATGTGAGGATGTAGAGGCATACATCATAAGATAAATACTGCCTACAGGAAAACTAAAGACACCTTTGGAAAAAAGAGAAGATCTTGTATGAATATCAAGAGCTCAGATGCGAAACCAATTCTAACCAAAGAAGGGAAAGCAGGAAGGTGGAAATAGTATGTAGAGGGTCTATACAAGGCGATGTACTCGAGGACAATATTATGGAAATGGAAGCGGCCGAAGATGAAAATGAAATGGGACATATGATACGGCGTGAAGAATTTGACAGAGCACTGAACAACCTAAGTCAAAACAATGCCCCTGGAGTAGACAACATTCGATTAGAACTACTAATAGCTTTTGGGTATCCACCCTGACAAAACTCCACCATCTGGTGAGCAAAACGTATGAGAAAGGCGAAGTAGCCTCAGACTTCAAGAAGAATATAATAATTCCAATCCCAAAGAAAGTAGGAGTTGATATGTATGAAAATTACCGAACTATCTGTTTAATAAGTCACAGCTGCAAAGTATTAACACGAATTCTTTACAGACGAATGTAAAAACTGGTAGAATCCAACCTCGGGAAGATCAGTTTGAATTCCGTAGAAATGTTGGAATATGTGAAGCTACACTGATCCTACGAATGATCATAGAAGATAGATTAAGGAAAGGAAAACCTACGTTTCTAGCATTTGTAGACTTAGAAAGCTTTCGACAACGTAGACTGTAGTACTCTCTTTCGGATTATGAAGGTGGCAGGGGTAAAATACTGGGAGCCATAGGCTATTTACAATTTGCACAGAAACCAGATGGCAGTAATAAGAATCGAGAGTCATGAAAGGGAAGCAGGGACTGAGACAGAGCTGTAGCCTATCCCCGATGCTATTCAATCTGCATATTGAGCAAGCAGTAAAAGGAACAAAATAAAAATCTGGAGTAGGAATTAATATCCATGGAGAAGAAACAAAAACATTGAGGTCGGAGACAGGAAAGGAGCTGTAAGAGTGTTGAACCGAGTGGACAGTTTCTTGAAAGAAAGGTATAAGATGAACATCAACCAAAGCAAAATGAGGATAATGGAATGTATTGAGATTGAATAAGGTTATGGTGAAGGAAAGAGATTAGGAAATGAGACACTTAAAGAAGTGAATGAGTTTTGCTATTTTGGGAGCAAATTAACTGATGATGGTCGAAGTAGAAAGGATATAAAATGTAGACTGGCAGTGGCAAGGAAAGTGTTTCTAACCAAAAGAAATTTGTTATCATCGAGTACAGATTTAAGTGTCAGTAAGTCTTTTCTGAAAGTATTTGTGTGGAGTGCAGCCATGTATGGAAGTGATACATGAACGATATATAGTTTAGACAAGAAGAGAATAGAAGCTTTCGAAAAGTGGTGCTACAGAAGAATGCTGAAGGTTAGATGAGTAGATCACGTAACTAATGAGGAGGTACTGAACAGAATTGGGAAGAAGAGGAATTTGGTACACAACTTTACTAGAAGGAAGGATCGGTTCTTTGGGCACGTTCTGAGACATAAAGGCAGCAACAATTTAGTATTGGAGTCCAATTACCTGACCAAGTTCGAAGTCCTTTAGTTCCGCGGAGCGCCCCAGTGTGATCTCTCACGATATTTAATCACTGATATGGATCTCCTGGTAGTAGTAATTAATATGAAAAAGTATGTTTTTGGGGGTGTTCGGATACTTTTAATCACGTACTATGTATACTGGTCAAATCCATCGTCGAGTGATACTGTGATATTGATAGTGGTATACATAGTCAAAGAATGTCCATGACAGATACAACATTTATATTAGCAAAACCAGAAACTGATATAGAAATATCGATACAGACACAAAGTAGGTCAAAACCAGGTGTTACAGACTTTGATACAGTTCATTCATTCACGGTTCGGTGACTACTACATGGCAATCTCGATCCTTCAGAACGGCTGCATTCAGTTTCTGCAGCGATACGTTGCCTGGCGCGCCAGGGTAGTGGTGCAGATATATGTCAAAGAGGGTCGGACGCAATCGCAACTACTGACGATTGGTAATAAGCTCGCGCGGGTTTATGCAGGGTGTCGCAGCTATCTTGTCCACCCAAAATATCCCTGTAACAATAACAGCTATTGGAAAACGACTTTCACCGGTATCAATATAGGGCTGGGGCGCATGAATGTAAATATGTGTTTTTTGACAAAAACTTATGTTTTTTTAAATGGACCTCCTATATTTTTTCTTCAGAAATCCATAGCATGACAAAGCACATACATAATGGCGTTGATTGGATCGCAATATTCCCATTACATCCCGAGATATTGAGACGCGAAGTTGACGCTTGAAACACCAGGCATGCGCTGCTAGCGCACGTCCTGAGGCTCAGGCGTGAACCCCATGCTGCCCGTAATCAAGATGTGATTGACATGCGTAATCACACTTCCATACTTGTCAAGAGGACCGAAACGAATAATACGGTCTGCTGCCATCCTGCATTAACATCGTACATTCCAGCAGGTATTTATCCCATAGGCTAGGGGTGATGCGGTTCTGTAACATATCTGTGTACCGCAACGTTAGTCACAAAGTTAACTTCGCTTATCGTTAATCCGTTACTAAAAAGGTAATGCCGTTCAACGTTAGAACTTTTCTTTATTGTAGATCTAGCGCAAGTGACAGTTAATCATTCACTCGTAATAGTAAAATTCATGTTGATGGTTTTAGTGAAACGAGCAAGTGGACTAAAAGCTTTACCGTTGTTTAGGTAAAAGTGTTTTGATTTGGGAAGTTCAGGTAGAACATAGAAGATGAATGTAAACATGTTTAACTAATTAGTTTTATTGTCACATAATTATCAATGTTATGTTTATCTAATGCGTTAAATGACAAATTGTTGCAAATAAATGTTTCTTAACATCACTGGGTAAAATGGCCCTTTGTATGAACTTCCACTGTGATACCAGTACTACATTCTAAACATAGCGTTCACATCTCATGCTCAAAGTGATGCCCATTGGCTTGCATACATAGGGTCACTCTGCAGATGAAGGATGCCCTACTTCGTGCTACTGTTTCCTCTTTGATGGCTGTACAAGCATCAATAATGCGTTGCTTCATGTCCTCTGGTGTTGTTGGTTCATGTTGGCAAACAGCATCCTTCACTGCTCCCCAAAGAAAATAATCCAGCGGTATAAGGTCCGGAGATCGGGCAGGCCACCTAACTGGGCCACCTCGTCCAATCCACCTACCAGGGAACGTACGGTTCAGAAGTCGTCGTGCTCGTAAGGCGTTATGTGCAGGGCATCCGTCATGACTGGTATCACATGACCATTCTCCGGTTCAGAGGTACGGTGTCCAAGAGAACAGGAAGATTGTGTCGTATAAATCTGGAGTATTGTCTGCCATTTTGGATGCCACACCAAACATTAACTTTCCACGGACGTTGATGCTCTACCTGACGGAGCCATTTTGGATTGTCTGCTGACCAATAATGCAAATTCTTCATATTGACAATTCCTTTGTTGGAGAATGATACTCGTCGGTAAAGAGAACATCTGCAAAAAATTTTGGATTAGAAGTTTTTGCTGAGCCCACCGACAAAATGTTACCCTATTGCGGAAGTCATTTCCGTGAAGACCCTGGTGTAAAAGAGCATGGTAAGGTTGAAATTTATGACGTTTAAGAATACGCTGTGCACTTCATTTCGACACAGCAACTTTACGTTCAATTTGACGTGTGCCGATTAGAGTATTCACAGCTATGGTAGCATCCACAGCAACTTCAACACGTTCATTTGTGCATGTTCTAGGACGATGTCGAGGTCTTGAATTTAAGCTTCCCATTTCACGTAGACGAGATGTGAAACGACCAAACATCTGGCGCGAAGGCGATGGCTGGTCAGGGAATCGTCTTCTGTACAGTCGTTCTGCCTGAAGAGCATTTCGTCCCCCTACAACATGGTACAGTACAGGTAGGGCAGAAACAGACATATTAACTTAATAATCATAATGTTCGCTAACAGTACTATCAACAAACAAGCAATCTCATAACGTACATTCTGCATAGATCAGCAGCATTTCTACCATATCTTCATGTTTGTACATTATACTATACAGTATAAGTTCCACAACACAAAGTTTATTCACAATGTGTATTAACTCCGTGCCGTCACTAGATTACTCTGATGCACGACTACACTGGCAAGCGGTGTACTGCACGCCAAAGCAACAACAAATGGGAAGCTCGGAGGGTAGTAGAGTACAGGAGATTGCATGGGTCGCAAATCATAAACAATGCGAAGTGGTATCTGTGGCAGTAGTGGGAACTACGTTGGACACTTGACTAGGTAGAGCCAGGCCTTGCGCGACACGCACAATGGGTCATATAACGCATTAGATAAACCTTATTTTGGGTGTGCAGGATAAATAAGACAACCTGACGGGTGTACACCGATCGGTACTGGTTCATAATGTGTACGTAGATACATAAAACGTGCAAGAAGGAAACCATTATGTGCTTATGAGAGTTGATGGCAGAAGACCGTATTATTCGTTTCGGACCTCTTGATAAGTATAGAGGTGTGATTACACATGTCAATCACATTAGATTTCTTGGATCAAACTCATCTAGGGGTTGAACCGCACGTGTCGCAGTAAACATCCTAAATTAGACCGCTTGTGACCCTTTGGTTACATTGTTTGGCTAATGGCAAGCTTGCAAAATACAAATTTAATATAACATATAATAACAGTAATAGTAATATCGGGAACTAAATTAACGACCCATAAATTATGTAGGCAATACAGTTGTGATTTCTTTACAATAATGTTTTTTCAGAAAGCAAACTAATAGTGAAAGTGGTCGTATTTAGAGTTACTGCCACACTCTAGCGCATATCCATCTACATCTTCATCTACATTTATACTCAGCAAGCCACCCAACGATGTGTGGCGGAGGGCACTTTACGTGCCACTGTCATTACCTCCCTTTTCTCTTCCAGTCGCGTATGGTTCGCGGGAAGAACGACTGTCTGAAAGCCTCCGTGCGCGCTCGAATCCCTCTAATTTTACATTCGTGACCTCTTCGGGAGGTATAAGTAGGGGGAAGCAATATATTCGATACCTCATCCAGAAACGCACCCTCTCGAAACCTGGCGAGCAACCTACACCGCGATGCAGAGCGCCTCTCTTGCAGAGTCTGCCACTTGAGTTTGCTAAACATCTCCGTAACGCTATCATGGTTACCAAATAACCCTGTGACGAAATGCGCCGCTCTTCTTTGGATCTTCTCTATCTCCTCCGTCAACGCGATCTGGTACGAATCCCACACTGATGAGCAATACTCAAGTATAGGTCGAACGACTGGTTTGTAAGCCACCTCCTTTGATGATTGACTACATTTTCTAAGGACTCTCCCAATGAATCTCAGCCTGGTACCCGCCTTACCAACAATTAATTTTATATGATAATTCCACTTCAAATCGTTCCGCACGCATACTCCCATATATTTAACAGAAGTAACTGCTACCAGTGTTTGTTCCGCTATCATATAATCATACAATAAAGGATCCTTCTTCCTATGTATTCGCAATACACTACATTTGTCTATGTTAAGGGTCAGTTGCCACTCCCTGCACCAAGTGCCTATCCGCTGCAGATCTTCCTGAGTTTCGCTATAATTTTCTAATGCTGCAACTTCTCTGTATACTACAGCATCTGACACAGTTCGATCATTCAAAAACTCATAACGAAACACAAGTCGGATACTCCACCACGTCATTTACACGAAGAGTTAGAATTCACACCAGGCGCGCGTCTGCTCACCGCTCAGAATATGTCCCACGTTACCACGGATGCGAAATTTTCTACATTGTTTCTTTTCTTAGCTGCCTAAAGACCGATTGTCCGCTTTCTGGTCTCAATCCGAACTGTACCCTTTGGTTTCTCCAGCGGAACTGTCCGGTTTCACATCTGCACCGGCATCATCCCTCTGCCCTCACCGGCCGCGTTTTGCGTGCGCCGAATCTCCTCGCTGAACTGACTAGTGCAGTTCTCTTTCCTGAAGCCGTTCATCTCATTGGCTACAGTTTATTCTACGTTATTTTACATCTTAACATATTTAAATAATGAAAGCGTGACCACTTTCACGTTCTAAATAAAGTAAGAATGATATCCATTACATAATAAAAGTTAAATCCTTTTACATAAAACCAATACAATTTCCGTCTTCACTTTGAGTGACACGTCCAGTAGCCTTGTACCAGTGTGCTTTCCCATAAATAAATAAAGAACAAAATCAACTATTATGTACTAAATTTTACAACAAATATTCTGTTACCTAACGATTCAATAAGGTGGCATGCTATCATCGTTCAGTGGGTTTTGTGTGCAGGAAATGATGATCTGATGCTTGACTGAAAACACTAATAACTGAAATTTACTATACCTTTTAAACAATTAAAGTTACAGAGTTGATATTTACAACGTTTGTCATTTTAATGATGCGCTCCTATACGAAATGTCGATCGTTAAGATTGACTAAAGCGTTGGGATGTTAGCATTCGAGTCTTTGTTACAAAACTTGTTAATTTCGCTTTAACTGTAAATCCTAAACTATTATAGATCTGAACACTATTCAAGTTTAATTTGGAGTACCATGAAAATTTATAAATGATGGTAGATTAAAATTACTGTGGCATCGTTGCCTGAAGTGCTACAGACTTAAATAGCTTCTATAATTATTTTCCCCTTCAGGCTCATCTTAGGTATATCATTATTAACACTGCTACCTCTCCCCTGCCACAAACGCCTTCTACTGGGTTTCCCTAGGACGTAGGTTCTCGTCTGTCTCACTCGCACACTACAACGCTTAGGCCTCAATAGACAATAGATGCCTTTATGTTTCGCCATCCCCTTTGTAGCACACGATCCTGGACGACAGTGTTCGTTTCACAATTCCTGTAGGTTGACTCTTTTGGCCATATATTTGAATGAAAGCGCAATGCTCGTTGACTTCAAAGAGCACGACTGAGAATTATCGAATGGTCATTGCTGCATGGGGACGGGCTGCATTACGTCTCTCCACCCTATACCAAACGCACTCGATTGGACGAAGCGACCAGCAAACTACGGGCAGATATCGACTGGGAATTATAGGTCAGATAGGGGTTGTTTTGGAAAGGCGTATGGACCTTGCGAGGTTGATTGAAGTAGTTTACTATAGATGAAGGGCACGTTCGGGTAAGTAAAAAATTGAGTACACTTGATTAGGAGAGAAACGGTTTTTTAAGAGATGATGAATTTGAAGAGAAAGAGGAATCTGATTAGTCGCTGAAAGAGAGAAGACAGGAAAAGAAACGAAAATGAATGCAGGGCTTTAGAGGAACACAGATCCAAGTTACACTGGTGAATCTGTAGTAGATGATGAAATGACCAGATACCAGTATTAGACTTGAAGTGATTTTGGTATCTTTGATCGTTTTGTAGGACTGTTCGTAGACTGGTTCACCACTACAGTTTTCTCTCCAACTGCTACATATTTATGATCGTAGTCCCTACTGGATGGTGGAGAAACAAATCTCTGATACACGGTATTTGTTCTTATTTGATTACATTTTCAAACGATCACGTAATGTTTTACACAGCAAATGGTGTTCGTAACATGGCGACTACTGAAGAGCTGTGTGAAACATAATTTTTTGGTTACTTTCTCTGTTCAATAGGAACTCCTTAGTCGCAAATGAAAATGTTAACTGCGTGTTTAAAACTGCGCCTTCAACTCTCATCCTTGATATTATTGTCTTACATGCTCCATACCTCTGTAAATCAGACATAAAACCATGGAAACTATAGGACTGTGTAAGATAGCGTATGTTTTCGTAGTTAATCTTACAGCAATAGGAAGACTGCAGAGGGAAATATTGTTATGTAGTTAGTGAAAACTAATACCGTGCATTACTGCCTGTATGGTTTCACATATCATCTAGTCTTATCCACTGAAGGTAATGGAATGAAAAAATTCTAAATATGTCTCATAGTGCACAGCATAATTCTAAATTCACGTAGTACTACTGTGGTATAAGGAAATCTTGCATCTGTGTCTGGACGATACTGACAACTAAGGAAATTATTTCGTTTCTGGCAACAACGGAAATGTTTTAACTGTCTCAGGGCAATTTAGACGGTTAAAAAATCATCTCCATTGGCCTGAAACGCTTGCAATATTTGCACTTTAGTCGAAAAATAGTTACCGCACGATACTAGCTGTATGAACGGCCTACACTGTTTTGGTACCTCTTGCGGCGTGTTACAATACAGGGACGCGAGGTTCTGAAAGCGTGTCAGGACCGCGTAAATGTACTTACGAATTAAAGTTCGAAACGTAAAAGTTATTTTTCATGCTGATAATTCAAAATGAACGATCATCCCTCGCGGTGACCATAGGTGCTTAATTTACTTACGATAAATGAAGGAAACATTTTAACCGCCGTGGGCTGTAAATTTTATTCCTTTAACGCAGTACTATATAAATTCCATTACTGATCAGTTTCGGCCTTAGGCTAAGTAATAAGAAAACATTTCAGTGTGTAACATTACACTTCCACGCTACAATCGTTGTTTAAATTGCGTACATGTTATTGGTGATGTGAGTTTCACATTGAAAAATATTTGTTTCGTGCGATGTGGTGACAAACACGTTCCTAGACAATTCTGCATGAATGGCTACCGACGAACTGTGGCCAATAAACAGGTGGACAACACAATTGCTGAGCACGCTGCCCAACACAATATACTTCATTTTAATGACTGCTACATAGTCAGTGCCATTTGGATCCTTCCTACTAAAGACCGATTTTCTGAACTGCACAGGTGAGCACGCTGCCTGCAATGTACCCTACCCTCCTGTAACATTCCTGGTCTCAACCTTCGTCAGTGACCCACCTATACCCTTCTTCATTCCACAAGTACGCTCACAGCCTTTATATTCGTTTTCTGCTTCCCACCCCCCTCTCCGCGCCTATACTCCCACAAACAGAACTGTACCGTCCCCCGCCCGTGGCCTGCTCTCACTACCCCTCCCTGCACCAACCTCCTCCTTACACTCCAACACCCACATCGCTTTTCCCGTCATGCACGGCCGCCTGCTCGCAGTCTGGCTTCGGCAGCCAGAGACAGTGGTCATGTGCGTGTGAGCTGGATTTCATGAATGTGGGCATGTCGTCTATTTCAGAAGAGCACCTGCTGATAGAAAGCGTATATGTTTAGTAGTATTTTTGGTGAGTCTGTGTGATACTCAACGTCTCCGCTATATAACGAGTGGGAGTCTATGCTCTTCGTAATACTGGAGTTGGCCATGACTTATAATCATTATGGGCATGGTTAAATTATCGTTATTGCTGCAATGTTTCTGTGTGTCCTACTAACACCTTTTCTTAAAAATAAGCTTTCACATGCCATTTCAGAGAATAGCCTCTGGATTTGTTGTCATTACACAAATTATAAAGTGACACATTCCTTGCCATTGGTGTGGTGGCTGTGTAGTCTGTGTACAGATAGCCCCACTGTAGGTACAACCACAATGGAGGAATATCTGTTGAGAAGCTAGACAAATGTGTGGTTCCTGTAGAGGGGCAGCTGCCTTTTCAGTAGTTGGAGTGGCTACAGTCTGGATGATGTTTTTTTCCTTTATTGAGTTTTGATTCCTCCCGAAGGCGGCCGGCTGGCAGCACCTTAATATGCCGCTCTTCACCCTGCAGAATTTGTTTCAAAAAAGATGAAGATAATAAAGAATAAAAACAGGTGTTTAATAGGAGACTTAAGTGGTAACATGGTGGAAAATTGTCGAAATTAAAGGGATGATAATGCTAATAAAATACATATGAAGCAGACAGGTAAAATAATAGACAATTAAAAACACGGCGACAGTCTGGTTTCTGTTCGCAAGCGGCATAAAATTCACACCCAGCGACAGCAAGATTCCTGTTTGCACACTTCAGAAAGACGAACAACACTGAAATTCACTTGAACACTGCACTAAAAAGTTGGCAAATATGACATAGCACATCCGAGGGCAGACAGGGGTAATTTGGACAGATGATGGGAAAGAAAAAGGGGGAAGGAGAGGAAAAACGAAAGGGAGGGGGGTGCTGGATGATTGACTGGTCTGGCCTTATAACATCAAACCCACAACTTTTCTCGAGCGTCAGCTGCTCTACTGTGGGTTAACTGATGATTGCATCCTCTGGGTATAATAGAAAGTGTCCCACTCAAACCTCCCTGATTTCAAGGACCCAAGAGAGAAAACGTACAGTAGATACGACAATGGAAGTTGCACCACATTGTAGAGTATCTCAAAAAATTTATATCCTTGCGTTAGAAGTGCCAAGTATTGTCGCCAGAGTGCAGCATGGACGCATGAAGTGAAAATGGCGACTCCACAGGAGCGCGAGCAGGCAGTAGTGTCATTTGTAGAAATAAAATCGCCGATTACTGTGCAAAACAACTATCATCATGTGTATTCATGTTATCCACCTGATGTGAAAAGAATTAAGAAATGGTATAGAAAGTTTCTGGCAACAGGAAGTGTTCTGAAACATTATGGTGGTGCATATTACGGAGCTTCAGAAGAGGCAGTGGAGGACAACAGACAAACGTTTCACAGAATCCCATGTAAGTCAATTCTTCAGGCATATAGGCAACTTGACGTACCTCGATCAACACTGCATCGTGTAGTTCACCAGTGGCTTCTTATGTGTGCTTACGAAATGCAACACCAGACGCCTAACGACAAACCACGCTGACAACAATTTGCTGCAGATGTGCCGCAGCGTATTGATAAGGATGTCAGCTTCGTGGAAAGATGAGGCAACCTTTCATCTATCAGGAAGGTTTACTAGGCATAATGTTCGGATTTGGGATTCGCAAAATCCGCACATTGTCACTGAACATGTTCGTGATAGCCCTAAACTAAATGTCTGGTGAAGACTAATGCACGACAGGATTGTTGGACCGTTCTTCTTTGCAGAACAAACGGTGACTGGGTGAGTGTATATGGACTTGTTGGAGCAGTTGGTCTACCCTCAGATACAAGACTTGCAAACCAACATAATTTTTCAACAAGATGTAGCTCTGCTACATTAGTCAACGGCTGTTTACAAGTTCCTGGATTGGGAATTCCCCAGTCGTTGGATCGGACGCTGAGGACCCATAGCCTCGCCACCATGTACACCCGACATTACGCCGCTTGATTTCTTCATGTGGGGATTCGTGCAGGACTGCTTGTAAGTGACCAAAGTGGACGATATTCATAAGTTGCTACATCGTATCACTAATGCGACTGCAAAAGTAGCAGAGGAAAAGTTATACAAAGAACTTGGCGAGAAATTGAATATAGACTCGATATTCCTCATGCTACTAATGATTCTCATATAGAGATGTACTGATAATATATAAGTAAATTCTTTGAGATGCCCTACAATGTGGTGCATTTTTTATTGTATCTACTGTGTTTTTTTTTTTCTCCTGCGTCTTTCAAATCACGGAGGTTCCAGTGGGACACCCTCTGTTCCAGATGTAAAATAGACCTCCATTCAGATCTTCAGGTGGGAACTTTATCAGGCAGGTACGTTAGAAAATTTAAAAAGGAAAATGGATAGGTTAAAGTCAGGTATAGTGGGAAGTAGTGAAGTTCGGTGGCATGAGGAAGAGGAATCTTGGTCTCGTGAACACAGGGATATAAATACAAAATTAAACAGGTGTAATGGTGGAGTGCCGGCCGGTGTGGCCCAGCGGTTCTAGGCGCTTCAGTCTGGAACCGCGTCACCGCTACGGTCGCAGGTTCGAATCCTGCCTCGGGCATGGATATGTGTTATGTCCTTAGGTTAGTTAGGTTTAAGTAGTTCTACGTTCTACGGGGACTGATGACCTCATATGTTGTCCCATAGTGCTCACAGGCATTTGAACCATTTTAATGGTGGAGTAGGTTTAACGGAGAACAAGAAAACAGGAACGCAAGTAAGCTACCATGAACAGTATAGTGAATGCATTATTGTACCCAAAATGTGTATTCTTACCACAATTAATTGGTTATGAAAAGTATATTAAAACTGAACTAACTGCAAAGCCAATACTCACAAGAGTAGTTCAAGTTTATATCCAGTTAGTTCGGCAGATGATAAAAGGAATGAAGAAATATATGATGGGATAGAAGACATATATCAGATATTTAAGGGGGACGAAAATTTAGTTGTGATGGGGGACTGGAATTAGATAATAGGCAACGGAAGACAAGGAAAGATAGTAAGTGAATGTGAAGTGGGAGAAGGAATGAAAGAGGAAGCTCCCTGCTAAAATTTTACACAGAGCATAATTTAATAGTCGCTAATATTTGGTTTAAGGACCCTGAAAGAAGGCTATATACATGTCAGAGACCTGGAGAAAACAAAATATTTCAGGTTGATTATAAAGTGGGAAGGCGGATTTCACAACCAGATTTTAAAATGCAGATGTGTATTCATTCCACAATTAATGGGTTATGAACTGTATATTAAAACTTAATTAACTGAAAAAGTGTAGAAAATTAAACAGATGGGACTTTATAAACTGAATGAGCCAGAGGATGTTGAGAGTTTCAAAGCGAGCATTAGAAACGATTTACAAGATAAAAGGAAAGGAAACCAGTAGAAGAGGCGTGAGTGGCTCTGAGAGTTGAAATAGTGAATGGAACAGAGGGTCAAATAGGTGTAAAGACGAAGCCTAATAGAAATACTTGGGAACACAAGATATATTGAATTTAATTGAGCTCAGATGGAAAACCAGTCCTAAAAAATGAAGAGAAAGCTGAGAGGTGGTAGGAGTACATAGAGTGTCTGTAGAAGGGAGATGATCTTGGGGACAGTATTATAGAAATGGAGGACATAGATGAAGAAGAGAAGGGAGATAAGATACTGAGATAAGTATTTGACAGAGCGCAGAAAGACTTAAGTCGAAAAAAGGACCCAGGAGTAGATGAAATTCGTTAGAACTACTGACAGGCGGCGGAGAGCGAGCCGTGACGAAACTCTTCTTTCTGGTGAGCAAGATGTCTGAAAAAGCCTAAATACCCTCAAACTTAAGAAAGAATATAATACTTCCATTTCCAAAGCAAGCACGTGCTCTCAGGTGTGAGTATTACCGAAATATTAGTTTAATAAGTCATAGATGGAAAAAGAATAACGCGAATTCTTTACAGAAGTGTGGAGAAACTAGTAGAAGCCAAACTCGGGGAAGCTCAGTATGCATTCTGAAGAAGTGTAAGAACACGCGAGGCAATACTGACCCTACGACTTCTCATATGCGATAGGATAAGGAAAGACATAACTAGGATTATAGAATCTGTAGGCTTAAAGAAAGCTTTTGACAATGTTGACCGAAATACTCTCTTTAAAATTCTGAGAGTAGCAGTGGTAAAATGCGGGAGCGAAAGGCTATCCAAGACTATCGGGGGGCATCAACTGGAAGCAGTGGTTGAGGAAGGAGTGAGCAAGGTAGCAGCCTATCACTGTTGACATTCAGTATGTACACAGAGCAAGCAATAAAGAAAACAAAAGTAACATACGGAGTGAAATTAAGGTCCAGGGTGAAGAGATAAAAACTTGGATGTTTCCCGACAACACTGTAATGCTTTCAGACCGCAAAGAACTTGGAAGAGCAGTTAAACGGGATGAACAGGGCCTTGAAAGGAGGATATAAGATGAACATCAAAAAAACAAAACGACGATAATGGAATTTGGTCGGATTAAATCAGGTGATGCTGAAGTGGCCGAAGTAGAGAGGATATAAAACGCAGACTGTCAACAGTCACAAAAGCGTTTCTGAAGAAGAAAAATTTGTTGACTTCCATTGTAGATTTAAGTGTCAGGAAATCTATTCTGAAAATATTTGTGTGCAGTGTAGCCGTCTGTGGAAGGGAGACATGGTCGATACACGGTTTAGACGAGAAGAGAACAGAGGCTTTTGAGATGTGGTGCTACAAAAGAATGTTGAAGATTTGATAGATACATCACGTAATTGGTTCAAATGGCTCCGAGCACTCTGGGACTAGGTCATCAGTCCCCTAGAACTTAGAACTACTTAAACCTAACTAACCGAAGGACATCACACACATACATGCCCGAGGCAGGATTCGAACCTGCGACCGTAGCGGTCGCGCTGTTCCAGACTGTAGCACCCAGAGCCGCTCGGCCACACCGGCCGGCAATAATTTCCGTAATTAGTACAATTAGAAATGTGATAGTCACATCACAAGAATCATGTAAGTAATTTAAAAAATCTCAAATGCGCAAGCGTAATATTATCCAGTAATATGCAATACCTGTTTACTGTACTTTTGGTGTTAGTTGCAGACATCGGGGGGCATCAACGGCCTGAAGCCGGAACTGGACCGTAAGGTAATTTACACGCTTAGTAAATTAAAAGTATAAACCTGACAGCTCACGATGGTTAAAATGATTCCATTTAGACGATAAACTGAGACTGTGGACTCTACATGAATAAATTATCATTTGGCAAAAGTAACAAGTACAGTCACGTTGGATGGCTGATAAGTGTAAGCTTCTGCTTTCTTCCTGTTGTAAAGGAACACTGTGCGTCTTCCGCAGGCCTCAAGCAGCCCGCCCATGTCTGCGGGTGCTGGGCGAATGGGGCGAGCGCTGATCGGCGTCGCTGCGGTTCCCGTTCCCGCCCCCGCCGCCGCCATGCCGGCCGCCGTCGCCGCCCCCGCGGTGACAGCCTCCTGCGTCGTCTACAACGGACGCCCGAGGCGGACCTGCTGCCTCCGCGGTGCGATGGCCGCCGCCGCCGCCGTCTAAGCAGCTTCCCTGTTCTCGGACCTTCCAAATGCGAAGAGCTACTGACGCAGTGCTGTAATGATGCGGTGGAGCCGGCTCTGGGCACTGAGTAATCTGTTTAGTACACTGACGAAAACAGAAGGTTGTGCTTTGAAGCATCAGTCCGATATTTACCAATCTTTGTGGAAATTTTCGTAAAAAAACTGGAAACTGTTACTCTTTTGGAAATTTTAGTTTATCATGATCAGTATGAGCTATGGCCCTACACGATCGTATACATCTGTATTAATAGCGGCATGGAAGCATACTGTCTCCGAATACCATCTTGAGCAATTTTTCGACGTACCTACTACTTACGCTTTGTCGCCTCATGAAGACAGTTAGAGGAGGCTGATATGAAAGAATATATCTTCCCATTGCATTACAGACATGCTCTGTGGTGAAAAATGAAGGATCCAGACAAATCAGCCAAGGGTGTGTACCCTACTCAAGGCACTCTGATCTGAACCACAATGTGCGGCCGTACATTATCCCACTGGAATGAGCAATTTGGTACTCTGCTCGAGAAGGATACCACAGCAGGGTTCCCACCACACTCGGCTTAACATTCATCCTCTCTTCAACACCTACCAATTCAACCCTGTTGTCAAATTCAATATCTTCCAACACCATGAGTCCAAGAGTTCGAGAGGCGTTGGTCGTGGGAACCGCTGTTTGCGAGGCGACCGCTGTTTTCTGATGTGGCCTTCTGAATCAGAATGGGGTCGTCCGTCGTCTGACGCCGTACCTGTCTGGACAAAGGCAGACGTCGGCACGACACCGACGTCGACGTCCATGGTTCCAACAGGAACATCGGTTGCGGTCTGCAACCTAGACGGTCCTGAAGCGAGCACTGGGGGCGACGCCGTGCTTGTGTCGTCTGCGCGTTGAGCTGCGGCGGGTGGCGTTGACGATGCTGCTGGCGCAATCGTGAGTGGCACGACGGGGTCCTGTGCAACCTTGGCGTAGGTGATGGGTAACGACGTGACCGTCGAAGCCTGGGTCTCTTCACGTAGCGGCGTCTGTATTAAACGGCGGTGTTAGCATTCGGAACATCCTGCGCACGTTCGTGGCTGTCCATCGTACATGACGATGGCCCTCACACCGCCAGTCAGCAGGCACGATGGGACACGTTTCTTCAGCTCAATTTTTATTTGCCGGACGCCATTTAGTACGGGGTAGGTGGTAAATGTTTGTCACTTCCCCGCGACATGGCCCAAGACGGTGCCATATGGTTGGAAAGCGGCAATGTCCACATCCTGAAGCACCTCGAACGGGGCTCAAACACCCGCAATGTCTGGAGACCGAATCCAGCATGGACGACTGTTCCAGCACCCATATGTCCATGAGAGTGTTTAAATTTTAGTCCGGTGGCATGACGGTGAATTATGTCAGTGCAAATTTCCTCCGTGGAAAAATGTATGCCTATTACGTCGTGGGGGTTCGACTTCGAAAGCTCTGGGTCGTGGATGTTCGGACTGAAACGTTACTTTGATCGTTGCGCGGCGGTACGAGTGCGCCATGGTGTACGTTAGTACTGGGCTCGACAGACACAAACACCGCGACACGGAAGTAAACACCACCGAGAGCGGAGCGGAGGACGGCGCGCGGAGCAGCTCCGCACGCTAACACGGCTGTGAGCCGACTGATCCATCTGAGCCACCGAGGGCACAGAGGATAGTGCGCCTGCAAGGACTTATCCTTGCACGCTCCCCGTGAGATCCACATTCCCATGTCTACACCACTACATTCGTAGTGAGCCTAACAGATGTTTGCCCATCATACTCATTACTCGTGGCAGATTAATCTACCAAGTCCCGTACGAGTTTGGGCATAGCGCTTTTAGATTCACAAGGCTCTGTCGATGTGGTATGATGTCAGCGGTAATCTAAGCATGGAAACTAGACATATCCACACAGCTGATTTTTATACCCAACGGCTCGTGCTGGGAAACGGACTGTAACTGCTATACAGATCAATTTCATTCATGGATTCGTCAGAGTCAGTAGAACAAAATTGCAGTCTTCTAGTGTGTCCTTTGGGGGAGGAGCCATTCTTTCTCGTCTTCTCACACCCTTGTTCGTCCCATTACCGCTCCTTCTGCAGCTCCTGCGCTGGAGCCAACTGTCCGTGCGACCCGCCGGTTCCATGGCCCATGCCCCTGATGCTGACCATTCGATCTTTCTCAAAGCCTTAAATCTGGCAATAATCTGTATGTTGACCTCCCATATGCGTACTCCTTCATGCATACCCAGTCTGAAAGTTTCCGGTAACGTTAAGCAAAACCAATAGGCAACATGTAGTTACAACATTTTTCATCCGAAAGAAGGCCCTTTCTCGGTAATGACACTGCTGAAAGCAATCTCGCACGCGGATGACATTTGAATGGTGATATCCAAAATGCGTCGAAGTGGCGTCGCGTCCGCATTTCCATTTCCGTTAGTGTATTGTGCCATACCCGCTATAAGCTTCCTCACGGGAAGTGAACGTGAAGCTATAAAGTGTGTTTGTTTGGTGCTGTGACAGTCAGTGCCCTTACAGGCATGTGCGATAAATTTCATCCAGAGTCCATTAGGAGTATAAGAACCCATAATTATACCGCCATGAACACGACGGTCAAATGTAATTGTGTGAATGAAGCATTGAATCTTTCAGTATGCTAGGGATTTTGCCCTCAGCTGACAGACGAAGAGTGACAGAATATCCAGAACCTCCAATGACAGCTGGAGACGGCGGAGGAATACGAGGGAAGATTGACAGAATGAATGAAGTCCCCTTATCTGTGATAATGTTTGGTGCTTGAGTAGATTGATGTGCTATATGTGGCTGTGTTGCTTCTGATGGTGGGAGCTCTAATTTCCTTATTATGACATTCTACAACAATGATGTGATTGTGAAAGGAAAACAAATTTTTCCAGTAATATGTTCCGTCGTAATTATAAATAATTTCTTTTGGACTGTATGAGACTTTGAGAAACACAAACACTTCACGAATTGCAGCTATAGCTCGCTCCTTTGACTATAATGTTATTCTTTTGAAAATGAGACCAAATATGTGTGATTTTTGTGATAAACGTAATTTGATACGTATTAGAAGGACCAACATAAACTGAAGCAACTAAGGAACCATTTAAATGTGTTGTACACTGTATATGTATGTATGTATGTATGTAAATGATGTCTCTAAAATAAAATCTTTCCTCTTTTTGTTAAAAAGCACGCGACTGAAACTTCTTGTGATATTATAATAAGAAAGAAATTAAGTTGTAATAAAATGAAATGCAGTACAAGTGTTACTAAAATACTAAAATGATGATGCACTTTTGATCTGAAGTATTACACGGAACAATTAGAGAAACATGTAGAAGTATATAATGCTCAAAAAGTCAGTTGCAGGGTATCATTCTTGCAAATATGTACAATAAGTATGTAGAAAACATAATTGCTCCCAAATTTAAGGTATGTACACGGCTTGGCCAGAAACGAAAGTGACAAAAGTGGTAGTTTGAAATGAAAAAGAGTTTATAAAATTTAGCACTTTTGGCGAGGCTCGGCAGAGGCATGAGCAATTTATGTTAGCGTAGCCGCCAGGTAGTGGTTGGTGCAGCGAAGAGAGTACAGAACGATAATCCGAAGGGCGGAGGGTCGAATCCATGTGTTGAAACCTTCTTCATTTTCAATATTTACATTACTTACACTGCAAATAAGCTGAAATAAAACTAAATGTATTGTATTTACTAATATTTTCATGAAAGGCATGAAAAAGGAAGAAACGAGAAGTTTGTAACTGCATATAAATTACCCAGAAAGTGTAATACTTACAGCGTCCACGAGGACGCTGCAAAAAGTTTCTAAGAAAGGACTGTAACAAAGCATACACAAGTTCGTATCTTGTTATTTTCATGGGACTTTGGCCTTCAGCTTTCGAGCAACTCTCGGCAGCTAATGCAAACCCTGCAATGTCTGATTTTATTTTCAGGTACAGAATTTGATCAAAAAGCTTCAGAACTACTCTTACCTCATCGAGACACAATAAGAAACCACATTCCGAGAAGACACAGTAAAAATACATTCCACAGTCCATCATCGGCTATCCTCCACAAAATTTGTTGAAATAATCTGTTTTGCGTGTTTTACTGTCAAATTGTTTAGATTTAGAGAACCTTTAATGTATGTAAAACGTGAGGTAGTCCGCAGAACGAGGTCTCGTACAGAAGTTGGTACCTTAAGATGGTACCACAAATAAAGACATTCGCTGTCAGATTCAGCAACGAATCGTTGACGCCGACGTATAGAGTCCCACAAGTTTTACCTTATGCTGCAGCAGCCGGAAAGTTATGTATGACTGAGGCTAGTGTCGCTCTCCCCATCCATGTGTAACCAACTGAGTCTCTATGTTATCAGGGAACACTTGTCATCATCGCTAAGGACGGTAGTATCGTCGCAGTACAGAACCAGCCCTATGCGTATTGAACAGTTCTTCAGAATTTTATACCACGTTAAAGACAATTGTGGTCTGACGCAAATTATCATTATATAACAAAAACAGAATGCTAATGTCGTAAGTATCAGTGGCAGAATCAAATACATCTCAGTAGTATGGACACTAGTTGACTTCAACGTTAAGAATTTACCATCCTTAAGTTTTAGTAAATTGCTAGTAATTTGGTGTGTTTTGTAGTATCTGCTCGATCTTCTCCTGAAGCAATCTGGTTGCCACATAACAGCACATGGAGGAAGTCTGTTTTTCTGTAGAAGCTACAAAAAGAAAAAATAATTGCAAAAATGCTGCGTTTACAGCATGTGGAAGATGACGTGAAAATTATTCCTTACCCAGTTTTTAAGATGAAAATCACTTCAACAATTGTTAATCATGTATCTAATTTTACATACCAAGTTGTCCTGTATGCCTTCGAATTCCCTACTGGAAGTTAAATTACGATTCCAAACATTCCTTCGCCTTTCCTTTTCATTTTTTTACAAAAAATGTTAATAAACACTACATACTGAGCATTACGTCGGTTTACTAAAAGTGAGAGTAACGTAAAAAACTGAAAATGACAACATTCGGTATATGGCCTCGATCACCAGACACTCAGATTGCCGTTCTCTACTACTTCCGCTGCACCAGCCGCTGTCTGGAAACTATGCTAACAGTAATGGCCCATTTGTTCGACCATGTATAGATTATGGCAGCGCTGCTTATGGATCAGCCCTTATTTACTGTCTCAAGATGTTAGACGCTGTCCACCATAAGGACTTTCGGATATCGACGGAGTCTGTGTGCAGAGGCTGGTAAATGTCCTCGGTTGTTCTGTTGTTTTTCCTGATTCTGTTTTCAAAGTGCGTCTTCCGGAAAAATTTACAAATTATGATACGGTATTATATGCCATTATGATGGCACTGGAGAGGATTCGCAGAGGTCATCGTACAAGGTTTCTTGTCTGTTCCAACTCGCCTAGTGCACTACAGGCATTTCACCAAACGTATTAGTAGACCTGTTGATTCAGCCCGTCCATGACTCCTTACAGTGGCTTCGACACAGTGGCAAGCAGGTGATCTCTTGCTGGATTCCTGACCACATCGGGATCAGGGAGATGACATGGCCGACAAAGCAGCCAAGGAAGCATTTGGCGATGGTGCTATCCATTAGTGTCCTATCCCATTTCACACCCCCATCTCATTTTCTGATACACGTATCTTGCGTCAGTGGGAGACTGAATCGTTGCAGGTGGCAGAAAACAAACTGCGGTCGTCCAAAACGACCATACTGGCATGGCCGACTGAATGTCTGTCTCACGGCTGGGAGGAAGTTATGCTTACGAGGCTGCGGATCGGATATATCCCCTTAACACGTAGCTTCCTCCTTCGGCGGGTAGATCCACCACTCCATGAGGTTTGTGGTGTGCCACTTTCAGTTCAGCATATTTTGTCAGCATGTGACCTATATACTGATATTATGGCAGCCCTCAGTCTCAATGGAGATCTACTCACCATTCTCGAGGATATTGATCCCAGTATTACAAGAATGAAGAAATTTTGTGAACTCTCAGGTCTCATCCCTAAGTTGGCAGGGAAGGGAGGCAGACTTTAATGCATTATTATCTGCTCCGATAGTGGGGACAGCCTTCGTCCATCAGACTGGCATTGGCACGGCGCTGATGACCATGATGTCGAGCTTCCCTCATCTTAAATCATCATCATCATCATAAAAATGGTTTATGTCTCTGTCGACCTGCACCAAAAATGCTATTTTGTTCTAAACGCCTGTCCTTCTGGAGATCTCACTTCCGTCACTTTCATTTCTGCCGAGGCGCTGCATATGCCATACGTCCAGGAGACATCGGTGATGATGAGTAGGCACAGTCACCTTGTTAGTCAATATCGGTAATGGCCGATGAAACAAAATTTAAATCCCAGAATGAAATTTTCATTCTGCAGAGTGAATATTTCATTCTGGAAACATCCCCCAGGCTGTGACTAAGCCATGTCTCCTCAATACCCTTTCTTCCAGTAGTGCTAGACCTGCAGGTTTCGCAGGAGAACTTCTGTGAAGTTTGGAAGGTAGGAGACGAGGTACTGGCGGAAATAAAATTGTGAGGGCGGGTCGTGAGTAGTGCTTGGGTAGCTCAGATGGTAGAGCACTTGCCCGCGAAAGACAAAGGTCCCAAGTTCAAGTCTCGGTCTGGCACACAGTTTTAAACTGCCAGGCAGTTTCAACATTTAAATTTATTCCTTTCTATGAATATGAATATGTTGTAATTGTTGCTGTGATTAATTAACTACGACCGAAATTCCTTTCTTTGCCGGCCGCTGTGTCCGAGCGGTTTACGGCACTTCAGTCCGGAACCGCACTGCTGCTACGGTCGCAGGTTCGAATCCTGCCTCGGGCATGGATGTGTGTGATGTCCTTAGGTTAGTTAGGTTTAAGTAGTTCTACGTCTAGGGGGCTGATAACCTCAGATGTCAAGTCCTATAGTGCTCAGAGCCACTTGAATCATTTATTTTGAAATTCTATCTGGTTCAGGAAACGTATCTTGTCTCTTTTACAAATAAATGTATTTCTTTACGTCGATGTCTCCGCTGACTGCATAGTGGCATTGTTTTATGCCCCACCGTTTTGGTCACCGTTGCCAACTACATTCATCAGCGTGCTGTGTGTACTGTCGGGTAAGTGCAACGATCATGTCACATCAAATATAATATCATACTTTTTTTAGGGTCAGGTTTTCGAAAGAAAGTCATTATGTTTTCTTTTTTATGGCAGAAGAGAGGAGGCAAGCAATAACATTCTTCATTGATAGAAGCTGCTAGTTCCATTCTAATTGGCATACCCGGTAAATGAACGAAAGCCAGTAGAGTTACGATTTAATTTTGCTCCCATAGTTCCCAGCAGTGGCCGAGATGTCAGTGTTTTACGTGCCTTAGACCACTATGTTTATTGCTGACCCTGCGACGTAGCCTAGCGAGTGCTGTGGGGTCAGGAGGCCAGCCTGCACTACCACAGTGGACCATGGGGCGGCCCTGCAGCCAGTGCTGCGATTCGTGTTGCAAAGGGCTTCCCATTCGCGCAGTCAGTCGCCTCTCCTATTTCCCCTTGAAGGTGTTTATCTGGCTCTAAGTCGTGAGTCGTGCCGTACTCATGTTCCGCTCACTTGCTCTGTTGACAGAGCCTTACACGCCTTTCGTGTTTTGTTAGGGGCGTTCCAATAGCGTGTCAGAAACGTACACTATTTGGCAATTTCAGTAGAATTCGTACTCTCCAGATGTGTGCAACTGGTTTTTTGTTTGCTGCTTCGTTTGAAGGCTTGATGTTCAGTCGGTTGAGAACTTGTCCCTGTCATTCGCTGACACCCTACTCGTACTTCAGGATGCTAATGTACTTTTGCTCCTCCTCCCAACCTCATTCCAATATGTTTTATAATGCCATAATGCTACATGTCTTCCTCTTCTCGTGGTCATTGGCACTGGAAGCGTATTATAGTTTGCACATCACGAGTATCAGTTCTCGTAACACATCAACAGCTACATGTACACAAATTTGAACTTTAAATGACATGATCAACGTCGTCGTTGTGGACTTGAATTCAAACCCAGCACCTATAGCCAGTTATAGCTAAGTAAGCTAAGCTATGTTTGTTCCTTATTGAAACCCGATCACTAGGCATAAAGAGACGTGGAGTACAGACGTTTGCACGAGTATCAGTTATCAATTCAGATCCTGAAAATAAATGACGAAAATGTTTGTACTGAACTGGCAGTCCTGTCATAACAGTTACCTTCCTGAGAACTACCCCCAGCGACGTTTAAGATGGTGTCATTCACTAGGAACATGGTATGCTCATGTTTAAAATTGAAATGCCATTATGTAAAGCTTGTGACAGAGATGCGAACCCAGCACCTAATCGGAATGTTAACGAAGTACGTAAAATCAGAAATGAAATATCAAATGTTTTCACCAATAGCAAGATGTAGGAACCTTAAATATAGATAGAATTGTTCTTGGCCGACTGGGATTCGAATCCAGCATCTAGCGCCGTCGTTTTCTAGCCAGGAACAGACGATAAATAGCTATTGTTGGTTCACCAGTCGCGAGATGTGGGCATGTTTAGCTAGACATTAGGTGACGAAAAGTTCTGTGCTGAATGCAATTCAAACCCCGCACACGTGGTGATGACGACACTTTAACTACCAAATTCTTTTCCAATGATAGCTAGGAGTGGCATGTTTGTACTTTCAATGATGTGATGGAAAATACTCTGCTGGCTAGAAGTTGAATCCACAACATATCGTCGTTGGTGATTACACCGAACACAACGTCAAACCAAAATCCGTTTTCACCAGTAGGATGGAGAGGAATGTTTTAACTTGAAAATATGTAAGGAAACGTTTGATATTGTAATGTTGTGTTAAAAATCTCATCATGTGGCTGTGAGTTGAAACGGACACATTACAGCTGACAACGCACGAAGAGACGTTGAAAATGCAACTATTTTTCACCAGTAGTTTGGAGTGCACATGCTAGGGCTTGAAATGAGATAATGAATATTTTGCTATCATCAGGATTCGAAACCAGATAGGTGCCTTTCGAGGAGGCCTAGAAGAGTTTGCAATCTTGCGGAACACAGTGAAATCGAATTCGAATCCCAGTCCAGCACCACAATTTTCAACCTCTCAATTTCAAATAAAGTGAGAGCCTTATGAAATTACATTGTCATTGGTTCATTAAATTAAATACCTTTTCTAGTTTACGACGGCTTGCTGGTGGCAAAGTCTCGGTTTTCCGGGGTTTCCCCATCCGTCACAGCTCAAACGAATGCCGCTCTGCCCCAGTCAGCAGCGAAGGGATGTTATCTTTACTGCGGATATTGAACTACGAAGCTTTCTGGCGTTCTGCACTTGGCGTTACTAGGGGTGAAGGAGAGTTACTTGTGTGTGGTAGAAATCTACGCCGGACGTGAGATGTGAAACTACACGTTTTACACATCAATACAAGATTAATCCATCAGACCACAGAACCTCCTGCCAAGCACATAATTATGAATTGCAGAGTATTCATGTAGATGTAGATGCAGATGTCAAGGGACGGGTAACAGGAAGGAGGCCGGGATCTGGGAATGAATAGAAGTGCAGAAGTGCAAAATATAAGCGTGAAATTCTTGCAAATTATTGCTTACTTAGATTTGTGCCACAGTTCGTTTTATCTTAGGACCGAGAGATAAAAATGGTTCAAATGGCTCTGAGCACTATGGGACTTAACTTCTAAGGTCATCAGTCCCCTAGAACTTAGAACTACTTAAACCTAACTAACCTAAGAACATCACACACATCCATGCCCGAGGCAGGATTCGAAACTGCGACCATAGCGGTCCCGCGGTTCCAGACTTTGGCGCCTAGAACCGCTCGGCCACCCCTGCCGTCACCGAGAGATAAAGAAGGACTGTTTTTAGAACGAAGAATGGGTTATAGGGAAGGGGAGATCAAATAATATGGTTTCATAGGTGTTGAGAGGAATGATAGAGAGTAAAGACACCAGCAATTAAAAGAGAAAATGTAGCGTCAATGGAAACCGCTAGATTTGTTTATAAAGTTTTGGGGGAATGGAATAGAAGGGCACTTGCGGCGATAGAGACATACATACAGAGAGACACACACACACACACACACAGAGAGAGAGAGAGAGAGAGAGAGAGAGAGAGAGAGAGAGAGAGAGAGAATAGATATTAACAACGAGTAAATATGAAATCGTTTGCGTATTGTGTGGAGGACGTAGGTTATATTCATGGATGGAGGGGAAGAGGGAGATTTATTTGAAGTAACAAAAAGTACTGTGACAGAGTCCATTTACCGGCCGCGGTGGCCGAGCGGTTCTATTCACTCAGTCCGGAACCGCGCGACTGCTACGGCCGCAGGTTCGAATCCTGCCTCGGGTATTGATGTGTGTGATGTCCTTAGGTTAGTTAGGTTTAAGTAGTTCTAAGTTCTAGGGGACTGATGACCACAGCTGTTAAGTCCCATAGTGATCAGAGCCTTTTGAACCAAGAGTCCACTTACGCTGATTAGTTTGTAAGTATCTAGACAGGGTATAAATCAAAATAGAATATTTAACAAATTTTATATTCAAAAGAAACCCAATGTAATTAAAAAGGCAACTCAAAGGAAAACAACCCATAATGTATCTGTTCTGTTGCCACGCGATCTTACATTAGCTCTCAGCGAGGAAGAATGACGAAAAAGAAGACATAACAAAACATTTTAAGGACTCTAACATTTTATCCAGAATCCTTCTTTATTCTGTACGTCTTTCATGCGTCTTGGCATAGAATACATGAGCCGTGGGACGTAACAGCCACTTCCCCCCAGGCGTCCAGGACGCAGTCCCAAAGAGCGTCCGCAGTAGTTGGTTGGTTTCGTGGCCAGTTCTATGTTAATGTTCTGGCGACCTCAGCCCACATGTTTTCCATGGGGTTCATGTCAGCCGCCCGTGGCTGCCAGTCCATGACGTTGACGCCAATCGTGGACAGCCGCTGCTGAACAAATGCAGACTTGAGAATGGGAGAATGGTCCTCTTGCAATGTGACGTCCCCTTCTGCGTACACCATTTGCACTGCCGGAAGCATCCCATTTTCCAATACGTGGTCATACTGCACGCTGTCCATAGTTCCTTCTATCCTGTGAAGAATTCCCGCCCCTCTCGCAGAAATCCAACCCCAGCAGGTAACAGATACCCGGCCACTTCTTCTCGCCGTGGTTACATATTCGCGTCGATGGCGAGTCCCTTATGGCCTGTAAACGATTCGTGGGCCGTCGTTACAGGTGGAAAACACCTTCTCTTCAGTGAAAATGACATTGTCGCACGACGCCCTAAGATGGAGGTCCGCAAATGCTAGCCGGTATAAAACGTTGTCTTCTCTGATCTGAGCTCTTGTTTCACGGCGGGTCGTCATGCATGAAGTCCAGCGTCCCTCAGACTTCGGCGAATCGTGTCACTGGAGCTCAAGTTGGTCTCCCGCAGCAACTGCTTCGTGTTCAGAAAGGGATTTTTTCTGCTCCTAGACACTAGGTCCCTGTTTTCCTGCCGTAAGCTCACTCTCATCCTGCCTGAGCAAGGAGCACTGTCGGTGGTGCCTCTTTCAAGGCACATGCTCCACCATCTCATTGCAGTGGTATGTGGTACGCCATACCGTCTGCCAGCTTCTCTGATGGACCATCTCCTTCTCCCAGTGAGCCATTACGGCAGTCAGCCTGATGTGCATTTCTGCTTGCCGCTCTTATACTGATGCTAGGAGAGGAGGTAAACACATTTACCTCAAACGGAGCGGCAGAGGCAGAGGCATGCAGCGCAGCCGTGCTGGCTCGTCCCGGGCTGTTGGCCCACCAACGCCACCGCCAGCTCGCTCACTTGCCAGCCTGGCTGGCCCGTAGCTCGCGAGCCGCGGCTAGTACAGACCCGGGCCGCAAGGCCACGATCATCCCTTGAAGCATCAAAAGTTACACCTAACCTTCTCAAGTCTGTAGTATAAACTAACTCACCTACAGCTATTTTTCCATAACATTTGCAGGCACACCTAGAGCTGACGATTTATTCAAATATTTGACGAACAGTACCTTCAAAAATACATTCATTTTAAACATAGATACCACAAAATATTTCACCTAGCTGGCAATAGCATGACGCAGGAAACTATTCTTTCTTGTAAGCGCTCTGCATTAGATATAGTCTTAAGAAAACGGGTATTCAACCACGACAACTAAGCGGAATGTAGAAGTAAACAAGTTTGGTGGCAGCTGCTCCAAATAATAGTATATACGTAGTATATAATACACGTTTTGTGCACTTATAACAAGTACTCAGTGTCTCTGAAACAATATGTGCTGCACGACGGAAATTACTTTCTGCTGAGGCACTTCATTCACATGTCAATGATATACGACTACTAGAGAACATTGCTCTTTACGGCAGTCAGTCAACTTGTAAATTAACACCATGATATTGCAGATATTATGCAACACGTTACAAGGGATGAGAAACGCCTTAAGGTTTGCAACTAAACATGCTACTCCTAGCTACTACTGAATATGAATTTGATTATTAAGGTGTCTTCATAACACTGTGTACGGCGTTCGACTGTCAGTCAGCATAGAAGTCTTCGTCGCCTTATTTCTAGTTAAACGTGTGCACATCTCGCTAATGGTGGACCAACATTGCACATTTCTCGTCTTTTCCTGGTTAGACAACGACGGCGGTAGGCGCCGGGTTCGAATCCGGAGCAGGCAATACAACTTCAGTCGTCATTTAAGGTTCCAACCTCACTACTGGTGACAAACTGTTATACGTACATTCTGATTTTACGTACTTATTCGACAAACCGATTAGGTGTTGGGTTCGCGTCCTTGTCACCAGCATTACATGATGGCACTTCAATTTTAAACATGTGCATCCTTTGCTCCTTGATAATGCAACAATATACAACTTCTTTCGAGGTTAATTACCAAGAAGGTAATTGTCATATCAGGGTTCCTGGTTTCGTACAGACATTATCGTAATTTACGTTCAGGTTGAGAATTGATAACTGATACTGGTGCAAACGTCAATATTTGACGTCTCTTTCTGCCTAGTGGTCGAGTCTCGATAAGGCACATAGCTTTGCTTGGATAACAATGGCTTTACATTCTGGGTTTGCATCCGGATCCAGAACGAAGACGTTGGTCATGTCATTTAAAGTACAACTTTGTCTACAAGTAACTGTTGATGAGTAATGTGAACAATGATATTACTTGTGATTCGCTGTTAATGTTGCGATTCCCGTAGAGTGCTTTCCGCCGTTAATCACGTTTTCTTTTAACTGCTTAGTATTACATAAAGGTATGCGAAACCACTCCCCGTTGAACGTTGAACGACGTTCAGCATTTAGACAGCAAGGAACTTGTTTCCAATTGCCATATAACTTTATAAATCCATATGCTGTCTCAAATATTTAATTGTGCCTAAGGCTTACTGAACGATTTATGTGGCAGAATTAGTTGTCCCATAACGTTTGAATTCAGGCGTGACCCAGTTTTTTTTGCTGTCGAGTGTACCTGTGAGGCTAGACGCTATTTAGGGCACTACAAATAATCTGTTAAATAGGACGTGTACAAGGTGAAGTGAAGTTCGCACACTCAGGCATCGCAGCGCGACTCTTCGCTTGCAACATCAAGAAAAGTCTCACAAAATTTCGTCCAGTGAGCATATCCGCAGAAAAAGGATGTTAAAGCGTGACTATCTGGCAGCACTGGAACCAAATGTCTACTACGTATCTCTGTGAGCACCTGTCAGTTGTACTGTGCAGTTAGTGCAGTGGATAAAGTTTTGGGTTAGCATGCAGGAGGTCATTGGTTTGATTGTGGTTTAGGGAGCATTTTTTATTTCCTAATTTCATTCTGTATCCTAAATTTATAACATTCTTCAATGCCGAACTTAACAGATACGTGGTTAGACAAATAAGAAATAGACAGTTGAAGGAAATGACCTGTCATTGGACAGAATAACTACAAAATCAATATCAATTTCGAGATGCTTAAGATAATAACACTGTACAATAACACAGCATCTTCTTGTAATTTATACTACATGTGATATGAGCACTCAGATATCGGACATTAGCAACCAGTGACAGTCATGATGTCCATATTAATGATCGCATGACCTTCACAACAGAATACGTTGTCCTCAGAACAACAGATGCTCAAAGTGATCTCCCTGCACGTCCAAACATTGCGCAACCCGCTGGATATTACAGTTCTGGACCCTTCACAGCAACGATGCGTCCACAGTAACAAGAGCAGCATGAAAACGGGCCACCAATTCTTCCACATTCGTCGGTGGAGCAGAGTACACGTGCTCCTGCAGGTGTCCCCGCAGGAGGAAATCCAGCGGATTTAGGACAGGTGAACGCGGTGGCCATACAACTGGACCTCCACGTCCGGGCCATTTTCCTGGAAACATTAATTCTCTCCCGAAGATGAAGTGGAACGGCTTCCAGTGCGTCAGACATATAGTTTTATAGGATTGCATGATAACTTCGTGCAGGCAACCTGTCAGGCAACAAGTAATGGCCCAAACATCTGTCGCCCAATATCCAGGCCCAGACGTTGATGCCAAAGCGGACTTAATATCCATGATCGCAGGTGATTTGGAGGTTAACCTTACACCAGTGGTGCCCATTGTGCAGACTTATGACACACTCATGAATGAACGCTGCTTCATCCAACCATATTATGGTGTTCACAAGGTCATTCTTGGCTCCCTATTGTTGGAATCATTCACAGAATGGTATCCGCTGATAGCGATTGCAGGGTGCAAGTGTTGAGTGAAAGCATAATGATGCGGGTGCAGCCCATGCTCGTGCACCACGTTAACGGCGTGTGTTGCGAGACATGCAGCTGCCTTGCTATGCGTGTACTTCGCTGAGGTTCTTGGTGTATGACCTCCAGAATAGCTTCCTCAGTAGCTGGAGTACGTTAAGTCTGTGGATGACTTGTGTCATTCTTATATGGATTGCAATGACGAGGATATCTAACAGCATATTCACGAGCAGCAACACCAGCCTGGTTATCTGATGCACCAAGAAGCATATCCACATATTCATCGTTTGGGCATGCCATACATCTGCCACACTGATTTAGAGGTTTACAACCAGAAATTTCTATACATATGTACGTGTACACTGAAGTCTGTCGAGTGCCCGTTACTCCGCTCGCAACTAGTCCCTGTTTGGCGGACAGTGCACGCAGTATAAACACTTCGTCAGTCCTACGCGCTGTCACACCTAACACGCATTACAGCTTTGACAAATAATGCTCTGCATGTTTCATCCTTACGCTGTTTCCTTAACGATAACAGACGTGATGTTTCCACAATCCCGTCGATAAAATAATAATAATAATAATAATAATAATAATAATAATAATGCATTGAGATACAAACTAAACAGCATGCGGTTACCAGACTCAGTGTTGAACGGCATAATTAGTGGGACCATAAGGATAACACATACAAATAGTAACCGAGTTTTGGCATCATTCACAAAGCATGTTCCCAGTCCTACTGGTAACGTAAGGCACTAACGAGATGTATTGGACCTGAATGAGGCAAGAAAAAAAGTTGGTACTAATCTATGGGACCATTGGAAGAGAGTACACAGAAAAAAGGGTTTCGCATCTAGTAGATGGGATGGTGCGAATAAATTCACGCCCACGACGTGGAAAGGTCTTCTTTCAAAGCTGACCAATTATCCATTTTTACGATTGGGTATGAAAGTGCAAATGTTTTCTAGAGGACCCGATGCAATCGCTGTTGACGATTAAGATGCTACATACCATACCACCTCGACTACATTTACCAAATAAAAAACACATACCTCAACTGAGGATCGAAACATCGACCTCCTGCATGCTAACCCAAAACTCTATCCACTGCACCAAGTGTACAGTGGATTAACATCTGCTGTCTGAAATAGTTACCATACATGTGATTACAGTGTTGTCAAATTGCCACTCTGAAACATCCTTTTTCTGCGGAAGTGCCGCACGAAATTTTGTGACAGACATATTTTTATCGCTGGAATGTGAGGAATCGCGCTCCGAAACCTGAGTGCTTGAATTTGGCATCACCCTGTAAATCAGCAGTACCTAAAGATCATTTCGACAGTACTTCGTCTGGTATTGAATATTCAGCCCAGGACGTACGGAGCCCTACGTTGCACAGAAATATGACAGACCTGTACAATGAGATTATTTAGGAGATTCGTCTTTACCATATTCCGTCAGTGTGAATGGTCAGACAGAGAACAAATAGAGAGCATGAGGCGAACAATGTTTAATGGGTACCAGCAATATATAGCAAATACATGAACGACTCTAGAGCCTGAGATAAAGGTAGGACACTTTTTTCTCATTCACACATAATCGCTAGCATCATGATTGCAAAATGGATCTCACTGCATGCAACAGATTCTACTGATTGAACTACTAACATGAAGACTGCAAATGGAAAACATTATAAGCGCAGTTCGTCCGGAGAATTAAAAAATACTGTATTTCTGTACATAACTAATTAGTTAAAGAAAGCTGACTGGTCCTAAGAGCTAGTAAGCAAGTTTTTATAAATTCATTTTCGGAAAGAAGAAAACAGCAAACATCCTCCTGGAGGAGAGCTTCTGTAAATTTTGGAGGGTAGGAGACGAGATACTGGCAGAAGCAAAGTTGTAAGTACCGGCGTGAGTCGTGCTTCGGTAGCTCAGTTGGTGGAGCACCTGTCCGCGAAAGGCAAAGGTCCCAAGTTCGAGTATCGCTCAGGCACACAGTTTTAATCTGCCAGGAAGTTTTATCACACACATCCATGCGAAAGGCAGGATTCTAACTTGCGACTGTAGCGGTCGCGCGGTTCCAGACTGAGGCGCCTAGAACCTCTCGGCTACCCGGCCGGCTTTCTCTTTTCGAAAACTAATGTAACCAACAACACATATAGTATAAACGTGGGCAGCCATCTGAAAATGAATGAAGATGAACTAGTCGGTTACAAACTGGTGACGCCTATGTTTGTGTAAATAAACATCATTATTAACAAAGGGTCGTAGCTGTCGGCTTCTTCGCAAGTATCTACATTTTGCACACAGCCATGTTATCGAAGAAACATTAAGAAATAAGCTTTTGTTCCAAGTTACGACGTTTTATTTGTAATGGTAAAAATACAGACTTACAGCATTATATATTTAACTAATAAAACTGCAGTCAACGAAAACCACTTTTAGGATATTTTAAATATCGGAACTTCAGAGGGTAGTGGAGCTTACCACAAAGATCATGCGGCTTCCACTAAGATCACCAGATACTGGGTATGGTGTACAAACTACGTACAGTAACTGCAGGTAACAGCTAAATCTACTGCATACTTTGATTCAAAATAAACTCAGGACACACAATCCATGCACCTCACATAGCACGCACGTAAGTTATCAATTTCTGTTAGAATTAGAGGTTACACCTTCCTGAGCCATGCCTAATGCATACCATGCATGCATACTAGCAATAAACAAAGAACGTCTTCAAATCTAAGCCCCCTCCAGGCAGCCAGTAAGTACTTACATTGAAATTTGACTCAGGAGAACGATAATGAGGTCACCACACACAGGGTGCCAAAACGTTGTGAAATAGAACTGGTATGCGAATCACTAAATAATGTCGTCCACTGCGGGACACCAGTTTGGTAGTAAAAATAAAGTGACAAATAAGGTCCCAGTGAAAGCAAATTAAAATAGTTTAAGTCATGGAAACACTTTCATTTATTATTGTATTATGAAAACAAATACATACGGTTCAGTCACAGTCATATGACTACCGCAGATGTTCGACAGCAAAGTATAATAACCACTCACACATGGCGAGTGTCAGCACGAGCAATGGAGGGCACGTAGAACGTAGGGTATGTCATGGGATGCCAGAACAGTGCAGCCGTCGTGTTTTGCGGATATGAGGTGATTTATACACTCCTGGAAATGGAAAAAAGAACACATTGACACCGGTGTGTCAGACCCACCATACTTGCTCCGGACACTGCGAGAGGGCTGCCAGTTTGCCGTGGCATACGGAGCTCCATCGCAGTCTTTAACCCTGGTAGCATGCCGCGACAGCGTGGACGTGAACCGTATGTGCAGTTGACGGACTTTGAGCGAGGGCGTATAGTGGGCATGCGGGAGGCCGGGTGGACGTACCGCCGAATTGCTCAACACGTGGGGCGTGAGGTCTCCACAGTATATCGATGTTGTCGCCAGTGGTCGGCGGAAGGTGCACGTGCCCGTCGACCTGGGACCGGACCGCAGCGACGCACGGATGCACGCCAAGACCGTAGGATCCTACGCAGTGCCGTAGGGGACCACACCGCCACTTCCCAGCAAATTAGGGACACTGTTGCTCCTGGGGTATCAGCGAGGACCATTCGCAACCGTCTCCATGAAGCTGGGCTACGGTCCCGCACACCGTTAGGCCGTCTACCGCTCACGCCCCAACATCGTGCAGCCCGCCTCCAGTGGTATCGCGACAAGCGTGAATGGAGGGACGAATGGAGACGTGTCGTCTTCAGCGATGAGAGTCGCTTCTGCCTTGGTGCCAATGGTGGTCGTATGCGTGTTTGGCGCCATGCAGGTGAGCGCCACAATCAGGACTGCATACGACCGAGGCACACAGGGCCAACACACGGCATCATGGTGTGGGGAGCGCTCTCCTACACTGGCCGTACACCTCTGGTGATCGTCGAGGGGACACTGAATAGTGCACGGTACATCCAAACCGTCAGCGAACCCATCGTTCTACCATTCCTATACCGGCAAGGGAACTTGCTGTTCCAACAGGACAATGCACGTCCGCATGTATCCCGTGCCACCCAACGTGCTCTAGAAGGTGTAAGTCAACTACCCTGGCCAGCAAGATCTCCGGATCTGTCCCCCATTGAGCATGTTTGGGACTGGATCAAGCGTCGTCTCACGCGGTCTGCACGTCCAGCACGAACGCTGGTCCAACTGAGGCGCCAGGTGGAAATGGCATGGCAAGCCGTTCCACAGGACTACATCCAGCATCTCTACGATCGCCTCCATGGGAGAATAGCAGCCTGCATTGCTGAGAAAGGTGGATATACACTGTACTAGTGCCGACATTGTGCATGCTCTGTTGCCTGTGTCTATGTGTCTGTGGTTCTGTCAGTGTGATCATGTGATGTATCTGACCCCAGGAATGTGTCAATAAAGTTTCCCCTTCCTGGGACAATGAATTCACGGTGTTCTTATTTCAATTTCCAGGAGTGTATGATGTCCAATAGGGTATGATCATTAAGTCTCGAGCTGAGTGGAAAAATTTCCGAAACGGCTGAGCGCGTACCACGGTGGTTACAGTAAGCTGTCCAAGGCAACATGGTGCTGTGGATAGTGTTGTTGCAAGATGAGACTTATATGATAGAATTGAACGACGGCTCAGAGATGTGTGCAGGCGAATAGACATGTAACTGCTGAATCAGGGGGCTGTCAACAGTGACTCCACAACGACCGTTCAGCTAACGCCGCTGGGTGTGTGCCACTACAACAGACACGACAGGTGGCACTTTCAAGTGAATCGCTCTTATTCTCCAGCAGACACATGGCGTGTAAGGCGTGGAACTTCAGAAAAAAAACGTGCTAAAAGGAGGGAATGTTATTGTCTGGAGAATGGTTCGCGTGCGCGTTGAAAAAGATAGTTATTCAGGATGGTGACATGTGGTCACATTAATGTGCCTTGATAGAGTACGTCTCAGAACCAATTTCACTAGGTATAGATAAAACTCTGTAAATGGGCAATTAGAAGTTGGAATGAAATGCCTCATCTAGTTACTGAATGGTCAAATTTTCGTGAAGGCGTCTGCGGAAGACGCTAGATCGGAACGTCACACCGATTACTTCCTGTCATTTGGGTGGATGTAGGTTGACAGCCAGAAACTACTGTGGATTTGCGGCTTTCCTGAGGGGGTTATAACGCGATCCTTCTTCCACGCTGACTGTTTAATCCCAGGAATGTCATGCTCCAATGCTAATTTTTTGTGATCTCTCAAAGGCTTTTGATTGAGTGAATTATAGAATACTTCTAGATAAGCTCACGTACTGTGGTATGAATGGGACAGTGCTCAAATGGCTTAAATCGTACCTAACTGTAAGAGTGCAGAAAGTTGAAATAAGCAGTTCACATAATATGCAAACAACTGGTGATTTTTCAAACTGGGGAGCATGGTTCGGTCTTGGGTGCTCTGCTGTTCTTAATATACATTAATGACTTGCCATTCTATATTCACTAAGATGCAAAGCTGGTACTTTTTGCGCATGATACAAGTATAGCTATAACATCCAATAGAAAAGAATTAACTGGTGAAATTGTAAACGATGTTTTTCAGGAAGTCATTAAGTGGTACTCTGCAAATGGGCTCTCTTTAAACTTTGACAAAACACAGTACGTAGAGTTCCATACAGTAAATGGAATGACACCATAAATAAATATAGACTTAGATCAGAAATCGGTAGCTACGGTAGAATATTCAAAATTTCTAGGTGTATGCATTGATTAGGGGTTGAACTGGAAAAAACGCACTGAAGATCTGCTGAAAAGTTTGAGTTCAGCTACTTACGCTATTAGGATCATTACAAATTTTGGCGATATACATCTCAGTAAACTACCTTACTACACCTATTTTCATTCTCTGCCTTCATATGGTGTCATATTCTGGGGTAACTCATCATTGAGTAAAAGAGTGTTCATTGCACGAAAGCGTGTAATCAGAATAATTGCTGGAGCTCATCCAAGATCATCCTGCAGACACTTATTTAAAGAGCTAGGGTTCAGCACCGTAGCCTCGCAATATATACATATATTCACATATGAAATTTGTTATTAACAACGCGAACGAATTCAAAAGTAATAGTGCACATGGCTACAAAACTAGGAGAAAGGATGATCTTCAATACTCAACGTTAAATTTAACTTTGGCTCAGAAGATGGTAAATTATGCAGCCACAAAAGTTGTGAAATCTTTGGTGACTGAACTTGAGGCGTAATAATACCTGCGATATTTTTTTTACATCTCTCGATTTATATCATTATTTGCGGTCAAACGATCTAACACTATTCGGTACTATCCGCAAAAGCAAACGTGAACTGCCTGTCGATTTTGCTACACCTAATGAAAGTGATGTATTTTCTACTTTATTTGCTTTTCAACCGGATGTGATGACAGTCTCTTTGTTATTAACGGAAACAAAGTTGTCACGTCCTTAGCTCTCTTCATGACTAACCAACTGTGTCATCATCATAAGTAAAGAAGCCTGAATTTATAATGACATACAATGCTACAAAGGGCTACGTTAACACCATGAATCAGAAGACGCGATGCAACAGTGTGAAGAGAAAAACAAGAAACTAGCGTTGGTCATTTTCTTCAACATGATCAATGTAAGTATAATGAATGCACATTTGGATGATGCTAGCTACCAGCTGAATAAAAATGAGCGTCGAAGTTTCATCATCAATTTGTGAAAGCAAGCAGCAAAGGTAAAGAAATCAATGAATTTATTAGCAGCTCCGGATCCAGGAATAGCAGTCAAACAACCAACTAATAAAAGGAGAAGGTGTGCATTCTGCATAGAAAAGAAAGATAGAAAAAGTAAAATTATATGTTGTAGGTGCACAAAACCTGTATTCTCGGAACATTCTGCTGTCTTCTGTGGACCCTGTGTAAATTTGCAATAAGAATAACAGTATAAAAAAGTCATTCTTAAATGTAAGCTTTAAATAAACAGAATTATTTTAAAAGTATTTATGCCTCAAGAGTCGTTCACATCGTTAATAGTCAAAACAGAGTCAATTTATGCCAATTTAAATAACACGACCCTGACAGGCCCTACTCGTAGGCAACACTATATACACTACTGACCGTTAAAATTGCTACACCACGAAGATGACGTGCTACAGACACGAAATATAACCGACAGGAAGAAGATGCTGTGATATGCAAAAGATTAGCATTTCAGGTCATTCACACAAAGTTGGCGCCGGTGGCGACACCAACAACGCCCTGACATGAGTAAAGTTTCCAACCGATTTCTCATACACAAAGAGCAGTTGACCGGCGTTGCCTGGTGAAACGTTGTTGTGATGCCTCGTGTGACAAGGAGAAATGCGCACCACCACGTTTCCGACTTTGACAAAGGTCGGATTGTAGCCTATAGCTATTGCGGTTCATTGTAACGCGACATTGCTGCTCGCATTGGTCGATATCCAATGACTGTTAGCAGAATATGGAATCTGTGGGAACGCCGTGCTGGATCCCAACAGCCTCGTATCATTATCAGTCGAGATTACAGGCACCTTATGTGCACGGCTGTAACAGATCTTGCAGCCACGTCTAGCTCCCTGAGTCAACAGATGGCGGCGTTTGCAAGACAACAACTATCTGCACGAACAGTTCGACGACATTTGCAGCAGCATGGACTATCAGCTCGGAGACCATGTCTACGGTTAACCTTCACGCTGCATCACAAATGGTTCAAATGGCTCTGAGCACTATGCAACTTAACTTCTGAGGTCATCAGTCGCCTGGAGCTTAGAACTAATGAAACCTAACTAACCTAATGTCATCACACACATCCATGCTCAAGGCAGGACTCGAACCTGCGACCGTAGCGGTCGCTCGGCTCCAGACTGTAGCGCCTAGAACCGCATGGCCACTCCGGCCGGCCGCTGCATCACAGACAGGAGCGCCTGAAATGGTGTACTCAACGACGAAACTGGGTACACGAATGGAAAAACGTATTTTTTTGTCGGATGAATCCAGGTTCTGTTTACAGCATCATGATGGTCGCATCCGTGTTTGGCGACGTCGCGGTGAATTCATATTGGAAGCGTGTGTTCGTCATCGCAATACTGGCGTATCACCGTGCGTGATGGTATGGGGTGCCATTGGTTACGCGTCTCGGTCATCTCTTGTTCGCATTGACAGCACTTTGAACAGTGGATGCTACATTTCAGATGCGTTACAACCCGGGGCTCTACCCTCAATTGGATTCCTGCGAAACCCTACATTTCAGCTGGATAATGTACGACAGCATGTTGCAAGTCCCATACGGGCCTTTCTGGATACAGACAATGTTCGACTGTTGCCCTGGCTAGCACATTCTCCAGATCTCTCACTAATTGAAAACAGCTGGTCAATGGCGGCCGAGCAACTGGCTTGTAACAATACGCCAGTCACCACTCTTGGTGAACTGTGGTATCGTGGTGGAGCTGGATGGGCATCTGTACCTGTACACGTCGTACAAGCTATGTTTGACTCAACGCCCAGGCGCATCAAGGCCGACATTACGACCAGAGGTGGTTCTGGGTACCGATTTCTCAGGATCTATGCACCCAAATTGCGTGAAAATGTAATCACATGTCAGTTCTAATATAATATATTTGTCCAATGAATACCCGTTTATCATCTGCATTTCTTCTTGGTGTAACAATTTTAATGGCCAGTATTGTAGATGTTTTGGTAAGCTAAGGGTTAATTGAATTTTCGTATGTAGTAATTGATATTAATGAGCAAAATTTGCTATCTCACGATCGACGCTATGTAACCGTGCCTCCCAGGTGACAGTACCTAACCTTGGATCTTGCTCAGCTGACTGTTAACTCAGGAACTCGCACTTCATTGTTACACTTGGCTTCTTGCTGATCCCGGTGCTGTATTGTCTTTCCAGCGAGCTGCGCATCGCTGAACACTACTTGAAGTGGCATTTTTGCATTCCTTATTTGTCAAGAAAGTAACCACTCAACAGCAAACACACGTCTTTGTAACAGAAATGACTGTGCTTAGCCCAACTCCCCAGTACCTGCAATCTGACAGCAATACTCTTGCTGTTCATCACATTAGAAATAAGGAAACCGTAAACAGTTTTTAAAAGAAGTAGAGTCTGCAGGTAAGCCATCGCCGCCTGTTTTAAGCATTCCCTTTGTCCTAATGCATGTTGATGCTTACTGATTTTCTTCTTCACACTCCTCTATAATATATGATAGGAAGCCCTACTAAAATACTATTGCGAATATCCAATGTATCTAGTACCATATTTTTGGTAACTTACACATTATATGAAATACAATGCCTTATTGACATGTGTTATATAAGAACATTTACTGAGTGGTCTATCACAGCCCTTCAGAATGCAGCAAAGTGTCTTAGACGAGCGACATGAGCAGGCAGGTAATATCTGCGAAAAACTTCTGGTCCGATCCAAACGAATTTCAGAGCCCAGTGAAACCGTCCTATGGACTCGACTCTCAACGAATTATATATTATTTCCAGGAGTTATCCTTTAAAACATTTGTGCACTTACATTCAAGGGATAACAATGACCTTTGTCTGCCCACAGTCAGCATTAGGTTGTTGAGGAAATTGAGGGATGATCGAACTGCTATTAACTGTAGTGGCGTGGGCACAAGACGGCCCGATGACGAAGTCCAATCTTTTGTCGACGCCCGCATCCTCAGCAGTTAAGGTATGCCGGAAGATACATCCATCAGTGAGGCTAAACTGGCTTTTCGAGCCAGTTAGACGGTGTTTTAGGACAATGGGCATGACCTCAGTTCCAACAAGACCTGGCTTATTTTGCGTAAGAGCATGCCGTCCTGCTGGGCTTGACATAATGACGTAGCTGGGTTTTGAAAAGGACTCTGCCGTGTGCTGGCTGCCGCAGCAAGGCTACCACAGTTCATCCGAGCGCAGGAGGCCGGCTTCTGGATAGAGGGGCCAGCTGACGCCCTCCGAGTCATCGAGGCTTGGAGTACCTGCCAGTGAGCGTCATTTGTCTTAGCTGGACGGAATACAGGGACCAACCAGCGGTACAACAACATAAAGCCGCTGCTCCTGATACCGCATTACCGAGGTACGCCGATTTTGGAACACCTTAGCAATACAGCAGCAACAGCCGTCCTTGCGACATCAGTTCTCGTCACCGTGACTCAAGATCGATACTTCCTCACGCCAGCAGAACATAGATCACATGGTTCGAAGCTAGGACGCTGTACCTGATTCCAAGCACGCACCTGCAAGTGCTATAGCTTGTTGGAGTAATAAGTAACATATATTGTTACGTGTGGTTGAGCCCCTACGATAAAGAGGATGGACCGGTTCTAGGCGCTACAGTCTGGAAGCGGGCGACCGCTACGGTCGCAGGTTCGAATCCTGCCTCGGGCATGGATGTCCTTAGGTTAGTTAGGTTTAAGTAGTTCTAAGTTCTAGGGGACTGATGACCTCAGAAGTTAAGTCTCATAGTGATCAGGGCCATTTCAACAATTTTTGATGGAATTGATTTACAGAGGTCGTTTTAACATAATGATAACTTAGTTATTGATAATATCTTCAAGTGGGTTTGTACAGGTACAGATGTGAGTTGATGTGCACAATCAGATGTAATGATCGGATTCATAAGTGGAATACTTTTATACTAACGACAGCAATAAGTTATGAATAAGAGACTGAGATTAAATAACATCTAAACGAATTTAGCATTATAATTGGAACAAGAGAGACATGAGAACATAAGCCGGTAACACGGAGCTTCAGAAGCTTATTGAGTCTAAACGATCAAACAATTTCCATGAATACTGTAACTGTTAATAACAATTACTTTCGTTTTAGAGTTTCATGGTCTTTTTCACGTTTGAATAAATTGCCATAAAAATGCATATTTGTACACAAAACATCAATGCACATCCGCGTGTGTAACGCATTGGAAAATATTACTGAACCAATCCAGAACAGTTCAGAATTACAAACAGTAAACAAACCTGCCATATTCTTTCAATAATATTTGATACTCATCGTGATCTTGAGGAAAATAACAGCCCCTTTTAATCATGACACATGCATGACACGTGTAGCAAACCTACTGTCCAACCGAGAACATAAAACTGGTATGAGATCTCTCTCCTACAAACACAATACTCGGTGGCCAGTCGCCTCGACATCACTAACATTAAAACAGTCCAGCGAAGCGTTTTTTGTGGGACGTAAAAAATGCCGATTCTGGCAATCACAAAATTACGAGACCTGTAAAATATGTCAAGCTGATTGGCATAGCCAGCTGCATACACATCGTGTACAGAGAAAAATTCTTCGCACAAATATGCTACGACTAACAGGTTCCGGAGCCTCCAGCAGACTCACAGTACTTCCGTACATGCGGGCGACCTCACATCTGTAAATACAGCCCTTGTCTCGCAGCCAGGCTTCTGCAGGCGGCAGGACAGCATTGTGTACACTCATCACTCTTCCCACTGTTCCCGTCTCTCGGAACTCTGAGCCGGAAGGCACCTCCTTCCTCGAACAGCGTGTGTGTGACAAGGTATCCAGCGACCATCGACAGAAAACAGTGACAAGCCAGAAATCTTTGGCACAACAAACATTCCGTCTACTTTGCTGCCGCCGCTTTGACCTCCAACGGTCACCTACAGCCATTCTCAACCCATATAACCGACAGTGTCCTAATGGGACAGCCTTCGTCATCCCTAGCACCGAAAGGAAAGCTCCTCCGAAAGTGTAACAGTCATTGCACTGCCAATCGGCTACATGTAGCTGCTCAACTTGGTCACATGTAACACTCAGAAAGATACGTTACACAGTCTACCTTGAGTTTAGTGACAACATCTGCAGTGGCAAAGCTGCCACGGCCTTTGACAATGCAAATAAGAGCAGCAATTATTTACTGTAACCGCTATTGGGGTCAAGGGTTTCCATTTATCCTGGATATGAGTCCGTCTCCTTCCTCCCCCCTTTCTGTGAAGAATAAATCGGAAATTTATGCTTCAGTAAGTTGTGGAGGTGCAGGCAAGTGTAAGTAGAACATGGTTGTGTATACGGTAGTGACACGTAAGTAATACATCAATAGTTGAACATAATGCGAAGGTCAATCAAATAATTTAAATCCTATATTAAAGTCTAATCACGCAGTAGCTGTTTCTTTTTATGTTTCCACTTTATGGTGACCGGTTTCTTAACCAGGAAATATTTTTTCAGGTTATATAAAACCAATACCTCATGTGCCACGGCTTCCAAGGTGCAAGTGGACATAAAAACACGTCACTGCCTCGGTAAAACCTTGGATGAAACGAGAGATGGACATCCGTTCAGAGCTATACAGCATCAGCTCCAAAACACTGTCAAAATACGAGTCCGGACAGTACATGGCAATCCACATAAGACAGGGTAAAACCATCGTCAAAAGCCGCGAGGGAAACAGAGAATTAAGGGACGCACAATCCTTGGGAGTCGTCAACGTACTAAAATAAGATAGCTAAAATATATTTGCAGGTGGCAAATAGAATTGCACGCTACGCACTCATGAGTGAAGCACCTTTACAGGCGCTTGTGTGACTACAATGAGAAATGAACGTAAAATTCCCACAGTAGTAGCAGCTGGTGGAATGCGCGGAATTAATTAATGTGGAGTAAACAGTTCCCATCCATTCTCCTGTGTGATTTCTGTGCAGTTGTCACGTGTTATTCCAACTGGTGGTGTGCTTCCACTGCCATTCATATTTAATGGAATTTTCAGAGAGAATTGATAAAAGGTGCTCGCTTTGCTTGGTGTATAACGCCAGGTTTGCAATAAGAGGTGAACGTTACTTAAATTATCATTGTTTTGTGAAACTGATAATAGACATAAAATGCGCTGTCTGAGAACATCTGAGAATCCATCATGAAATGTTAGTATATGCGCCGTGGACTGTTCTTTGATCTATGTATTTGCAGTCGTGTCATCTGTTCTGTGTCTTTCCGAAGTACTTTACAGTCAAGCAAATCAACGCGTATTCTGCACAATTCATAATCCAGGCAGAAAATGATGCCGTTTCTACAGTAGTGAAGAACTGTTAACGCTAAATAAACACAGAATAAGTGAATCTATCTCCTGCAACTTACACAGAATTTTTCAGTACGGACTATTTTGAACTTTTATTTTATTCAAAATGTTCAAATGTGTGTGAAATCTTATGGGACATAGCTGCTAAGGTCGTCAGTCCCCTAGCTTACACACTACCTAACCTAATTTATCCTAAGGACAAACACACACACCCATGCCCAAGGGAGGACTCGAATCTCCGCCGGGACCAGCCTTACAGTCCATCACTGCAGCGCCCTAGACCGCTCGGTTAATCCCGCGCGGCCCTTTTATTTTGTTACATGGTATTTCATTCTCTAAACCTCTGAAATGGCGGAAACTCGTAATGAGAGGTCAAATAAGTCACACATGGCCTGTGATATGTGTTACAAGCAGAAGACACATTAGTTCAATAACTGCGGTGGGTATTGATGCAAAGTAGAAGCTTCTGTAGACAGGAAAGGTACTGAAAAAATCCCCCACAGTAAGAGAAAGAAATTAGCCCTTATAACCTAAAATTACCTTCAAAAAGATCACTGCCTGACAAAAATACGGAACATCCAGAAGGGGAGGTGGAAGCGAAACGAGACTTCCCGGACTGAGAAGTTATGTGATGTTGTTTGACGCATTATAAAATAGAAATAATTTTACAGAATTGCGAAATGTTATTCCATTTATAAAAAAAAAAGTTCAGATGGCTCTGAGCACTTTGGGACTCAACTTCTGAGGTCATTAGTCCCCTAGAACTTGGAAATAGTTAAACCTAACTAACCTAAGGGCATCACACACATCCATGCCATAGGCATGGCCTACCTGCGACCGTAGCGGTCTCGCGGTTCCAGACTGCAGCGCCTAGAACCGCACGGCCACTGCGGCCGGCTATTCCATTTATCGGTTGTTGTTGTTGTTGTTGTTGTTGTTGTTGTGGTCTTCAGTCCGGAGACTGGTTTGATGCAGCTCTCCATGCTACTCTATCCTGTGCCAGTTTCTTCATCTCCCAGTACTTACTGCCGCCTACATTCTTCTGAATCTGCTTAGTGTATTCATCTCTACTAAATTGGTGATCCCTTGATGCCTCAGGACATGTCCTACCAACCGATCCCTTCTTCTTGTCAAGTTGTGCCACAAACTCCTCTTCTCCCCAATTCTATTCAATACCTCATCATTAGTTATGTGATCTACCACCTAATCTTCAGCATTCTTCTGTAGCACCACATTTCTAAAGCTTCTATTCTCTTCTTGTCCAAACTGTTTATTGTCTATGTTTCACTGCCATACATGACTACACACAATACAAATACTTTCAGAAACGACTTCCTGACACTTATTTTTCAGTGTAACTTTGAAACACCACTCCACCCCTGGCCTGGATGCATGTCCTGATTCAGTTGCGAAGCGTGCCATAAAATGTTGTAATCTCTCCTGATGAGATCTGGCCCACAACCGTAGTATCTGGTTCTTGGTATGCTGGTACTGGCACTGGACGTCCGAACTGGTCCCACATACATTCTATCGGGGGCAGATCCGAGGATCTTGGTGGCCATGGGAGTACTTCAACAACGCGCTGAAAGCTCATGCAGACGAGTGCCACATAGGGACGAGCATTGCCGTGTTGAAAAATGGTACCTAAATATTGTCTCATGAGAGGTGACACAAGAGGGAGCAGCATGTCTGTGATATATTATACTGTGCCATCACAATTTCTTAAATCACTACTAGCCCTCACTTACTCCCCCCCCCCCTTCCACCTTAGTAGGGGCCTGCCATCTTGGCAGTAGAAGAGGTGGCGACTGGGGGGACCTGGGCTGAGTTTGACACTACTTCCACATACTAGTGGTCCCTATTTCCTTTAATGTAGGTATCTCTTGGCCTATTCTTCTTTCGAAGTCATCAGTATCTGGTTTCGAGGCCCAATGAAATCTTTCTTTTCTGACCTCAATTCATATCTTCAAAGCTGCTGGCTTGTGGTATAGGGTGTTGTTATACAAAGAGCTGATGGATGAAAACCCCGAAGAAAAAGTCCTGTTGCATTGCACGATTAGTGGTGCAAGAGCACCATGGGCTAGGAGATGCCATAACTCGAAAACAAAAGCTGCTGCGGCAGGTTGGGTTCCTAAGCTATGGTGAAAGAAGCTGGCCAGAGGAAGGAAAATCTTGGAAACAAACCCACCGACAGCGAAGCCAGCGACCTACTGGAGTTGTAATTTCATTGATCAGAGGACCAGTACTGTGCCTCAGAAAGGTAGGGCTACAAATATGACAACCAACGATTGGAACAGGTGTAAGACATGAAAAAATAAAAGATATTCGAAGAAGTGGAACAGGAAAAAGAAGAGAGAAAAAAAGGCAAAGGGCACGAGGAAAATGACCACTGTCTACTCATTTATACTGGAGTTTAGAAGACACAAGAGCTAAAGCAAGACTAGGGATACTTAGCCACAAGAAATACAAAGATCTTTTTGAGGAACGCTAATACATCTGAGAGAATAATTTTAGTAAAACTGAAACTGGCTCATCACAAATTAAACATTATCTCCCCGTACAGCTCAGAGGATTGTAAACATAGAACACAACGAAAGCATTTACAAAAAATTATCAGTGTGATACCTTCAGACGAACTTCCAGTGTCATGGCGGTTCTAATGCTCGTATTGGAAGTAATGTCATCCCTACAGTTCACCAACGATTTGATGAAGACTTTGTAAACGATAACGGTGGGGTTGTGATCAGCATATGCTCCACCAACCAACTGAGAATAAATGATATTTCCTTTTACCACAAAGAGCAGTGTAATTACACTTTTCAGAATACCACAGGTCTAAAATCTACAATAGATTACGTTCTTAGAAACAGGAACGTCCTCCTTCTGATGGATGTCAGGGGTTTAAACTCTGACAACGTAGGGAGTGATCCCTATCTACTCGTGGCAAGAGTGGCTATGAGCACTATGGGACCTAACTTCTCAGGTCACCAGTCCCCTAGAACTTAGAACTACCTTAAACCTAACTAACCTAAGGACATCCATGCCCGAGGCAGGATTCGAACCGGCGACCGTAGCAGTCGCGCGGTTCCGTAACGTAGAAGTCGCGCGGTTCCGGACTGAAGCGCCTAGAACCGCTCGGCCACAAAGGCCGGAAAGGCAAGAATCAGATTGCGTCCAGGAGGGAACAAGACTACAGAAAAACCAATAGTATAAGAACAAAAATGTAATGCAGAGTCGTTATGGAATGAATATACAAACATTTTATATCAGAAACGATTAACAGAGAAAATAAAAGAAAAATATATTAATGCAGGTGATAAGATAGATCATACTTGGGAGAAAATCAAAGGAAGTACTGAAACATCAGTAGGTACACGAATTATAAATCAAGTGAGGAAACAAATAGGACATTATGGTTTCACAAAGACGTTACAACAACAAAAAATATATGTAAAGAAAGAGAAGTGCCTATGAGAAGCACAAATTTGGAGAATGAAACAACAAGCAGAGGAAAGAATTAAATGACATTTTGAAAGTAAACGATATAAATGAAGAATCATGTGTTGAATACTTAACAAAGTAGTATAAACACACAAAATCACATTATACAACTAAAAAATAATGTAACTGTCCCACATGCAGAGGTAGAAGAAGCTATATGCCTGTTAAAAAAAATTGGAAGTTTCCAGGGGATGATAGGATTCCCAATAAACTAGTGAAGTATGATGCATATCCACTAAGTGAACAACTAACCAGTTGCACGAAGTGGCAACGCGGTTCGAGGCGCCATGTCACGGATTGCGCGGCCCCTCCTGCCGGGGGTTTCAGTCCTCTGCCGGGCTTGGGTGTGTGTTTTGTTCTTAGCATAAGTTAGCTTAAGTAGTGTGAAGTCTGGGGACCGATCAGCTCATCAGTTTGGTTCCTTAAAAATTCACCCCCAGGTGAACAACTAACGGAGTTGATTAACAATGTTGTTACAGGTAATAAAATTCCAGATGAGCTTGTATGACGATTCTCATGTACAAGAAAGGAGATACGAAAGACCCAACCAATCAGATGCAAAGTGGAGATGGATGGAAAATTACAGTAACGACATTTTAAATATTTTGGTATCGAACTATCAGTGTAAATGTCGAAAAGGAAGTTAGATAACAAATAGCAAAAGCAAACAGGGTGTTTAAATGATACTACTTAGAGAAACAAGCATATAAGAAGAGGCGCATAGACAAAAATATATCAAACAATAGTGAGACCATTCAGAATGCTCAAATCGAAGACAACTGGAAACATCAAAAGCAAAAAGACTTTTGGAAACTGTCGAAATGTTAATTCTGCGATCGAATGCAGCGAAGGGACTGAGAGGTAGAGAGAAAAGTAAAGCATGAGGAAAGGATGTAAAGTGGACTTTAATACTGAGTGAGTAAATAAGACAAAGTATGCATGGAACAAACACATAGACAACACTAATGAACGACATTTTTTGAAAATCGTAAGAAATAAATCACCTGCTCGTAAAACAAATGGTGCAATCTAGATATAAGGTTCAGCGAGATTCTCACGGTAGACTGGAGGGGTACTGAATGAAACAGGCTTTAGCATAGGAAGAAAGGACGGAAAAGAAGAAGATGAAGACTAAGAGCTCTACACAACGACGCCAGGAGTAACACCGCTACGTGTCTTCAGCACACAGGAAGAGAAGAACCTCTTTCCAGGGGCCGCTATAAACGCCGGCGATCGTTAACTGGAACAGTGCTGAACCACGGTTCATGGCTGAACACAGTGAGACACTAGTCACCCGCAGCCCATGTTTCCCAGTGACGGCACGACTGGAAACGCAGCCGTTATGTTGTGTCATTATTGCATGGATTGCATGGATTGGTATTCCACAATCCGACTGCAGCAAACATTGCGCGACAAAACAGAATCGTGAAAGGAGTACTATTTGTTCTTAGCTGGCAGGAGCAGATGTAAAGGTGTTACGATTTGCTTGGCACAGAATTCGGCCATCTTTTGTTGTAATGCTCTGACATGGTCGACCGGTACAGTGATGACGAGTATGCCTGCTCACACTTTGCCTTGCAGTCAAAAACTGGGCCCCGTCACATCCGAATGCCCCACCAATATCGATACTGCACGATTCAACGAGCCAGTCAAATGGATACCAACAATGAAGCCGTTTTTAAACACTGTCAGACACCGATAAGGCTGCCTCACGCCGGTACACGACATTCTCTGTCTTTTACAGTGATCACTCAACATCTGGAGCAGTTCACGCTCCTACATACCCTTAAGAGGCCTGGTGAGAACACTAGACTCCAACAACACATCACTCGTGGGAATGTTCTACCTATCAGAGAGAGATGCAACTCTAATCATTTACATAGAAGCCAACATACCCACGAGTGCGAAACTGATTAATATCCGATACCTAGAAAGCTCAAAAGCTAAAATAAGAACTTCGTAATAACTCGGTAAAGTAGTACTTAATTCCACTCATGATACATGCCAGAATTTGACGAGCTAGCGGGTCTCCATATATTGAAAGCGTTACGGATATCCAATGTATGGTATCATCTATGGGCTTATGTAAAATTAATCAGCACCGGTCCCTCACTTACCAAAAAAGAATTGAAAGACGTACTGATAACAACCCCAGGGACCGATGTTGCTCAGTCTAGTACGACGGAAGCTATATTCTGATGTCTTAATTCATGTCCTGTCATCGTGCCTTTCTTGTCAGTGTCTTCCATATATTCCTTTCCTCGCCAATTCGACAAAGAACCTCTTCAGTCCTTACCTCAATAGTACATCTAATTTTCAACATTCGTCTGTTGCACCAAATCTCAAATGCATCTATTCTCTTCTGTTCCGGTTTTCCTATAGTCCATGTTTCACTACTATACAATGCTGTAATCCAACCATACATTTACACAAATGTCTTCATTAAGTTAGGTCTATATTTGTTACTAGCAGACTTCTACTTTCCAGGAATGCCTCTTTAGCCTGTGCTGACCTGATTCTTATATCCTCCTTGCCCCGTCCATTAAAGTTTTTTTTTGTGCTAGGTTAGCAGAATTACTTAACTTCATCTAATTACTGATCGCCAACTTTGATGTTAAGTTTCTTGCTGTTCTCATTTCCACTATTTTTCATTTCCTTCGTCTTTCTTAGAATTATTCACAATCCATAATATGTACTCATTACACTGTTCATTTTCTGCAACAGATCCTGTAATTCTCCTTTTCTTTCACTGAGAATGGTCTTTGATATCCTTTCACTTTGAATTTTAATCCGACTCTTGATCCTTTGTTCTATTTCCTTCATAGCTTGTTCGATGCATAGATGGAATAGTAGGAGTTATAACTACACCCCTGCCTCATTCCGTTTGTAATCCCAACACTTCATACTTCTTGTTAAACTCTTATTATCTTCAAGTGTGAAGTTATTCACATGAAGTACTACAAGAAATAAGCTAAATTTCGATTAGGCGATAATTCACACAAATCTGAAGACTGTATATTCTACTAAATACTTAGGGATTACAATTACAAATAACCTAAATTGGAACGATCAAACAGATAATATTGTGGGTAGAGCAAACCAAAGACTGCGATTCATTGACAGAACACTTAGAAGGAGCAACAGGTCTACTAAAGAGACTCTTTACACCACGCTTGTCAGCCCGATTCTGGAGTATTGCTGTGTGGTGTGGGATCTGCATCAGGTGGGACTGACGGACGACATCGAAAAAGTACAAAGAAGGGCAGCTCGTTTTTTATTACCGTGATATAGGGGAGATAGTGTCACAGACATGATACGCAAATTGGAGTGGCAATCATTTAAACAAAGGCGTTTTTCGTTGCGATGGGATCTTCTCATGAAATTTCAATCACCAGTTTTCTCCCCCGATTGTGAAAACATTGTGTTGGCACCCACGCACAGGGGAGAAATTATCATCAAGATAAAATAAGAGAAATCAGGGCTCACACAGAAAAGTATAAGTGGTCTTTTTTCCCACGTGCCGTTCGAGAGGGGAACGGTACAGAGACAGCTTGAAGGTGGTTCGTTGAAACCTCTGCCAGGCACTTTATAGTGAATAGCAGAGTAATCACGTAGATGTAGATGTACCTCTTTGGTCTTGTACATATTGTATATCACAGGCCTTTCCTTACAGCTTGCCCTTATCTTCCTCAGAATTTCGAAAATGTTGCACCATTTCAAATTATCAAAAGCTTTTTTTAAAATTGGCAAATCATATGAATGTGTCCTGAACTTTCTTTAGTCTTACTTTATTATCAAACGTAACGTGAGAACTGCCTCTCTAGTGCCATTCCCTTTCCTAAAGCCAAACTAATCGCCATCTAAAAATCCATTGTTCCATATATCATTCTTGTCAGCAGCTTACATGCATGAGTTGTTAAGCTGATTATGCGATAATCGTTGCACTTAAAGGCTCTATCAGTCGTCGTAAATGAGTGGATGATGTTTTTCAGCATGTCTGATGGCATACTGCTAATCTCATACCAACATGAGTATTTGTTTTGTTACCAATTCCTTGAATAATTTTAAAAAATTCTCTGGATTGTTATATATTCTTTCAAAATGAATTAACCTTCAGTCCTCCAAACGTCATTTAATTCTGAAACCAATACTTGATCTCCTATCTCTTTTATATCGACTCCAGTTTCTTCTCCTATAAGGTCATCAGGAAAGTCTCTCCCCTTACAGAGTCCTTGAATGTACTCATTTCACACATTCTCCCTCCCCTCTAAATTTAAAAGTGGAATTCCAAGTGCATTAATACCCTTACTTTCAATTTCACTTTTGAATTTTCTGTGTGTTGTATCAGTCGTTCCGATAACCATTTAATTTTCTATTTCTTCACGTTTCTGCAGCAATCTTTTCGCTGCAGCTTCCCTGCACTTCCTGTCTATTTCGTTTGTAAGTGACTCGTATTTCAGTATTCCTGAATTTCTCTGAACATTCTTGTATAACCTTCTTTCATCGATCGTCTACTGTATATCTTGTGTTACCCATGGCTTCGTCGCCGTTTCTCTTTCCAACTTCTGTGATTACCCTATTTAGATATCTCGGTTCCTCATCAACTGAACTGCTTACTGAGCTGTTCGTTGTTGCATCTTGTATAGCCTCAGAAAACTACGAGTGTGAAATCAACACCCCAAGAGGATTTGTATCAGCTCCCAATTATGAAAATACAATTACTCCACAAAATACCGAAACACTCTCTTAATAAAATTAAACATAAGCAAAATTGATAATAGATCAAATATGAAAATAGCACATTAGCATTACAAATTTTGAATTTTCATAACACAGGTCTGACAGATCAAGGGTGGTTAAGCTCAAGCTACAAAACTCTAAACTTAATGTCTTACAGTGCCAAACAACAAGTGCTGGTCAAGCTCCATCTTTAATTATGATTTTACTAAACACCAAGTTTGGTGTGAAAATTTAACATGCCCTTAACGCAGCTAACAGTTAATACCACCATTTTAATGAACAAACAGTGCACTGCCAAGCATGTTGGAATAAAGCGTGTGTAAAGAACAGTCAATACAAAATATCAACATCTTATAAAAGATTTAATAGATGATCATTTAAGGCCTAAGGATCGGGCACCAAAGCGTTTGGCACAAAACTTATTTGTGCTCTGCTATTCAACAATACAATAAGCGACTCACTGAATCCGCTCTCATGTAAATATGAACAAGTAGGACACATGAGTACATCCCTAAAACTCGTCAATGGACAGCTGTTAGCGTACAAAGGATAAGTTGTTCGTTTAAGTACCTGTAATTACAAGAACGCTCCTCAGCTGCGAAACTCTCTACTCCAAACACGCTTCACAAGTTAAAAGCGCAGCTTATTTCACCATAGATAAAGTACAGAAATATCGATCACATTCCAACACCCTTAGAATTTGAATCACTTTGACCATGGCACGAACCATGAGGAAATATAGATATTCTCTTGTTATTCGGATGGTTTCATCGTACCAATTCACTCAGACTGCTTGGTGGCCTCCAGTCCCACCATTGTGATCCTAACAGCACTCCCTCGCCACATGCCAAATTGCCGGCGATGTTGACCTGTCACTCGTGAGTAATCAAGATCACCACCTACTTCTAACGCCTGTCGCAACGATGGACTCAGTCAACCTGGTACATGAACTGTGAAAAAACTGGAACACAAACGAATGAAAGCATTTGAGGATAAGGGGTTCTGCACCACATTTTATATCAAATTGATATGCCAATTAATTAAATGGATTAATTAAATAACCTCATCACTCCCCCTTAACCTATTCTTATGCTAATTGATTGATGACCCCTCGGAGGTTGAGTGATGACTGCCTGGGTATAATCAGTCCTTCTGAGAAACACCCATCAGCCCCCCTCCTCATCCTTTGTCCCTCTGGGAAAAGGAACACTTCTTTTAACACCCCCTCCACAGTTCCACTTTTCCGCCTCCTGAGAAGTCCCCCAGCCCTCCCCACCCCATCCTCATGTTTCCCCCTCCCTATCCATCTCTGGATATTGGCGTGAAAGAAGAGTCAGCCTCTGCTGATCTACTGGTGTAAAGGATCTCATGACATGAAATTCAAATCACTGTCAATTGGCATAATGATGTATTATTCAATTCAGTTTGCATGTCCTTTATTTAATAAGTTTGTGCGAGACAAGGCTTCTCCTCTTCTCTCCCCCAATTGTGGGAAAAAGACTGGAGATGAAAATGCTGTCTTTAGTTTTGTGCAGGAAATGTTTTCACTTGATGAGATGTTGGTGACGGACAAAGATGAGTCTAATTTGTGTATTATGTGTAAGCATACAGCTGAGGATTACACCCATAGCCTTCTCCATGAGGAATGAAAGGAGATGTTAAAGGTCAAGTATAGGAGGAATACTTTTCAGCAAATAATGATAAGGCAGTGAGGCGGGTTGAGGATGCATTTCGCATCTCAGAGACTATTGCTGTACTGAAACGGCTGGTCAGTCCATAGTGCTTAGTATTCCACTATCAGTGAACCAGAGGTGTTCGTCTAGCCGTTGGGGCTACCAGCACCAGCTGGAAGAGGTTTAAAATTAGCAGGATCCTAGAATTCCTTCCTCATACACTTGTGAAATCATTGCAGGTCATCAATTTTAGAAAAAATCACGTACCACTCGAAACCGCACTGACTATTGCCCTATAGCCCTCGTTCTTCAAATACATACAGATAATGGTTCAACCATGCCTCTACAAGTGACAGAAAATATTACCGCCTAATATTCTGCCAAATGGTGAGGAGGTGGCTGATACATCCTTTAAATAGAGTACTTTATCTAGCATCCTTCCAATCCAACAAATAAAAATGGTGGGAATGTCTTAGCATTCTTGGAAATAGTCCATCAAATTGATTGATTGACTGTTAATCTGTAGGGGAAAATTTATATATATATAACAGATGCTCACACAAGCACCCTCCTCCGCTCACTGCCCATCCTCCACACCTCTGCACCGTGTACACTGTGATACCACAGAGAAACTTCTGTTGGGGTGGCACAGTCCGCTGCCATTCTGACTATGGGATCGCACACTGTGCAGAGAACACTGCCAGTGTTCGCACAGGCTGCCTGCAGGAACTGTACAAGCCAATTAGACCTATGAAGAGCTACTAATGGGTGCATGATCAATTAAAAAACATATACCATTCGAAATCGAACCATCCAACAGCCCTAGTACAGCAAAATCACAGGTATTACGATTCAATACTCACTATCACAAATCTTAAACGAAGGGAGAGGCGACACTGCTCTAATTTTACATCTAAATGGTCGTGAAAATCAACCACACACTAACAATGGATTATAAGGTAATACATGCATCAGGATCACATATATTGCAAGTAATTTAAGTACTGCCACAAACAGATCGTAGCACTAAATATATTCACGGTCTCCTATGCACTGACATTTGAAAACACCAACACTCTCCTCCACGCACTGTCTGTAGCCCACACACTACACGGAGTAATCACCGAATATCTGCTTCTGTCGCCACTCAACTGGCATCCTGGGTAGTTCGACATACAGGTGCCTAGACGGCGCGGCGAGCGTCACCCCCCATTCAGCCGACATATATGGGATGGCAGCTCCCTTTTATTTCCCAGTCCAGTGACAGCAGACCAGAAGTCCATGTCCTCTGATATTCGATACCCGTGACAGCACCTCCACTCTCTCTCAAGTGGTTAACTCCTGTCGTAACACTTGCACCTGACCTGGAGACCAAGTGCTCTCCCAAACCTGCCTTCTCTCCCCAATTTCCTTTCCGTTCCCCTACTTGTGAACCGGTGCGACAAAGACTCAGTCTGTGCTGAGCTGCTGGTGAGTAAGAATCTAAAACATTTATTTAATTTATTTATTTTTGAGAGTGTCATCCAGGGATTGTTCAACAACTGTTGAACCAGATGTTGATCAATCACCATAAACAACCCCCGCTTTCCACTGCTCCAGCCTCCCACTTCATTTTCGGACCACACGTGTGTGAGTATATGTCCACCTTAATGTGTGCCCTGCCTGTCCTATAGCCGCCCCCACTTTCCCAATGACCAATCTGGCACATTTGGCAGCTCTTGGACACTTATATGCTCGCAGAACAAAGACATACGATGTTGGGGGTTCATTTCCGGTTCGTTATTGACGATAACGATCTATTGGAGCCTCACACAATACCAGCTGGTCTTTCTGCCGCATCCCCCCAGACGGCTCACAATGGTGTATGGCCCTCAACTGAAATACTTCACACAAGGCACTCGAAACTGATGGGAATGCAGCATTCCACCCTTATCCCTCTGCACTGCTCTATGAGTAGGTGAGACTTTATTTTTCGAGGGTATTATCCTACAGCGGCCTCCTCCTGCACCTGAAACACATTCACCCAACAAGTTTCTCTCTGACATACTATGATGACAAAATTTAAGGTGATAAAACAACTACATTGTACACCAAAGAAACGAGCGACTAACCCACATCTTAATAACAATCAATTATCAAAAAACATAAGAAACCAGTCATGGTACCACAATAACAAATACAACCGACTTCTTTCAGTTTAACGAATAAACTTGTATAGTTTCAGAGCGATTCCTGCGTTCAAAATTAGTAAGTCTTGTATACAAACTGTAATGCATGGCGGGTTTACATTCATTTCACAAGCATCAAATATCGATATAGAACAGTGTATTTCACGGATGTCACAATGAAACACAGTCGATTTTAAATTCGATAGCGAGTCACAATGCACATTTCTCTCTCTCCTTATTATTTTGTAACATACCACACACGAAAACTATGAACTATATCAGCAGCATTCTGTACCCTATATATACGCAGCCCTTTGTTGAATGTTTTGGCTAAGGGTTCTGAGCACACTTGTAGATGGTCTCTCTCTCTCTCTCTCTATGCATTTTGTAGCTGTTGCTCTGTCTCTGGACAACCCTCCCCCCAATATTGTCTCTGAATTAGTTTGCAACTGTGCAACTGATCAGGAGTAGGTGTCCACTATATTCACCACATTCCATGGCTCGTGATGGAACAGCATGAGCTGAGTCCCACGTAACAAATGCACGTCGATATTTTGCTTTGAGAGAGAGCACAACACGTATTCCAATCTTGCAGGACTGGGCGACGCAGGTGATGTTGGCGGGCTTCTATTACAATACTATAACTGCCGTTCTGCAAAGACTGCCACATAGTCACCTTATTCACGGCACCAATCCAAGTACACACAATCTTTCTAGATGTGTGAATTCTGAGGTGAGGGCTCTTTATTGCTGTAAAGTAATATGAGCCTGCAACACTTGAGAATGTTATGGTGCCATAACAGATGCTTAAGAAGAAGAGGACGAAGCAGTAGAAGAAGAAGTAATATATGGCTTATGCATTATCAAGCTTCAAGAGGAAGGAGTTTGAAACGTTTAATGTAATTCACTTGTACTCTCAATTCTGAAGTTCTAGTGTGTAGGAAGAGATAAATGATGATAGACCTGAATTTCATGGGGAACAATGGGAATATTTTACAAGCCTTAATATTATAAAGCACAAGCAAACTAACGGCGACTAAAATTGCTACACTAAGAAGAAATACAGATGATAAACGCGTATTCAATAGACAATATATTATACTAGAACTGACATGTGGGTGCATAATCCTGAGGAATCAGTACCCAAAACAACCACCTCTGGCCATAATAACGGCCTTGATACGCCTGGATGGCGTGTACAGGTACAGCTGCCCATGCAACTTCAACACGATAGCGCAGTTCTTCAAGAGTATTGACTGGCGTATTGTGACGAGCCAGTTGCATGGCCACCATTGACCAGACGTTTTCAGTTGGTGAGAGATTTGGAGAATGTGCTGGCCACGACAGCAGTAGAACATTTCCTGTATCCAGAAAGGCCCATGCTGGACCTGGAACATGCGGTCGTGCATTATCTTGTTGAAATGTGGAGTTTCGCAGTGATCGAATGAAGGGTAGAGCCACGGGTCGTAACACATCTGAAAGGTAACATCCTCTATTCAAAGTGCCGTCAATACGATCAAGAGGTGACCGAGACGTGTAACCAATGGCACCCCATACCATCACGCCAGGTGATACGCCAGTATGGCGATGACGAATACACGCTTCCAATGTGCGTTCACCGCGATGTCGCCAAACACGAATGCGGCTATCATGATGCTGTAAACAGAACCTGGATTCATCCGAAAAAATGACGTTTCGCCATTCGCGCACCCAGTTTCGTCGTTGAGTACACCATCGCAGGCGCTCCAGTCTGTGATGCAGCGTCAAGGGTAACCGCAGCCATGGTCTCCCAGCTGATAGTCGACGCTGCTGCAAACGACGTCGAACTGTTCGAGCAGATGGTTGTCGTCTTGCAAACGTCCCCATCTGTTGACTCAGGGATCTAGACGTGGCTGCACGATCCGTTACAGCCATGCAGATAAGATGCCAGTCATCTCGACTGCTAGTGATCCGTGGCCCTTGTGATCAGGCACGGCATTCCGTATTACCCTCCTTAACCCACAGATTCCATATTCTGCTAACAGTCATTGGACCTTGACCAACGCAAGCAGCAATGTCGCGATAAGATAAACCGCAATCGCGATAGGCTACCTTTATCAAAGTCGGAAACATGCTGGTACATATTTCTCTTCCTTACAAAGGGCGTCACAACAACGTTTCACCAGGTCAACTGCTGTTTGTGTATGAGAAATCGGTTGGAAACTTTCCTCATGTCAGCACGTTGTAGATGTCGCCACCTGCGCCAACCTTGTGTGAATGCTCTGAAAAGCTAATTATTTGCATATCAGAGCATCTTCTTCCTGTCGCTTAAATTTCGCATCTGTAGCGCTTCATCTTCGTGGAGTAACAGTTGTAATGGCCAGTAGTGTAGCATGTACCATCAGCTATTAGTTGCAACAGTGGTGAAAATGAATGATTTCCATCCCCAGTGTTTCATGAAAATACGCTCATTTTTGATCTATTTTCTTTTCCAGAATTTCATTTTTCTTGCAAATTTTACCAGGTTTTCTGCAATTTCATCTCATTACCTGAATCTCAAAGGCCGACAACACATAACGGAATGTGAAACAAGAAGGTATTCTGCAGGCCGTAAGCCCCCAGCGTACAGGTAATATGCACAATCAGTTGTCAGTCAAATGGTTCAAATGGCTCTGAGCACTATGGGACTCAACTGCTGTGGTCATTAGTCCCCTAGAACTTAGAACTACTTAAACCTAACTAACCTAAGGACATCACACACATCCATGCCCGAGGCAGGATTCGAACCTGCGACCGTAGCAGTTGTCAGTCACACCATTGGAGGTATGTAAAATATTCTCAGTTTCCTTGCTGCGACAAATCGGGATAAGATCTCAAGCTTAGATGAGAGACACCATCGTCAGCATAATACGCCACTCTGCAGCCTGCAGAAAAGTTAAAAACAGAATTAAGAGATACCGTAACAATAAAAACACACCACAAAGTGGTAAAAATTGAAACATGGCGAAAAAGTTGCGAATAAAATATAAAAACTATCGGTCAGTATTGCCGATTAAAACACATAGTAAATAAGCAGGCCCAATTCAAAAACCTGGCGACAGTCTGGTTTCTGTTCGTAACCGTTAAAAACACACCTAGCGACAGTATGGTAGTTGTTCCCAACACTTAAAAAGGGGATGTACAACACTGAATACAGCAGTATAGAGTACGATGGCATATGTGGGGGGGGGGGGGGGGGAGGACCCGGAAAGATATGGCGGAATAAAGGGGGGAGGTGAGGAAACGTGAAAAAAGGAGGAAGTTGATGGAGGGAGAGGACACAGAAAAGGGGGGACAGGGTGAACGCCAGGAGGAGTGGGGAAGGCAGTGGAGGGGAAAGAAAAATGACTCGGGGAAGAGAAAGCAATCAAAGATAAGGTAGGTGGGGAAAAACAGATGGGAAGGGGCAGAGCGAGCCTGGCAAAAGGACAGAGGGAGGGAGGGGATCAGAATTGATAGGAGGGATAAATAGAGGGAGAGAGGACATCATTCGGGAGGAGGAGTTGATGGATGCCACCTTGGGAACGGAGATGAAGAGTGTAGAGATGGAGGGTAGTGGGGACACAACGGTTAAGTTGCTGCAGCGAGCGGCGGTTGGAGATGTCAACCAGGGGATGGAGGGGATCAAGTCGGTGGGAGGTGTGGAGGACTCGGATGTGTTCGAGGAAAAGGAACAGATGGAAGAGTCTTCACTGCTACTGTGGTAGCCTTATATAAGGCCTTGGATGGCTTCTGATTGGCCAGTTTGTCATCGGTCTGCGATTACATACTGCTGTCCCAGATGGTGCCAGTGTCTGCCCTGATGGCGCCATCACTTCTGTGGGAACATAAACACGGCAAGGAATGTCTCTGCTGGTTCTGGGTATCGAACACTCGTTTAGAAGCACCTATCAGATAATATCCGCTATCACACTTAAAAGTTCTTGTCGCTCATTCTTATTTCAACTGCCTCCTTAATAACAGAATCCCAGTATGTGGAGTCATGGGACAAAATTTTTGTTTCATCAAACAGTATTTTGTGCTTGTTACTGAGGCTGAGCTCCGCAATTGCCCATTTCTCTAGTTATCTATTTCTCATATGTCGTTGGTACTCTGCAAAACCTTTATAATTGCTTCCACATTCACTGCGGATATTATAAATTCCAGGGACTCTGAGGCCGAGACTGTTCTTAACAGGAAGCATCATCTCACCTGCCCAGGACCCTTTCTATTTTTCTTGATATAGCGCCAAAAGAAGGAAGAACCGAAAACATCCTCTGAGTGTGCAGCATATTCCCGTTTCCTTTTCTTGGAGAACTCTGCCTTTATATCTCGCTCACAATAGCCATTATTTCGGATCACGTACTTCAGATGGTTAATTTCGGACTTCAAGTGGTCCTCGTCAGAAACAGTTTCTGCTCTATAATGTGTTCAAAACGGCTCTTTCCTGAACACTATGATGGAAACTCTGTGCATTAAGATATAAAACGGTATGAGTCAGCTTGCGGTTCACAGAGCGCCCGAGACGCCCGTCAGTCTGTCGTTGTACTAAAAGTCTAAGAATGGCAATCTTCCATCCTTCTCCATCTCGACAGTGAACCGGATGTTTGGATGTATGATGCACATATGTCCCATGAATTGTTAGAGAGTTACTGCACCGTGTGGCCAGACTATAAATATACCGTCAAGATAACAATAAAATAAGGATGAACAGAGGGGAGCCGAATTTAATGCAGGTTCCTCAAAATTCACCAAAAAAGTCAGCCAATGACTGAGACAACAAAGAGCGCATCGCCAGACCGTTCGTCATTTCATAAAATTTACTACCGTACAAGAAGTAGATAGTCGTCATTACATGCCGGAACAATTTTATAATTTCAAGAGGCAAAAGATCCACCAGCATTTTCAAAGTGTTGTTCACAGGAACTTTTGTGAGCAGCGATACCGCATCCAGGCACACTAAAATGACATTTGGACCAACTCTAATCTGATTATCTCAATAAACATCGAGGAGTTTTTGATGTGATGTTCACAACGGCCGACTATAGGAGTCATCCTGTTCTCCTACCTACAAGCTGCAAGCTGGCCAAATACTTAACAAAGTTGATGATTCCTACAGCCATTTCACTAGATTTTCTATAATTTAAACGAATTTTACTTAATAACGAGTCTTGCAAACCACTTTTTTCCACTACTTGTCACATCAACAAAATGTCTTTTCACATCGATCTTATGATGCTCTCAATGATATCGCAGCATGGTACTCAATTTCTGCATCATTGCTATGCCAACCCTCCATTACCAACATGTGAATGATGATGATTGAAATAATGTAATTAGCAATATCCCTCATGCAAACTGCTAAACCTCGAGACGTTCTGCATAGGTGTGGTCCTAAAGATATGTGTATACTGGAAAGACAGAACTTATCTTAAACGTGCTGGTGTTCGCAAACATGTAGCTGCGAGTTCAGGAGGCTTCTTGGAAAGATCCAGTGCTTAAATGTCATTGAGGATGATCAGTAATGCCAGCCTCATTGAGTATCCTGCTCCCAAAATCTTTGTACACAATCAAAATTACTACAAAAATCTGTGTCTTTCAGGGTCCATCCTTTACTGTGGCTTACAAAGGTTATGGGAGGGGGGGGGGGGAGGTTTTGGTATGACAGAAGTCATGGTGTGATGTTAGGCAACACTGATCATGGATATGGGTATGTGGCAGTTACATCTTTATAATGCACCCTCCTTCCTTTATTAAGAAATATATGTATATCATATGTCCACCCTCCTCCCCTAGAATATGCAGTTGTATTGATTTCAGTACTCCAACACATTTTCAGTTTCCATTACTGTTTACTGTTAGTGATAATAGTCCTTCCCACTCATACCCTCATCATAGCCAGATTTCCCCATAAGCGATGCTTAAACCCATATATAAACCCTGCTCACATTTTTGCCTGTTGTTTCTACAGTTATAGTTGTCTTTGTAATTTACACCAGTCCTCGATTAATGTCTTCGAAGTCGTGTAGCACCAGTTTCCTTCTTTACACATGTAGCACATTAACTGTGCTTGGAGGAGTAATTTGCTTTATAGGGAACGATTTAAATCTGTTCTATACCTTGGTTTCTCACCTTAATACTTCTGGGAGAAACATTGTTTTCAAGAACCAACTCTAATTCGTTAATATCTGTATTCGATTGTAGGGCGGAGAGGGCTGTCCAGGGTTGGGGTAAATACATTTAGACTGCTTTAGTACAGATCCTGTTTTACTATAGCGCATCTGTCTTTGCTGGAGTCAGAGTTTCGAATCCTGACGTTATTTAGAGATGAATAATTAAAACCGAATGCAGACAGAGCATAATTTATAAACTTTTCTCGAGCTTGAGCGTCTAGAAAGTATACATTGTAGCTAAACGGTGCCAAACCGCATCAGAATATGTATCGAAATACACGCAAATTGCAATAAACTACAACATTCATCATCACAACTCTAATTTCCCCCTCCACTACAAGGCCCCCATACTGACTTGGCATTTCTCCAGTACAGGTGTCAAAACTTTACATAGGTCTTCAATACGTCTATGGAAACGACTTAGATTACAGACACATACATGCAACACGATAGGTACAGTCCCAAGCAGTTATTTTGTGTACTGACGCATTTACACTAGACTTCATGTATAAATACAGATAGCCAGTAGTAACATGTAACATAGTTTTACTGATTTAATGGCGTTTTTCGATTCTTTCGATATTCATTCATATGCATGTACCCTTTTTTGCTTACTAGATGGGACTTGCTATTTCTGTTTACACCATCCAATTCTGATACATAGCCCCCAGCACAGTCATGGTACCTACAAACTATCGCAAAAAGACACAAACAAGTGGATTACTGTCGTGAGGTATGGTGCTGACTTTATTCAGTTGAACACACCCTAAAACAGAGCATAGTTAGGCTGTTCTGTGTATTGGATCACTAAACTGGGACCCCCCACGCCCTAACTAACGCTGACACCTGATCCGTCTGTGGTCTCCGAAACTCAGCATTGACAACCACAGAATGATCGATTTACAAAGAGCTCTGTTCATCAACTGAGTCCTCAGTTTTATAACTGCAGCTATCCTAAGTCAGTGACTAGGGCTTGTGAGGTTCTGCGTATCCTGTATAGACACTTGTTATTGTGTGTGGAAGAGACAGAGTCCTGTTCATGACGTTAATGCAGCATAATTTGCAATTTCACATGTCAAACGCTGATCTATATATTTATCTATTTTCTCATAACATGTCGTTGTTTCCTACATTTTCCGTTGCTGACGGTCATTTTTAACGACTGATTCGAGCATAGCGTAATTTTTGGAGTGTAAGCGGACGTTAAAAAATGATCAAATGTATGTGAAATCTTATGGGACTTAACTGCTAAGGTCATCAGTCCCTAAGCTTACAGACTACTTAACTACTTAACTCGGGTAATCCCTCGCGGCTAAGTGGACGTTAAGACTGGGGACTATACACTTCCGGAAAGTTACATAGGGCTCGTGTTACAAATAATCTACGTTTCTTTTCTTTGATGTAGAAGGTAGCAGTGTTATCATCTCGATGTTTCTCAGCGTGGGGAGTGGGATGCGGAACTTGCAGGATGAGTACACGTCCAGCGTTGGAAATATATTTGCTGCATTGAAGTATTAACAATGTTGCATCCCACATGACTAATATATCAGAAAACCACACTGCTTAAACATTATAACATGTTTAAGTACGGAACCATGTGGTCCTAGGACTGTGTGTTTAAGATCTATCATCATTTCTCTCTTTCCAGAATCTACCTGGTAAGGGCTTCAAACACTAGAACTGAGAACTGACAGCAGATTAGACGTAAGGAGTCATAAATCAACCGCTGGGTATCATAAATCAATCAGCATATCAATAGGTTAAGATGGAGGAGGAGGGGTGGGAGTGGTTTAAATGATCGGTTTAATTTATCAGCATATTAATTTGATATAAAAACTGTCTCAGAACACCACTGTCAAACACTAGAACTGAGAACTGACAGCAGATTAGACGTAAGGAGTCATAAATCAACCGCTGGGTGTCATAAATCAATCAGCATATCAATAGGTTAAGATGGAGGAGGAGGGGTGGGGGTGGTTTAAATGATCGGTTTAATTTATCAGCATATTAATTTGATATAAAAACTGTCGCAGAACCCCATTGACATGTAACTTCTTTTGACATGTGGCGCTACAGAAGGATGTTGAATATTATGTCGATTAATGATGTAAGGAATGATGAAGCTCTATAAAGAATCGTCGAAAAAAGGATCATACGGAATACACTGACAAGAAGAAACCTCAAGATGATAGGACAACCGCTAAGACATCAGGGAATAGCTTCCATGGCACTAGAGGTAGCTATAGAGGGTAAGAACTGTAAGGAAAGACAGGGATTGGAACACACTCAGTAAATAATTTAGGACGTTGGTTGCAAGTGCTGCTCTGGGACGAATAGTTTGGCACGGAAGAGATTTTCGTGGCGGGCCGTGTCAAACCACTCAGAAGATTAAAACTTCCCGGCAGATTAAAACTGATTGCCGGACCGAGACTCGAACCCGGGACCTTTGCCTTTCGCTGGCAAGTGCTCTACCATCTGAGTTACCCAAGCACGACTCATGACCCTTCCGCACAGCTTCAATTGTACCAGTAACTAGTCTCCTACCTACTGCCAGAGCTCGAGTCTCGGTCTGGAACACAGTTTTAATCTGCCAGGAAATTTCCCATCAGCGCACACATCGCTGCAGAGGCCAAATCTTACTCCAGTCATTCGAGTGATGACAAATAAATCATATAATTAAACGACTAATGAACACTGAGTAGGGATTGCAGGTAAACCCAACAATGATTGCAGTAACGAGGAGCATCAGAATTGAGATTATTGATAAATTTGGAATCAACGGTCGGAACCACGAAGAAGGAACTTTCCTACCTTTGAATCAAAATAACACGTAAGATCAGGGAAAATATGAAAAAAAATTTACACAGTTCAATAGGGCATTACTTGACAAAACAGGTCTGTTAGTATGAAACATAGGTGTTTACCTGAGGCAGAAATTTGTGAGAACGTACGTTTTATGCTAGTGAGTAGTGGACTATGAGCAAACCGAAAAGAAGACAAAAGGAGCGTTCGAGATATGGTGCTACAAAACAATATTTGAAAGTTAGGTGGATTGATACCATAAGAAAGAAAGTGGTTCTCTGCAGAATCGCTGAGGAAAACAACAAATGGGGCCACTGTCAAGAAGAAGGGACAGGATACAGAATCGTTAAGGAAAGAAACATAAGATGACGCTGAAAAGAGGACAGTATGATAGCCGGCCGGAGTGGCCGAGCGGTTCTAGGCGCTTCAGTATGGAACCGCGTGACCGCTACGGTCTCAGGTTCGAATCCTGCCTCGAGCATGGATGTGTGTGATGTCCTTAGGTAAGTTAGGTTTAAGTAGTTCTAAGTTCTGGGGGACTGATGACCTCAGAAGTTAAGTCCCATAGTGCTCAGAGCCATTTGAACCATTTTGACAGGTTGATAGTTATGGTAATAGATGGACATTCAGAGGGCAAATACACTCCTGGAAATTGAAATAAGGACACTGTGAATTCATTGTCCCAGGAAGGGGAAACTTTATTGACACATTCCTGGGGTCAGATACATCACATGATCACACTGACAGAACCACAGGCACATAGACACAGGCAACAGAGCATGCACAATGTCGGCACTAGTACAGTGTATATCCACCTTTCGCAGCAATGCAGGCTGCTATTCTCCCATGGAGACGATCGTAGAGATGCTGGATGTAGTCCTGAGGAACGGCTTGCCATGCCATTTCCACCTGGCGCCTCAGTTGGACCAGCGTTCGTGCTGGACGTGCAGACCGCGTGAGACGACGCTTCATCCAGTCTCAAACATGCTCAATGGGGGACAGATCCGGAGATCTTGCTGGCCAGGGTAGTTGACTTACACCTTCTAGAGCACGTTGGGTGGCACGGGATACATGCGGACGTGCATTGTCCTGTTGGAACAGCAAGTTCCCTTGCCGGTCTAGGAATGGTAGAACGATGGGTTCGATGACGGTTTGGATGTACCGTGCACTATTCAGTGTCCCCTCGACGATCACCACAGGTGTACGGCCAGTGTAAGAGATCGCTCCCCACACCATGATGCCGGGTGTTGGCCCTGTGTGCCTCGGTCGTAAGTAGTCCTGATTGTGGCGCTCACCTGCACGGCGCCAAACACGCATACGACCATCATTGGCACCAAGGCAGAAGCGACTCTCATCGCTGAAGACGACACGTCTCCATTCGTCCCTCCATTCACGCCTGTCGCGACACCACTGGAGGCGGGCTGCACGATGTTGGGGCGTGAGCGGAAGACGGCCTAACGGTGTGCGGGACCGTAGCCCAGCTTCATGGAGACGGTTGCGAATGGTCCTCGCCGATACCCCAGGAGCAACAGTGTCCCTAATTTGCTGGGAAGTGGCGGTGCGGTCCCCTACGGCACTGCGTAGGATCCTACGGTCTTGGCGTGCATCCGTGCGTCGCTGCGGTCCGGTCCCAGGTCGACGGGCACGTGCAGCTTCCGCCGACCACTGGCGACAACATCGATGTACTGTGGAGACCTCACACCCCACGTGTTGAGCAATTCGGCGGTACGTCCACCCGGCCTCCCGCATGCCCACTATACGCCCTCGCTCAAAGTCCATCAACTGCACATACGGTTCACGTCCATGCTGTCGCGGCATGCTACCAGTGTTAAAGACTGCGATGGAGCTCCGTATGCCACGGCAAACTGGCTGACACTGACGGCGGCGGTGCACAAATGCTGCGCAGCTAGCGCCATTCGACGGCCAACACCGCGGTTCCGGGTGTGTCCGCTGTGCCGTGCGTGTGATCATTGCTTGTACAGCCCTCTCGCAGTGTCCGGAGCAAGTATGGTGGGTCTGACACACCGGTGTCAATGTGTACTTTTTTCCATTTCCAGGAGTGTATAATAAGGGGAGACAGATTGGAATACATCCAACAAATATTTGAGAAAGTCTGGTATAATGCTAATCTGAAACGAAAAGGTCATCACAGTTTATGAGGTAATGGCCGGACGCATGAAGATCAGCCATAATCCTGATAATCCAAAAAAGAAATGTGAAGTTCGAGCCCGGAGCAGTGTTCCCAGTGAAGACAAACTCCTCATATTCTGACTCTGTGACTACGGCTTCCTTCGCCTCGAGTCCCATGAAGCACCACACAGCGCATCCCAAGGGCTCCAGGGCTCCTGCATGCGACTTTCCACTTAACGACGCGCCGTCTGTCGTGTCCTCGCTGTGTCGCGGGGGAAAAAGTAAAGCGTGGATGGAAAGAAGTAAGGAAGGCGATAATGCAGCAGGGGAAGGTGGAGAGGAGCAGAAAGTGGCGAAAATCCCCGCGGATGACGAAGCTGCGCGCGCTGCCTGTTGCATGCATAACAGTCTGCCGCCGAGCACACGCCGACGCTACAGCTGCCGCCTGCGGGAGGGGATTGATTTTCGGAGTCCTCTTTACTTTCCGGGTATCGCCGCCCACGTATCGGGAGAGAATAATTAGCGTTGCTTTACTCTCACGTTTTTTATTTATTTTACGATGTTTTATGCTGGCACTGAACACACCCCATGCCATAGAGCTACCGGGGATGAGCCGAAGAGTTCTGCAGGGTGATGGCTTAATTGTTACATCTGAAAATTTTTCTTCATTTAGATTCAGTGAAAATCAGTTTCACCGGTGAGTGTTGTGAGATTTTTGAAGTGGCGTTCGATACAGAATCTAGAATTACACTCACACACACTCAAACAATTAACTCGGTTCGTGGTTCTGAATGTGATATAAATTTCATGATCACCTTATTTTACTGCATAGTTTGCACAGGTTATGTGGTGTTACCGCCAGACACCACACTTCCTAGGTGGTAGCATTTAAATCGGCCGCGGTCCGTTAGTATACGTCGGACCCGCGTGTCGCCACTATCAGCGATTGCAGACCGAGCGCCGCCACAGGGGCAGGTCTAGTCTAGAGAGACTCCCTAGCACTCGGCCCAGTTCTACAGCCGACTTTGCTACCCAGACCACTGTCTACATACGCTCTCATTTGCAGAGACGACAGTTTAGCATAGCCTTTAGCTACGTCATTTGCTACGACCTAGCAAGGCCCCATATTCCGTTACTATGAATGTATTCTGAACAGATAATATTGTGAATCATGTATCGTCAAGAGCGACGTTCATCATTAATGGATTAAAGTTAAGTATCAAACTAATTAAATCCGCTTTCTGAATTCTAATTCGTTGTCACGTTCCAGAGCTCACGTGAGTATAGTTCGTCCCTCCTCACACCAGCCTGCGTGAGCTAAAACGCGTGCATTTCCGCCTCCACTAGTAACACGGTGTTTGCTCTTCTGCCAACACAAAAGGCTAGATTCCAAATGTATTCGAAAATTGTCGTAGACAACAGTTTTGATCTCAGTCCTTCTGACGCACAATGACGCTAGGTTCACTAGTCATTGGTGGCGTTACAGATACGTCAGACATTATCGTTTCTCTTTGTTTCTCTTCCATATTCGTTCACAACAGCACAGAGACTACGCTAAAGAGTTAAGCGTTACGGCTTCTAACACGGTCATACACTTGAGATCGCATCCTAGGGCTACTTGAAGACCATGACACACGCTGCCACTTGAAACATCTCAAGAGAACAAAGTAAGAGTGAGAGATGCAGTGGTCTTCGTGTCGGCTGGTGTGTACATGTGTCGCGGGCGCCTTTGCACTGATAAGCTGCGGATCTTGGCTTGACTGGTGGTGCAAAGTGTATGGATCGACGAGACCTTCTTACGTGAAGGTTCCGGACGCAGTTCATTGTGAAGGGATCTAGCTGGCATAGACGCTTACACGACCAGCCACATGCCCTGTCTCTTTGTAGAGAGATCATTTACTGTCAGGCAACAGTTCTTCACGGTGCTGCCATACCATACCATTGTTCGATACGTAGTGAAGCACCATTTCCCAAATCTACGAACAACATGCCATTTCAGGCCTCGTGACGCATAAGGCAGAGTCGTTGTGAGTGCTGTTACGTGCAGAGAAAACCCATGTGTCGGAACCGAGTGACACCCTGCTTACTTAAAAGGAGCAGAGCGATTTAGGATTTTGTGCGACTCGGGATGATGGTACTTCTTCAGAGGTTTTTAATAGAGTGCTTTATGAAACGTAATGCGAGCACCTCATCTACAAGCTGCATTCACAGACGAGTCTAAACAGGACTTCCTTGGCTGCTTTGTGGTTTACCTTGGTCGTGTACTAATGGTATAGTTATCAAGTGAGAGCATGATGCTGACGTTCTAACGAAATCTTTTGTCCATATGTTTGTGGTAAATATAATGTATTTGATCTTTTCTTTCAATTTTTATACACTATGTGTTACTTAGGAACGTGATATGCGCTGTATCCTGCATAAATTATTTTGTGTTATGATGTATTTATTCTGGTTTAATGTTGTATGGAATGTTAGGAAAATATCGTCCGCAGAGAGTGAAGACTTGTGTAGGATCGCTGACATTGGCGCGAGTGTGTTGTCAGAACAGATTGCACAGCAGACTTACTTTCTTGTGGGAAGTGGCAGTGGACACACCCAATAGGCGTGCACAGTTGGGCCTATGCGAGGCACTGTTGGTATTAGCGAGGCACCAAGAGGATAAAGAGTATGGGCAGAAGTAAGAGGCTCCACATAACATAAAGATACTGCTCCATAATTGGTCACTGCGAATCAAGGTGTGCTTCTAATATTACATGGAGCAATGGGAGCGGTGTAGACGACAACGAAGACGAAAGCCTAAAATATGCAAAGAACTATAAGGTTGTATTACTTTAGTTTACGTTAGAAACTTCGTGCGGCATTACCCAGTCACATTCTCAGTGATATTCATTGCAATAGTAAGTGTTGTACCTAAAAACCGGTGGCACCAGATCTTGTCACTATTCTCAGTCATTATCACCTACTTAATGTCCTATATTTTTCTAGTTACTGAATACCCAAGTACAGTTGTTAAACAGCTAAAGTAAAACTATAAAAATCATTGTTGTTAAAATAGCTAAAAGAACTATTAAAATTATTTCCAG